>NC_143398.1:26620394-27245394 GCF_052110815.1 Crocodylus siamensis | reverse complement strand
TAAAGGATTTTCTAATCAGCAGCAAAATATGTTTTAGTGTGTAAATCAGCAGTTCCCAACCCTGGGTCACAACCAAAATGAGGGTTGCAGGGGCAATGCCGCACACAAAAGACTAGGCGTGTCAGGAGCTCTCCTGCCCCTGGGCTGCCGCCACCACCACCACACTCTGCTCCTAGCAGCGGGTCACAGAAGAAAAAGGTTGGGAACCACTGATCTAAATGTTTAATTGGTGACGGTTTCTGTTGGGATGACCACTTGCTACATTGTGATTTAGCATTAAGTAAGTAGTATTCTGGAGGGGGATGTTTCAAACAAATTAATAAATATATTGTAGTACTCGGTGGGTGTGTCTACACAAAATGTTTACTGCGCAGTAACTATCTCGGCATCTACGTGTGCACCCCTGTTAGGCCTGGAGTAAACTAATTTACTCCACAGCAGGTAAATTTCCTCTGCAGTGGGCACATCTATGTGAAATGCTACTGTGCAGTAGTTACTGTTCCATGCGTTGTCCATGAATAAACTGGGAACTTATTGCTCCAGAGTTAATTGCTCCCAGGAGCATGTTCAAATAATGTGTCCAGAAGCAATAAACTCCAGAGCAGTAAGCTCTGCAGTTTATTCATGCAACGTCATTTGGCATATAGACTCACTCAGTTCCTTTCTGCACTACGGTACATCACCAGGATTGTCTGATTTGTTTAGCTTTTGTTTCCAGTACAAGTTACTTTTTGCTGTTTTAGGAGGAAAGAGTCTGGCCAGCCATGAGCCCTGTTCGGATGGCTTCCAGCTGGTCTCCTTGGAGACCCCATAACAAGATCCTGGGGTCTCCATGGAGACCAGCTGGGAACCATGTAGGCAGGGCACTCCATCGGGCAGATGCGATCAGAGTGCCTTGCCCTCACAGCTCCTTGTTGGTCTCCATGGAGAGTTTGCCCCAAGATCCTGGGGTCTCCATGGAGACTGACTGGGAGCTGCGTTGACAGGGCACTCCACTGTGTGGATGCAGTCGCAACACCCTGCCCATGTAGCTCCTGGCCAGTCTCCATAGAGACCCCACCCCAAGATCTCGTAATCCTTGTGATATTGGCAATGCCAACCATTCCTTGAATTTTCAAATATTTCTAACTTCTAATATTCCTGAGGTGGTCTCATTTTATATTTCAGAGATAAATCTTTAAATGAGTACCCGGAGTAACAAGGAATAACGGTCATAAGTTGACAGAGAGTAGATTCAGGCTAGATATCAGGAAGTACTACTTCACAGTCAAGGCGGCTAGGATCTGGAACCACCTTCGAAGGGAAGTGGTGCTCACTCCTACCCTGGGGGTCTTTAAAAGGAGGCTAAATAGACACCTTGCCGGGGTTATTTGACCCTGGCATTCTTTCCTGCTCGTGGCAGGGGACCGGACTTGATTATCTGCTCAGGTCCCTTCCGACCCTACCAACTATGAAACTGTGAACTGTTCATGTATTTAACATCAAACACATGTTGTTACAAGGCTGAACCATAGTGAGTAATCAGAAAATAACACCTTAATGTGCATCCTGATGTTTGATTTATACGGTGAACCTAATGGTCTTCATACCAATCACTCTGGTATTCATATTGTCACATGTATTCATACAAATGACATACAAATGTGAATCCCAGTCTTTCAGGCCTTGAGCCAGGTTAGACTTGTGATACTATTTCACCTGCATAAGGGTAGTAGAATCAGGTTCATACTTTTAACTTTCCGTTTATTTAGCTTTTTCTATTAGTAGTTTTGTATAAAATCTTTTATTATTCATTTTACTTTTCCTTAGAAACAAAATTTCAAGTATATGTTCACCCATATGCCTGAAGGAACTGAAAGTTTTAAACATTTCTAAAAACAATATTTCATCCCTTGCTGAACATTTTATCAAGGACTGTACAAAACTGGAGATATTCAGTGCCAGAATGAATTTACTTGGTAAGTCTTCAAGGATTGCTAATAAAAAGGTAGAGTGAACTATAGATGCTACATAATACTGTCTAGATAAGAGTAAAGCAAAGAAGATCAGATAACATAAAGAAAGCTTGAAATATAGTGTGGTCTGATATAATGTACTAGCTCACTGGTGTCCAGGGATAAATGAGTGGTAGTTTTTCTGTTAAGAGAGGGAACCCAATTCTTTCCTCCCACTAATATAACTCCACGGATTTAAATTCATATCAGTTTGGTTTAGATGAGCCAGGCACAGAGTACCCACATAGCTTTATGCCAGTACTGTCTTCTGATAAGTAATACATATTGTGATTCAGTAGTTTAGCACATTTTATGTAGAAATTTAACTATGCATTTACTTATGAAAAGATACAATAAGTCAAACATCTGATGAATTTAAATTATTGGAAGAATTTCTTTCTTCACTATCGAAGATATAGAATTTTCTATTTAACACTTTCTTATGATCTAATTTCTTAGTGTGTCAGAAGATAGCCATTATGCCTACAGTAAACAGGCAGACCTAAATTTTGAAGTAGTCATATATTATTCATATAGATATATGTAGGCATATATGCAGGTATATCTATAGGTATCTATATAAAGATATGACTACTTCAAAATTCAGGCTTGCCTATTAACTATAGGTATAACAGCTATACAAATATAGAGCTATATATATATGTACATGATATATTATTATATTGATTATAGGAATGTATTGTGTAAGCAGCGCATCAGAAGGTAAATGAGGTTCTAACAAGGGGTCTGCTGTACTCAAGATAGTGGCCAGCCAATTTTGCAGAAAGATCCCAGGGCTGGCAGCCATTTTTGCAGGTGGAGCAAAGCGGGCCACCCCACGCCTCTGATTGGCCAAGGGGCATGGTGGCCCTGTCCCTCACCATTGATTGGTTGTGGGAGCTGCCCGTCATGTGGCCATGCCCCTCACCACCAATTGGTGGAGAGAGACAGAGCTGTATGACAGATATCCCTCTCAACCATAAGCAGTGAGGGGTGGGGGTAGCAGCCATCTTGCTGTGCTGACAGCCTCTCTTCCCCCTTCCCCACCCCCAGTGGGCAGTGTGGCTAGGTGGCAGTGGCTGCAAGGACTGCTGGCTCCCCAGAGGCAGCCAGCATTTTATTTACAGTAAGACTTTTATTTTTCCCAGGGAGCCCACCAAAAATGCAGAGCGCATGGTTTTTCTCAGAGCCCACCCGATATTGTGGTTTCAGCAAGTATCATGCAATTACAATATTTGTAGGTCCCTAGTTGCACGAATATTAAATAACAATATGAAATTAAATATCAGCATGTCTCATAGAAGTAAAAGTTTTTGCCAAATTATTTTGATAAAATAGGTAGCCTTTTACAACTCCTCACATGTGGATCTCACTTATCAAATGAAGTCCTAAAAAAGTAATCCAGGTCCTGTCTTTGAGAGGTCAGTCAATATTTGGGTGCACAATGTAAATATTTGTTTTGTTAAATGCCAGTTCGTGTGGCTGCTTTGCAAACACATGTGCCCAGTTCTAATTTCTGATGTTCAATCCATCTCTCAATATAGAAAACGGAATCTTTATAAACTAAGTTAAGTACTGCTGAAAAATAATGAAAGAAATCATTTACTTTCTTTCCTGTTTTAGATACCATACCTGATTTATCATCTGGCATAACAAGTTTGAATTTATCTCAAAATCATTTTATTGATATTCCAGGTGCAGTTCTTCTTCTTCCACAGTAAGTTGTTGTTTCACTTGTTAAAGCTGATGTCATTTCCTCTGCATAGGAAAGCCTAGTAAAAGAGTTGTTAATAAGCAGGAAATTCAGAATATTTCTACTAAGAGAGTTTCTAGGAAATCATCTTAAAAATACTAAGTCTAAGGTCTGATAGGTAGCAACTGTGTCACATTTTCTAAACAAATTGAAGAAAGATTGTCTTCTTTAGATTAGTGATTTTCAACCTTTTGGACTTGAGGCACCCCTCTGTAACTCTTGTGAATTGAATGAAAAATAATGAATATATTATAGAGATTACCTCCTTACAGTGCAGGTAGGCCTTGGCCAGAGAGGGGGAAGCCTGAGTCTGTGCTTATCTCCTTACATCTTGCTTATTCCCTCACACCTTACAGCATGCTTAAAGGGTCTCACAGCAACCCAGAGTGCCATTGCACCCTGATTGAGAATCAGTGCCTTAGTTCCAAACTATTAATCTATTTTTTTTACTAAAGGATACATTTCAGGAAATTTTAAGCTGTACATTTTTGCCACCTAAACTAGAAACAGGTTGGTTTACCCTCATACTAGCAATCTACAGAAGATATTGGCAGTATGCCGTTAATTAAGTCTAAAGCTTTATCCATTTGCACCACGGTGTGTTCAGATGAGCGTGCATGTGCCTCTTGCAACATCTCAAACCTCTTTGAGATGCTGCAAGAGGCATGTGCTGGAACATAACATTCCAGGGGCTCTCCAAGGGTCAAAAAAAGTCTCTGCTAAACAGCGGGGCAAGGCACAGTCAAGACCGTGCCCCAAGGCAACCAGAGACTTGGGTCCTCCGCAAAGACACTCTGGTAGTCAGCCAGAGTGTCTCTGGCCCTTGCCCTGGTGCTGAAGCATGCTGCCTGCCCGTGCAGGGCAAACAGCAGTGCAGGCTGCAGCAACTAGGACCTGGGCTCTGCCAGGTAAGTAGGGGGCAGAGGGGGCTGGAGAAGTGGGGAGGGAGCCATGGGGGGACCCTCATCTGGCCCCAGCCCATGCTTACTCCCCCGATCAGCCCCTGCCCATCCCCATTCCCTGCTCACTCCCCCAACCCCTGATTGCTGTCCCAGCTGTCCGCTGGCTACTTCCCCAGCCACAGCCTCCAGGCACTCAAAGCCCCACAATGACCAGCTGTAGCAGCAGCCATCAGGGCTGCTGAAGACTCATGGCAGAGCCCCCCATGTGGCAGCGGGGGGCAGCAGGGGTTGGCCCTGACATTTCTACTACCCCATCTTGCAGGCGCAGCACAGCTCCCCATACTGTCTGGGAGCTGGGGCCTCTCAGGCTGAGCAGTGCCAGATACCAGGTGACAGCTGGAGCCACTCCCGGACAGTGTGCGGCACTCTGCCAAGTTGCACTGCACCCGCACCATGGGGCAGCGGCAGTGCAGGTTCCAGGTGGCAGGGCTGGTCTCTGCTGCCCCGCCCCGCCCCATGCCATGTGGGAGGGGCTCTGCCATGAGTCCCCAGCAGCCCCAACTGCCACTGCTACATCCAGTGAGTGCAGGCTTTTTTCTTTTTTTTGAGTGCTGGGAGGCTGGGTGGGGGGTCAGCAATGTGGGGGGGGCTGGAGATGAGCCCCTGAAGGAGCAGGATGGAGATGAGCTAGAGACGTTCCCCTGCTCATCTCCAACTTTGGGAGACTGGAGATGAGCAGGAGATCAAGCAGTGGGCTGGAGAGAACAGGGGAACAAGCAGGAAGCTGGAGACAAGCAGGGGAACATCTCCAGCCCCCTACTCATTCCCCTGCTCATCTCCAGCCTTCTACTCATTCCCTTGCTTTTTTGCAGCCTCGAGGCTGGAGACGAGCAGGAGAATGAGCAGGGGGCTGGAGACTAAGAGGAGGGGCAGCAGGGGGCTGGGTAGGGCACTCTAAGGGGAGTGCTGTAGCCCCTGGGGGCAGGGGCTGGGACCCTGCAGGGGGGACGATCAGTTTGCTGGGGGGGGGGGCTCTGCCCTGTGGGGGGCAGGAGAGACACCCCTTCTAAGCAGTCCCCACACACGGTCCCCTCACGTCCACAGCCCACCCCCACACTGACCCCCATATCCCCCAATTCCCTCCACACCCACCCACACAACCATCTACCTCCCTCCTCCTGCATACCCCACATCCCCCTATCATACACCCACCATGTGATAAAGAAACCAAAAACAAACATTAAAAATACACACATTTAGGTTTTATTTTATGATGATGATGGAGGTACTGGTAGGCTTCTAAATTGCTTTAAAATTGTAAATATATCAGTAAAACATTGCCGAACTGATTTGCGAGCGGTGGGGTATAGTGGTCTTTTGTTTTACTTGCGGAAGAACATGGATTTGGAGGTATTTTAAAGAGTGACTTTGAGATTTTTTTATCAGGGATTTTACAGTTTTTAAATAGGGACCACCAGAATTCCTGCTAGTGAGTCAAGTGGTAGGACCCAGGCAGAGAAGCCTGCTCAGAACTCGCACCCAGGACCCAGCTGGAGGTTGCTGACCTGCTGGTTACTTGGGGCTAGGAGGACATGCTTTGACAGTTCAAAGCAGGCCACCACGCTGAGAACATCATCTGGGCGGTAGCTGCCCAGATGGCCAAGCGGTGGCACAAATGGTAACAGTGCCACACAAAGGCCAACTGTGTAGCCACAGCCCACTGACAGCTGGCCCAGAGGTGTAGATGCCTCTGATGGCCACACAGTCCCCCTCTGGGTCTGGCAGGCATGCAGCCTTGGGGCCACATGCTGTCTTAGGTGGCAGCAGGTCACAACCAGGCCACAGCCCCCACTGCCAGACTGCTACAGTCAATAGACGGTGCCGGGAACTCTCAGGGCTGCTTCAGCAGTCCAGCTGGCACAAGGAGTTGTGTCCCCAGGTACCAATTGGCCAGGTTCCAGAAGCTTTTGAGAGCAAGTAGCTCTGAGCTACTTGCCAGGGCAGCTTCTTATGCTGCAGGGGCCAGCACAGGTCCTGGTCTCAGCCTCTAGCTCCCCGTGGCTGCAGATCTGAGAGAAGCAGGGTTATTTTGCCCCAAGTGGCACAATTTGCCCCACACAAAAGTACGTGTCTGGGCACGTGTTCTGAGGCAAAAAGCCCCAGGTCAAATTTACACTGCTTCTGTTTGAGCTGATGCAAGAGCACGTGCCTGCATGTGTGGATGTGCCCCATGATTGAGTTCAGTATTACACTTTGACACATAATAAGTGAAGGGTTGTTTTGAATGATCTCTTTCACTGAACCAGCTGTGTACTCAGTAGAGCTGTTAGACAAGCTCTTGGGCACAGAGTAGAAGGGTACTCTTTCTAAAATCTCTCCCAAATATACTTTTGGTCCACTGAAAGAAATTGCAAAAAAAAAAAAACCCTCCTTTCTCTCATATTCTCTGAATCATCACAGCTACAGCACTTCCCAGACAGCAATGCTGCATGTGCCTCCTGGATTGACTTTTTCAGTAATTGCATGTGTGACATACTATCCTGTTCCTTCAAAGCATTGTTCCATTAAATATTAAGCATATGATGATTTCACTTCTCTATAAAAGTAACAGTCTTCAGTAGATAACTGGTATTGGATACCAGAAGGAATAATAGGAAGGTGTCACAGGAAAATTGGTTGGAGGTAGATGGAGGTCCAGAGCTAGAGCCAGGGGAGATAATGGGTAGAGGAGCAGAACTGGTATCTGAAATGTAAGAGGGGAGGCGGTGGGTTAAGAGCAGTGCAGAGGCTGGGAAGGTAGCAAGGAAGAGTGCTTAATCAGTCTAGAGTTTGAAAGGATGATGGCAGGGAGACAGTGTGAAGGAACTGATCTGAGAAAAGATGTTGAGACATATTTGAAATAAATCAGGTGCTTGCGCAGTAAATAAATCTGGACTAAGTATTTCTCCCAAGCCTAGCAGTAGCGTAGTTGTAATTTAATGCCACGTAACATGGTAAAATGTAACCTCACTGAAGAAAATAGACTTGTTGAAGGAGTAACAGTTCTTATGCTCCAATTATCCCAGCCCAGGCAAGTTGGAAGGGAGTTGAATGAGTTTCTTGTACCGGGTATGTTGCACATTGAAATAAACACAGGTTCATTTGTCCAGTATGTTACACATTGGAAATAAATGGAAATAGAAGTTTCGTTATGTGTTTCTCCAGCATACATATTCAGAAGAATTTTTAGAGAAATGCAGAGACCCAAATCCAACTCCCCTTTGTCACGTAAATAGCAATTACATTTGTCCTGAACTTAGATACATAAATGGCACTTGGGGCACTTACACAGATGTTAGAGCTTACTCCACCCTGGGCATTTGGTTTGTCCTTCTGAGAATGTTCAGAAGTGATTCTCTATGGCCACTTCTATTCCTGTTTCACCTGGGAGAGTGCATCAGTCTGTGTATGTATCTGAAATGTTAGTAGGAAAACAACAAGGCTAGCAATCATTTGACACAACAGATGGAAGAGATAAAAGTAGACATGTTAGTATGGTGAATTTAAAAGAACGCTCTTAAGTTTATTTATTTTAGCAAGCTATCCCATTACATATTGTCTGCTTATTTGGTTGTGCAGTTGAGTCATAACCCAAATTTTTCTCTTTGACATACGGCTGTTAACCTGGAGTAATTCCTTTGATTTCAGGTGAGTTTCTCAGTAATGACCCAGTGTAAGTGCAAGCAGAAATTAGTTCTGTGTTTTTTTTCTCAATCTGGCCATCACCATGTATACCTGTCATACTGTGTAAATAATGAGTGATTTTGTTACTATCCAGTATTAATGTGAATGCATGTGCAGCAGGTTGAAAGTGTCACCTTTGATTCCATCACTGGAATAAATATACACAATACAATCTGAGTGCTGATTTCCATAGCCATGTAATTTCACATGTAAAGTTTAATTATAAGTATAATTTACTGAAGTAGTGTATTTCTTTATATTTTTCCTTTCTTATTTTTTTCTGAGATATCCAAAACTTATTTCCAAAATCTTGCAATATTTTCCAATCAGCAATTTACTGTTGCTTTCTACTTTACTTCCTTTAAGAAAATTTCTATCAGAAAGCTGTGTTCTAATGCCTACCCCCTTTGTTTATACAGTAGTGTGCTTATATAGTTATAGCTAGTCTTAATTTTATTTTTTTCTGTTAATTTTTTCCTTGTTTACTGCTTTTTTTTCTTTCAGTTTGCGGTCAGTAGATTTAAGTAACAATAAAATCATAAACCTACCTGGACCTGTGCACTGGAAATCCTTAAACTTAAGGGAACTCTTGTTTAATCACAATCAGATAAGCATCTTGGACTTGAATGAAAAATCGTGCGTGTGGTCTAGATTAGAAAAACTACACCTGTCCCATAACAGGCTAACAGAGGTAAAGCATGAGTTTTTAGATATGAAAAAATCAAAATACTTTTCATATTTATGTGTGGTCTTTAAATGATCACTTTGTTTTCAGATGAGCCCTAAATCAAATCTGTTCCTTCTTGCACTACTTTTTATGACTGAAGATTCTAATAGGAAAATAGTCTGTCACCATGCATATATTACATTTAATCTCTGTTTTTAATGTATGTATTGTATTTTCCTATGACAATATAATATTTGTCTTGTTTTTCTTTGTAAAATGTATATAGCATCTTTAAGTTGCTTTCTCCTCCAATCGGAGATACTAGATTTGTGTATGGAATAATTTTACAATAATAACTGGAAGGCAGGAATTCCAGACGTGTTGGGTCTTATCAAATGTTTGCTTGAGACAGTCATCCTGCTGCACAAAAATCCCTCACTTTTATAAAATGCATAGTTGTTTATTGCCTTTCCTTTATCCAGATCCCTCCTCAGATTGGCTTCCTTGAAAACTTGACCTCTCTGGATGTCAGTTATAATCCTGACTTGAGTTCCTTTCCAGATGAAATGGGAAAGTTGTCCAAAATCTGGGATCTTCCTTTAGATGGGCTAAATCTTAATTTAGATTTCAAACATGTGGGATACAAAGCCAGAGACATTATAAGGTTTGTAACCTTGCTTATTGACTTTCTTATCTGTTTTTATACATTGTCTTGGTTTTCATTGTGAGTTATGCCTTTTAAAAATAATCCTGGATTGTGCATATGATCCTCAGTTTAGTTGTGGCTTTGTTGAACATGTAGTTTCTCAAAGCAGCATGGTTCATAACCATATTAAAATGTAATAGTGTTACTTTATTAGCTGAATATGTGATGTTCCTGACAACGAATGTGTTTTCATTCTACTTAAACTCACAGGGTAGTTGTTTGGTAAACATTTTTTTTAAAGCAGGATGAATATATGCTGTTAAAATAACACATGGAAATTAAAAGCTTGACATTAAGTAGAAAACTGAGTGTGTGTTCCCTTGTTTGTTCTTCTTTTGATCTGTAAAATATACTTATGATTTATATTTTATGCCAGGTTTCTTCAGCAACGGCTAAAGAAGTCTGTCCCTTATAACAGAATGAAACTCATGATTGTGGGAAACACTGGCAGTGGTAAAACCACACTGTTGCAACAATTAATGAAATGCAAGCGCTCAGATATGAGAGCTCAGAAAGCTACAGTAGGTATAGATGTAAAGGACTGGACGGTTCAAGTGAAAGGCAAAGTGAAGAAAGAGCTGATATTAAATGTCTGGGATTTTGCAGGTATTTGGTTCAACAATATATTAAAATATTGCCCTTATTAATACATCTATGTGTTGCTGTTTCCAAGAAGCAATTTGTAAAATTTCAAATGTCATGCAGCAGATTCTTACCAGTTCACATTAAAGACAGAGGAACGCATTGTGAATTGCTGAATTTTGTAAATTAGTAATTAATTAACTTTTAAAAATCTCAACAGTAATTGTACTCTGATTGCTTTTTTTGACAGTAGATGTTTAATAATGTGACTTCCAAACAGCCAGGAGGGCTGTTTGCAAACATTTGAGGTTATTCTCATTGTTCATACCCAGGATCACAAGGATGTCCACATTATGCAAGCTGTGCTAGGAGCTGGTGATTGCTGGACAGATCACCAACTCATCCATTTGGTAATGTCACTCAGACTGGTTCCCAAATGACAGTTGCAGCAGAAGCAATGCCGACAGAAGATCAACATCACAGGACTCAAGGACCCAATCAAGTGAGACATCTTCCATCAGTGCCTCAGCAAAAAACTGGCACTGGTGGAATATGCCATAAACAACAATGGGAGAATGTCGATAGCACTTGGGGTGCCTTCAAGTCCACTGTCAGCACCTGAGAAGAGGCATTTCTATTCTCTACCAGGAAACTTCAGGACTGGTTTGATGAGAATGACGAGAGTTGATGGACTGCAAGTGCAAGTCTTTCTGTGCTTGACCAAACAACATTAACTCCAAGCAAAAGAAATTGAATTACCAACAAGCCAAGGCAAAGGTCCAAAAGAGGACCCATCATATGAAGAACAGATGGTGGGAAGACAAAGTGAATGAGATTCAACATCTCGCTGACATCCATGGTATGTGAGGGTTTTTTCAGTGCCACCAAAGCCATCTACAATCTGAGCACTCGGGGACCAACCCTTTGTGACGTAAGGATTGAAGAGACCTGATCAAAGAAAGGAAGGAGCATTTTTAAGATCTTCTCAATCAAGACTCTGTTGTTTAAGAGGGTGCTCTCAACTCTATCCCACAACAACCAGTCAGAGACGATCCCAGAATTCCTCCAACCCTTGACGAGGTGAGGAAAACCATCAAGCAGATGAAAAACGACAAGGCATTTGAAGCAGATGGAATCCCCATTGAAATGTTCCAGCAGGGGTGAGAGGAATTCACATCTTAGCTCTGTGCCCTCATATTAAGGATTTGGAATGATGAGGAAATCCCAGACGACCTCAGGGACACCATGTTTATGACGATCTTCAAGAAAGGAGACAAGTCCAAATGTGGAAATTACAGAGAGATCGCTTTGTTATCCATCAGGAAATATCATTGTGAGAACCATTCTGAACTGTCTCCTTCCACTTGCTGAAGAGTTTCTCCCATAATCTTAATATGTGTTTAGGGCATCAAGAGGCACAACTGACATAATATTCACAGCTTGCCAGCTGCAGGAGAAATGCCGAAAACAACATAAATCTCTTTACATGATCTTTTTGACTTCATGAAAGCCTTTGGCTCTGTCGACCAAAAAGCACTGTGGAGGATTCTTCTGAATGGATGCCCATCGAAATTCGTGACCATTCTTTGCCTGCTCCATGACGGTATATGATTGGTGGTCCGCAGTAGTGGATTTATCACAGATCCCTTTGCGGTTAAAATGAGAGTTAAGCAAGGCTGTGTCATTGCTCCAATATTCTTCTTGAGATTCCTTACTGTGATGCTATATCTGACCATCAACAAGCTTCCAGTTAGAGTGGAGCTAAACTACTGAATGGACAGTAAGCTGTTTAATTTCAGTCACTTCTGAGCCAAAGCCAAAACCACTCTGACATCAGTCATTGAGCTTCAGTATACTGATGCTACTATAGACTGTGCTTGCTCAGAAGGAAATCTTCAGGCAGTCCTCAACACCTCTATCAAGGCATACAAGAAAATGGGACTGATGCTTGACATTCAGAAGACTAAGGTCCTCCACCAACTAGATCTTAATGAGCAGTCCCCAGCTGCAGTAATTCAGATTCATGGTAAGACCCTGGAGAACACTGAGTATTTCCCATGCCTTGGAAGCCATCTCTCACAGAAGGCTATATTGACAAAGAAATCCAACATCACCTGAAATGTGCAAGTGTGTCCTTTGAATACCTGAGGAAACAGATGTTCAAAGATCACAACATCAGATCCAAAACCAAGCTTGTGGTTTATCAAGCATTTGTAATCCCCACCTTAGTGTATGGAGCTGAGATGTGGACAGTGTACAGGAGACACCTCACGTCACTGGAGAAGTACTAACAGCGCTGCCTGCAGAAGATCTTTCAAATCCATTGGGAAGACAGATGTACCAATATTAACATACTCTTGCAAGGAAACACTACAAGTATTGAGGTGATGATCATCTGACATCAAGTTCACTGGGCCAGCCACATCATCCGGATTTCTGACTAAATTTTTCTGAGAAAAATGTTCTATTCTCCCAGCTTAGTCAAGGTGTATGCCAAGAAGAGGGCAGAGAAAGTGCTTCAAGGACATCCTGAAGGCCAACTTGAATTAATTCAACATCACCTCATCGGAGACTATCACCCAGAACCACCCCAACGGAGGAAGAATCTGCTGTAAGTATCTCAGTGCTTTGAAACCTTACGATAACAACAGGAGATGAAAAAGCAAAATCCGGAGCCACCCATACCCATGAAAACATGTCCAAGTTGCAGCATAGTCTGTCTATCCTGGATTGGCCTTATCAGCCATCTTCAGATCCACAAATGAGGATGATTGTTTGCCATGATTATCTTAAGTGTGAGGGATTGCTGAAGAAGAAGGTTATGGCTACCGAACAACAGTATACAATGTCTTCTTTCTATGTGCTTCCTCTAAGTGCAATAGTGATGTTTGAGTTGATGGAAATGGATATGTCTCTTCAGTGTATATTAAACATGTTAGCTGATTTGTTTTGCATCTAGCCATTGCAGGTAATATGTTTGCATCTAAGCAACAAACAGCACGATGGAAGACTTCAGATAACCAAAAACCAGGGGTGAAATCCCAGTTCTGTTGACTTAAATGGGAGTTTTGGTAGGGTTTTATTCCCAGTGTTCTTTCTCTCACTGTTTTCTTTCTTCACCTAGGGATCTTTTCCCTAAAAATGGTCATTATTCCTGTGAAGCCTTTGTCAAAAAGATCAGTCTCAATTGCCTATGGCAGGATTGCCCAACCCACAGCCTCTCTGTGTGGCAGATTGGGGAGGGGGCAGGAAATAGAAAGCAGAGCAGCAGATTGGGCAAGGAGTACAGGCATGGAGCAAAAAGCAGAACAGCAGATTGATAAGGGAGACAAGGCAGAGAGCAGAAAGTGGAGCACCAGATTAGGCAGGGGAAGGGGACTGGAATGGCACTTGGGATGGAAGCAAGGCTTACCTTGTGGCATGCATGCCAAAAAGGTTGGCCCTCACTGACCTTGGTGGGGAATGCAGTAGGGGGTGGCAACTTGGGCAGCAGTGCCCACAAGGTGATTTGAGTTCAGGATCCTGAAGGAAAGGAAGAAAAAGAGAGCAGCAGAATAAGGACCCTGAACTTCAGAAAAGCAGACTTCAACTCACTCAGGGAACTTATGGGCAGGATCTCCTGGAAGGCCAGTCTGAAGGGGAGAAAAGTCCAGGAGAGCTGGTTGTACTTTAAAGAAATCTTACTGAGGGCACAGGAACAAACTATCCTGATATGCAGGAAGACTAGCACATATAGCAGAAGACTAGCTTGGCTTAGCAGGGAAGTCTTCAGTAAGCTAAAACACAAAAAGGAAGCTTATAAGAAGTGGAAATTTGGACAAACAACTAAGGAAAAGTGTAAGAGATTTGCTCGGGCATGCAGGGATGAAATCAGGAAGGTTAAAGCACAATTGGAGTTGCAGCTAGCAAGGGATCTGAAGGGTAACAAGAAGGGTTTCTACAAGTATGCCAGCAACAAGAGGAGCATCATGGAAAGGGTGAGTCCTTTAGTAAATGAGGGAGACAACCTAGCGACAGAGGATGCAAAAAAGACTGAAGTACTCAATGTCTTTTTCACCTCAGTCTTTACAGGTAGGGTCAGCTCCCACACTACTACAGCTGGCAGCACAGTTTGGGAGGAGATGAGCAGCCAACTTTGGCAAAGGAACAGGTTAGGGACTATTTGGAAAAGCTGGATATGCACAAGTCTATGGCTGGATAGGATAAACCCAAGGGTACTGAGGGAGTTGGCCAAAGTGACTGCAGAGCTTCTGGCCATCATCTTTGAAAATGTATGGCAGCGTTTCCAAACCAATGTGCCATCAGCCATGTCCAGGTGTGCCACGGCATTTTGGGCTGGAGCCATGCCCCTGGCCTGCTGCAGATGCAGACAGATGGGGAGCATGACTCCAGCCAGGCAGGGGCCATGGCTCCAGCCCAAAATGCTAGCTGGCTGGCTACCGTCCACCCTCACCCATGGTCCAGTGTACTGCACTGCTTTTTTATTTAGTTAAGTGTGCCCTGGGGTGAAAAAGTTTGGGAAACACAGATGTATGGTGACTGGGAGAGGTCCCTGATCATTGGAAAAGGCAGGTGTAGAGCCTAGCTTTAAGAAAAGGAAGAAGGCGGAAACAAGGATCTACAGACTGATCAATCTCACCTCAGTCCCTGGAAAAATCATGAAGCAGATCTTTAAGGAAGCCATTTCTCAGCACTTCGAGGTGAAGGTGATTAAGAACAGTCAGCATGGATTCACCAACAACAAGTCATGCCTGACCAACCCAATCGCCTTCTATGATGAGATGACTGGCTCTGTGGATGTGGCGAGACCTGTGGATTTGATATAGCTTGACTTTTTAGCAAGGCTTTTGATATGGTCTCCCACAACATTCTCACAAGTAATCTAAGGAAATATGGGTTGGATAAATCGACTATAAGGTGGATAGAAAACTGCCTGGATTGTCAGGCTCATAGGGTAGTAGTCAATAGCTTGATATCTAGTTGGCAGCTGGTATCAAATGGAATGCCCCAGGCATCAGTCTGGAGCTGGGTTTGTTCAGTATTTCCATCAGTGACCTAGAAGATGGCATAGAGTGCACCCTCAGCAAGTTTACAGATGACACCAAGTTGGGGGAGTAGTAGGTATGCTGGAGGGTAGGGCTAAGATTCACAGAGGACAAATTGGAGGATTGGACCCAAAGATATGTCATGAGGTTCACCAAGGACAAGTGCGAAGTCCTACATATAGAACGGTCCCATGGCTGGGAACTGACTGGCTAAGCAGCTTTGCAGGAAAGGGCCTGGGGGTTACAGTGGACAGTAAGCTGACTATGAGTCAACAATGTGCCCTTGTTGCAGTGAAGGCTAACAGCATATTGGGCTGCTTTAGTATGAACATTGCCAACAGATCAAGGGAAGTGATTCTTTCCCTCTATTCAGCGCTAGTGAGGCCAATCTGGAGCCCTGTGTCCAGCTTTGAGCCCCCCACTTGAGAAACTGTGGAAAAACTGGAGACTCCGGCAGAGGGCAACAAAAATGGCAAGGGGGCTGGGGCACATGACTTCTGAAAAGAGGCTGAGGGACTGATCTTGTTTAGTTTGGAGAAAAGAAGATTGAGTGGTGATTTAATAACAGCCTTCAACTACCTGAAAGGGGGTTCCAAAGAGGATGAAGCTGGACTGTTCTCAGTGGTATCAGGTAACAGAACAAGTAGCAATGGTCTCAAGTTGCAGCAAGGGAAGTTTAGGTTAGATATTAGGAAGAATTTTCTCACTAGGAGAACAGTAAAATGCATGTCCCCCCGCTGCCCTGGCAACATGCCCCCTGTGCCTGTCGCCACTTCGAACATAGCAGTCTTGCACACAGGAGATGCTTCACCAGGGCATCATGGTGAGCGGCAGTGAGAAGATCCCCACGTGGCTCCTCTGGTCCCTGCAGCCCCTCAGAGAACAGCCACAGGAAACTCCCTGCAGGGAACAGCTGCCACTCAGCTTCCATGTCCCTGCAACCCAGTGCTGCAGGAAGTAGAGGAGCCATGTGGGGATCTTCTTGCCATCACTTGCCCCGTGCTGCCCTGGTGAAGCCAGGCTGCAGAGGCACCCGGGAGTGGGAAGCAGAGTGGCAGGGAACGGTGGCTGCTCACCACTCCTCGCTCTGCCCTGCTTCCCTACCCCCTGTGCGTCTGCAGCCTGGTGGGCACAGCTGGGAAGAGCAGGGCCGTGCAGATAGGCTGCAAGCAGTGGCACACCAGGGGGTGCGTTGCCAAGGCAGCATGGGGCAAGCACCTTCTTCACGCAGCCCTGCTCTTCCCACTCGCACCAGATGGCACCCACTGGGTTGTAGAGGCACCCGGTGCAGGGTATCAGCAGCAGGAAATGGCAGCTGCTCACCCTGCTGCTCTTTGCGGAGCGCAGCCCCGCATCACAGCCCTCACTGCAGCCTCGTGCACAAGAGGCGCATCAACCAGGGCGGTAAAAAGTGAGCAGCTGGGAGCAGGCCCTGCTGTTCCCTGCTTCCCTGCCCCCAAGCCTCTGCAGCCCAGCAGGCATGACCTAGCACAGCAGGGCTGTACAGGGATCTCCATGCCGCTGCAAGCTCTGCACTGCCCTTGCAACATGCCTCCTTCACGTGGAGCTGCAGTGAGGCAGTGGCACCAGAGCTCACAGCCTGCCCCTGCCCTTGCCCTGCATACAGATCTGGGGGGGCATGGGTCCCCACTGCCCCTTGGAAGTGTGTGTGGTAGCAGGGAGCCAGCCCTTCCTCGATGAGCCACCCTAGGCTCGGGCCTGCTCCCTGCTGGGGCCCCGCAGCCACACACTGTGGCCCTGGGCCCCAAGCACCCCCTCGCTGGGCAGCAGCCCCAGCCCTGCCCAGCTCCTTCCCTTCAGAGGCCTCAGTCCCCCTCTTTCCCCCCACCTACTTGACAGAGCTACCCTAAGGCTGCCTGGGGCCACGAGCACATGCTGTGTACATGCACATGACGCCCCCTGTCTCACCGCCTTCTTTCTGCTTCCTCCCAGCTCCCTGCAGGCTGGAAGTAGTCTGCAGGGATCATTGCCGGCAAACTTTATTATAAAGGAGCTTTGCTCCCAGAGGCTTCACTGAAGTATTACAGTAATTATTTTTGAAACTTTGGGTCCCACATAGATGACCTTTGCACCCCACCAGTTGAGAAACACTGGACTAGATGACCTCTTGAGGTCCCTTTCAACTCCAATTTTCTATGATTCTATGACCTTTCTTATGTTACTACATGTTCTTGGTATTTTATATATAGATTTCATAGACATTAGGGCTGGAAGGGACCTCGGGAGATCATCGAGTCCAGCCCCCTGCCCAAAGGGCAGGAAGTCAGCTGGGGTCATAGGATCCCAGCAAGATAAGCATCCAATTTACTCTTGAAGGTGTTCAATGTAGGTGCTTGAACCACCTCCGCTGGCAGACTGTTCCAGACCTTGGGGGCTCGGACAGTAAAGAAATTCTTCCTTGTGTCCAGCCTGAAACGGTCTTGCAGGAGTTTGACCGTTCAACCTCATCATCCCTTGGGGTGCTCTGGTGAACAGACGTTCCCCCAGATCCTGGTGGTCACCCCTGATAAACTTATAGGTGGCCATCAGATCACCCCTGAGCCTGCGCTTTTCCAGGCTAAAGAGTCCCGTGGCTCTCAGCCTGTCATCGTAAGATCTGTTTTCCTGACCTCTGATCATGCGCGTGGCTCTTCTCTGGACTCTCTCAAGCTTCTCCACATCCTTTTTGAATTGTGGAGCCCAAAACTGGACGCAGTACTCCAGCTGCGGCCTCATCAAGGCCGAGTACAAGGGGAGAATGACGTCCCGGGATTTGCTCGAGAAGCATCTGTGGATGCACGCCAGCATTTTGGTCACTTTACTAGCCACAGCATCGCATTGGAGGCTCATGTTCATCTTGTGGTCAATGATGACCCCCAAGTCTTTTTCTTCTGTAGTGCTAACCAACGTAGCACTGCCGAGCCTATACGGGTGCTGCAGGTTTTTTCCTCCCAAGGTGGAGAACCTTGCATTTTTCGGTGTTAAACACCATGAGGTTCTCGTCTGCCCATTTGCTGAGCTTGTCCAGGTCAGCCTGGATCACCCGCCTGTCTTCTGGCGTGGATGCTTTGCCCCAAAGTTTGGTGTCATCGGCGAACTTGGCCAGTCCACTCCTGACTCCAATGTCCACATCGTTAATGAAGATGTTGAACAGTATGGGTCCCAGGACAGAGCCTTGAGGGGACCCCACTGGTCACAGGGCACCATGATGAGTGACTGCCATCAATCACAACCCTCTGGGTCCGACTACGAAGCCAATTTCCCAGCCAGCGGATCATGGTGGAGCCAAGGCCACAACTGGGCAGTTTGGCCAAGAGGTGATCATGGGATACCAGATCAAAAGCTTTTTTGAAGTCAAGATATATGACATCAATCTCTTCTCCCTTGTCCAGGTGATAGGTCACCTGGTCATAGAAGGAAATAAGATTGGTCAAACAAGACCTACCCGCAACAAACCCGTGCTGGCTGTCCCTTAGAATGTTAGCCTGGGCCAGTCCCTCAAGGATGGCCTCCTTAATAAACTTTTCTAAGATCTTCCCCAGGATAGAAGTCGGGCTAATGGGCCTGTAGTTAGCCAGATCCACTCTCCTCCCTTTCTTGAAGATCGGCACCACATTGGCCTTCTTCCAGTCTTCCGGCACTACACCAGAGCGCCAGGAGTTTTCAAAGATCCATGCCAGGGGCTGGGCTATGACGCTCGCCAGCTCCTTGAGTATCCTGGGGTGCAGGTTGTCAGGGCCAGCTGACTTGAAGGTATCCAGCTTCTCAAGGTGTTCCTTCATGAGGTCAGCATTGATGGAGGGTAGGGGATCCCCCTCACCCGGATCTCCCTGTCCCATAGCAGGCATGGGTGTCGCATGGGACTGATGAAAGACTGACGCAAAGTACCTATTTAATAGGTTGGCTTTTTCCTGGGTGTCAGTTGTCAGTTGCCCCATCTGGTTTAGCAGGGGTCCAACATTACCCTTGCTTTTCCTCTGGCTCCCCACATATCTGAAAAAGGACTTTTTGTTGTCGTTGATGCCTGAAGCTAGTTGGAGTTCAGTTGCAGCCTTGGCTTTCCTGGCTTGGTCCCTGCAGTACCGGTCCAGTGCGGAGTAATCCTTCTTGGAGGTGAATCCCGTCCTCCATCCTTTGTAGGCTTTCCTTTTTAGCCACAGTAGGTCCGCTAGGTCTCTGGAGAGCCAGGGGGGCTGCTGTGCCTTCTTGCTGCCTTTCCTCCATTGTTGGAATAGATTTAGCTTGTGCACTGAGGATCGCTTCCTTGAGAAGCAACCACTCTTCTTGAACTCCCAACTCCCTGGGGTCACGGTCCCTGAGGGCCTGACCGACTAGCCTCTTGAGCTTGTCAAAGTCGGCTTTTCTGAAGTCAAGGACTTCTGTGTTGCTGACTGACTTGCCAGCTTTACGGCGGATGGTGAAGTTTATCAGCTCGTGGTCACTGTCACCCAACTTCCCATCAATCACTAGGTCGCTGATTAGGTCATCCCCTGTAGCCAGTACCAGGTCAAGCAGCGCTTTGCCTCTCGTTGGCCCATAGACTTCTTGAGTCAGGAAGAGGTCATCCACGCACGAGAAAAAGCTTTGCGCCCGCTCAGATTTAGCTGAGTGATCTTCCCACGAGATGTCCGGGTAATTGAAGTCACCCATGACAACCAAGGTCCTGGAGCAAGCGGTCTCAGTCAGTTCCCAGGCGAACTCCTGGTCAAGCTCGGGACTTTGAGTGGGAGGTCTGTAATAGACTCCCACCGTTGTGTCCCCTGTGCCGAATTCCCCACGAATTTTTACCCAGAGGGTCTCTAGCTGTCCATGCCGGTCGCCAACATCAGCTTGCAGGGACATGTAGCTTTCCTTCACATAGAGAGCTGCACCCCCGCCCCTTTTGTCAACACGATCCCTCCTGTATAGGGTATAGCCCTCTATCCCCGTGGTCCAGTCATGGGTGGAGTCCCACCAGGTCTCCGTTATCCCAATGACATCATATTTCTTTGCACTGAGCAGGAGGACGAGCTCGTCCTGCTTGTTGCCCAGGCTCCTGGCATTAGTGTACAGGCAGGCAAGTGTGCCCTTGGGGGCTCTTGCCTTGCCCACAGATTGTGCCAGGGCTGGGGCAGGGGTGGGCTCCCTTAAGTGCCCCCTTAAGTGCCTTGGTCTGCTGGCTTTGCAAGGGTTGCTCAGCGGGCCAGCAGGGGCAGTAGTCCCCCCATCCCCCAGCGGGATTAGTTTAAAGCCCGGTGGAGCAGGTCAGCCAGCCTGGCTGAGAAGAGCCTCCTCCCCAGGGTAGAGAGGTGGAGGCCATCTTTTCCCAGCAGCTCGCTGCCTCTCTCTCCAAAGAGCGGGCTGTGGTCATGGAAGCCAAAGCCTTCCCGATTAATACCAGCGCCGCAGTCTTTGGTTCACCGCGTGGATCCTCCTCTCTCTCCTCAGCCCATAGCCCGAGACTGGGAGGATCGACGAAAACACCACCTGAGCTCCCAGACCCCTAAGCCCCACTCCCAACTCCGTGTAGCACCTCGTGACCTGGCTGGGGGTGCTCCAAGCCGTTCCTTGTAGCTATAGGTGAAGGCTGAAGTGGAGACTTCTGAGGGTTCTCCCAGTTAACAGTTGCCTGCAAATGCAGGGGAGTGGACTCAGTGGCCCAAGGAGGCCTTCCATATGTATGTTCCAATATACCTGGGAATGTAATTGGGTTTAAGTTGGCAGAGGTGAGGTCAGGGCTGAGACCATTCTGCCTAGAACTGGTAAGGAATTTTCTGATGGAATTTTGTTTTGTTGTTAAAAATGTCAGTTGGTTGAAATCAGAAATTTTTGTGTAAGTGTAAATAATTGTTTTGACAAGGATGGGATTTCTGGTAAAGGCAGAGGGAGAAGACCATGTCCCACTTAAAAATAGTCAATAGCTCAGTAGGCAGGTCATTTACTTAGGATATAGCAGACTGATGTTCGAGACCCTGTTCTTCTGTCAGACTAGGCTTGAACCTTAGTCTTCCTGAGGAGTGTGGGCTTGTGGGTGATCTGGGGTAGAAGAGGTTTTATCTTAGAGGCATATAGTTCCGTCTTTAGTACCAGTATTCTAAACCTGTCTCTCTAGTTCTATGGTCCTCCACAAGATAGCAATTTTTGGAAGGTCAAGGAAATGAAGCAGCCTCTAATGATCAATTTAATTGACTTAGACCCAATTAATTTACTTGTTGAAATTCTGTTGAAGCCTATTTGAAGTCCATGAATCTATCTTGGATTAGGCCTTTAAGTGGCTTTTAAGTGCTTTACAAATTTGGATCAGGACTCCAGAAGAGAAACAACTAAAGAGATTCATATATTCCAGTAAATTTTCACCAGACTCCTAATTTTTGCACTGAATCTTTAATATGTAGTATGAGAAAAGTTCATTCACTATGGTTGCCTCCCCTCTTTTTCCTCCACTCAACATATATATGATTTACATGGGGTCTTTCTAAGAAAGTCAGACAAGATCCTGCATATGTATTTCAAGAAATACATTTTAGGAAATACATAAGTAGCATAATTGTGATTTGATATTTCATTTTGGAAATGGTATGTTATCCTTTAATTATAGCTTCTATCATAATGTGCACAAGACAGGAACATTCAGATTACATATGTAACTTGAATTTTGGTGTATTTTGAGTGCTTAATCATGCAACCTTAGCATTCTTTTATTATAAAATGGTTGTTTTTTATTGACATGTAGTACAGGATAAATGTTTGGAAAAGTTATGTAATTGCAGTCTCACTTTTCAACAAAAATATTGCCTCGCAGCAGGGTAAATTAACCCACATGAAGCCTTGTGGTCCTGCTGGTAGTTCAAGTACCCAGAGCAGCCCAGCTCATTTAAAGAAAGCTTGGGTATCTATCTGTACACTAATTGAAGTCAGCCACCCTGTCTTACAAGGGTTCTTGCTGACTACATTGAAGTAACTTGTAAGAAACCTTAAACCTCTGTTGTTGTAGTTTTGCCTAGACAAAATTGTTTATTGTGTGAGAATTAACTGGGTTTGCAGATTAGCAAATCGAGGATCAAAGCCGTTCTGCTTTTTGTGATTTGTGGAAGTGAAGTGTGGAAAGTACTAAAGTATTTATTTCTGTATCATTTAGGACAAGAAGAGTTTTACAGTACTCATCCCCACTTTATGACCCAGAGAGCCTTGTATCTTGCTGTTTATGATCTCAGCAAAGGGCAAGCAGAAGTGGATGCTATGAAACCATGGCTGTTTAATATAAAGGTAGCAGTCTAAATTTTCTGTAATTTCTTTTTAAATTCCAAATAACTGTTTGTAACCATTATATTTACCTCATATTTTTGGGAAGTTGTTCAATTAGTAGAAACTTTAAGATCAGAAACTTTCTGGAATGCAAATTATTGTGTATGAAAATGTCTTTATAATTTTCGTAGATTTATGGATGTCATCCATAGTAAGAATTTAGCAAGTTCTGACATTATTTTGCATAAAATGATAAAGCACAGCTATGTCACAAATTCCAAATGCTGGTCCTGATTTTCCGTCCACACCAGTTTAAGCTCAAGCGAAGTCAGCATAGGCATGCTGACACTGATCCCTCCATACTG
Organism: Crocodylus siamensis; assembly: GCF_052110815.1. NCBI lineage: Eukaryota > Metazoa > Chordata > Crocodylia > Crocodylidae > Crocodylus > Crocodylus siamensis. The sequence continues at coordinate 27,222,433 of NC_143398.1, read as the reverse complement.
TAAAGTCAATAAAATTTCTATCTACACATTAGTGCTAGAAATGCCACTTAGAAAACAGCCATTTAGGTGCACAAAGGAAAGTAGAATTCCACCCTAAGACGGTGAGTATTTTGCTCTGCTTTCAGTTAGACCATATCAGAGGTTGATCAGTAGCTTTACCTCATCTTTCATCATTACTCGTAAATACTCTTTCCTTTACTCCTTAGACATCATTATATCTTAAGGGTAGCAGGTTATAGTGCACACTTAATGAGTTTTTGGTAAAGACCTTTGTTAACATATTGTCCTTTACCATTTTGGTGCCTTGCCTTTATTGCCCCACCATTTTTCACAGTGATTAATAGGGTTATTATTCAGTCTTATTTTCTTAATGCGAAAAATTGAGTTGCTGGAGTTTTTTTAAGTTCCTAGAGATGGAACTGAGCTGCAAAGATTGGAACCTTGATCCAAACACCCCTTTAAATAGAAGAGTGTTTGTATCCATATTTTGATTCAAGATCATCTCTACATGTTAAATAATGCTTTACAGGCATAATACGGTAACATTTTTATTACCTCACCCAATCTTTACTATGCAGTTTATATACAGCTTAAAACTACTATATTGCAAGATGCATTATTTCACATTTTGCTCTAATGTTTATTCCATAAACTCACCTAAATTAAACCCTATGACTTACAAAGTCAGGCAAAATGTAAAATTAAAATCAGTGTTGAGCTCCCAGTATTGTCAGTCTTCTTCCACTGATGAGAAGAAAATAGACAAATATAAATTATAAGGAGAGAGATAATAGAAATCAATCTGGCTGTATTTCCCCAGTCTTAGAGGGTGCTTATACATGTGAGGCGGGGTTTAGTTCCCCTAAATTGAAAATGGTGAATTTTTAATTGGTAGGTTTTTAATTGTGAGGATTAAAAACCCACCGTTTCAATTTAGGGGCTTCTGTCACTGTTATGGAACAGTGATGGCCCACCTGCAGCTCCCCCGCCTCCTCTCCCCAGCTCTGGGCACACTTTGCCAAGAGGAGGGGGGGAAGTGGCAAGGGGCCCAATCCTTTTTTTTTCTGTTCTCACGAAGCCTGCCTGCCTCTCCCACTGTTGGGGGCAAGCTGCTGGTAGACCTTGAGGTGCAGGGAGCCCCAGACCTTCCCTCCACGGTGGTGGTGTCCCCCTCACCACTCCCCCCACGTCCCCCTCCTCCCAGTCAGCAGAGCCTACCTGCACAAGCTGCTCCTGGGTCACACAGTCATTGAGCTGCAGGGGGGCCAAGTGCTTCCCACCACAGTAGTGGCACCCCCAGGGCTACCCCAGGCAGGGTGTTAGCTGCACAAGTGTTGTTGCAGCTCTCAGGCAGCACCAAAGCCGATCCAACAGTGCACGGAGCGCTGGAAGCCCAGGCATGCTCAGGAAAGCTCAGGCTTGGTGGGCTTCCAGCACCCCATGCACCATCCCCACTGCCTTCCTGCCACCTGAGACTGCCCAGAAATGGGCTGGCTTGCCCCTGAAGCAGTGTGGGAAGGTGGCAGAAAGGTGTCTGGGTGTGCTGGCGGCTAGAGAAGGCAGTGGGGATGGTGCACTGGGAGCTAGAAGTCCACCAAACTCAAGCTTTCAGCAGCCTGCCCAGACTTCCAGCTCTCCATGCACCATCTCCACCACCTTCTCCAGCTGCCAGCACACCCAGGTGCTCTCTTGCCACCTTCCCACACTGCCCCAAGGGCAAGCCAGCTCATTCCAAGGGCAGCACAGGGAGGCAGCAGGAGCTGTGTGATGTATATGTGCAACAGATTCTTTTGGCCACAGTGGGACAATTTGGTATGATCAAACTAAAAATACATCAAAGGTGGTCTGAGTTGCCATGCTCAGAAATTTTTTGACACAAAGAAAAATCATGCACGTATATATGGTGACACCTTTACGTTAGACAAATAGCGAATTCTTGTCACTTTCATCACATGTACATGGCCACATCACGTGTACAAGTGCCCAGAGTCTTTATGTTGTTCTGACTGAACTGTGCAGGTTGCTTGTGCACAGCCAAAGAAAAATTGGGTTTCGCCACTGAGATAATAAATTATATGGTTCTTGTTAACAGGCTCGTGCTTCATCATCTCCCGTGATTCTTGTTGGTACTCATTTAGATGTCTCTGATGAGCAGCAATGTAAGACCTGCTTGAATAAAATTACAAGAGAACTGTTGAATCAAAGAGGCTTCCCACTTATCCAGGATTATCATTTTGTGAATGCTAAAGAAGAATCTGATTCCATTATAAAGCTCCGGAAAACCATAATAAGGGAGAGTCTGAACTTCAAGGTAAACTGCATACTGTTCACTTCATAAAAAGCTTCCTAGAAAACAGACTGTTTTAACACCATTTTTTTGTATCTTGAAATCATAGTCATTGCACTTATATGATACCTTAGACCAGGGATTGTCAACCCCCCTCACATCCAACCGCTGCCACCAGAAGGGGTACACTTGTTAAAAAAGGTTGAAAACCCCTGCCTTAGACCAGTGTTTCCAAAACTTTTGATACCTGGGGCACACTTTTTTTCCTTGGATTAAAATTGGCTGCAGACTTCACTCTTAAACAGAAAAAGATGTATGTATATATACATTTTTTTTTTCAAAACATCACATATTGTGTTCCCCTGCCAGATGAAATCATACCAATGCTGAGATTTACTATTTAAAAAAAAATGGCTTAAAAAATCACTGTGCCCTATTTCCACTGTCACCCCCTTCCCAATCCCTGCTCTGGGAAGGGGCAGACAGTCTAAACATAGGGCCAAACTGTAGTCCCAATAGCTTCTGGAATATGTGGTAGGGGGAAACCTTTAAGTGTTTGAGAAGGCAGAAGTCTTCTGTGGGAAATATGCTGAGGTGTGGGATTTCACGCACCTTTACAAGGGTGTAGTCTGTATTCTTCTAGTGCAGATTTGTTGGTGCTTACTAATGCACAGGAGGTAAAGCTATTCTCCCGCAATATGCATACCACTTCTAGCATCTCCTTCCCACCCCTGATGCATCTGCACCCTTCCCTTCACATACTCCAGTCCCCTTTATACTAGGCATGTCTGCACGTGCATTAATGTGCTGTTGCTACTGTGCATATCTCAGGGTACAAGTGCAGCACTGTTGCTGAGGCAGTTCCTGCAGGGTCTCACGCTCCAGCAGACTTGATTCATTGAGTCTGCTCTGACATGCTGTAATTACAGCATGTCAGAACAGCCTCCCCACTCGTGTACAGGCACCCAGAGGTACTACACTTTAATGCACAGTAGCAACAGCACATTAATGCACATGCAGACATGCCTACACCCCACACCACTGCGCCTCCAAGGAGCAGGGCTGGGGGGCAAGACCAGCAGCACAGGCTTCGCCCCCTCACTCCATCCCCACCATCATGGCAGCACTCCATTGTCCCACTCCATCCCTACCATTCTCTCCGCCCCCCTCCGCCAGCACCCCTCGCCACCACCACGTCCAAGGAGCAGGGCTGGGATGGAGTGGGGGCGAGGCCAGCAGCACTGGCCTTGCCCTCCACTCCGTCCCCACCATCACAGCTAGGCAGAGTGCTCTGTCTGTGCGGAGCACTCTGCTTAGTTATTTCAATAAGTATTGTGATTGGCTGCTGAGACAACCAATCAGAATACTCCAAGAGCATTACAGACAGGCACACAGACACATAGACACATGGACTAAGCCCTTTATATATAAAATTCCTATTGTAGTTTATATAGTTATTAGTTCATTTTGTGAGTCTTTAAAAAGTTGTGGTTAACTATTAAATAACTCGGCTTTATGCTCTGTTGATATTGGTGCTTGTGCTCTGGGATAAGTCAGCCCTGTGCTTAAATGACATCTTGGTGGTATCAATCTGTAATTTATTAAGAAAACTAAAATAAAGTCTAAGATTATTATTCATAATTACACAGATCAGAGACCAGCCAGTAGTAGGACAGTTAATCCCAGACAGTTATCTGGAACTGGAGAAGAGAATTTTATTTGAACGTAAAAACGTCCAAAGCGAATTTCCTGTGATTGATCAGAAGCAATTATTAGAACTGGTGCAAGAAAGCCAGTTACAGCTGGATGAAAATGAACTGCCTCATGCAATTCACTTTCTGAATGAATCAGGTAATACATTTTCTTCCATGTGTGATGTTAGGTTTTAGAATTGTTTAGCAGACAGACTTATTTATATTGTTATTTTTCACAGGATTACCGCAACATGGTGAGCTGATACGTTAGTCTCATTTAAGGTTTCATTGTGTTATCTTAGAACCTAAGAGAAAGAAACTCTGTGAAGGATTATTCTGTTAACAGTTTATATCTTTTAATTCCCTTTGAAAGGAATAAGCCAGATAGATAGAAAACAGGATTTAGGAGAAAAGGTAAGAATAGTAGAAAAGCTTGTGAGTAGGACAGCATTTATAAATTTTAACTGCTTATTTCAGAATACAAACTGAGTGATTTAAGGATGCTTAAAACAAAATAATAATCAACACTGAATCTTTACTGAAGGAAGGAATAAATCAGATTATGAACATAAGTATGGCACTTGGAAATAAACTGACTCAACTCCAGTCCTTTGAGTTATGTTCATCAAAGATAACCCAGAGTTGAGCCCCTAAAACCAATGTTGTTTTATATGAATGTTACATGATCTTCTAATTATAGTTTCTTTGCATAGGTGTACTGCTACATTTTCAAGACCCAGCACTCCAGCTAAGAGATTTGTATTTTGTGGACCCAAAGTGGCTCTGTAAAATAATGGCACAGGTTAGCTTCTGATAACTTTTTTTATAGCCCTTGATACAGCTCTTTCCTGCATCCCCAGCTACTGTGGCTGACCTAGCCTCTTCTTTCCTCATTTATTCCCAATATCATGACTCACTTCTCCCTTCACCCTTTTCTCCTGCTTTGGACTTAATTATTTCTTCCTATTCCCTTTAGTCATTTTGTGACTAAGGTATGTCCCAGTGCCCCCTTTATCAATTTTGTTACTTCTGTTTTATAATCCTCACTCTGCAGTGACTAACAGAACACAGATAAAATATGGAGGTTAAAGATGGGATGTAGCATAATCCTGCAATATATTGTTAGAAGTTGAGGTGAAGGCTGGAGGTCTGTACTGTAGCAATGATAATAATCTGAAATGGAAGGAGAGCAGGAAAGAATGGTAATTAGGCTTTGGAGAAGGTGGAGGAAGAGGGGTGGGTGGGGGCTTCAGACCTAGAAACAGGTAAGAAAAGGGCCTGTGGAAACAGTTTAGCCGGAAAGTGTCCACCACTACTTTAGTAGTTTGGAACTCCACATTTTTTGATGGTTGTTCAGATTTCCAAATCCTTGAAAATTAACCTATTACTAATTAACATTCAGAATAATTTCCCATATGCTAGGCAGCATGTGAGTCACTAATGTACACTAAGATACTACCGTGCATGGATAGGAATTTAAATAAGATCATGAGATGTACTTGTTCACTGCTAGTTCCCTGTCCTTGGCTGGCTTATCCTGCAGAAATGTGGAGTTCTACAATGAACAGGAATATGACTTTTTTCTAATTAATCACATGTAAAATATTTCAGAAAGCTAAGTTTGTTTGAAAAAATGCAATCCAATTATGACTATAGAACTTTTTTTTTTAAGATTTTGACAATGAAGGTGGAAGGTATTTCTAAATACCCTAAAGGAATTATAAAACGTTCAGAAGTGGAAACATTTCTTTTGAAGAAGAGCAGATTTCCTAAGATATATATGTCACAATACTTTAAGCTTCTAGAAAAGTTCCAAATTGCATTGCCATTAGGAGAAGATCAACTGCTTATTCCAAGCAGGTAAACAAAGAGCTTAAACCACATATGTGCTATGAAAAAAAAATATTAGAAACTGATATTTCTGGATATTCTGATATTTTTAGGTACTTCATGCCAAAGTAAATTGTCACAAATAATCAAGATTTTGCTTTGTTACCAGGGGTCCATGCTTTCCATTCACTGTGGAAAAATGCAGGTTTTTCCTTTTAAGAAGAAAAACACAGACTTTCTCCTTAAATCACAGATTTTCTCCTTTAAAGGAGAAAAATGTGGGAAATGGCAGGTTTCCTCCTGCAGGCTGGCAGAGTTTCAGACTGCAAGGGGCTGCTTAGAGCTACAAGGAGTGGGAGGAGGGCTGTTGCATACACACATGCACATAGCAGGTAGGCAGCATGGAGAGCAGCTCCTGCAGCTCCCTGCAAGTAAGTCAGAGAAGTGGGGGAGGGCAGACTAAAGCCCCCCACAGTGAGGGGGAGAGGGAGTGGGCCAGGACTGGGGCTGGGATTGCTGCCCAAGTGGAGTGGGGCAGGGGCAGGAATACATGGCCACAGGGTCCGGTTGAGGAAGCGGGGCAGAGCAGCATATTAGGGGCCACAAGCAGATTATCAGGGGCCAGCAGTGGGGCTGGTTCCCCACTGCTATCTAAGGTTACCATATTTCTAGGGCCAAAAAAGGGGACACCTGTCACATGGGGGGGTGGGGGCAGTGACATGCTGGTGCCCTGCCCCTGCCTATTCTCTTGCCTCTCACTGTGAAGCCACAGTGCCCCCAGCCCTGCTGCTGCCCTTCATTCCCTTTGCACACACTCCAGCTCCGCCAATACCCCTCACTCCCAAACTGCAGTACCCTGCCCCCCCTGGGCCATGATGGTACCCCTCACTCCTGATCTGCCCCACCATCCCTGCTGGTGCCCCTCACTCCTGACCCACAGCTCCCTGGTGCTGCCAGTGCCCCCCACACTCCCAAACCACAGCCCCCTGCCCCCACCAGCCCTGCCAGAGGGGCCCCAGCTGTCCCTGTCCTGACCAGGCCAGATCCGGCACAGTGGCTCTGATTCATACAGGAATCAGCAGAGTGTGTCGGGCCCCAGCGAGGGCTGGAGGAAAGAGGAGCGGTAGCTTGTGGCACCTCCATCCCTGGGATGGGGCTCCCACACTGGGCCAGGCAGCCTGGCCATGGCCCCCCTCTCCCCTTCTTCCTCCCCTCCCCTGGGCAGCATCTCCTGGCCACTCATCCCCTGTGAGCACAGAGCACAGGCACCACCCCTGTGCTGCCTGCTGGCTGCAGAGTTTCCTGCTGCCCTCAGAGGGCCCTCACCCCCTGCCCCTTTCCCTTGCTGCCCCCCCTCCCATTCCCCCTGCCCTATCATAGCCCCATGCCCCGCTGCCCTGACCAAATGTATGGGATTTAGCTTGGGTGCAGGTGGAGGGCGAATGGAGGCAACAGGGGGCACCACATGGGTCTGCAGGCACTTCTGCAGATGCAGGCATGTATGACTGCTCCCTGCTGCCTCCAGTCACCCTCCTGCTTCTCCCACCAGAGGAGGAAAGTAAAATCCCAGACATTCAGGCAGATTTTAAAAACCCGCCCTGATGGAGATCAGAGGGCTCCAAAAGAGGCACGGCAGGAGGCTGTGGGTGGGAAGTGGGGGCACCAGCAGGGCTGGGGAGCTGTGGGTCAGAGGTGAGGGGCTACTGGCAGGGCCAGGAGGCTTGTGGATCGGGACTGAGGGGCACTGGTAGGGCCAGGGGGAACTGTAGCTAGGGAGAGAGGGCACTGGCAGATCAGAGCTGCTCAACTCCACAAAGCAGCAGAGAGGACAGCTGCAGCTGCACCCATGTCTTGGTGAGCAAAGGGGGCAGGGGGAGCTCTGATTTTCTGATAAAAACATGATAATCAAATTCCAAAATGTATAGGTATTTAGAATTTATTTTATTAAAACGATTAAGGTACTGGTAGGATTGCAAATTGCTTTACAAATTGTAAATATATCAGTAAAACATTGTGTTCAACTGATACCAGTAAATATAGTGGCATTTCATTTCAATCACAGAAAAACAGATTTTGGGGGGTTTCATCAGAGAATTTGGGATTTTTAGCAGACAGTTTACAAGTTTTAAACAGAAAAAAACAGGATCCCTGTTTATTACAGTACATTTCTTTACATGTATATGTTAAACCGACCTTGTGGAACAGAAGTCAGCAAGGTTTTGAGCCCAGTCCAGCCCACCACTGCCACTTCTCCCCTTGCCCAGCCATGGTGTGGTGCAGTACACACAAAGTCTTTTCCCATCCCCCCTGGCCTGGCCACAACACTTGCCGGCCACTCCATGTCTCCTTGCCTGAGCTGTGACATGCATAGAGCCCCTCACCTAACAGCAGGACAAGGGAAGACCCCAGATCCATGTAATTATTAAATTTGGAAAAAGTAACTTATGAAATATTGGAAGATATTTTTTCCTGTTTCTTCCAGTTTGTCTGATCACAGACCTGTTATAGAGCTTCCCCACTGTGAAAACTCAGAAATCATCATTAGACTGTATGAGATGCCGTATTTTCCTATGGGATTCTGGTCAAGGTTGATCAACAGGTTGCTCGAAGTATCTCCTTACATGCTGTCAGGAAGAGGTACTGATATTTAATTTCAGAAGTAATAGTGTGTGAATTTACTTTGATCACCTTGTTTTACCTGTCTGAATTCCAGTCCTTTCCAGCCCTGCAGTTTTGCCTTTGGTTTATTGCTGTCCATTTTAGGAATATGAGAAAAGAATGGGTATTTACAGATCTTCAGGATACCCTATGGCTCTGCTTAGGTTGACTCTGCAAGTGGAGCAAAATTACCCACTTGCTTTCTTGTACCTCCCCTTCTGTAGGCAAGCTATAGAAGGAATACTTCCATTTAGGCAATACTCATGTTAGCTTCTGCAAAACTATCAGGAAAGAGTAAGGAGGAAGCAGGGCCACAGTCTTCTCATACTCCATATTAGCCAGCAGACCTGGATGAGTACCAAAAAAGAAAAGACATTGTACTGAGTAATGCAGTTGCTGCTCTTTGCCATGACTCCAGATCTCCAGGAAATATTGTTTCTATTGTGACATGTCACCTGGATTTCCTGCCAAGACCATATGCTTCCACATAACTCCCAACGTAGGCTTATGGCTTTATGACAGAATTCAGCCCTTAAAGGGAAGAGAACTGCATAGGTAACATATCTTCTGAGCCTTATTTTGGAGAATGTCTATACTGGAACACCCATTTCCTTTTAGGAGTTCCCCCACTGGGCTGCAGGTTGGCAGGCAGCCAGCTCCTTTCTCCCTTCCCCCCCTTAAAAAATCTGGAGGCTTTTATCAGAGGTGTTTTTCATTTTTTCCGTTCTCTTCCCTGGTCTGGAGCAACCCCCCTTTTTAATAATGCTAATTCACTTCACTTTAAAGTGTTTATTTTTAAAAATGTGATTTGAAGAACATTTAGATACAGCTAGATAAAGACTACCTTAGCATTAGCCTCTTTGCTAACATTCTTCAAATGGGACTTAAACCTCTCTGCTGTTTTAGCCCTTGGTCTCTGTCATGTGAGCACAGGCTTTCAGTTGCATCAAAGGAAATGCTGATTATGTAATGTAGACAGATCTAGTCATGAACAAATTAAGGATGCCAGGCTTGCTTTATTTATTGTTTAAGACATTTTAGATTGAACTATTGTGAGCTTAATCGATATATGCCTCCACGAGCTGCTGTGGTTGCTAAGTATCCTGATTTTATACTGAACCTATGGATCTGTACTTAAAGACTTGTGCATTGTTTGCATTCATCACCTACTATATGACAAAGGAGTTGATTCTATATTTAGTATTATTTAATATGCCTTACTGGAGTGATAAAAGACATTAAAAGTGGGAGGGGAACACTACACCAGGAAATAATGTAGTCGCTACTTTTGCTTATGTTGTATAAACATGAATAACTATGTACATTAATAGGTAGATGCTTAGAATAACGTATTTTGGAGTAATTAGCACAATTTTACACCATTCATATTAGAAGTCTGATTTTGACTCTTAAGTTTGTTTTTCCTAGAACGAGCTCTTCGTCCTAATAGAATGTATTGGAGACAAGGCATCTATCTGAATTGGTCTCCTGAAGCTTACTGTCTGGTGGAATCAGCAGTGTTTGACAACAATCCAGCCAGCTTTTTGAAAATTACAGCTCCTTCTTGCAGAAAAGGTTAATTACTCCTAAGTCTGGTTTTGCTCTTGTTTCAATAAACCAGTTGTGCTCAGCCTTTTTTCCCAGTGCGCTAGTGTTGGGATGGGGAAGATGGGCACCATTTGGCCACACAGAAGGAGGTGAGAGGCAGCCCAGTCTCAACCCAGCCCCTCAGGAGAAGGGAGTATGGCCTGGCCACACAGTGGAAAGGGAGCATGGCTTGACACTGCAGTGGGGAAGGGGTCATGGCCTGGCCTTAGCCCTGCCGCAGGGAGGGGGCATGGCTTGCCCCACAGGGGAAAGAGGACATGGCACAACCCTGTGGGGGGAAGGGGGAATAGCCCTGCAGTGCAGGGATTAGGGTTTGGGAATTTGACTGGGGGAGGGTGGCTGTATTAATGGCTGCCCCTTCCCTGCTGCCAAATTTCGTGTCATGTGAGGAGTCCTGCGGACAAGATGGCATGGCTTCATGGGCTGCATTTGGCCCAGAGGGCCAGAGGTTGAGCACCCCTGAATTAAAGCATGTTGATTTGGTTTGCTTTTCTTTTACCATTCAGAATCTGCAGTATGTCTTTATGGGGATGGTTTAATCAGGGAGGATTCTGCTTTGAGCAGAGGTCTAGACTAGATGACTTCATGAGGTCCCTTCTAGCCCTGCTTTCCTATGAACTTAGAGTATAGATATGATAAACTAAGGCTCATTTCGCCTTTTCTGGCTTTCTGTAGGTTGTATCCTTTTAGGGCAAGTTGTGGATCACATAGATTCTCTTATGGAAGAGTGGTTTCCTGGCTTGCTGGACATAGATGTATGTGGTGAAGGGGAAACACTGTTGAAGAAATGGGCTTTGTACAGCTTTGAGGATGGTGAAGAGCACCAAAAAATACTACTCGATGATTTACTTAACAAAGCTGAAGAAGGTAGTGTTTTATTTAAGCTATTTTGAGGTACCTGTATGAACCTGTCTTCTGTATGAAGATGTATGCGTAATATCCACTGTCATAGCATTTAGGTGTTTAATATTATTTACAGGAATGTAACTAAAATAAGCAATGCCATTTTCACAGTATGGTGCAGTAGCCAGTACTTGTTTAGTTCTAGTGGCTTCTGTACACTGAGACCAGATCAGGTTGCAGATAATGATGTGTACTCTGCAGTTCAGGCATGGCGAGCTCCTGCAGTGTGCCAGAATGCTGACCTCTGGGGAGCCAGAGCAGGGACAAAGTCTTACCTTCCCCATCGCTCTCTCCACTCTGACAGCTGTAGCAGAATAAGCACAAGCTGCTACAGCTAAGAAGCAGGCTTAGCAGGGGAAACCAGAATGCCCCCTTTCCTCTCTGGGAGACTTTGCTATGGCACATACATCCCTGCACCTCCCAGCTGTTACCAGATTTGCCCATCACTTTGTGGCGTGCTCATTTATTAGGGATACGTTTCTAGGGTCTTTGTAATTCTATCAATGTGCTGCTTGTGTACTGGTGTTTCTATACGGAGCTGTATATCTCCCTTCTACAAGTCCTTACCCCTAATGGAGCTATCTTGCAGGACTCAGTTTCAATGGGGCTGGGTTCCTCCTGTGCAGTCAGACACAAACACACAGGTGAGCAGAATACCTCTGAATGAGGCTGGGTGTCCAGCTGACACCCTCGTGGGCCAACATTCAGTTCATAAGGGTATGTCTGAGCCAAACTAAATCACTCGGTCTGTGCTGATCCCCTTATGTGTTTCAAACTCAGCATGTTCCAATCTTTTGCCCTAACTGTCCTAGTAGTGGTAGCCTCTTGATGAGCAGACCCCACAGTATTTCTGGGCTTCACAGGGATCTTTAGCTTAGGTAAAAGAAGCAGTGCTGCAGAGCAAGTGGGGTAGGAAAAGTAGAGAAGGAAAATTATACCCAGTTACTACCAGTTTGACTATAAAAGTTATTTATTGCTGAGTATATGAAATGTATAATGGTACTAGTAATAATAGACATGCGAAAGAAAACAATCAAAGTAATTACAATACTACCTTGGTGTCACTAAGTATTTGGGGAAACTTAGCTCAAGCTTAACTAATATAGTTCAGGTTCAGAAATCTACGCCTAGAGAGAAGAGAGAAAGAAAAGAGCGAGAGCTGGGGTCTCTCTCACCAGTCCAAAACACTTGGGTTGAAATGCTGACAGGTAAAGATCTTAGCACATTCCTTGAAGGGAGATGATTTGTTTCTTCCAGCTTCTTGAGAACAACAGCAGATGATGTCAGAGAGATTTTTTTTCTCTTGAAGCACACCATTTACTGCTTTTATAGTTCTTTATACCCTCAGCTCAGCTTCTTCAGAGTATTCTTTTAATTGTGTAAGTAATTGTCTTTTCTGTTAACAAGGGGTTATCTGCTTTGGAACATCTCAAGAAACTGATTAACAACCAGAAAAAACACACATTTTTAAGGAGTAACCAGACACTTAGGAGACAGCTTGAAATTCTATGGAGAGCAGATATACTGGATGGGATACCTCATTGTTTCTTCTTAGATAGCTTGCAGCATCAGGGTTTTGTATTTTTACCTGTTGTGAATAAGCCTCAGCTTAGCATGACTTTTCCAGATCTTACTGTAGCCTTTTAACAGACTTAAGGGGATTATTGGAGTGTTCATAAACTTTGTGGGGAGGACTTCCACTAGTCGTCCCAGGAAAAGTATGACAACACATGTGGTCAGGGCTCCAACGGGCTAGATGCTGTGATGAACCCTTTACCATTGTTCAAATGTTGCCCATACCCCCTCTGACTTAGTCTCTTGCCTCAGCATTCCCTAACCCAGCAACCGAGTTTTAGTCAATCGAGTTTAAATAGACTTCCCATAGTGGGACAGGGGAATGTATGGCCCAAGATGCCTAGTAAACTTTACTTCTGTGTAGTTCTGGTTAGATGAGGTGTGTGTGGGGGGGAGGAAATAGAAAAAGTCCTTTGTAAGTCCAGTAAGCTGGGTGCCAGGGCTCCCTCAGGAACAGAGCTGACAGGTAACACAGCAATGAAAGCTGGGCAGCCCTGCATCCTGTAGTGCATGCAGGGACAGGGGGGTTGAACTGAATGGATTTAGTTTTGCCCCAGGAGATGCAACTGCACCCAGTACAGTATCTGGGGTGGGGGTGAGCGAACAGGGAACTAGAAACATCCTCTAGGAAACGTGTGCTGCTGTGGTGGTGCAGCTGTTATACAATGATCCTTCCCCTCAGTGCAGCAGTCCTGCTGTAGCCCCATACACTACTGAGCACAGGGCTACTTAGCATCTATGGCTGAGTGACATGGTGCTGTGCCTGGGTGGTGGGGGTGGAGCAGATGAAATTCTAGTGCCCTCTCTGAGTCAGTGCCCATGTCGGGTGCCCTGCCCTAGTTATGTTATTGTTGTGGGGTAGTGAAAAGAGCCATTCTCTTACTCAGTTATAAGGTCTGATCCTGTAGCCACTACTCTCATGAGTAACTATGACTCTTATGAATAATACAGTTGACATTAGCAATGTTGATTAGACCCTGAACAACAGTAATAATTAAAACAGCAATATTAACCAAGAGATGCCACACAGTTACTAGAATTCCCTCTTCTAGGTATAAAGAAAAGCAAGGAAACCTCAGTTTAGCCCTGCATGATACCTTTTGGCTAAACAAAAGCTGTTTTTAAAATTGTCCACTTTACATACCATTAAACTACGGATTGTAATTATTAATGCGTATAGATTATAATGATATTCTTTTATTGGTAGTGTAAGGGGTTTATGCGAAGTATGTATTGGTTGTGTGTGTGTGTGTGTGTGTGTATATATATGTATATGTATGTATGTATGTATATGTGTGTGTGTGTGTGTGTGTGTGTGTGTGTGTGTGTGTATATATATATATATATGTAGAAAGAGACAGATATAGATATATTTTCACTATGTGGAGTAGCAAATATGCTATCCTATCTCCTTTTTCAGGGCATCACATACGGTTTTTTTCCTTTTTTATCTACTTAGGTGACCTCTTAGTAAGTCCAGATCAGCCAAAATATACCATTCCAATAGCTCAGATTGCTCCTGACCTGATATTGGCTGATTTGCCTCGGAATATCATGTTGAACAATGATGAATTGGAATTTGACCAAGCTCCTGAATTTCTTTTGGGTAAATATACATTTTAGTCTCTGCCTAATGTATGGCAACCTTGTACAAGTTACAGAATTAAATTTTAAAATAAACTGAAAACATTTTTAATGCTTTTCCTCTTGTAAAAAACTCTTGTTGTTCTACTAAAATATGACCAAATTGCAGGTTTATTTCATAGTTTTTAAATCCCAATAATATGCATCTAAGGGCTGATTTTGCAGAACACCCTGCTGGCACACTAGTCCTATGCTTTTTTTTTAAATCAGACTCTTGTCAAATTGGGAAGATTTGCTATAACATTTTTAATGCTCCCTTTTATTTTATTCTTGAAAAGGTGATGGTGGGTTTGGATCTGTGTACCGTGCATCTTACAGTGGAGAAGAAGTAGCCGTAAAGTTTTTTAATAAGCATACTTCACTCCGACTCTTAAGACAAGTAAGACATTTTCTCCTTTTCTTAATAATGCAACCAACATTAGTGAACCATTTGGCAACATTTAAAAACAACTTCAAGTTTAATTTTGAATTTTCTTGCATGTATCACTGCAGAACTATAAATGTTATATAATATGTGGAGGATTTCACTTGATTTTACATTTTACAGGAGCTGGCGGTGCTTTGTCGCCTCCATCACCCAAGCTTAGTGTCTTTGCTGGCTGCAGCAATCCGTCCCAGGATGTTGGTAATGGAATTAGCCCTAAAGGGTTCTCTAGATCGTTTGCTTCAGCAAGATAATGCAACCTTAACCAGAACACTTCAGCACAGGATAGCTCTACACGTAGCCGATGGCTTACGGTAAACAGTCCTAAAATGCTCTTTTTAGCATGGAAAGATGTAGTTGGCCTGAAATTAGGAAAACTTTCTCCTTTCTCTTCCTTACCTTTTCCTCTATAGAAGGCAGGGTGCTTCCTTCGGGTAAAAAAGTTGCTATGCTTTCACTTTTGAATCGTTTAATAAGAAAAATATTATTTCTGTGAATTCTTGAACCATCATAAAATTCACTGAACCTCTATTAGGTTATTTAGGATTGTTCAAAAACAACAGGAAGGACATCATTTTCTATTAAATTCATTAGGCAACTATCCATAATGGATTTATTGGTATGGAGGACAAAAAGAATATTCTGTCAAAGGCATTTAGTGTCTTTATAATTTGAGCATCTTGTGACATTTGTAACTGGTATTCTCAAGATTTTAATAAACTATAAGGCCAAATATCACATGTTCTTAATGTGCATTATGAGTGGCCTGAAGGAGAAAATGTCAAGAAGTCTAAAAAAGAGAAGTGCAGCAGATATTATTTGTTTTACTGTTTTTTGAGGAAGGAATGAATGCACACATAGAAAGCATAAAGTGATGTTTTACCAACAGAGCCAGGAACCAGAACACCGCTTGCAGTCTTTCGTTTTGTATTTGGTCACTTCCCTGTTTTTACTTCTTTGTTGTATGTGTGTTCTAAGTTCAGAAAGGAGTTTGCTCAAATTCTTGACCTTGCCATGTGGCTGTGCAGCCCATTAAAAACATTAGATCACATTTATTTGGCCCGTTTTTTCAAATCTGTAAATGTGGAATTGTGATTCTAAAACCACATCTGGCACACACTCTTGGGGCTAGTGTAGATTAAGTGACTTTAATGCTTTTTAATAGACATCTTTCAGGAGGTCTCTTGAACTACTATACAAAATTATTTGTATATTGGTATGTTCTTTGAATAATTCCAAACCCACAATCAATCAAAATGATGCCATCTTGGTTAAATGTGACCTACTGATATCAGAATGGTGAATATTTAAAAGCCTTGTTTACTATAGTATTTATGATGCATTCTGTGTGTACAGGGTGGCACCAGCCTCTTCCAGGGAGGAGGATGTGGTGGGGGGGTCACTGAGCCTCTGCAGTTGAGAGTGGGGTGGGCTCCACTGCACAGGGTGGGTGGCAGTGGCCTGGGGGGGGAGGCAGGGCTGGGGTGGAACTGGCAGGGGTGGCTACAGGGGGGCTAGGGCACATTTTGGGGTAGCTATAGCCCCCCCCCCAGCCATCCCTTTGTGTATATGTGTAATATATACAGATTTTGAATGCGTTCTATGTGTTGACAGGTATCTGCACTCAGCAATGATCATTTACCGTGATTTAAAACCTCACAATGTGCTGCTCTTCACATTGTATCCCAATGCAGCCGTTATTGCCAAGATTGCTGATTATGGCATTGCTCAGTATTGTTGCAGAATGGGAATAAAAACTTCTGAAGGCACACCAGGTATAGAAAAAGTGTCCTTGTGAACTTTTGGCCTAAATAGTAATGCAAGTAAGCTACAGCCTGCGTCCCTGCAAACTTAAATACCTGTCCCAAGCCTGCTTCCCATTTTTTCCTTTTACAGGACTTTAATGATACAATAAGAGCACAAATTGAACTATTTTACTGATTTTCATTTTTTCTTCCATATAAATGTTTGATCTGAACATGCGTTCATTTTTCATGATTTTGGATTTTTGTATCATAGAAAACCAGAGCTCCCATTCCCCCTTTTGTTTCCCAGGATGCAAGTTCAGCTTCGGATGTTCCCCCTGCTACTTTGCAGTGGAGGACAGCCCTGATATGCTGATGCCCTGTCCCTGCCCAGACCATTGCCCTTCACTCCCAAGCCACAGTCCCCCAGCCCTGCTGGTGCCCCTCACTCTCAACCTGCTGGCCTCTGGTCCTGCCAGTGATCCTCACTCCCAGCCCACAGTCCACCCCTCCAGCCCTGCTGCCCATTACTCCTGACCTGTTATCCTCTGCCCCCCCAGCCCTACTGGAGGGGGTACCCAGCTGCCAGGGCTACAGGACCTGGCGGCTGCATCCTGCCTGGTCCTTGCTCCACAGGTGCCAGCCACAGCTGGTCAGCAGTGCCAGAGCCCTGACTGCCACATATGGGAGGCAGTTCCTGCTGCAGCCAGAGGAGCAACAGAGCATGGAGCCCAGGCCTCGCCTCCACTCTCCCTTCCCACGGGTGGCACTGCCAGAGTGGAGCCAATTGGAGCCCATAGGGGGCAGGAGAAGATGCACTGCAGGGCTCAGGGCTCCCCTCCCTGCAGGGACCTCCACAGCCCAGTGGGCAGGACCTGGCATGGGAGGGTGGGGCAGGGCAGAGAAGTTGGTACCACCACTGCTGCCTCCAGAAGCCCCATGCTGTCCGTACCGCCATGACGAAGCACCCTCTGCCTGCCTGGCAGCAGTGAAGGTGGCAGCAAAGAATTGTGCTCCCCCCGCCACTGCTTCCAGGAAGGCAGGGGGCACCTTTTCTTGGTAGCGCAGCTGGCATGGGGCTCCCAGAGTCAGTGGTGGCGGCAACACCAAGGGTCTCTGCCATCCTGTTCCGAGTCCTACCTGCTGGGCCACAGAGGTGGGCAAGCTGCAGCCCCGTACCTTCCTCTGGGCATACAAATCTGGGGAGGCACGTGCCCCCCATGCCTTCCCAATGAGTCACCTCTGGCATTCAACCTGTCCCCAGGTGTGAGCACAGAGGCGGGGAGCTGGCCCCCCTGCCACCTCCCAGATGAGCCACCAATGGTTCTATCTCACTGCCCAGCCGGGCCACACAGCCACACATTCCCTTCTGAGCCCTGGGCACCACCCCAGCTGGACAGCACCCCCAGCCCCTCCTGCCAACCTGCCCCTCTCCCTCCCTCACTGTGGCAGCCTCAATCCACACCCCCACTTCCCCTGCGTTGCTTATGCCCCTCCCTGTCTCCCATGTGTCACCTGTAGGCCCCCCTTAGACTAACCTGCAGGCAGCTGGGGGAGCTGCACTCCACTGCTGCCTGGCTTTGTTACTGGCCATGTGCATGTGTGCACATAAACGCACACGGTGCCCGCTACATCCCATTCCATCTATTCCCAAACAGGCTGGACCTCTACTTTTAAAAGAGAAAAATCTGTGTTTTTCCACAGCAAATGTAAAACCCAACTTCCTGGATATTACTAAAATGAAAATTGTAAATAAAATATATACCATATTTATTTGAGTATAAGGCAGCACTGATTATAAGATGACCCCCAACAGTTAGATTCTATATATGGAAAATGTATAAATTTGTTACAATTTTCCAGGTGTGGAATCTAATTATTGGAGGTTTGCCTTGAATTTGTCCCTCTCCCACTGCCACAGCAGGAAGATAAATTTGGAGGTCAGGTAGCCCCCTTGCCCTCTGTTCCCCAACTTTTCCTCTGTAGCCCTTTCTTTATTGTCAGACTGCTCTCCCTGAGCCCCAAACACATGGATGTGAGAAGCAAACTTGAAAACAGTGACCTAGAAATAAACATACCTACAGTCACTTGCATATTGGGCAATTACCATAGGTACCCATAGGCTTCATTCATTCATTCAGAATTGATGCAATTTACCTCTTTTGAAACTGCAGCTAGTTTTAGCCCAGGTATCCATAAACATACTTTTAAGTAGAACTTTTTTACCTGCTTGTATATATTATAATTATTGTTTTAAAAAATTAATTTCCAGGGCCAAATCCATTCCAAATTAAGTTCCAAATTTCTACTCAGCAGAGCTCAATCATTCAAGTCTGCATGGTGCTACCACCACCTAGTCTCACTTGCCCCTAGCCAAAGGCTGAAAGAACAAGTTAGGGGGAGAGCATGAGAGCAATGCCACATCACCAAAAATTACAATTTTTTTTTTTAAATGTTGTTTCTCAGGCCAAATCAGTTCCAAAAATCTGTTGACTGCGCAGAGTTCAGTCATTCAAGTGTGTCTGGTGCTATCACCGCCTGGTATCCTACCTACCAGACTCTTCAGCCTGGGGCTTCAGATATTCCCAAATCCATGGCAGGGACCCAACATGCAAGCCCCAAGCCCTGGTGTTCAGATGCCCCCTAGTCTCACTTGCCCCTAGCGAGAAACCTAAAGGAGCAAGCTACAGGGATTTTTTTTCCCCAAAGCGAAGACTCATGAATTACCATATAGCTCATTGGGCTGGGCCTAAGCAGAGACCACACCGTTTCAAGTCATGGTGACCCCACAGCTCTGCGCTGTTCAGTATGTGTATGTGTATACTTCAGATATCCCCGACAAAGGCTCTGTGTGCTAATTAACCCTTATTCATGACTGGAACCAGGTGTTCTTGTCATGAGTCCTGGAGTCCTCCAAAAACTGATGTGCAGATGAGGTGCAGAATAGCATTTCCACTTCATGGAAGGCAGAGCCACACTAATCATATGCACAGGCTGAGAATGGAGGGCAACAGAGGGATTCTGGGTAAACTGTTTTGCGCCCCATTCAGTGATGTTTGCCAAACATTTAAGGCTGGTAAAAAAAAAAAAAAAATGGGAATCATTGGAAATGGGAAAGATAAGCACAACTCAGCTGTGGGAGTAAAGAGGAAATTGAAAAATACATAATGTAGTAGCTTCATGACTTCAAAAAGAGCACTGAGGGTGACTGAGCGCAATGGGCTGTGCCAGATGGGTTACACTATGATCAACAGGTTTTCCAGGGTGAGGCCTGTCCATTGCACTAATGCAGGGAACCTGACTGCACAATTTTGTGGTAACGGGGACTGCATTTGTGCTTTCTCCCCCTGGCTTGCTCCTTTACCCTTTAAGCTAGGAGCAAGTGTGATTTGGGGGTATCTGAACTCCATACTTTTGGGCTTGGGGCCTCCACGTAGGATGCCTGCCATGGATTTGGGAAATATCCAAAGTCCCAGATTGATAAGTCTGGGAGGGAGGAGACTTGCCCAGTGGTAGAGTCACACAGACTTGAACAATTGAGCTCAGCTCAGTTTATTTGGAATTCAGAACTACTTCAGCCTTAAACCAAAAAAGGGGGGTAGGTTCCCATCAGTATGTTTGCTCCATATCGGCCATGTGTTTTATAGTCATGCTCAATATTGGTTGCATTTAATCAGTTTTATAGTTGGTTTCCATTACTGAGCACATGCTGCTTTTGGCAGCAGTCAAATGATAGATTTGTTTGTGAATGTAAGCCAAGGGGCTCCCCCATGTTGACTGGTGGGGAAACCTCATCTTATATTCAAGTAAATATGGTAGTTGTTTTTTAACAGTCAATAATGTGAACTTAGGATCCTGACTTTTCAGAGATACTGAGCACTCACTCACTTTAACTGGACTGTATTTTACATAAATATATAGGCCCCTTTGTACTGGTTGAGAAGTGAAAAGCATCCTTATCATAAGTGAGAATCAGGCCCCCGACTTAAACTTGAGGGCATGACATCAGTTGCCACATATCAAGCCCTGAGTTAGGACTTCCAGACTTTTCCTTCTTTTTCAGTATTAATCTAATAGTACAGGAGCTTACTAGCTGCCTTACAGCTTAGTGCATTTGTACTGTCCTGGTATCTTCTGTGACTTTCAGCATGTGGACCACTGCCAGTTCTGAAATAGCATGTAATTTTCAGTTAGCTTCTTGTGACATTTTTCATCAAGAAGTATTTGTTCTTAAAAGGACAGACAGGACGGTAGCCAGGCATGGATCATAACTATTAATGAATGATTCATTTTTCAGGATTCCGAGCACCGGAGGTTGCCAGAGGAAATGTTATTTACAATCAGCAAGCTGATGTTTATTCATTCGGTTTGCTTCTTTATGACATTTTAACAGCAGGCGGTAGAATAATGGAAGGCATGAAGTTTCCAAATGAATTTGATGAGTTAGCAATCCAGGGAAAATTACCAGGTATGTCATGTTTCTTCGTGGTTTAGTGCCAGAAAATAGAGATTGCCATCCTGCCTCAAATAGAACCCATACATTGAAAGTTGTCTCTGTTGCTGGTCCTCAGTGGATGATGCAATGCAACAGTGAGAAGTTTTTTAAATATTTTAATAATTATTTGCAGTTTTCAACAGCTCTAGGCTTGGAGACATTGTCCCACATCATCCCTACTGTTGGAGATAAAACAGGGATCAGGTTGGTTCATTGTGTAAAGAAAACAGGGATTATGTACGCTTGTCATTAAATTAGACCAGGTGAATCGAAGAACTGTATGTAGTCTTCACCTTTTTACACCAAGTCAATATATGACCTATTGTTTTTGTTATGATGCTGCTTTTTATGTATCTGAAGTAAAAGTCTAAAGAGATGTTTTGTATTATGATCATGATGCACAAAAAAAAAGAGAAGCAAAAATGGGAAGATGTTTATAAAATTTTAAAATCTTAGGGTATGTGTAGATGAAACAGGGGCCCTAAATTGAATAGATGGGTTTTAAAAAACACCGCTTCAATTTAGGGCTGATTAAATCCCCATGTCATGCAAACACCCCGCTGACTTACCCGCCTCTCCGGTAGGGGACGGGAGGGTGAGCTGCCAGCTGGCAGAGCGGTCCCTGGGCTGGGGGGGGCAGGGGATGGTGGTTCCCTCTGGCAGCAGCAGCGCCCCCCAGGCAGCACCCACCCACAGGCAGGAGATCAGGCTCTCCACTTTTCTTGGGCAGAGCCTGCTTTCCCGAGCTGCTGCCAGGTTGCCTGCAGGGCTTTCTGCAGTTCCTACAGAACTTGAAGAAGTTATAGTATGCTGCACCCCAAGTCATTTAAGGCACATTACACCGCCAAATTTCCTACAGCAACTGGAATTAATGCTCAGTATGCTGCCAAAGTGTGCGAACACCGACACCACTAAAGCAGAGCAAAAGCATTTAGCCCACTTTAAAGTGTCGTGCACACGCATCTCGTTTCATCTACACACAGCCTTAGTGTCATCCTCTGACAAGGAGTCAGGTCTAGTCAATCAGAACAGGAATCCATATTCACTGAGGAAAGCTTTGTCTGCTGTGGAAGACTGTGCTACTTTCTTAGAAAGGATCCCTGCCTATCTTTCCCTGTTTCTAGAGAGAGCAACTGGTGTGCCTTGTAAAGAACTAGCTCTGCTTATTAGAGATGGGTACTAGTAGCTTGAAAAACCATGGATTGTTCTTGGCAAAATACTCCAATAGGTTGCCACTTCTTGCTGCAGATTGCAGCACTCAGCTAACTTGAGCAGATCTCCTCTGTTGTTGTCCCAGTTGCACCAGGCATCCAGCAGATGAGATGATCCATTGCCCTGCGACCCCAGTAGCTTCAACCATAACCCTGGTAGGGGAGGCTGATGGGTACAACACCTTCCCTTAAGGGTGACCCAGAGACTGCAGTAGCTAGAGAGTATTTGTCTCACTATTACCCTAACAGTTAAAACTGGCCTGCTGCTGGAAGCATTTGAACATCATACCCATAGTCTTTCAAGAATTAAGAAAATCACACAGTGGCATGAAGGGGGTCCCTGATTTAAAAAAAAAAAAAAAAAGGTGAGAACACTTTGCCCAGTAAGGATAGTCATGTGTGACAGGTGACTCCTGACCGTCAGAGAACAGTCAAAGTGGCAACGTGGAATGTGAAGGCTCCACATCAAATTGGGAAATTGGATAATGTCAAGCATGAAAGATCAATATTCTGAAACACATTGGAAAGAGACTAGAATTACTGTTTGAGGAGATGTGAAGATCATCTATTCAGGAGGTCAGATGCATGAAAGAGGGGTTGATTTTGGATGAAGAAACCTCAAAATGTTTGAATGGTTTTGGGGCAATATCTGATGGAGAGTGATGCTTGTGAAAATAAAGTCTAACCCTTTCAACATTGCAAGTCTATGCACCAACAACTGAAAGTAGGGAAGGGGGCATTGATAGTTTCTAGGAAGACCCTGATAAAGCAAAAAAGCAATGTAAACCTCAAGAAGTGGTCATAGTGATGGGAGATCTAAATGTGAAAGTTGGGTGTGAATGAGTGGATAATATTGTTGGACCTCATGGACTTGGAGAAAAAAATGAAAGAGAAGAAAGATTGATTGATTGGTGTGTTGCAAATGATCGAGTCATTATGAACACATGGTTTGAACGCCACCCGAAAAGAAGATTATACATGGAAAAGTCCTGGAGATAATGTTAGAAACCAAACTGATTACATCACCATCAACAAAAGATTCAGAAATGCAGTTCAACAATCAAAAACTTTTTCAGGACCTTACTGTGGAAGTGATCATGTACCTGTAGTATGCATCATCAAGATGAGATTGAGGAAACATAAGAAACCAAAAGCAACAAAGAAGCTGGATTATTCAATTATAATGGGAAAAGGTCTGATTAAAGAAAGGTACACAGTTGCAGTTAAAAATCATTTTCAGAAACTTGAAGATGAAGGAAATATGTCAAACTGGGAAATTTTCAAAGCAGCACTAGGTTAAACAGCCAAGGAAATTATTCCATCAAAGGTAAGGCAAAAGAAACAGAAATGGATGACTGAAGAAATCCTTGAACTTATGGAAAAAAGATGAAAATGCATAGTTTGGAAGAGTAAAGAGACTGGACAAAAAAAATCGATCGATGTGCAATGGAGAAAAGGAAAATGGCATAATGAAAAATGTACAGAGATAGAAAAACAAAAGGATAAAAATGTTACATCAGATAGGAATATCAAGGACATCACAGACCAAGAAGGATGTACTGCTAGGGGATGTATAAAAGCCAAGAATGGCGATGTAATTATGGAACAAGAACAAATATTGAAATGAAGGACTGAGTATATTGAAGAGTTATTCCATGACAGTCAAGAAGAAAAGCCATTTGTTACAATGAACGTGGATGGTTTGAAAATTAAGTCTGACATAAGAAGTTATCAAGTAAATGATAACCAGTAATGCTACAGGACCAGATGAGATTGCAGTAAAACAGAAAAAAATGTTTGGATGAGTTTGGTATAGAAAAGTTAACAACTGATATTAGTGAGACTTATGAAAGTGGAAAAAAATGCCTGAAGACCTCAGTAAATCTTTATTGCCTCTCCCTCCCTCCCCTCCCCCCCAAGACCTGGAGCCATTGAATGTGAACTCCATTGAACTGAAGCCATCTGACAAAGATCCTATTAAAGGTGCTGATAATGAGAGCTAAAAGCAGAATAAGAAGGGAGATTGCAAAAGTTCAGTGTGGTTTTGCTGAAGATTGAGGTACAAGAAATGCTATGTTCATGGTATGAATGCTTTCAGAGAGGTCAATAGAAATGAGGAAAAACCTTTTTCCTATGTTTTATTGATTACACCAAAGCTTGTTATAGTCAAGCATGAAGAGTTAATAAAAATGCTAGAAGAACTGGATATTGATGGTAAAGAGTTGAGAATTTTAAGAAACATCTATTGGGACCACACTGCAGCAGTGAAGACAGAAAATTAACTAAGTGATTTCATCCAAATTAAGAGAGGCATGAGGCAAGGCTGTGTTTTTTCACTTGACTTGTTCAACTTGTACAGTGAGAAAATACTGAGGGAGATTGATGATTTACCGGGGCTGATCATTGGCAGACAGAATTTGAACAACTTGCATTACGCTGATGACACACTTGATAGCTGATTGAGAAGAGAAGTTGCAAGGAATTTTAGATAAAATTGTTAGTGAAAGCAAAAAGAAGAGTTTAAGTATCAACTGTAGAAAAACAGAATGCATGGTAATTACAGAGAAGATCATTTCTGTATACAACATCATTTTGGAAAAAGAATAGATAAGCCAGGTTAATAAATTTAACTACTTGGGAAGCTGGATAACATCAGATGGCAGATGTGATCATGAAATAAAACAGAGAATGGGGATGGCAAAAGACACATTTCTGAAAATGAAAAAGATATTGACCAATAGTAAAATTTCTATGGAGGCGAAGTTAAGAATTTTGGATTGCTATGTTATACCAGTCCTCATGTATGCATTAGAATGCTGGACAATATCATTAAATATGGAAAAGAGAATTGAGGCAAGTGAGACGAGGTTTTTAAGGCATATCTTGAAGGTATGTTAGACAAGTCGTGCTTCAAATTAAGATATTTTGTTAAGAACAGGCTGCAAGAAGAAGCTGTTGGTTAACATCAGAAAGAGACAATTGGAGTTTCTCAGACACGTTATGAGGAAAGAGGAAATTGAAAGTCTGGTCGTAACTGGAAGGATTGAAGGAAAGAGAGATTGTGGAAGTCGGAGGTTGATTTATGTCAAGAGTCTATCTAAATAGATGAATGCATCGACATTGGAAATTCTGTGGGCCTCAAAGAGAAGAGACCTGTGGAAGACAATGATCATCAGTGTCCTGTTTGGATATTGGACTGAGAGAGAGAGAGAGAGAAATTAGTACTGTAACTCATGACGCCAGTGACTGCCTGACAGTGGTGGATGTGATCATAGAGGTGATCATGCAGCCTTCTTAATGACTGCAGGAAAAAGTTGCTGCAGTTGACAAAGAGATGCAATTTGTAGTCTTGTGCTCAGCAGTGGATGTCCCATTAGGAAAGACAATGAGTCTTTGTGCTTCTGTGATCCCTTAGGATTCTGCCAGAGGAGAATTTAATTTACAACTCAGGCTGCACAAGGCCTCACCAATGGACAGTGGATGAGAGAGATACAGTGAATGTCTCAGGTGCTACCCTCCAGCTGGCGACTTTCTGGACTGCATTGGCCCTACGGAATAATTGGAATTATGAGAATCTTGTGCCATTGCAACTCTATCAGCGTGCATTTCTTATTGTTCAGAATGTCACCAGGAGAAGCTGCGTGTACTTAGTAGTAAACAGAGCCTATCAATCCTTTCTTACCAGGATATGTTCATTTTGTGAGCAGTCTTTCTTTTCTTTAGCCCTGTTTAATGCCATAACTGTATAAGGTAACATTGGTGACACCACTGTGCATTTTGATGAAAAATAAATTAATTACTATCTAAATTTGTGCCTGAGATGACAGTGTATATTTTCAGAACACTTAGTGATCCATAATGTGTATCTGGGCTGCATGTGATTCACTAACGTAATTCCAATGGGCCCACTGTAATACTCTCTTAAACCACTTCAGTTGAAAAAGATTTGAAAAGCAAAATAGCTTGTAATGCAGATTCATTAATTGCACTTGTGCTTCCATGTACAGTCCAGTTTCCTGCTTGCAGACATGCTGAGATTTTCCAGCCTTATTAGAAAGGATCACACTAGCAGTGGTCTTGTAGTGGGAAAGAAACCTTGCTGGTGGTCTTCAGTTTGAGTTGTGCACCCTACATTGTGTGAAAATTAAAGCCCCACAAATGTTATTGGGATCTGCTCAATCCCTCAGAACCGCATTGAAGATTCACCTCCTAGCTAAATCCATTCCCTTCCCCAATTCAATTTACTGCATTTTCTCACAAACCACACAACCTCAAACATGCACCTTCTTTTGGAAAGGCAGATGAAGAAAAAATGTTTAGCTTGGTAGGATCCCAACTCTGTGGCTCAATCCAGACCATCACTGTTTAGCCAAAATCCAATGCTGATGCAGCAACAGCTGCAAATGACTTGAAACTAACTCTGAAGTTTGCATGCCACCCCTCCCTCTCTATGCTTACAGAGAGAGGCAGAGCCCCAACAGCCATTAAAATATTTCTGTCCAGCCACTACAGTGTCTTAATACTTCGATTCTGGCTCAGAAAATCAGCTCACCCATTTGAGATGCATCACGTCAATTTTGGAGGGCTGATTTGTAGAGGAGAAGGTGTGTATGCTATGCAAGTAAATACGGTATTCCCATATTCTTTGCCCAAATGCAGAAGGGTACATTTTCAAAATAGTATGCACAACAATTAAATTCAGACTTCAAAACACCTTTAATGGTCACCAGTAATCCACAGTTGTTACTCACTAGTATCTTACAACCTGTTCTAAGCCCAGGAAAGTAGTGTGATACCTCTGACATCCCTGTGTGATAATCACTGCAAAAAGCCATTGTAAGTCACATATGCTGTCAAATGAGTTCAGCTGATTAATATCTATACAACTAGACATTTTGCCTGTTTGTTTGATATCTCTCTGGACAATCTGGATTTCCCTAAATTTAGATGAAAACTTCCAATCTAAAGACACATTTTCAGAAATCTCAGTCCTGAAATGTGAAAAATTATAGCTAAGAAATTATATAATATTGCAACACAAATTTTACATTTTAGATCCAGTCAAAGAATATGGGTGTGCTCCATGGCCTGAAATTGAAAATTTAATTAAAAAGTGTCTGAAAGAAAATCCTCAGGAAAGACCAACATCTGTTCAGGTTATTTTTTTATTGTTATTTTTATTTTATTTGTATTTTTAAGTATCTTTGTGTTAGCTTCTATCACAGACTTTCTGTTCAAGAAAAAATGGTGAACTTAAGTTAGTAAAGGGTATAGTATTTTCTCTCTGTCTCTTGAATTGACATGTTTGTGCAACTTTGGCTTTTTCTTGCCTGGACCAATTATACCATTTGATACACTAATCAGCTGCATCCTTTTCTGTATAGCCATGAAACACCCAAACCTTTTTCTGCTCCTTTATTAGTTAATCATAAATACTGCAATGTATTAGCCAAGTAGGATTCACACCACATGGAAGTTTTCTATTAATGAAAAACAAAGAGAAATTTAATTAATATTGAGAGTGCAGAATATTGAGGACGCAGTTAACCTATACCACTCTACAGATTGGAAGTGCTACACTGAAAATAGTATAATCTGAAGCCTGTGATAGTTTTGTTTTCTGTCTCTGGGCCATCTTGCTTTGTGACAGAATAAAATTTCCAAATAAGCTCCACTGACTTCCTTTCTGTAGTTTTACTTGCTATGAAAAACAGGAAGGCAGTGGTGCTGCTGCATAATGCCGACATAGAAGTGATCATTATGGGGGAGTGCCTTTTGTGCTGGGATCCTACAGACAGTCACATCCATTGTCCCAGTTCAAGTACCTATGAAGCATGCTGAATAAAATGTGCTGATAGTTTTTCCCAGGACCTTCCTGTGTGCATCTGAATTTAATTGTGGCTCACTTAACTAAATTGCAGTTCATTCCAAGGGCAAGCCTATCAGGCTGAGTGCTCTCCTTCACCATCTACTGGCAGAGGAACAGCTATGCAGCATGGGAGAGGGCTGCACCCCTCCTGTTTTGATCCAAGTCAAAACACAGTACGATCAAAACAATCTCAAATGAGATGTCTGTTTACAGTCTGTGTGCTGAAATACTGTTCACATAGTTTGTAAAGCTTTTTTTTATCCTGCAGAATGAAAAGTGCTCTCTATTTATCTCTGTACTGGCTGTTGCTATCTGTGGTGTCTTTTGCAGATTTATGAGATTTTGAATTCAGCAGAGCTTATCTGTTTGATGAGATACATTTCAATACCCTACGTCTCTACAGCAGAGTGCATTGTGGCTGCCAATCAAAGCTGCAAGAATGCAGGGGTCTGGATTGGTAGTGGAAACAGAGAAAATGCACAGCTTTCGATTATTAACTTGAATACAGATGGACACATGCTTGAGGTAGGGGTGAAAGTTGTCATTCATTCCAAACTTGTTTGAATCAATGGGCACAGATTACTTTAGATATTAAATAAATTCATTTCAGAGCAAGTTTTGCCATCCTTCTTTTCCTGTCATGTCTCTAGCCAACTCTTCTCACAATATTGCCTTGTCACTGCTGGATTTCTCTCTTCCAGTGGACTGGTTGGTTGCTAGTCATTACCCTTTTTGCATGAGGCTAAAATGAGAATGAATAATCATAAATAATGATAGCCCTTAATATTAACCAATCTTCTGACAAATTAATTTTGTCAAGTTGTCCGTCATCCCAGGACTCTTTCAGCACCCTAGGATGCACTGACCAGTTGTCTCCATTTTGTTTCTGGAATTCCTATATCCAGTATTGTCAAAAAAAGTAAAGTTGCAAACTGTACGGTGTTTTTCCAAGTTAGCTTTAAAGTGATGGACATGTATTCTTTTTCTCTGCCTGTGCTAGACATGATTTAACAAAGGGGTTGTTAAAGGAATGATTACTGTAATACAATAAAAAGCAGTGATCTTGGATGATTCAGTCATGGGATATTAGATATACTGGAGCTGGCGACTTTTCTAGGAAATATTTCCTTCTTTTTCTAAAAATAAAGTGACAAAACGTAAAGGAAATATTAAGCCAGTACTTCAGTTTCTGACAATTGAACTGTGCCATTGAAAATACACTAAATACAGTTCCATGTATTTGTTTTTTTCCTCATGGCTTTTCAGATGCTTATTAGCTGTAATACATTCAGAGAATTTATGTATTCCCAACATTTAGTTTGCTAAATCCTCCTGGATCAAACCCTCCTTCTAGCCTTTCTCACAGCACTGAGCAGGCAGCTGGTTCAGTAGAAAGTGTCAATTGGGAATTTCTTTTAGTGCCGGGGTGGAAAAAAGGCTGTCCTTCAGCACCAAGAAAGATTCTGCTGTCCTCTGTGTTCTATTTAGTAGTGTGGACCCTTGCTGAAACATAACAAAGATGCTTTAATAGGGTTTTTTTTCTTGACTCAGAACATTGCAGACAGTAGAATATTAAGTCTGGCCTTGGTGACCCTTCCCACTGAAAAAGAAAACTGGATTGTAGCAGGTACACAGTCTGGTTCCCTGTGGGCAGTCAGCACAGAAGATGAGAAAAGCAGACACTGTCTTCAGAAAATGTCAGATTCTGTTACCTGCCTCTACTGCAACTCTCTTTCCAAGCAAAGGTAGCATTACACATTTAAACACTGCGGGTTAAATTTTGGAAAGTTGACTAAATGGTGTTGTTCACATTTTACTTACAGACCCCTCTGTTATAGAAACAGTTAATGCTTTGCACGTATGTTTGCACATCTGGCAGGGTTAGGTGCGAGTTTTTGGATGTTTTGGGGTGATGTGTTTATTTTTAGTGGGCAGTTAAACACCTGATATGTCAGCCACTTGTGATTCTGTTGTTGCTCAATACGTGTCCCTTGTTGAGACTTTTCTGGAAATCCTCATCTCATTTCAGCAAACAGAAGAATTTCTTTCTGGTGGGTACAGCAGATGGCAAACTAGCAGTTTTTGAAGATAAAGCAGTAAAGGTAAAATTAGCATTTCCAGTAATTTTACAAAATGCGTAGAGTAACTGTTTCTAATAGCTTTCTTTCATGTAGCTTATTTTGAAAAAAGATGAAGTTCCATAACCAAAACCCAGTCCCTAATCTAATCTTTTAAGAGCTACAAGTGTCTTAGAAGTTGTATTTTATGGAACAAAGTTTGGTGATGTAATATGTTTCTGTTGTCTCCAATGTCTGAGGGTCAAAAGCAAGAGCAAACAATAGGGAGTGTAAACTGCAAAAACATTTAAAAGCATTTTATTTTACAAGTTCCATTAATGGCTGTGCATTCAAGGACTCAGTTTTGCTATATCTCTTCCTTACCTTTTTGATCAAATCACGTTGGCTGTGGCATATCAGGAAAAATGAGCACTATAGTCTAGATCAGTGGTGCTCAACCATTTTGCCAGTGTGCCGAATGGGCAGTGCCCCATCTATCCATAGACCAAATCCAGCACCCCATCTGGCCATGTGGAGGTGGGTGGGGGAGCAACTCGGCCCTGATTCACCTGTGCATGGGGAAGGGGGCATGGCCTGGCCGTAATTCAGCCACATGGGGGCGTGGGTATTTGGCAGCAGGGAGGGTGGCAGTATTAAAGTATTAAACTTTAATCCTTGAGCACCCTTTGTTTAGATTATCTTCTAGATCAGAGCTCTGGCATAGTGTTTGGGGCACCACAGCTCCCTGATTCTGAGGGAAGCCTCAGTCCAGAGGCAATCGGACAGTAGAGGAGTTATGCTAAGTTGCAAAACTGGCATAGGACCTGTTGCGGGTTCCTCTCAGAGGAGTACTAGTGGAGCACTGCCCATCTGTGATATACCTTCCTCCCCTCCCCTCCCCTCCAAGTGCCACAGGGTTTGGCCTTCAGACAAGGCAAGTCTCTACCAGACATTTGTAGTACTGGCGTAGAACAGGGCTCTCCAGCTTCAAAGAGTCTGGGAACCAAGTGACCCAACAGGAGATGCACACCATGGGGGTAGCACTAGCAGGGGCTCACACCCTCCCTGACTGCATGCCCTGCACGCATGTGTGCAAGTGGGTGCTCTCCCCACCCACTGTACATGCATGCAGGAAGGCCCTTTCCCACTCCACTGAACCACATGCAAGTGAGCAAGCACTCCCATACACAGTGCAGCACCCCACCTCAGCTCCCTGCAGGCTTTCCTGTGGCACCAAACCACATAAGCAATTTAGGCTGCCAGCTCCCCCATTACTGCGTGCCGTGCCGTGCTGTGCCATACTGCTCCGCCATCAGGGGTGGGGCGTGCAGCAGAAGCTGGAGGAGGGAGAGGTTGCCTCAAGACCCCAGCTGCTGTTGCAGGTGAAGCAATAGGGGTAGCAGCAGCTAAGTGGGAGCCCAGGGGTGACATATTAACCCCTCTCAGGCCACACGTAGCCCACAGGCTGCCAGACAGCACTGGTGTAGAAAATGTGGGCCTATGTATATCCTCCAAATTGTGTTCTGGCTATGTCAGTTTCCAAATTGCCTTGGAGAGCAAAATACAGTTTGTTCCTAATTGACACTGTGTTTCTTCTTACAGCATAAGGGTGCTGCACCTGTGAAGACATTGACCATAGGAAATATCAATACACCATTGATGTGCCTAAGTGATGCCACATGTTCATCTGAAAAAAACATAATCTGGGGAGGCTGCGGAACAAAAATAATATCATTATCTAATGATTTCTCTGTTCAAAAGCTTATTGAGACAAAAACAAGTCAACTGTGAGTTGTTTTTTTATAGTGAAGTCACTTTGTTCTCATCCTTGTTTCCTGTCAAGTGTTGTGTTTGGAGTGTCCTGCCAATGTAGCTTGCTCTTCATAATTTTCTATTTTCCTTTCTTTTCCTTTGACATCAAAGGGCATACAGTCTCTTGTTCAGTAAGATTAGCAGTATTACAATTTCCTCCCCATCACAGATGCATTTGTCCCTGTACTTCACTTGGAGCTATGAATTTTTCCATATATAAGTAGTGTAGTTATGTGGTATGTGTATACATCTGCTGTCTGTATATAAATTCTGCAATGATTTTTGACTTTTTTGTTAGTTAACAGCTGAAGTTTTAGTTTGATGAAGATGCTAAAGGTCTTACTAGTCATCAAACTGAGACTGAAGTTCTTTGTCCAGTTGCTGTAGACCTCATGAAGGCAAAATTCACCCTTAAGTAAATGGAAATTTTGTCTGAATAAAGCCTATGGTTTTTAGTGTTTTTATATAAATCAAGCTATCTCTGCAAAACAACGTGTGCATTAACGCATAAGCCAATGTTGTTTGGCCAGTAAGTAAAGCTTGCAGTATGATGCAGCTGAATGTTATGTGCATCTTTTTAGGAATTACACTAAAATATGTTACCAAAGACTATGAGAATAACAGGCGGAGAACTGTATAAAAGAATTTTTTTTATAATAGTAAATGCCAGTATGACAGGATAGCAGCTTATGAGTTATATTTTTGGCAGTGAGTGATTTTGAACAATACTGTAAAATGAGAGATGTACACCTAGATGAACACCTTGCTGGGGTCGTTTGGCCCCAGTACTCTTTCCTGCCATGGCAGGAGGTCGGACTAGATGATCTGCTCAGGTCCTTTCTGACCCTAGAAACTATGAAACTATGAGATGGGAAAATCAGTGAGGTAGAGGAGTGATGTTTTTATACTGCAGAGCCACTGCAGTCAGTGTGGCCGTCTCTAGCGGAGTGAATCAGGGTGACCACCCTGGGCCCCGCACTTTGGGGGGCCCAGCAGAGCCGGGGGAGCAGCCATGGCAACTCCACACCGCTGCCAGCTTCATGTCTGGCTGCTCAGCACCCGCTGCCAAATCTGTTGCTGGCTTCCTTTCATCCGGGGGCAGGGTCGCACACAGGTTGATTTTGCCCTGGACCCCACACCCTGCTTGGATCATCTCTGGCAGTCAGAATTTATGATTGGTAGAGATAAAGATAAGTATGTAGTGAAAATCATTAAAGAAAGCTGTTGGGGTATTAAAAATTAATAAAAAGCAAACCAACCAAATGCAGGCTGCACCCTTTTGGGCCTTTATCATCCAGCATGAGAAGAAACTCAGTGGAAGCTGAGGGTCCTTACCATCTTGCTGGAGTTCCCCTTTGCAGCTGCTTGAAGGCTCATGGGGAATAGCTGCATCGTTATGCCATCATCGCCCGAGTCATAGGTAGAGAAGATGTGTTAACACATATTGGACTCATTACTGCTTCTGTGGAAATTGGTGGCACAACACCTATTGAATTTGTTGGAAGCAAAAGCATTAAGAATTCTTTTATCTTTGGACCAGTACCCATTTTATAGGTATCCATATCCTTGGACAACCCTACTGACATGAAATGTTCACATATTACCCTTTAATTTGGGCTCTAAGCTACTTTGATTTTAGGCTGTAATGGTAGGTGGAGATGCTAGTGACCCCTATAATTAATATACTATATATAGGAGTATGCTATGCCTAATGCTTACTTTTCTCTTTCCTAGATTCTGTCATAAAGATTACAGTGATGCAAACATTATTTCAATTGCAGTAGACAAGTCCATCTACTTGGCTAAGAAAAACAGCCATTTTGTGGAAGTTTGGGATAAGAAAACAGAGAAACTTTGTGAACTAATTGATTGTGCACATTTTCTCAAGTAAATACTTTATTTTATTCTGGGTGGTGTGGTGTCTAATAAATGAATAATGGGGTCTGCTGGTAGATTTTACTTAGAACACATCATATTTTGGAGGTAGGAAAGGAAAATGATAAGATTAGCCATGTCTTTTCCTTCTCTGACCCAGAACATTAGTTATTTCACAAAGCCTAGCTTGTCTCATAACAGTGCTGTTGGAAGTGGGTACCATATGTGTCCTTTTCATTCTCAGGCTGATGTAAGGAGCTGCACCAGTGTCATCCTTAACTGCACAAGAATTCCATGGGGGATTTACATATATATAGTTCTGGGAGACAAAGGGAAAGGAGAGCTTCCTGTGTCCAATGTAAAGGCAATCTCAGATTGTTAACTGGTGGATCTTAAAGCTTCAGTTCCTTCTTGCCAAAATTGTATAATTTCAATGGTTAATTGGTTTGTGCAGCCTTTGTTGACAAAAGATTGTTTAAAAACTTGTTGTGTAAAATAATATTCATGTCTGCCACAGATTTATAATGCAAAATCTCTTCATATTTTTAGGGAGACAGTGGTGAAACTCAATAACGAATCAAAACACAGAGTGGCTTATTCTGGAAGAGTAAAGACCATTTGCTTACAAAAAAATACTGCCCTTTGGATAGGGACAGGAGGAGGGTACATTGTGCTGCTTGATCTGTCAACGCGGCGTCCCATCCAAATAATACAGAATTGTTGTGACTCTGTTAGAGTCATGCTGACAGCCCAGCTAGGTAAGTTTTATTGTCAAAAGGAACTGAACTTTCAGCGCAAAGCTAGGGCTATATTCATTCCTAACTGACATGGGATGACGTAAACTAATTTTATTTTCCATCTTTTTCATTCACTTTACTCCACTATTTGCCTGTTTAATCTAATCAATGCCAATATTCTTATATTAATAAAGTCCCAGATGAATGCAGTGCTGGTGGTCAGACACAACAGCAGCAATTCCCAGCATCTTTCAAGAAAACCCTTGATTATGACTGGCTAACACATGAGCCTGTCTCTCCCCAAGACCCTTTGGGCTGTGATGCAATGAGTGCATTTTTCTTTTGGTTTTCTCCCTCCTGCTCTGTCTGCCTTTCTTCTCACTTGTTGCATTCAAGTTTCAAATAATTGTTTTTACTTGCTTTTTCTGTGGCTTTTCTCTGGCCTCCACCCAGCAGAGTCCATTGGTGTAGCCATAGAACAGCTTGCAGCTTAGCTATGTAGAAGTGGAGTAAGAGATAGAAGTTAGTGGACTACTAGCTGAGTATTATACATATGAACTGCCCCTGAAGCCACAGTCAGTGCTGTTACGGGCAGCTGTGGGTGCAGGGCCTGAAAAAGAGGTTTGTAAGGAGTTAATGCTGCTTCATACCCAGCCACAGGACCATGTTTGCCTAAGGGGAAAATCTGAAGTGCTGTTACTTTCTTCAACTTGTTTTTTAATGTGATCCCAAACTAATCAACCCACCCCCGCTTTGGTATACCACGCTCTATGCAGGGGTGGCTACTTTAAACATTAATGTCATAACACTACCCTGGGGACTAAATTCTGTACTGCAGCTCCAGAGTTCTGCATTAGTGTGATTTAAAAGGTGTTCACAGTCAAGAAAAAAACCTGATATCGTATGTTACTGAATCTCATCATCTCAAACTATGGATTTTTTTTTCACTGCCATCAGTGTACATGTCACCCAGGA
The DNA here is from genome assembly GCF_052110815.1 of Crocodylus siamensis. Lineage (NCBI taxonomy): Eukaryota > Metazoa > Chordata > Crocodylia > Crocodylidae > Crocodylus > Crocodylus siamensis. The sequence goes on along the minus strand of NC_143398.1, from coordinate 27,187,034 downwards.
TGTGCAAATACACCTGATTTCCTCTGCAGCCCCAGCTCTAATAAATGTTCTTCAGTGCAGCCTACCTAGTAAAGCAGCTGATGAGGATACATGAAGCAAAATAAGTTTCCACTAACTCTAATTTCACTTCAGCAGATATTGACTGTGCAGCACTGCAAGCAATTAAACAAGATTTAGTTCAATAAAGGAGGTAGAGAGTATATGAGGTGGGTGGGGAAAAGCAGATAGTTTTCTAAGGTTGTTTTTCTGACTGTAGCTGCAGTCATACAGGTAAAAGGGGCTAGCACAGCCTCTGGGCTGCACAGAGGCCTGTTTTATCTATTTGCAGGACTTGGGCTTACAAGAGCAAAAGTAGGGAGTCAGTTTTCGAATATTAATCTTGTTTGTGTTTTTTTAATCTGGATTCTAAAATTCCGAGTTCCAGGCAGCTGAATGTTACAAATAGACATAGGTAAACATTCTGCATATAAAAAACAGTGAACTAAAATAAAGAGCTGTTTTTTGTGTGCTGATGTAATGTACTTAGTTTTGTAAATTTAAAGAACTTTGGGAAACTTTGGGTGATTCAAGGAGAATGTGTACTGGGGCTCCCAAGCCTCCCAGAACTATAACTTAGGCAGTAAACCACAATCTAGCCTGTATCTGCCCTGTAAAACACACAGGGCCAAAGCCTTCCCTTACCTGCACTCATAAAACATTGACATGTTTTCAGTGTAATTTTTTCTTAATCCAGTAGGACTAGTTGATTGGAAATGAGGGTGATACTTTGTAACAGGTTATTAGCCTTTGATCCCTGATAAACCCCTTGCATTAAATGGAGGTGAAGATTGTGTCTTTATCAAGGTTACTGATTAAAGATAATGGGGCTGGTTCTTCTCTGAGTGGCAGTATTACATTTTTATTTTTCTAATTACTCTGGCTGATATCCAGGTTCAGTTCCCAAACACGGATATAACTACATCTATCAAGGCACTGAATGTCCAACTCAGTCTGGCTTTTAGATATTGTCTCAATGGTCTAAAGGGGGAATGAAAGATCTGGGCAGCCTCCACTCCTCCATAATCCTAGGCATATGCGTTGAAGGTCCTAAGGACCTCTCATGCATATACCGCGATCCAGAAGGATTTACAGTTGCCTACTGCTCCTAACGGAACACTGTATTATTCATACTATTTTATAGAACTAATACGAGTTTTACTAGATTAGAAGTAAAGCAGAAATTTAAGTTCTAGTTACAAATTAAAATGTTTTATTGTTAAAAGGGAACCTCAAGAACGTTGTGCTGGTATTGGGTTACTGCTATAAAGGTAATAAAGAAGACAACAAATATCCAAAAGGTATGAGCAACTTTGTTTTAATAACCCTTATTATTTATGTAATAGAAAATACTTGGTTACATTTTAAAATGTCTCCTAGAAGATTTGTTTACATCTTTTTTTTATGAATTTTCATTGCTGCCTTGTTCTGATTTATTATATATTGTGGTCCATATGTTTCTAGAGTTTATCCAGACTAATTCTATAAAAATGACAAGGGCACTGGTATAAAATGAAATGTCATGATTGTTTTTTATAAACCATTGTTAAAAATTCTAACTATGTACCAGAACTTCTTTTGAAGACCCTCAATTTGATTATTTATGCAGTAAAAGCTTTTGTAAAAATCCTTTCCTATTTTACTTTATTTAAAAATATTCATATGTATACATTCTGTAATTGGAAGTTTAGATTTTTATAGGCCTTATCCTACAGTCCTTACTCGTGCAAACAGGCCGTATTCCACTGAAACCATCATGAATACTCCAGAGAATAAGCACTGCTGGCAAAGTAAAGGTTGAAGAATTTAGCACAGTATCCAGTACAGTATGTGTCCCAGAAAACATGGAATTAAAATCAGATTTAATTTCACCTAATGGCAGGTTCTCCTTCCTAGGTTGCGAGGGGAAGCAACGCCTTTATCATGTTTTCCGGCTGAAAAGCATAGCAGTGACAATCTGTAATGATTTTTGTACAACTGCAGCTAGGGTCTGGGGAGGGGGACTTCATGTCCATACCTGTAACACTATTTTTGTAGCTCATTGAAGCACTGCAATGCTTGTAGCACTCCAAGGCTGCAAACAGACAGGCATCACCCTTGCACCTGTCATACAAAAATGCCCAAATTTTGTGATGATGACAACCCTAGTCATGGTTTATGCTGCCTTTGTGTAGCCCACATTTATTCCCTTATGTTGGGAGACCACAGGCAGGCTATGACTGCCCATGCTTTCCAGTTGCCCCAGGCAGAAACTCTCAGGGCTTCAGGGGCCCAATGTTGCAAGACAGCGGTCCCAGGTGACTCAGCCCAACACGGGTGCATGTCTGCAAGCAGGGAATTTCCTTCTCTTGCAATTACACACCCCATTTCCCTGAAGTATCAGCAGGGGCCAGACCCTGTGGGACAAGAGCCCCAGTGACATCTGTAGACATCAGTGAAGTGGATCAGTTGTGCCAGGACACATGGCAAAGCTGATCCCACACCAAAGATGACATCTGTTTTCAGCCCTGGTGTAATGTCTGTCCATGGCCTGGGTCATCTACAGTTTTCACTCTTAAGAACTCAGTTCTGTAAGGTGCAAGTACCCTTGATCCCTATGGAGAGCACTCAGAGCCCCTCAAGATTGAACCCTTAACAATGGCATGTTTTCTAAGAGCATTTTATATTTCTATTTGTGTTCTTCCTAACAGTAATTAACAATAAGCAGAAAACCACCTGTAAGCTGCAATTGCGCTCTTCTGTGTAGCACTGTTTAAAATGTTTTTAAATTATTTTTTACAGAAGTACAGTCATGCTTATCTGTGTGGGATATTAACTTGCCACATGAAGTACAAAACCTGAAAAAGCATATAGAAATGAGACAAGAATTAGCAGAAAAAATGAGAAGTTTTTCTTTGGATTAAAGACTCCAAGGCAAGAGACATCTTATCTCCAAATTTTCCATCATTTTAACTTTAACACACAAGTGACTTTTTGTGTTTTATTTTGTTACCTTCATGATTTTGGTGGGGATGAAAATCATTCTCTGAACTAGTAGAAGAAAGAAGAAGTAAAATCTCTTCCGAATCTCAGCATTAGATGTGTATACCTCCTAGGCAAGTAGTGCTGGTTTAAATTGAGCTCCCCTAGCCTATTTCTAATCTAATCTAATCAGAAGGATTTCTCTTGGGCTGGGTGCTGTATATAAAGAGTAACTCTACTGAGTGTTTCTAAATAAGAGTAAAAATGTAAGCCTCAGTCTATTTATTGCCACTTGCCTATATAAACATTTTTCATGGTTCCTGTTTTTTGTGGTACTGTGCTAGAAGGACAAGATGAACCTGTAATCTGACCCAGTATGGCATGTTTTATATTCTCGTGTTTTGTTGTACTCATATTTAGTATTCTTGATTAAGTGGAGGACAATATTTTCTATTATATAGTAGCAGTACAACCAATTAGAGGAACATTCACTTACTGTACAACAGTTTTAAACAGCAGGCTGAATAGGTCAGTCCTTTTCTCTTCCTGTATGTATCGGCAATTTGGTAATTTTCAGTCTGTTCAAAAAAGATTTTGGGCTGAAGGACCTGAAATATTGTCTTGAAATTCTGGATTAAAATGCATTGATAGACTTCCACAAGAATAGTGCCTTCTTGCAGTACTATGCAGTATCTAGTTTCAGGCTGCACAGTCTCATTCATATAAAGTATGCCATTGCAGAAAATATTCACACACCAGTGATTATACAGTTTGCCAACTTAGCTAAGCAGACACAGGGTTATAATGCCTGACCTGAATGTTGCCTCAAGAAATACACAAAGAATGGCTGATGCTTTTAAGGTAACCATCCAGTCAGATGCAAGGTAACCATAGAGTAGTCATGCAGTAAAACTATGCAGTTTGCTTGTCTCAATCTGAAAAAAATGGAGACTAAAGAATTGTTACAGTGCCTGCAGAGTTAACCATTCAGCCGTATTTTGAGCACCTTATATCTATATTTTTGTGGTATGCAATAGAAGCTGGAGGCATTTAAAAATGGGCTCCTTCTTGCCTTGCATAGCCCCACTGGGCAGCTGTACCCAGGCATATTCAATTAGGAGATAACATTTTATTGTTCTACATCTATTAACTTAGTCTTCTGTTATCCTGCACTAAGTGCCTTATTCTATCAGTCGCACAACAGGCAGATGCTTTTCTCTCTCCTTGAAACCAAGTGCGTCATCTCTGTAGCAACCCAAAATCCCAGGGACTAACAAACCCAAAGCCATTCCTGTATTTGTCTCCTATGGAGCCAAATAGAGTGTCGCTACCAAACAAGTTCTCTCCTCCAGTGTTTTTCGTTTTAAATTATTCCTGTAGTAGGTCAATAAGTTTCCCTGGACTTTCTCCAAATGTATTGGTATTTAACTATCTGCAGTTTGATAAGGACATACTCAGGGTACCTTTCATATATACACCCTGTTTTCATTGTGATCTTATATTATGTATATTGAGAATAATTTGTTATGTATATGATATGTTATAACTCGAAGTGTATATTGTTATAATGAAAAATAAAGAGTTTTAAAATATCAAGAGCATATTTCACAGGTTGAAATTATTCATGATCATGCCGAGGTGTAAGCTTTATTAAATCCTACTTTGTTGTTCTGTTACATATTCTCCTAGTCATAGTTCCAACAGCATGCTTTATTTCACAGTATTTCTGTTGAGATCAAGCCTAACCACTTACATACTAAGTATTTTGTTCAAAAGCCAACAGAGCAAGAGAAAGCAGAAGTTAGCAAATCAGTCAGTGTAGCAGTTTTTTCTATTATTGAGCTTTCACTATTTAAAAAAATATAAACCTCCCTAATGGTGGTGTCCCAGTATGACAAAGTAGAAGGCAAAGCCTTCAGGGTTAGAGAAGACATATTGAATAAAGCAAGACTGAAACCAGACCACCTCTCAGAGGATTTGCAGAACACTGTTCCTGTAACAAGAGACTCAAAATAAACCAGGGTGGAGGTTCTCATTTTCTACCACATGACATAGTGCTTGTGACTGTCCTCTCACTTCTGTCCTAGTGAGTTCAACATATTACTGAAAGAATCATGAGAGGTACTTAGCCATGTTAGTCTCAAAGTCAGACAGAAGGCAGGGTAGAGATGTACCTTAAAGACTAACTGAATCAGAGATGCATGAGTTCTTGCTTACAAAAGTGAATGCATCTCTATTTCAGTTAGTCTACAAGGTACATCTCTACACTGTCTTCTGAGAAAATGTCATGAGGAACAAGTTGTAAAACACAAACTACTGCCCTGAACAGCAGAAAGTCCTCCTGGAGAAGTGGGGAAACAGTGGCCCACAATAGCTTCAAATATAACTTTGCCAGGGCATGGAGGGTAACCAGCATTCTTTAGTAAGTGTACAAGATCAAGTGAGGAGAGCGCAAAGATGAGGCTTCCTGAATATCTGCTGTGGAACTGAAATGTCCTTTCCAAGCTGCAGTTCTCCAGCCATGAGAAAAATGCTATTTCCGTATCAGAATGCTTTCAATCCCAACTATTCCCAGGTCAGATTTCACACCACCATGAGCTTTGTGCAGTGCATACCACCCTCTGGCAGGCTGAAGACCCACCAGGTAAAGCATTTTTATATTCCACATTTGTGAGCAAAATGGAATGTCTGGATTTATTAGTTGTCCAAAAAGAACATAATAAAGGACAATAAAAGAAAGAGGTACTGAGCAGCAGACCATGTTCATGTTATATAAACTCATTTTCTCAAACTTCACTGAAAGTGTTTGTGAAAATAAAGCAAGCAGGATATGGCTATTATCTAGTACTAGGGCCACCCTTATACAGCAGACCACTCATAATTGTTATTTATTTGGAATATCTATAAGCAACACTCAGCCATGAGGACCATGCTGTGCCAGACATGGTACAAGCACAAAATGAAAGATGGTCCCTGCCCAAACAGCCTGTTTGCTGCGATAGGGATTCAAGTAGTGTGATTTATTATGTAACCGCTTCATTAAAGCTGTGTTTTAAAAATATCTCCAGCAAAATCATTCTGGGTACCGGAGGCATTCCAGAAAGGGACATTCTGTTCAGAAGGACCCAAATACTCATCCACTGCATATTGACTGTTCTTATTTGTCCCCCTCTAAGCTATAGTTTTGAATTGCCTGTTGATTTCTCACAAATGTCATAGAGCTAATTCATTTACACATTCATTGACATTGGTTTTTGAAACAACCCAGTATTTCCAGGTTAAGGAGATTGCTAAAAATATCCAGGAGAGGTTATATTAGGAAGATTTATCTTTGTAATGAGTAGCTGGTACCTTATGGAAAACTTTGAGAACATTCTACTTGGAAATAATCCTATTTCTTGAAGATGCTTTCTGGGATTTTCTTCCCTTCTGGCTCAGTTTTACTTCTGTTAACATCAGTGGAAGCACAAGTGGGCCCTTTATTGATAAGGATATTGGTAATAGGAAAGTAACCATGATTTAAAAAGCACTTTGCAAAACCATCTTTATGAAAGAAGATTAATTTCTTTTTTGTTTCAGAACATCATATACAATTAAGAGGGCTAAGTGGGGGTTGCCTGTAGACATACAAGTGTCTGTAGACACACTTACTTGATAAAAGGAGAGTTGGATTCAGCCTTTAACTCCATTTGCTTAAACTTCTTAACTGTTTAAAACCTTTCCTTTATATTGCAGTTGCTGAAGCAAAGTCAAGCAGAGGTGAGTCAGGTGTGCTCGCTTCAATGTTGCTATTTCACAAGGGAACCGTTTGATGAAAGTCTTTGGCTTATTGGATGTCCTTCTCACTTTCACCATAATGGGTGTCATTAAGTTATTTGCAGGACTGTAGTCATTGATTCACACCACACACAGCCCAAACCATGACAATTAAAAATTATTGTTTTTCAGTGAGTAAAACTGGAACACTTATAACAAACTGCTCATTGGCTCTGCCAGCATGCTACAGAGAGTTAATTAGCAAATAGGAGTTACAGAAAAGAACTAAAACAGCCAAATAAAAACAAGGGACTATATTATCCTATTTGAATGTGCAACTGAAGAGTGGTTCAGTAAATAAATGTATAAATAACAGATATGAAACTTAGATGCAAGATGATAAACTGCTTTTCTCAGATAAATTAAAAATGGATATGGGAAGGTAAAAAACCGTGTTAAAGAGTTCTTGGAATATTACCTTTTTTTTTTCTTTCCATAGAAGTAAAATCAAAGGAGAGATGTATTGATTTGTATAGTCTTCTCTGAAAGATAGACAAGAGCTATTTTTATTTATTTTGCTTGGGAAGCCTTGGGAGTTATTGGTTCTATCTTACGGATTCCAGAAGACGATCAATCTCCGAATGAAAAAGCACATTAATAATTCTGGTTCAGGCTGATTCTATATGTAATATGGTTTACAATTCAGAGGGAAAACACTGTGAATAGATGCGACAGCCAGATAGGGATCATGAGGAGGAAATATTGTGTGCTGCAGGAAAACAGAAGTTAGAGAAGGTTACGTTCAAATATACGATGCCTAAAAAAGTCATGCTAATAATAAAAGGTGGTGAAGTCCTGGCCCCACTGAAGGCAATGAAAATCTCCCAATGACTATCAGGGGAGGATAGGATATCACTCCTGAAGCATAAATAAAGGGATAAAAATATATTCCCAAGCTTGAAAGAGAATAGAGAAGGATTTAGGTGACATGTCAAAAGGTTTTTTCCTTTAACCATTGCATCCAAATACATATGAAGTAGATTACTGGATTTAATGGCTAGGTCGGAGATACCTGAAAACAGCTTAATTCAAAATAAAAGTAAGACTTTGAGTTGGTTAAATATCCTGTACGTGTACGTTGAAAGGTAGCAGTTCCATCTGTGACACAGGGTGGGACAGAGCTTTAGGGCTTCTGTTTGGTGGATTGAAGCAAACAGCTCCACATAATGTAGCCCTTTCTTTGTCCTCCTTTGCACTGTCAGCAAGGCTGAAATCATGTCTAAATAACCTCTGGATGTCTAGTGACTGGTGGCAGGGTCCTCCTGATGGATGACATTCAACTCTGGAACCTGCTTACCCTATTCATTTGACAGAAACTCATTCCTTGGCTTTTGCTGCCTGATTTAAAGGCATCCATTGTCTCGATACTGTGTCTTGCTAGATATTTGGTGGTAGTGAATAAGAGAGAGAGCCACCCTGGATCTTACTAATGGGACCCCAGACTGTATATCCCCTCTCTGGCAATGGCCTGCACCAGAAGGAAGTCTAACAAATGGCCATTTGTATAATAATCTACCTGTGGGGAAAGGTTCATCCTAAACCCCAGGATGCTTTCCATGTGAGGACTATATTATTTTGAGCTCAAATTGTCTTGCTAAGTAACTATAGCACTTTTTTTCCGGAAACAGCTCAGTGTTCCTATGCTAGCCAAGCTGGTTCTTGTAACCTGATTCAGTTTGTCTACACACAGCAATCCTTCTGTCCCTTCTGCTCCTGTGCAGCAGTGCCACAATGCTAGGCCAGTTCCCTGCAGCAGGTGCTTCTACAGCAGCATATTGCAGGTTGTTAATGCTATATTTTCACATATAATGAAAGCATGTGATTCATGGCTGGGATTTTGAAATGAACCTAATGGTGTGTACAGACATTCAGGAGGCAGTGTAACTGGTGCTTCATATAAAAGCACCACAGAGTGCCACTGAACCCAGCAGGTGAAGGCACTCAGCAGGCTCCCAGGAGACTGCCAATCCACTCCTTTCCCCAGTCCTGCCTCCTTTGCCAGCTGGCAACTGTCACGTACATGATTCAGTAACTAATTGCTGACCTTCTTTCCAGCCTTGGTAAATCTCAAGTTCCCCCACTTAGCTCCATTTTGTTCTAAACACTGGTACAGAGATCATTTTCCTGGCTCCTTCCATCAATGGTATGATCATCTCTCTTTCTAACTACTTGCCTTTGCTGTTAGGCTTCTCCCTGACCTGTCCTTACTCTGTCCATCATCATTCATGCCCTCTTGCAATGTCAGCTCCTGATGTGTGCAGGATGACAGTTGCCATCTCCCACTCATTACATTTTCACTTGCATCATCATTTCTTTTCTTCCATCCTGTTCCTCATGCTTGGGAGGAACTCCACATCCCCTTTGTCCCCTTGTTCTCCTGCTTTAGAACTCTCCACTCCTGTGATGCCTGAGCCATCTCTGCAGGAGCTGACTAGCTGCTGTGCCAAGATCATCACTTCCTATACTGAAACTGGTTTCTTTGTGCAGTTCTATGTCAGTTGTACCCATCTGTTGTCCCTTTTTTATTCTTGGATTATAATCTAGGTGTAAATATCAGCCCCTCTAGGCAAAAACTGTCCTTTTGTTCTGCATCTGTGTAACACTTAGCAAAATAGTTCTAGTCTGTGGTTTATTGTGGTAGCACTTAGAGCAGTGATTCTCAACCAGGGTGCTATGGCATCCTGGGGTGAAACCACATCTTTTGAAGGGTGTGAGGAGATAAGCGCAGGCTCAGGCTTGTCCCTGCCTAGACAGTCTTCTACCCCCACTGCCCAGCCTCTCTGCAAGGAATTAACAGTGTAATATATAAATCAGTTTTTGAAATTGGGTACCACGCAATTGACAACCATTATAGAGGGGTTCCTCAAGTCCAGTGTAGGGTGGCTCAAGTCCCAGAAGTTTGAAGGCCACTTGTTTAAAGACTAGTAATTTGTATAAAACATGCCCTCACAGATACTGCCTCCTGCCATGTCTTCTGGTGTGAAGGTGTTATGTAATAGCAGTAGTGGGAAATTTTCATAACGCCTTCTGCATATAGACAGTCATAGGCCTTAGCTTTATTAGGAAAAAAACTTTTCTTGATGGTCTTACATAACACCTGGTAACTAGTATTGAGAGGATTCCTAATAAAGACAGGTCAGCTTGTAGTTTTAACTGGAGTTAGCAGGTCAAGGTAAAAACTAGCCTCATCCACGGGTTTTTTTGTCTTGACACGTTTGAAGACTACAAGGAGATATTCATACTAATTCAGAGAAGGATTCACTATATATATAACATGGTCTTTTAACAATATATTTTAAAAGATTAAACTCTGCGAAGTGTCTGTTAATAAAAAATTACCGTGTTATCTTTCTACAAAATAGTTGAGTGAAATACTAAGAGGAGCAACCCAAGTATTTATATTATGTATATTAATAATACTCCATATGAGCAAAGTAGCAAATATGCTGTAGTGCCCGCCATAAAAATAATGAAATGTTAGTACTGTGTGGCCTCACCACAGTGCTCAGCTACTAAATCATTCTGATTAGTGGGATAAAATTGCCCTACACAGTGTACTTTTTTTAGACTTCTGGTGTTTGCAAATTAGCAAATTGCAAATTACTGATGTACCTTGAATTCACTAAGCTTTCAGAAACACTGACATACTCTCTAAATACTTTGACCTTGATTCTAACTTTGTACACTCCAAACAAGATACATTAATCTCACAGTTCTTTAGTGCAGACTGCCCGTCAGCAGAGTGCTGAGTCTGTGAATAGATGATACAAGATGAACATGCCAGGACAAATGCTGCTCTCACACCTGTGTCACGCTCAAACCTCATAGCAAAGCAAGGATAGAACTTGGGTACTCTATCACTTCGGGTAAAGGTGGATATGAATTTGTCAAGAAAGTTCAATTTAAACTCAGTGCCCTGGCAGAAGTCTGACAGTAGTTCATTTTTCTAGAGATGACACTCTCTGCTAACATTTTTTAGTTCAGAAATAGTTACACATTTCTAGAATTCCCTGATCTTGTATATATGCTGCTCCCTTTCCTCTTGATGTTAAATACCTTCATGGCTTCTTTAAGCCCTGACTATAAGAGTTAACCCTACCAATGCAGGGGATAGAAATTGTCCATACTAGCCGGTCTGACTCCCACTGTGGAAAAAGAACGTTGGCTATCTGCAGTGTTGGAGTAACAGCGATTCTTGTGTTTTAAAAGTTCCTTGGGCACAGGTTTTCTTCTGGCTGGCCTAAACTAAAAACTCACCATTTTGGTTTGCTTCCAGAAATGCCGGTGTGTCCAGTAACTCAAATACATACACACCATGGTCCTGCAGATCCAATAACTGTTCAAATGTTGTCCCAGTCCTAGAATCCTAGCATGCATGGGGCATGGAGATAACAGCCCTGAAGATAACTGATATGTCCAGAATGTATTTATCTATATTGGCCTTAAAATAGTTGTTTCATTGCTTTGTAAACCAGTCGAGTCTGATACTAAGTGAAACTTCTCTTTAATGCCATAGCCCTTCTTTAGACATTATTTGTCTTTTGTAGGACTGGGAGAGGAAATTAAGTACTTCATAAACTTAGTTACAGTAAGTCAGTGGTTCTAAACATTTTTGGACTACAGAAAAATAATAGAGCGATTCTTCTGTTGTAAAGAGCTCAGAAAGACCACAGTGGGTCAGAATGCTTTTGACCCTAGGGGTTCCTATTTGAAATCTCTCGGTTTATCTTAGGTATTTGCACGTGTAATTGTGCTAACAGTGCACGGCACTCCAAGGCACCCCTAAAGGACCTTGCAGCACCTTGCTTGAATAATCACTGCACTAAGTAGTCTGAATTTACTGCACTCATTATTTCTTTCAGTGTAAGTATTCCTCTGTTATTTGGTTTTCCCTACATGGGAGTTCACAGAGCAGGACCTGCTTGTTACAAAGAACATCAGCTATTGCAGTTAGTGCCATGTAATGCAGCATGATCTAGTTATTTTCTCTCCAGAGCCAGGACAACAAGTTATAGTCTTGATTGCTGGGGAACGTGCAGGGGGTGCATGTGGGTGCATGTGCACCCCCTGAGTGTGGTGGTGCACCCCTTGCAAAAAGGTGCCACTGACACTCATCGACACTCGTCTGCGGGCGGTTGCTGCTCACCACCCCACTGGCAGCGTCTGCAGGCAGTCTGTTGACACCGCCAGCGGCGCCCGCGGGTAGTTGCTGACCTGTGGTCAGCACTCCCCCGCTGCCAACAGCACTGGTGGCATCTGCGGGAGCTCCCCACTCACCGCTGTCAGGCTTCCGCCGATGCCAGCACAGCTGTGCCCCCACAGCCGCCAGGGGCACACACTGTGCATGCTTGATTGTAATGTTTTGACATCACCTGCAGAACAATGTTTCTTTATTCAGCAGAGCCTGTGCTTTGAGCCAGATCTTGTCAGCTTTTCTTAAAGAACCCTTCCTGCTGGCTTTCACTGGGAATTCAGCCTGCACGCTGGTGCAAGAATGAGGCTTCTTAACCTTTAGACTTATCAGTGCTCTTTTCATCTCTCTGTTCCCACTCTTGATTTCTAATGTGCCACAGAGCAGCTTCTGGGAATAGGCCCACAGCAACCTCACTGCCAAATGTTTGGCTTTGGAGCCCATCAGAGGGCACACATGGGCAGGGTATGTGGCACAACATGTGACAGTAGTGGTGTAGATAAGCCCTCTGTTATTTAAAGGTGATACAGCTTTGTTCTGGTACAAGATATTTCTTTAAGCAAAACCCATTACTTTTGTAAGATGTAACTTCCCGAGCTGCTTTGTGACAGTGACCTTGAGGTAAACAGGTCTGACATCCTTGGAGGAGGAAAACCAAAGAAATTGACCTTGGTAGCATTTAACTTCAAAAAGAACTACACAGAAGTGAGGCTGGTTGAAACTCTCTGTATCAAAGAACTGGAAGGTAGGTAACGTAAAACCAATCTTTAAAAACAATTCCAGAAAGTATCCAGGGAGCTACAGACTGGTGAGCCAAACTTCTGTTCCTGGCAAATTGATAGAAACTATAATAAAAAATAGGATTGTCCATCACATGAACTTGATGGAGGACAGTTAACATGGCTTTTGTAAAGGGAGGTCATGCCACACTAATATACTAGAATTCTTTGAAGGCATCAAGAAGCCCATGGATCAGGCTAATCCAGTTGATATAGTGTATCTGGACTTTGTTAACTTTTCTGAAACTCCCACATCAACAGCTCTTAAGGAAATTAAGCCATAATGGCATTAGAGGCAAGTAACTGGCTATAGGACAGGAAACAAGTGTGGGAAGGAATAACCTGAGATGCACATACTTGATTGGCTCTACGTTAGCTGTTATGATTCAAGAAGAAGACTTTGGAAGTATTATGGATAGTTCTCTGTACCAGAAGACTAAATAGGCTAGGACGTTTCAGCTTATAAAAAAGATGACTGAATGGGGACTTGATATAGATTTATGAAATCATGAAGGGTATGAAGAAAGTAAATAAGTGTTTGTTTTTACTGTATCTAATAGAAGCAGGGTACATACAATTACATTATTAGCAAGCAGGATTAAAATAAAAAAGAAAGTGCTTTTTCACAAAAGTGCAATTAACTTGTGGAACTTCTCATCACAAAATGTTATAGAGGCTAGTAATTTAACCAGGTTTATAAGAAGCTTGGAAAAAAAGTAATACAGGATGAATCTATCACTGGCTATTAAACATAATAATTAGGGATGCAACGTCCAAATTAAGATTTCCTCAGTCTCTTGAAGTTTGAAAGTGTAAGAGGTGAGGAGCAGAGGACAGATCTGTCTGGCCTCTTTCCCTTTGCACCCATTCTCTGTCACTGTGAGATACCAGCCACTGGGTCTGACCCATTATGGCACTTATTTTCCAGTGACATTCAAGATAGACAGCCATTTAATGTAACCAGCTGGAATTCAAAACTAAGAGCATCAACATGCCACGAGACAAACCCATGGTGCACCCGCATCTTGAATTCTCTGTGCAGTTCTGGTCCCTACCTCTCAAATCGGATGTCATAGAACTAGAAAAGGTACAGAGGAGGGCAACCAAAATGATCACGGGCCTGGATCAGTTGCCATAACATGAGAAACTAAAAAAGCTAGGGCTCTTCACTTTGGGAAGGAGAAGACTAAGAAGGAATATGACAGAGATCTGTAAAATCATGAAGGGTTTGGACCAAGTGAACAGGGAACTATTGTTCACCGAGTTCCAGAATACTAGAACCAGAGGGCACCCACTGAAATTAGTAGGTGACAGGTTTAAAACTAACTAAAGAATACTTTTTATACAATGTGTAGTTGACTCATGGCATTCATTGCCACAGGAAGTAACAGAGGCAGATAGGACAGCCAGGTTCAGAAAGGGACCTGGTAAATTCTTGAATGATAGATCTAGTAATGGCTGTTAAACAGAATGGTTGAGGTTGTTTTCTCTAGCATTTCTAAACCAGTAATGCAGATGCCAGGGAGGATGGTGAATAGGGGATAGATCACTCAAGAGAGATTTGGTTTTCCTTCTAGCACATTAATTTCACATTAATGGGCTATATGGCCCATTGGTCTGACCCAGTATGGCACTTATGTTCTCATTCATTCCCAGAGCCATTTCATGCGTGTGTGTGTATATATACATAGATTAAACTCTGCAAAGTGTCTTGCACTCTGACTTGTGCAGAAGGGCAGAGAACAACATGTATGATGGAAATTGTTGGTTTATATGGGACATTAAGGTTGGTTCATTCCATCCTGGGGCAAGACATTTCTGTTGCAGGTGCTTCAAATATAACGATGGCTCAATCCCTTCTCAAACACTACTGTCTAAAGACAGAGCAGAAGGCAAACATACAAGTCCTGTAATGGTAAATGGCCAAATTAAGTGATATATGCAGATCAGAGGACCCACATGTAAAGTGTTCTGCACATAAAAGAAGCCTCATCCATGCTCTTTTTCAAATTTGTTTTTCCAAAGCACAGGCACCTGCTACTTGATATACTCATTTCTCCCCCTCCCCCCAATAATGGTATAAATCAGTGAAGAGTTTGGCTTGATACAAAGCAGTAAAACAATCTAATTTTCATGGGGTTTGAGGGACTTTGTTGAATTGCTCAAGAATAAAAAGAATGTATCAGAAACCTTTACAAAAACTGAATCCCCTATGGAAACTGGTATCTCTGGGCAGTCTGAAAAATCAATTGCAATCCCGTTTGATGTGTGCTGTGGTATAAGGGTATTAGAAAAGTCCTGCTCTGAGATAAATGATAACAATGTGAGATTACTAAAAGCTTATAGTCATGGTAATACACTGCAAAGGTTAATTACCCAAAAGAACCTTTCTTCAGGGACAAGATTTACAAAAACAATCCCAGTGGAAGTTAATCTTCTAGCTGAAAAGCCAGAAAAGCACAAAAAGTACACCCAATATCTGGGAAATTACAGTCCCTCCAGTGCCCCTCCTATTTGTAGCACATAAGGTACTATCGTTCTGAAACCCCAAGGATTATGGCTGCTGCAATATGTCTTGTGTATATATACCTGTGAAGGTGACTGCTGTGTAGTGTCTACTCTGCCATTTGACTGACTTCAGACTATCATGACTAACTACCTTTCCTTGCTGTGTGGTGTCATCTTTGGCAATCCCTTGATTTGAGGATGAGCTCTACCTTGGCTCATTGATGGGTCTTGAGTTGACTTAATAGTCCAATCCTTGAGCCACAGATCTGCCTGCAGACGTTGCAGGTTTCTCTGCAGGGGAAAGTAGGTTGCAGGTTGGGATTTCTCTTCTTGTCCCTCCTCTACTCTCTCTTCTCTGGTTCAAGGGCAAGACGCTACTTTGAAATAGGCTGCCATTTAGTTGAGGTTGTGATTCCATTGGAGTCAGTTGGCAGCCAGCTCATCCCAGCTCTTGATGTGAGCATTCATTTGCTTAAAATATGCCTTCAATGTGTCCTTGTAGTGTTTCCTGGTGAGATCTCAGGCTGTTATTTAGCTGGGAGTAGAGCATTTGTTTTGGGAGTCAAGAGTTGGGCATGCACACGCAATGTATGAATCAGTGAAGTCGGTGCTTGAGGCTCACTGATTCAATGCTGGCAACACTGGTTTCAGCAAGGATGCTAGCATTTGTGTTGTTATCTTTCCTTTTGATATGGAGGATTTACCACATCAAATGTGAGGTATCATTGGTGATGCCTCTCCAGACTCTTGAGATGACAATAGGTCAGCCACTTTTCTTGTCTGTAGAGATGGGTCTGTAGAGGTGGGTGCAATACTAACTGCATTGTAGACCTGGATCTTGGTGTCTTTCTGGAGATTGCTATCAATAAAGAATGCTGAAACAATTTCCCAAAGAGGCACTTGCACATCAGATCCTGTGCTTGATCTCCTCATCAACGTTCACTGTCTGAGAGAGGTAGCTAGCAAGGTAGGGGAAGTGTTCAACTACCTCTAGGGTCTTTCCCTCTGGTAAGCTGGGGAGGCCCAGGCCACATTCATGGCCTGGGGCAGGCTGACAGAGTCCTTTATTCTTCTCAATTGTTGAGAGAGAGGCCCAAAGTTTGGTAGGCTTCTCCAAAAAGATCCAGCATGGTCTGGAGGTTTTCCTCAGTATGCGCAAAAATGTTGCAGTCATTTGCATACTGAAAGTCAAGGATTGCTGTTTTCAGTACTTTGGACTTAGTGAAAATGTCCTAGATTGAAGAGCCCTCCATCTGTTTGGTTATACTATGCCAGTTCCAGAAGGAAGGCAGTCCTTAATGAGAACCAGGGTGACTGTCAAAAAAATGGATAACAAAGTTGTGACAATGGTGAATCTTTGCTTGTCCCCAGTTTGGATGACAAACTATCTGTGTCCAATCTGCTACATAGAACAGTTGCAGTCATCTAGTGTGGAGAAGCATCAGGACCTTGATACACTTTTCAGGACATCCACATCAGGCTAGTTTTTTCCACAAGGCTTTGTGATTTATGGAATCAAAGGCCTTAGTAAGGTCAATGAAAGCCATTTACAGGTCCTGAGATTGTTCCCAACCTTTTTTTTGGACTTGGTGGGCAACAAAGATTATGTCAATTGCCTCACAGGATAGTCAGAAACCACACTGAGATTCCAGCAGGATTTTTTCAGCAAGAGGTAGAAGACAGTTCAGAAGGATGTGGGTGAGGATTTTCCCTGCTGTAGAAAGGAGGGGCAATACCTGCATAGTTCCCACACAGACTTACCTCCTTTCTTGAATATAGCCATGATGTTGGCATTCCTCAGGTTCCCAGGGATCTCTTTACTGAAATGTAATGTAGCCATAGCTGAGCTGAGCTAGTTTTAAATTAGCTAACTTGGGTACTAATAGCAATGTAGCTGTGGCAGCATGGAGCTCAATGGAGGGAAATGGCCTAAGTATTCACCCAGCTTCAGGTGGGTTTTTTCAGCCTGCACTTAGCTTGCTGCTGTGACTACATTGCTATTGGTACAAAAGGTAGGGAGCTGCACCTTTGACAGCAGTGTAGACATAGCCCTAGAAACACCAGAGCTGAATGAAAGCTTTGGTAGTGACTTCAAGCTCAAATAGCTTTATAGAAGTACTATGAATTCAATACTCTTATATGCAGTAGTCCTTTTCTCTGTGTGTGTGTTCTGGGTTGCATTTTATTCCTCCCACCTCCACAGACACACACAGACTCTCTCTCTCCTTTTGACCCCACAATACAGCCAATGTTTTTAAAAGGACATTAATTGGCATTCTTGGACTGCTAAGAAGCTCAGGTAGTCACAAAATCACCTTTCCCTATTAAACACTTCAAGCACTTTGGATTCAAATACTGGGCCTCTTAGGATCTGATAGTCTGTCATTGTTTTAAATGGGTGTTTTTTTCCCTTCTACAAGACTTGTTAAAAGTTGATCTACTTAAAGGGCTGTAGCATCCCAGAAGAGGCATGAAAGCAGAAGACCCATTCCTTTAAACAAAACTACTAGGGAAAGGAGAAGCAAGACAGTCCAATACTATTCTCTCCAATCCCCCCCACCCCCAAAAAAGCTTTCCTCTGAATTTTATTTAATTGGTTGGACTGTGAAGGCAGATTAAAAATTCTGCTCATCCCAGGATCATCTCTGCTGAATAAATTGCTGACATCCTCTGCATTAATAAACACATACTCTGACTGCACCATTAGGACAGTGTGGGGGTGGAAAGCCTGCATCTCCTACATGATGTTTGTTCTCCCAAAATTGTTTCCATAGGAAAGCATGGGACAGCCACAGTTCAGTAGGAGAAGAAAATTGGCATAGCAACCTAGTGATGTGGAAACTACCTTCTCCCAAATTAGTCTGAACTTGTCAGTGATTTCCCTCTAGAAGAGTGTTGACCACTAGCACCACAACCCTGCTCCACACCTTTCAATTTTCACATTTTTCAGACATTGAAGCAACAGTTCTATGTATCATATAGAACAGTGAAGGCCTGATTCAAAATATCCTGGCGTCAATGGGAATATTTCACTGTCTTCAGTTGGTATTGGATCAAGGCCTAGAACAGATGGGCAAGCTAATTATATGCACTATCAATTTTCTTATGTTGCTGTAAGCATTTCCTGAAGAACACCCCCGTAAATCTAATAGGAATGTTGCAGTTTTTAAGCCCACTTCTTTGATGGCTAAGCAGTGACTTTTGGTGATGACTGATCCTGTTTCGGAAATGTTGTCTTAAGACCTTTTGCTTCTGTGTTTATTCAAATATCAACTTGATTTTTAACTGTAAGATGCAATGAAAGTTATATAAACTGTGCTTTTTAGCTTGTTCATGAATGGACAAAGAAAAAATTGAGTACTCTGTTATATTTATAAATTTCTCCAATGAGAATAGTATTTGGCCTGTTCTGGTGATCAGTGGGCACTGCAGTGCTGTGTCAGCTATCTGTTAAGAAATGTCTGTCTCAATGGAAGGTATTTTGGTTTTTATAAGGCAAAGTTTGGTGTCTCTGTTTTGAACCCATGTTCTAGATAGCAAGCTGGAGCTCATTAGAATAATGTCTTATTGACTAGACACTTTGTAAGAAAGCAGTACTTCAGAAGAAGTTAGTATGCCTTCTGATACTGAACACTGCCCTATGACCTATCAGGGGGAAATGCGAGGTTGTCCCATTTGCTGAGGACATCTGGGTCAGGCCCCTGAAGCCCTGGGAATAACTGCATGGGTTTCTCCATTTCCCAAGGCACATCCTAATTCCAACTCAGGGTGCACTTCTGCAGACAGGGAAACTCCACCTCTGCAAGTGGAGAAACCAAGGATTTCCTTATTTGCAGAAATGCACCCCAAGCCAGAATTGGGATACGCTTGGGAAACAGGGAAACCTGAGAAGGCATTCCCAAGGCGTTGGGGGCCCAATCCTGCATGCCCCATGAATTCCCCTGCAGGACCAAATGGACCAGGCCCCTGAAGGCAGCTGGAGAGTTTGGCCAGCTGTGGGCTGCCCACTCACATCCTATCATAGTCTGCTGCATAGTTGCACACATAGATACTATCTTTTGGTCACAGTGATAAATTTGTGGCATGACAAAGGGCATAGACATATGCTTGCTTTTGCCTTGTGCTACTGTAAAAAATTTTTATGGTGGCACAAAGGCAATGTCTGTTTGTAGCCATATATGGTCCAAATTGTAGCTCATTCAGTAACAATGCCTGAAAGTTTTGGAGGTTCCAGGCAAAAGATAGAATCCTAACCCAAGGCTTCTTTCATGTACCAGCACATAAAGATCAAATACTTTAAGGATTCATTTGTGGTGTGATGGTACATCTTCTTGCCGGTACTAAGCAGGGAGGTGCTGCACTTGGAGGAAGCACATTCAAGCATGCTCAGTCTCCTGGCTAATTGAAGGAGTAAGGCTCAGAAACCACTCTTGTACCAGTGCTCTGGTGTTGACCAGTCCATAGTAGGGCAGGAAGAAATGCCAGCAAAAGTATGAACATCAGCCCTTGCACCTTCTTAGTAATAAGAGAGCTGTTATTTCGCACCCCTCTGGAAATACAAAAAAAATGCTCCTTGCCCCTTCTTTCCCCTGGCACTCTACTCTTGTGTGAGATTTTCAAAAGCTTGTAAAGGACTTAGTCACCCACCTCCCCCTGAGGGAATGTATCATGGGATTGTCTTTTACTGATTGCTTTTAAATGTTAAAACTCAATGGGAGTTGAATATGTAATTGCTGTAGGTATATTTGAACACCCCACCACCACCACCTTAGCCCCAAATTAAGTACCATTTCTGTAGTAAAAGCTATCCAAAATAATCGCATGGAATTTTTCTCTTTAGTATTCCAACATTTGGGGTTGACACAAACTTGACTACATTTTTTATTGCATGTTTACTTCCTATTATATGAAAATATATATTTTGGGGGGAATCTAACATTTACCATTAATAAGCTAAAACATTAAAGCTACCATTCCTAATAAACGAAAACAAAATGGGAGTTCAAAGTGAAAAGAAATGATGTTAACTGATGTCAGATCAATAACTTCACTACTTATACATTGATACTGCTTCCCAGATTTTGTAATTTGCATGCCAGCATATGTCAAAGTGTTATACCTGCTGTCATGGATGCCAAATTATACTTTAATTTGGGACTGAGATACTGTATGGGTTGGGTATACCCTGAAATGCTACACCCTTATTAATCAGTCTAATAAAAACTATAAGCTATGGCTGTCAAGGAAAAATCTTAAGTTTGGTGCTGCCATCACAGGGAGTTGAAACTACAGACAGGCCCCCAGAATGTGCCCTCTGGGTGACCTGGAGGCTTGTCAGTCACAGAGCATGAGGTAAGCTGATCTAACACACATGCTCAGTTCACTGACTGCATGATGTAATCTGACTAGAAATTTCTCTGTGAAGAGTGTTCTGACTGGCCACTAAATTCTTATAAAAGGTTTGCGAGCCACCACCGGCGTGTGGTGAGGTAGCGTGTGTATGTTTTGGAGGAGAGACTGTGCTCGATCCTGTGAGCAGAGGCTGTCTTTGCAGGGACTGTCTCACAGGGAGAGAAGGATCCTGTGAGCAGAGGCTGCGGACGGCGGGTGGAGTGACTCGTCTTTTCGATCTCAGTTACGGGACTGTTTGGCTTCAATTTTGACTTCGGCTTACTCCGTTCTGGCTTCTCATCTCCGACCTCAGTTTACAGACTGTCTTTTGGACTGGCATCACGACCCCGTTCCTCGATTCACTACATTACAGTTTTTGTTGTTTGCTATCCCGTTCATGAGCTGTTGACCAGCCCTGGGACTAGCTAGTGGGCGGCCGCACCTATCCCTCGGGGGGGCAGAAAGCAAGGGCTCGCTAGTGAACCCCGTGGGCCAACAGGCCCCTTTGTTGTTCGCTATACTGTAACTGCAGAAATATCTGAGCCTCCGCTTCCCAAGCGTGAGTAAATAAATCATCTTTGTTTAAAGTTCCCGTACTGCTCACACGCCGTCGCCACTAATCCCACCTGTTCGTATTCCAGTTGCCACCCCGGCCCACCGTGACCTTGGGGCCCGATTCACTCGGTGTTCGGTTACCCCAACAATGGCAAGTGGCAAAAATGATTTTTTTTGTTTCTTTTAAAACTAGTTGAAATTTCTAGTTTTAATCAGAATCATCATAACAAATAATTACTGGTAGATAAAAGGAAGTGCATCTGCCTGTATATTTCCTGTATCCATTTTTGACTATCACATGCAATGTCATTTTTAAAAAGTTGGTACATTTTGGACATATGATGTATATAGTCTGTGATTTAATGAGTTTCACAGCATTTTAGGAGAGAGCCAAAAGTATTAACATTTACTTTTTCAAACTACTCTTTTAAAAATCCTTCTTTCCAGCATGTGCATTTAACAATAATGGTGTAGAGCCATAGCATCACCTATTGGCCAGTCAGGTAACTGTGAAGGGACTGACTGGTTTCTATGAATATTTCATCAATATTTTTCTGCTCTTAATAGCTTTAGTAATAATTATTTTGTATTAACATCCCACCCAGTTTATTATTTTACCTTTATATATGTTGGTTCCTCAGGTTACTACCAGCCACATAAATAAAGCATTTGCCTTCAGTAAAAAAATTTCCAAAACATTATCTGCTCACAAAATACCTCCATTACTGATTTATTTTCAACTTGTTTATATCTGCCCAATTAAGTCTGCAAGTGGAGAATCTCATCTAGAAGCAATCTTTCATATTCTTTTATTTGTATGCTTTCTTAATAGAAGTTAACACAAGGAGCTGTGTTCAGCTTGGGGAGCTGGCTGGAGCCCTGGGTTTAGTCATTCTGTGTTAGACATGACCTTGCCCTGAGGAACTGAGAGCGCGAGTGCATTACAGTCACGCACCATACCCCACTCTGAGAGATGCAAATTTAAGTGTACAGCAGGGCTAATAAAGACATAAATACCACTCCAGCCATCCCAGGCAGACATTTCCAGGGCTTCCAGGACCCAAAGCTACGTGGCCTGCCAGTTTCCCAGCAGGAGTATCCCCAGGCATGCAGAATCTGGCCCTTGGCATCCCAGGGGCACCTGTCTGCATTCTCTGCTTGCAGAGGCATGCCCTGCAAATTCCCCCGCAGGGGATGTCCAGGTGCATGGATCACATGGCCACACTCCAACTCAGGGCACACCTCTGCAAATGGGGGAACCCTGAAATCGATTCCCCTGTTTACAGTTGTTCTGTAGGGTCAGGCCCCTGAAACCCTGGGAGTGGCTGGGGCCCAACCCTGTGTAACAGTAGGCAATATGCATCTTGCTCAGTGAAGTGAATCATTTGTGCCAAGACATCTTAGCACAGCTCATCCTGCTCCAAAGATGACATGTTTATAGACGTGACACTCACCTTGGCTGTTACTATTGACTCTCCTTACACAGGCATGCAAGTATCTGAAATGTGGTCCCTTGGTGGAAAGTGTTCCAGCTGCTGAGGATGTGGGCAGAGCCGCAAACAGCATGTCATCTCTCTTCTCATATTAGTTCAAGGATGTTTTCAGGTAACTTTCTCACAGCTAAAAGGGAGACCAGGTGCAGGAGAGGCACACTCCTTCCATCCCCTCCCCACCTCCTTCCCTCCCTCCCAATGCACTGTCCAGAAAGGGCTTCAGAGCATTCCCAGAAGGCAATAATGATTTCACAGAGGCACCAGCACCTCCACTGCATGCAGGAGAAAAGATACATTTAGGTCTAGAAGGTGACCTATTCTGCACCCTTCTAACTGGCTTCATCCGATGGACTTCTCACTTAAATTGAGTGGAATAAGATTTTATACATGTTACTTGTAGCCTGAATGAAGTATCTCATATAATCACTTTCTCATATTTGCATTCTACTTTACAACTAAGATTATTCTAATCTATATATAGACTGTATTGGATACCATCACAAATGCACAGAGTATAGCATAGATCCGTGGGGATAGGAAGGAAGACTAAATTTAAATGGGGAAATTTTATGTGCATATCTTGATGGTAAGTAGGAGTGAAGGATATCTGAGCGATCATTTCAGGGAGGGCACATCAGAGATGTACTTTCTGAAGAATATTTGTCCACCTCTCTGAGGTTTGTCTTTGTTGGATACATTTTATTTTTATTTGTTTAAAATATTTGTTTTCCTTATGCTTTGATTAAAACACTGTTGATGTTATAATGCCAAAGGAATTTTTAAATTATTTGCTAAAACTGTATGAAAAAAACCTCTAAAGTTGTAATTTCCCATGGATAGTCTGCATGCATCTGGGTATTGTGCAACAAGAGGAAAGTGAAACAACTACTTAATTAAATTGCATTAAAATCCAAGATGCAAATCATCACTCACTATTATTTGTATTTCTTAACAATAGCAGAGTTAAGAAAAGGGTCAGGTCTTCAAGCATGAAGTAAAAGCTTGCAACAGCTTTGGCTGATTTTTCAGGCACTGAAATATGGAAGATATCCTAACATGCATATGACTGCCTCGAAAGACTGGCTACCTTCAAATAGTGAAGGAATTTGTACTGAGCAGTCAAGGTAGCCATTGCATTCATGAAGAACTTTGAAGCCAAGGGAAAGAATTTGATAGATGGCAAACTGTATGCTAAGTCTAAAACAGGATCAGATTCTGCTTTGACACGTTACCCCTATTGCAAATATTTGGCTTACAGCAGAATCTAGCCCACACTAAGATGCTGAGGACAGTTTCTTTACATAGGTGATGCCTATCTGAGTAATGAAACAGTCAATGCAAGAAGACACTGGGGTAGAGCTTGCAGGATTGATGGTGTAGGTCTCAGATGTCAAGGCCTGACATCAGCCCCTTCAAAGAAAACACAAACAAACCCATAAGGTAAAACTGTGCCACTGCTGAAAGCATAGTTTGCTGTTAAATTCAAAGGTGCCAGAACTTTACAACTGTTGACTTCAGGAATGGCTGCAGCATATGCACTAACCTGCATGGAGATAAATGGAGACTACAAATGCAGGCAGAAGGAACTAGACATGGGGCAGGCAATTATTTCGGGCACAGGGCCACTTACTGAGTTTTGGCAAGCCATTGAGGGCTGCAAGACAGGCAGCCTGGGGCAGATAAACATGAATTTTCTAAATTTTTTAGGGGCCCCGCGGGCTATACTTTGACCACCCCTGAACTTGACTGATGCTCTGGCTCGCGTTCTTTATCTAGGCCTGGCTGATAGAGCAGTCATACTGCAGGAGAGGCAGCTAAAGAAATGGAGCAATAGCAAGGGAATCCAACTTGAGATCTTTTTCCAGTCTTGTGTTCCTTATAGAATTTGGGGGTGGAATGAGAATAAAGACGACATTGTGATTCTCTCTGGTCACTGCTGGGAGGATCATAGGTCTATTGGAATAGCTGTGAAGCCATGAGGAAGGTACAAAGGCTGCATGAAAACTTTCAGAAATACAATATTCATAAAAAATGCCTGTAATAGTCTACTGTTTCATCCACAGGTTAAGTTAAAGCCTTTCTACAAAGACCCAGATACTAGTGTGTCTCTTCACCCAATACAGCCTAGGTATTTCTTCTCCTTCCTCATTCCCTGAACAAATATTGATGAAGCCAGAAAGATTTAATCAATTCACATTAACAAGGCCAGGTCAGATTGGTGCAGAGCTCTGCTCAGCATGCTCTGTTCCTCCTCTCCATACAAACACTGGCTTATACCTCCCTCTTGTTCACCAACACTTTTGAAGAACTGCTATTTATCAGTTGCAGTAGGGGGCTGCACCATATAACTCTAACATCAGTTTACCTCCCATTGCACATGAAGCCAGCCACCCCAGCTAGTACTCACAGTTCAGCCAGGTTGGGTTTAGTACTGTACAACACCCAAAGCCTTCCAGCCCTCCACCCTGGGCTCACTTGGTGCTCAGCATGGATGCCTTCTGCATCCATACAGCGCCCCCCACCACTCACTTAGCACTCCACCAGACGGGTACATCCAGTGGTTCAGCTTCTGCTTACTGTGAGTTGGGGGTGTGCATGGAGGCATAAGACAGTTGATGGACACTGAAACCCACCGTTCCTTTTTTTACCTCAAGGGAAGCTTTTCATATAAATGCATTGGAGGCTGTATGTATCCTCATGCTGCCTCTAGGGAGAAGGGAAGTACTGTTGTTCCCCTTCACCACCACCATTGTTCAGTGGCAGCTGAGTATGGATTTTGAAGTTTCTAAATTTTAGACTTAGGTGCCTAAAGTGATAGTTAAAGGCCTTTTGTGGATCTGGCCCTGAACTCCTATGCCCACATAAAGCCTGAGGCAGCAGGGAATCATAGCCAGCCCCCTCCCTCCCCCCCATATCCTAGGCTAATGAGCTAACACCTGGACCATCCATTCTCCCTATACCAAAAGGTCCTGGAGAAAGGTAGTGATTCAGTGTATGCCCTAGAGATGCAGGTAATACGGCTGGCAGAGATCTTGAGCAAACATGCGGAGAAGGGTCAGTGCTGGCAGCCACTAAGGTCAGAATCCTGTTTTACTTTTACACGTCATTTTTGCAACCAAGTAACTGCTGTTATTGCACACACTGCAGTCCTTTCCCTCAGGCAGTGTGGAGTCGCATCCACACAGCTACTGAGTGCATGCAGCAGGCTGTGTGCTCTGGCTAAGCAGGTATGAGGCTTCATGTCAGATGCATAACTGACAGCATTCGTGCCCAGAGGAACCTGAGACTGGCAGGTGTTAGCACTCTCAGAGTGAATGGCAAGCAGGAATTTAAAAACCAGAACTTGACAACAACAAAGAAGGAAAATCCTCTGTGTAAGCAGGTCGCTGACCCTGCTGCCTTGCACAGGGGAGTCAGCTCCACTGTTTCTCAGGTCAGTTTTAGCTCAGCCTTTGGCTTTAGGAGGTGCAATTTTAGCCTTGGTCTTCTCCCCAACACTTATGTTCTGAGTTTTTAACTCTTTAAGGTGCCTCCATCGCCTCCCACCTGATCCCAAGCCTCCCCGCCAGGCAGACCTATCTGCCGACCACCTGTGGCTGGGTTCTGAGCCCTTAAAGGGCCACGTACCTCCTTACACTTCAGCTCTTGGTTGGACCAGCGTCTGCCCCACCGCCCACACACAGCAGCAGCTTCCCTTGGAGGTAGGGCTCTGGCTGGCACCAGCCCTGCAGGCTATTCCTCTGCCCTGAGAGCTGGAGCTGCTACAGGAAAAGATGTTAAATGCTGGGGGGGCGGGCGGGAGTAATGAGGGCACCCCCCAGCTCTTCCCCCGCTCACCTGTCTGTAGTTACACTACTGTTGCACACCAACAAGTAAGATGATCTTTAGTAGGAGGCCCTCACTCATTACCGAAAGTCCGCTAATAACAAAATATTGTACTTACTCACATATCACAAAGTTCCTTTCTTCCCAGTACTGAGGTGTGTATCCTAAACAGGGAAGCTGAGTTTTTCTTTGCTGGAATAGAAGGTGGAATAAAACAAGTAGACATTGCAATTCATGGCTGCTAAGTGCCACTTGTCCCCGGAGTTGCAAAGAGCAGGGGCAGACCCCAGTGTTAGTCCTCACAGCTGCTGACGGGGCAATACCTTTTGACTGAAGAGTCAATGAGCTGGCTGAGGGTGAGTGAGCCACTGCATATAGTCACTACTGGACTGGTGGTAAAAATAAATGCTGAGATGGCAAAATGTACTGTTAATTGCAAAACTTACTAGATTTTAGTGAAATAAGGCCTTGCAAAATTCTCCAAGGCTGGCTCAGCACCTTCTGGGGTGGTGGCCCAATATGCTTAATGGGGCAGTGACTAGGGATTTTCCTATTATACAAATTACATGTCCTTTTTCTCTTGGTGGTCAGGACTTTCAGTTGTTTGAGACTTCTGTGAGTAGCAGCATATTTTGAAATCTCACAGGAAACAAGATAACCTTATTAGTCTGTTGAACTGCAGTAGTTGGATTTTAGAAAGTTTCCTTTTGCTATCCACCTGCTGCTTGTTACTTCTTTTCTGTCCCCTCCCCAGCTGTATCCAGTGTCATGTGCACAGTGCATATCGTTGCAGTAGAGAAGTACAGAACAGTTCCCCTTTTCATCTCCAGATGCATGTGCACATAGACATGCAACACCTTGCATCTGCCAGGCCTGCAGCACCTCTGCTATTCTATTTTGCTAGACACTTTTCTAAAATTACAAGCCTGATTTAGAAACTTCCTTCCCCTGTGTACAAGGCTAATTTAAATTGGCATAGAAGTTATAAGGAAAGTGTTTTAAAGACATCTGGTACCTCCAAAGCTTGATATTTGGTTACTTTGTAAAATTAATCCTATGGTTTCACTTCATTTTTCTCATTGCCATTTGCCTGTCTGCTTTAGACCAAATATACACAATTTTGAAGTTACAGGCAGATAGCAGTAGTCTTGTATAGTTAAAGAAACAGATAATTATGCCTTAGCACTGAACTAAATCCTGAGGTCCTTACCTGAGACACTACCCCCTTGATTTTAATGGGCATTTGCCTTGCAAAAATGAAGTAAAAGATCACAGGATTTAGTTACTAGAGAAGGGACCAGATCCTCATTTGTTATACATCAGTGTAAATATATATTTGTCTAAGATGGGTTAGATATGGATGATCTTATCTTGAGCCAGGGGTTGGAGTAGACGAACGGCCTCCAAGTTGGAGTAGACGAATGGCCTCCTGAGGTTCTTTCCAGCTCTATCTACATTTCTATAGTCAAAAGTAAGGTGACCATAATTGTGTTTTGGCAACAGTCCTGTTTTAAAACACCTGTCCCAGGCATTCCATTGGTTTTTTCAAACCTCCCCTGCTGGGGGAGTAAAAGCTTCTGAAAGTGGGGGAAAAGCATTAATTTGAAGAAACTGATGCTATAACTGGGACTAATGTCTCACTCCCCTCCCCCCTCCCACTCAGCAGCATGCTCCACCGAGACTGGAGCTCAGAAACAAGCATGTACCTTTCCTATTTTGAGATTTGAGACACAGGGTCACCCTAATTCAGTGGAGCTACACAAGATGAGAATTTCTGGCAACACACAGTACTGTATGACTAACTTCACAGACTGCTAAGGGCATGGGGGTTTGCACCAATCCAGGAAAGCAAGCATTGGTTTAAAATTCATTGCTTGAGACAGGCACCTGCTTATTGTAATTGTATAGTGGCATTTATAAACACATCAAGTAAAAATGTTCAGACTTTCACAGCTCCTGCTATTTATTGACAGGAATTTGACAGAGTTGACAGCTAGGTAGCAGCTTTTACATCTGCAGTTTATTTAATCTTCCAGCAATAAATACTGCTGTAACACCTGCAATCTTTTATTTCCTGAAATGACACCCCAAAATGTTTTTACAATACTGACAAGAACTTCAAAATACAGTTCTCTGGAAAATTTCTACTGCGGCAATTATCCTTGCTTAAACACCCAGTGAAACGGACTGAAAAACCTTGCGACCAATACTTTCAGTTTATGACCTATATTACAGACACACTGCAACAAAAAAGCACATCTTCAAATTCCATGGCTTTTGTACAATAAAATAGTGATAATACTGTGGAGCTGGGAACAGTCACTGGATTTTTTTTATATAGATATATTTGAAGATTTAAACAAACAAAAAAAAGTCATTAAAATTAAAGTTGACATCAACCATTGATTCTTTGTAGCAGTAGGCAGAAAAATAAGCCTGACAATAATGGGACACAAATATGTGCTGTGCACTCCCATACCAAAAGGTTTCCACAGCATCAATAATGCTTCTACCTTCAGAGTGCATCATAAATATTAATCTATGCTCACAGCAGCCATGTGAGGCAGGTAAATGTCATTAGCCCCAGGACATGAGAAGGCAATGTGGCTCAGCCAAAGCCACAAAGCATGTCACCGGCAGAACAAGAATTGTACCCGGCTCACACAAAACTACTTTCCTTCTCTATTCACTCACCTCTTCTAATGCTCATGGGAAATGACTGAAAAGGCTTCAAGGAAGCATAGGCCAGCATTTTCTGACAAACGCGTAAAACATTTATAGATTAGCTTGCAGGTGTCATAGGAAATGCAGCAATATGCTGCACATAGCATCATCATACAAAAACATAATTCACTAGTTATTGTGAATGCATGTGTGTTGTGGGTGGGGGAGATCAGCATGGTGCAATGGGGGAAAAGACAAAAAAAAAAAAAAAAAAAATCAGATTCCTTATTACTCTTAGTGTCCATCAGTAAAAACCACAAACACAAAGTTTGGATCTTCCCCAGTTATAATTGATCTGGCCCTTGAACAAAGATTTAAAAAAGGCTCATGGGAAGGAGGCAGGAGATGGAAGAGGGAGAAAAGACACCACTTTAATTCTGTTTTATAATACCCATGTACAGGGAGCTGTGAGGAATTTCAGTCATACCTCTTCCCAGCAAAGGAGATCGTGCTCTCTCTTTTGTCGCTGAAAGGACCAAAATAAAAACATATGTTGTTCCTTCTTCTATCACAAACTACTTCATACACATTAGAATATAGGGGAACAAAACGGATAACACAGTCTTCTATGGAGCATTTGCAATATAAAATAATCTGATTCAGTGGGCTCTCAGAGCAAAAGACCACCACCATTTTTACTTAATCTAAGTGAGGAACTCAAGTATCCAGAAAAGTGTCCTTTTATTCCCCCAGGCTGGTATAGCACTTGTCAAACTGTTATGCATAATGATGTGCCATGGTGTGCTCGAGCTGCCACTGGAGTAAACCAAGAGCAAATGATGTTACATTATTACTCTTTAATACTTTGTTACTGGCCCCCTTCTGCTAGTCTCAATTCTCACTGCATGCGTCAAGAAAGATACTGGCAGTGAAAAGGGTGGCACATCCTTGGTACCTTACTCAGCATCCAGCTCTGCTGTGGAAAGCAAAAGCCTTGTACCGTCAGGCACTGCTAAGTGCAAGCAGGTTCATATACACAAACAGCAACACTTACTACTGGAGTCTCAAAAATTCCTTGCAAAATCTTGCAGGAGCTAAGGAAAAAAAAATCTCATTGGATGATAAAAAAAAAAAATCTTACAGTTTTGTCCCCAACCCAGCAGGAGCTGGGAGTCCTCGGGAGACAAGGAAAAGAGCCACGGTGGTGAGATGAAATGGAGTACTAGTAATTCCTATTAGCCTAGTCACTCCTGTTGGATTCAACACCAGCGTCAACTGAAGCAGCCCACTGATCCTCGCTGAGGCAGGAGACAGAATACGAAAGTGTTTAGCCTTGGATGGAAAAGAGCACTGGGTGAGCAGAGTTCACCAAGGCTCTGTGACATGTTCTTGTTTGCTGGGGATTTGCATAAGGTATAAAAATGTACGCAAACAAGTATTTTGCAACACCTCAGAATACTAGGTTACTGCCTGAGTCCTAACACCTGTACAGAGCTAGAACCAGAGAAGTTATAATGGAAGTACATAAGAGAGCTAAGTGCCTGGAGTAAAGTATCATGGCTAGAACAGGTGCACAACTGTCCTCATTTCGTGGAACAACATTTAAGGCAGGGACAGAGCTTTTTCCATGGACAACTGCCCTCCAAGCTCAGCAGTTCTGATACCACATCTTCCCAAATAACAACAGCGCTCTGTTACATTTAAAAAATATCTAACATTAATGCCAAGGATGTGACTGGTGACCTTAGTTACATCCCCAAGCTTTGTACTTGCAGTTTATTTTCATTTCTTAGAGGAATGCCTTTGCATTCTTTATACCAAATCTTCCATGTTTGCCTTCAGCTCCAGTTCAGAAATTTGTTTGGTCATCCCATGCATTATTACCTCCAACATGGATAGTTTGTGCAGCTGATCATACCCGAGTTCGCTCTGTAAAAACATCCAGTTGTGACAAGTAAGTAGCCACGCAAGCAAGTCTTGAATCCAGAGGGTCAAAGGACTCTCTGAAAAAGAATTCCTCGCTGGGATACAGCCCGTGGGGAACATCACTGCTTGAGGTTGCCACACTTGAGGTTGCCACACTGCTGACCAGCTAAAGTAGCTCCACCAGCAGCAACACTGGGCACTATAAAATGAAGCGCACAGGTCCCATGGATGTAATATAAGCTTTGTAGTCTGGCTCGTTCAATAACAGCAGAGATGCACTAAACTGCTACAAGGATAAGACACACCAAGCCAAGCCATTTAATACAGTCACTGCACAGCGATTTCTTTGCTCAGTACAGACAAGAGCCCGTTTCTTATCAGAATCATTTTTAACCTGTCAAACTTGTGGCTTCGCAAGCCTCAAATGAGCCACCTTATAAACACTTAAACAACAGATACAGACCCAACATTACCAAGGTACAGCCAAGCACCCCGCCTGACCCCACAAAATGGATACACATACTTAACAAATGGATGGTTTCCACCCAAGTGTGATATGTTGAGGTCCTATGATTTGAATGGTTGCTTTAAAAAGCTTCACTGATTTTTAAACAGATTAGGTCTCGAAGGGGAAGGTGGAGGTAGGGAAGGCAGTGGTGGGAAAGGCAGTTCAGTACATCTTAAAGGAAAAAAAAAATCTGCCAGTTTTGTTAATCCAGTCTTGTTTTCTGGTATATGTAACAATTCCCTTAAATTTCATCCCAGTTAATGCACTCTAAGATTACTTCCTTCTCCCTCTCATACACTCATCTGAACCTTATTCCCTTTACTTAGCACCACAGAGGCAAAGAAAAGAGGTAAAGCTGTTGCAAGACTCCAAACCAGTGCAGCTGCAACTAAACCAAGCTGCTAAAATAAGGAACTGCAACAAACTATAGTACACCTGGTACAAGTAGGATATCTGTGCACTGAAACTGGAAAAAAATGATGTTCTGAGGGCTACAAGTACAAAGGGATTATCAAGCAATTTTAATGTAAAGCCATAAGCAACCAAACCTCTGCAAAAACCAAAACTCAAGCAGCTACGATGGGAAACCTGAACAAATGTATCTGCTGAACGCTGTTGCAATTCATTCCCATCCCTGGCCATGATATATGATACACGGTTGCTATATTCCATTTTTTTTCCTGGTTTTCCCTCTGAAACATCACTTGAATTTCCTTTAGGGAATACAGGAGATAGGAGGTCAGATGACTTGTCCAACCTGTCTTGTATTCAGTCTCTGGCTGTGGCCTATGACTCAATTTAACAAAACACCTGATAATTCAGAATAGCCAGAAACATACTCATCACCACTGAGGAGAGGAGAATTTGTTTTTACCACAAATCATAACCAATTTTTACCCAAGTTACTGACTGCATCTAAAGATGCTTGATATTTTATTCGTTTCTTATTTTTTATTCTTTCAATATGCCATACCAATATCTTTCAGCAGAGACCCTAATTTCATTGTACTTTGCATATAGATTTTCCTTTTTCCTTCAAAGCGCTGACTTTGAAGTGCTGCTGTCTTTTGTAATACAAGAAAAATAAAAGCTCTTCCACCAACTTGACTGTCCTTATCTATTTGCTTTCATACCTATATATTTACTGATGTATACATCTGCTCATCTTTCTTGTCTTTCCATGCTGAAGTTATATGTTAAACATTTTCAGAAGTATTTTGTGTGGCTTTATTACTGATTTTCTGTCTGTGAACTCAAAAGAAATGTCTTATGCTTGATTCCTTCATACTGAACAGCCATAGCTTTAGACAATCAGTGAGATTTGTGGGTTCTCAGCAACTTGAGCTGTCAAACAAACCTGAAACTGCTTTGGAAGTCTGGCTCCCCACTCCTATGAAGTTTTGCCTATTTGAAAAAAATGTTTTGCCCTTCGTTTCTGCCTTAGACTTTAAGATGTGGCAAATAAGAGTTAATGCAGTTTGGAAGGACATGCCATTTTAAAATTATTTGCCAACTTCTGACTGTGAAAATGTAGTGTATTACAAAATAATCCTTCTTATGAATAGTCCCTCAAATCTATAACTGTCATCTACCATCACACGGCCCAGATTCACGTATAAAGCCTCACTTGACTACAAATGCAAGGACAAATTCCATCTGTCCAATCAATTGAATGCCAGCTTTCCAATTTTTCTGGAGAGTCTCGCTCTTTCCATTTTCCATCTTTTAGCTCTAACACTTTTGTCCACCTATTCAAAGAAAAGCAGAATTCCAAGAAACCACTGCAATCATTTGTCATGAACTTGTAGTGCTCTTTGTATCAATGCACAACAGCTGTCCCAGGAGTGGTTGTAAACCGTATCACTTCTAACACCTGATACAGTTCAGGTCCAGCTAAATTGCTGCAGCCTGCAACGACCTTACCTTTGTAGGGACAAGCAGCAACCAAGCTTGGCAAATGCTAGGGTAAATTGTCCCTCGTTCCATCCCATCATGCAGTGCTTCATATCTAAGACACCCTAAAAGCCCCGCTCCTAGCAGCAATGCTGAGCACTACAGAACAGAGTGCACAGGTCCCATAGGATAAGACTCGTGTGAATGCACTGATTCTTTCAAAAGCAGTACACATGCAGCACAAGGATGTGCAACACAAAGCCATTGACAAGAGCCTGTTTCCTACTTAAATCAGTTTTAATCCAGGTCAAACTTGCTTCCCACCTCAAATGACTATTTCCTTGAATTTGGTCTGCTACATTAGCCAAAATAAACTACAGTTTTCTCCCTTTCCCACTCCAACACTCACATAATGTTCACGTTAAGATTGTTTTTAGGCTTACAGTCAGGACAGGGCAAATCAGTTTAATATTTATACTGGGCTTGTGACTGAAATTCCAGCACTTTACAGAATATCTCAATAAAAGTAAGTAAATCTAAAAACAATCAACAGTAGGGGTATTCTTTTTCTCTGTTCAGTCCTCCATATTGTAATAACCATTGCACAGCATTGAGGGCCCAAGATTAGAATTAGTTCCTACAAAAGGAAAGGAACTATTATCAGTCTTTCATCTGGGTAGAGCAGCTGTGTGTAACTACAGATTTCTGTCAGTACTTCAGCTACAGTATGGTTGCCTTCATCTTATTAAGACTACCTCATTACCACTATCCACTCCCATTTGCATACTACAGCTTAATGCCCATAGTGTAGAATTTAAAAAGCTTTCATGGCTCAACATCTTTTCCCACCATTTATCTGCAGAGAAACAATTGATTCAGCGCAGTCACCTGTTTTTTGGAGATTGTCTCCAGTTCCCCAGATGGGCCAGCCAACTTACTGAATTGCCAAAATCTGTGCTTCCTGTGGTATTTAGCAAGAAGTTGCCTTGCTGTTCTTAGCTATTTGTTTCTCCAATCTCTTCTTTGTCCTCTGATCTCCATTTTTTATTTGCCATGTAGCAGACAGACATATGTGTCTGTTCTTTAGAAATAGATGACATTTCTGTATTGAGCTGGAGCAAAGAGGTGGTTTCTCACACTTCTGCTGGCTGAGTTTTGCACTGGGATAAGCAAACAAGTAATGACTCACTCAAAA
Organism: Crocodylus siamensis; assembly: GCF_052110815.1. Lineage (NCBI taxonomy): Eukaryota > Metazoa > Chordata > Crocodylia > Crocodylidae > Crocodylus > Crocodylus siamensis. The sequence goes on along the minus strand of NC_143398.1, from coordinate 27,152,293 downwards.
ATCTTTTTGAAGACATATTGTTCCTGGCTCCTCAACTCTAATGCAAAGATATGGGACCCAATTCTTGTTAGGCCTCAGGAACTCCTGGAATCAACATAATCTGATGGCTGATGAAGTAGTTGTGGGTAGAAATACAGAGAAATGTCTTGCCTGCTCTGTGTCCTTTTCCCTCCTGTAGGTAATGGTGGTATTAGAGAATGGTAGTGGCAGCTGCAAGGGCTATGGCTCAAGCTCCATCTCACCTCATCAAGGTTTCGCTTCTTTTCTCTAGTTCAGGGTTTCTTATAGCCCTCCTCCCAAAAACCTGTTGGCAGAATAACTAAGCTCCCACATCTGGTTAATAGAAGGTCTTGCATCCCATTTCTGTAAACCTGGCAGCAAACCCTGGCTTCATGAAGTATGACTATTGCTGCCAAACTACTGCATATAAATTAGTTTTTTACAGGAGTTTGACTTCATAGGCATGGACTTTAGATTCACTCTGGACATTGTCGTTCTCCAGTAATATGCCTGCTATATCAAGATGTTGACCTCATGGTACATTTTGGCTTCACCTGACTCCATGTGCACTTAAAAGAGAGACAAATTACACAGATTTTGTTTGGTTTTTTTTAAAGGCTTGATTTTTGCTGCCCGTCAGCACTGTCTCAACATATTGCACAATGTTTTATTATAAAAAAGTGTCTTCTGCATCAGGCAGAAAGAAAAGTTTCCTCAAGGAGTTGCTAATGCGTACCATTGTCTGTAGTTAGAGGTAAGTGGTTGTTTAGGTGGCCATCAGGAAGTGGGACCTAATTGGACAGAAACAAAAACTTATTAGTTGCCTGTCCAAAAATTGCATGCATTGCATAGTTTTGATTTGAATGCAGTCCCCTCATTTTTGGCTTTTCTGTGTTCTTGTGATTTCTCCTTTCCAGGAAAGTATAAACCATCTACCTATAACAGCCTAGCTTAAAAAATACAAAAAACCAAAAACAACCCCCCCCCCCCAAACACACACACACACGTGCTCCTCAAACTTTTTAAAAGCTTCTTATCATGCTTCTATTTAAGAGGATTCTGTTTGATCATCTTACACAAGAAAAGTTTTGGATGCTATCGTTCACTCACATAAGAGCTGTTTTTTTAAACAAACTGTATTCTGCTTGAAAATGGTTATACCATTTCTTTAAATTTATCACAAAACAATTACTCTTACCGATATAGATTTATATGAGCCCAATCTGAAACGACAGCAGATGATTTCCACTATGAATCTTCCAATGCCATGTAAAATGCCTGTAATATCAAACAGGGTTTGAGTTTTTACAGGGACGAGAGAAGAACTCTGCACTAAAAGCTTTTGAAATGACAACCACAAAAAACTATTTCAGGAACAGAAAAAAAAATATGTTTATACTCTTCCTGATTTCCTTAGAGACTTCTAAGTTGTAATGAAAAATATTTTAGTTCTTACAAATATCAGAACAAACTCTCCCCATAAGAAAACGTAAATTAATCAACAAAGAGATTTGCACTTATTCACTGGCTGAGTCAGGGGTGAGAAACAAAAAAACCTGATTCTTGATTGACAAGACGAAAAAAAAAATATCCACCCATAAAGAATGACTCTGTTTTCCACCAAGGACCTGACAGCTTTTTTACTAGCTTAGTTTTTAAACCAAAAGAAGTATAAGTGTACTGTATTCTACAAAGTGTCCCCTGACAACAGGCATGTGCTACACACTTGCACCATGCACTGAATAAGTCAGTGCTTTGAACCAGGGCTCGTCTATGATTTATAACAAGGAAGACACTGAACAAAATAAGTTCTTAAAGTGTAAATCCCATCCAGGACACTGGTAATCTGAGTTAAAAAGCAACTTTTTGTCCCAGGAAGCAACACAGAACCAATTAGCAGTTTCAAGCTACAGAGGTTTTCTATGGAACTGTTCCAGGCACATACATTTTCACACTTTTCTATTTCTATAGAAACACCAATATATTATTTTTTCCTTTGAGACTAACGGAATTTGTAAATAGTTTATTGGGCTTGGTGGTGGCTGGAAAATCCAGAATGGTCACTCAGTCAAAGTAGGAAAAGACTGAGTAACTTTCTGGGAACAAGGTCATAGAAAGGCTGTTTTCAGTACCACTGTGGGAATGGAAAAAAAAAGACAGACCAGGATATCAGCCTTGGTTACAAGCTGTGGCAGCAAAAACCAGAGTAAGACAAAAAAAAGATTAGTACAGCCCTTTTGCAAGGATGACCAGTTACAAGCTCAAAGAAAATTGGTTATCAGAGACTACTCAAGACACTACAGTAAAATCTCTGTTATCCGGCATTCGCCTTAACTAGAATACTTTATTAACCGGAATTTCAGTGGCAGGATGCACATGATGCTATGCTGCTTTGCTGTCTGCTGTGCCATTTTCAGCAGCAGGACTCACACTGCAGTGTTAAGTGTACTGTACTTTTACGTGACCTGGGCATACGCCATGCACTGTCAATGGTATACTACATGTAACTTTAGTGTACTATACTGTACATTACTGCCTCAGGATTTCTCTTCACTCCAGTGCTGTTTTACTACTACTCAGTTGGCGAGTACCGGTATACTACTTTATTCTTTATACAGTATGTTATACTGTAATGTATTGTACACAAATTCTTTGAAAATTTGCACTACAAGTATGGCACTGTTTTCCTTGCTAGGTATACTCTCAGATAACTTGCACCCCCGTCCCCTACTCATGCCAGATAACAGATATTTTACTGTATTAGCGACCTGTCTAAATTGGATGATGGGTATATTTTTTCTAATATTTTTAAAACAAAACAAAACAAAAAACACCCCTGCATTTGAGTCAGCACATCATTGCCTAGTGAGGGTGAGTAAATGCAGAGTATAATCTATACCTTTGTTTCACTAGATAAATAAAATATTTATAATATGGATATCTAACAGAATACAGGGGCCTTTGCTCAGCTTATATTAAGTCAGAAGTAATTACTGTCAGCAAACAGTCCATTCAAGATTTAACATAGTAAAAACCTTGTAGTAGCTTCAGTGAGAACTATACCTCAATATACCTTTACCAGCTTTGGGACTGGTTAGCAGAACTGGGCCCCAAATGCAGGAATTAGATCAATATATATCATTGTATAGTTTTATAGTTTCTAGGGTCGGAAGGGACCTGAGCAGATCATCTAGTCCGACCCTCTGCCATGACAGGAAAGAATACTGGGGTCAAATGACCCCAGCAAGATGTTCATCTAACCTCCTCTTAAACACCCCCAGGGTAGGAGCCTGCACCACTTCTCTTGGAAGCTGGTTCCAGACCCTAGCCGCCCTGACTGTGAAGTAGCGCCTCCTGATATCTAACCTAAACCTACCCTCTGCCAGCTTGTGACCGTTATTCCTGGTCACTCCTGGTGGTGCTCGGGGAAACAGTGACTTCCCCAATGCCTGTTGATCCCCCCTGACTAGTTAATAACAGGCCACAAGATCCCCCCTCAGCCTTCTCTTTTGGAAGGCTCAGGTCCCGCAGCCTGTCCTCATAGGGCCTGCCCTGCTGTCCCCTGATCATACAAGTGGCCCTCCCCTGGACCCTCTCCATGCTGTCCACATCCCTCTTGAAGTGTGGCGCCCAGAACTGGACGCAATACTCCAGCTGCGGCCTGACCAGTGCCGCATAGAGGGGGAGGATCACCTCCTTGGACCTGCTCAAGATGCATCTGCGGATGCATGTCAAGGTACGGCTGGCCTTCCTTACTGCCTCCCCACACTGCCAGCCCATGTTCATCTTGGAGTCAATGATGACCCCCAGATCCCTTTCCACCTCCGTGCTGACAAGAGGGGAGTTCCCCAACCTGTAGGTATGGTGCCAGTTGTTCCTCCCCAGGTGCATCACCTTGCACTTGTCTGTGTTGAAGCCCATCCTATTCTCGTCCGCCCACCCTTGTAACCTGTCTAGGTCTGATTGTAGCCTGTTGCATCCTTCCAATGTTCCCACGTCCCCCCACATCTTAGTGTCATCAGGAAATTTGAACAGGGTGCTTTTTACCCCCTCATCCAAATCGCTGATGAAGATGTTGAACAGTGCGGGCCTGAGGACCGAGCCCTGCGGAACCCCGCTGCCCACGTCCTTCCAGGTTGAGAAGGACCCATCTACTACCACCCTCTGGGTGCGGCCCACCAGCTAGTTGGCGACCCATTTGTCTACACCACAGCCCCCCAGTTTCTTAATGAGAACAGGGTGAGAGACAGTGTCAAAAGCCTTCCTGAAGTCCAGGAAGATTATATCCACCGCTACCCCTGCATCTAATGATCTGGTGATCTGATCGTAAAAGGCCACCAGGTTGGTCTGACAGGACCTGCCACTGATGAACCCATGTTGGTTGCCCCTAAGCATGCAGTCCCCTGCTGGCCCCTCCTGGATGTGTGCCAGCATAATTTTCTCAAACAGCTTGCCTAGGATTGAGGTGAGACTAACCGGCCTATAGTTTCCCAGGTCCTCCTTCCTGCCTTTTTTGAAGATGGGGACCACATTGGCCCTCTTCCAGTCCTCCAGTACCTCGCCAGAGCACCACGAGTGCTCATAAAGTTGTGCCAGGGGACTTGCAATGACCTTGGCCAGTTCCTTTAGAACTCTAGGGTGGGAATCATCCGGGCCGGCTGACTTGAATACGTCCAACCCCTCCAGAAGCTCCCTAACTAAATCCTCAGTAACCCGTGGCCCAGGTGTGCCTCCCCCGGGGCCCGAGGGGGGCCCAGCAGGGAGGTGGCTGTTCTGGTCCCTACTAAGGAAGATGGAGGCAAAGAAATCGTTAAACATGTTAGCTTTGCCGTCTGGTGTGACGACCAAGTTTCCCATGGCGTCCTGCAAGGGCCCCACATTACCCGGGACCTTCTTTTTACCCCCTACGTATTTAAAAAAGGACTTCTTATTGTCCTTAATCTGGGAAGCTAGCCCCAGTTCCATCTCTGCCTTAGCCTTCCTAACTACTCCCCTACATCCCCGAGCAACTACAGAATAGCCCTCCCTGGTGATGACCCCTTCCTTCCATTGGGTGTAAGCCTCCTTTTTAGCAAGGAGACATTCCCGGATGCTTTTGGTGAGCCACGGAGGCTTGTGTGCTCTCTTGCTCCCTTTGATCCTCGTTGGGATTACCTTCCTTTGGGCTTGGAGGATCATCTCCTTGAGGAGCGACCACTCTCTTTGGACACCTGGCTAAGGAGATATATATATATATCTCAGTATATCCAAGTACTTCCAGGAAAAAGCAGATACAGTTTTTAATTATCAACAAAAACAATGGCACATCCACCCTGAGTGCCCTTAGAGGTTATTTACATATTACCTTGCGATTAAAAATTGAATAGAATCTAACAGCCTAGTAGCTAGGCTCTCTAACATTCATGGCTATCTAACAGCTCATTTGCACAAACTCTTAAGAAAGTGTGACTGGTTAATGGAATCTTGGCTTTTAATCATGACACCCTACCCATCCGGTAAGGCTGTAAAAGAGAATGCATGGTACACTACCTGTAGTTGAGAAAATTCCTCCAATAATACCACAGAGTCTCACTAAGAACTGCCAAAAGGGCATGTGTTCTTCTGTCACTGTCACCATAAGCGAACTGATGTCATATTTCATGAATATTCCTGACACCCCATGGCTGCCAGCTGCATGGTTTATGACTCTTTCCTAAGGATGGGAGGCAAGAGAAACATACAAGTTATGGCAATACCACTAATGAGAATATCGATCACAAGCAAAGCATTATTTAATGGACAAGGTTGATAAAGAAAAAAAAACTTGTTGTTCAAATGATCAGCAATCAACATGAGACAACAAAGCATCAAAGGATTCTTAGTTTTAATTTCTCCCTGAAATCCTTTCAGGTTGCCAATTTTTTTTTTAGATTACTGAAGTAAGCCTTACGCTGAAGGGCCCAGAACTAACTGTCAATATTTTCAGCAGTCTCACTTGGGACCATTTACATGAACTTGTAAATGTAGCTCCAAGATGTTTATTTTTCCTGTTGCAAGTTCACATATCATTTTTTGTCCTGTATCTCCAAGAAGTTTGTATACTTTTTACCATTTTCAAAGTGCCAGTGTTTATGTATGTAAATTTGTTCTCCCCACCTATGATATTACCCTACATTTGCTTGGCTGATTCTTACCTTGTTAACTTGAATCTTTGTTACTCTTATAAATTACTGGTTACTGCTATTCATAATGTCCTGTTAAATTAAGACCGTTCTGTAAGCTTGAATATGCTTCCTACTATCCTTGTTCTCCCGACTGTTATTACGGTCGGCAGGGATATGCAAGATGGGCCGTATCCAATTCGGATTTGGCCCGAATCAAGGGACAGTGATTCAATTAATTGATTCAGATCATTGCCCTGATCCGATTCAGCTGAATGCAAATCTGAAGATTCGATACTGATTCGGAGAATCAACGATTCAGCCACAGACACAGCTTTAAATGTTTTTTCTATGTACCTCGAGGTACGAGGCATGACTCGTAATTGCTGAGATGGTGGGGCAGATGGAGCGTCTCACAGGAGTGTGGGGGGGCCCCCCCCGTGTACTTGGCAGCAGGCCTGGAAGTGGACTGGAAGTACGTCCATACCACTTCCAGGTCTGCTGCCCCCCACCCCCCCGCACCTCCCCTGCTCAGTGATCGGCCATGGGGGAGACCCAGGTGCCCCCCCAGACACAGGAGGTTCAGTTGCCAAGCCAGGGGGCAGGGTCCCCCACATGCTCTGCAATGGCCCCAGAAGTTTACTGGAAGTGCTTCTGGTCCACTTCTGGGTCTGCCACCGAGTGCGCTGGGGACCCCCCCGTGGTATGCTCCATCTGCCCCAGCATCTCGGCATTCACAAGCTGCCTGGTACCTTGAGGTATGTACAAAACACATTTAAAGCCGTGTCTATGTCCGAATCATCGAATCTCTCCAAACGGATTCCGATGGTTCCGTTTTGATTTAGACAGATTAAAGAGTCTCAGTTTGATTTGGGGATTCGGCCACCAAATCGGGCTGAATCTAATCAGTGACTGAAGCTTCGCACTAATGGTCCCCGACCCCTAATGGTCAGTGATAAAGCCAGTTAAATGGTTTTATCATAACATGCACAGTGAAACTCTTCAAATGGTTTTCAAGAGAAGCAAAGTCTGATCAAATTAAAGTTTCTTTGAACTCACAGAATCATAGAAAATTAGGGTTGGGAGGGACCTCAGAAGGTCATTTAGTCCAACCCCTTGCTCAAAGCAGGACCATCCCCAACTAGATCATCTCAGCCAAGGCTTTGTTTAGCCGGGTTTTAAAAACCTCCAAGGATGGAGATTGCACCACATCTCTGGGTAACCTGTTCCAGTGTTTTACTACCCTCCTACTCAAAACTCTTCCTAATACCTAACCTAGACTTTCCTTGCTGCAACTTGAGACCATTACTCCTTGTTCTTAGTGTTGGCAGATGACAGAACAGTCTAGCTCCATCCTTTTCGGAACCACCCTTTAAGTAACGAATTAAAACTATTAAATCCTCTCTCAGTCTTCTTTCTCAACTAAAATAAGCCTATGTCTCTCAGCCTCTCCTCAGAAGTCATTTGCCCCAGTCCCCTCAATATTTTCATTGGCCTCTGCTGAACACTAATTTGTCCAAATCCATTCTGTAGTGGGGAGGGCAGAACTGAGTACAGTACTCTAGATGTGACCTCAACAGTGCTGAATAGAAGGGAATAATCACTTTCCTTGATCTACTGGCAACACTCCTACCAATGCAGCCCAGTATGCCGTTAGCCTTCTTCACAACAAGGGCACACTGCTGGTTCATATTCAGCTGATTGTCCCACTAATCCCCAGGGTCCTTTTCTGCAGAGTTGCTGCCCAGCCAGTCAGCCCCCAGCCTGTACCGGTGCATGAGATTGTTCTGTCCGAAGTGCAGGACTTTGCACTTGTCCTTGTTGAACCTCATGACATTGTTTGGTCCAATCCTCCGATTTTCTTGGTCACTCTGAATCCTAACGCTACCCTCCAGTCCTCATGCATCTTTGTGTCATCTGCAAACTTGCTGAGGGAGCACTCCATCCAATCTTCTGGGTTGTTGATGAAGATATTGGACTATACTGGCTCTGAACTGACCCCTCAGGCACTCTACTTGATACTGGCTACTACCGGGCAGACAAAACAATTGATTACTACTCTTTGAGCCCAACAATCCTGTCAGTTTTCCATCCACCTTAGATGCAGTTTGCTACCTTTTGGTTGTAAATGGTCTTGATAAATATGCTGTCAGGTAAACACTGTTGTGGAAATATGCAGGATAGCAGAGGAGAGCTAGTTCACTGAAGGAAGACAAATTCAGCAACAACTAGGCTAATGAGATAAAGTAGATAAAAGTGAAAAAAACTAAACAAAGTCAATATATTACAGTGTAGTTCTACCCCATTTAAACACAATCCTTCCTGCTTGTTATTAAAAAACAAATAAAAAACTACAACCTGTTGATTCTGTTGTCAGAATCAAAAGCTGACAACAGCTAGGAAAACAGACATCTCTGCCTTATGCAGTAAAATGGAAGTTGACAGGCAGAAGCATATTACACTTATAATGTAAAGTCGCTCCTGTGACAGGATGCCAGTTTCACTCATCAATTACAATAGCTGCCACAGACCTTTTATTGCAACATTTAAAAAACTATAGCAGAGAAGACACTTAGGTTTATTTCCTGCTTTTGAAAACCAGCAGATTGCATTAAATCAGGGCTGTCCAATATCCCCAGTTCTGGGATGCATGCAGCACTAGCCACATGCTTCAGGGGGGTGAACCCCCCAGGATTTCCCATAATACTATGTAGGCAACAGACAGCTCCCCTCTGCATGGGCTGCACAGGCTGCACGCAGACTCACACCACACGGGCTGCACGGCTGGCACATTGGCCTCAGACCTTCCCCCACCATGCAGCTGTGGGAGAGGTAGCTACAGGGTCCTGTGGGCCAAGTGCTGGCCCCTTTTACGTGTGGCTCAAGGGCTGCCAGCTGGACAGCTTTGCATTAAGCAGAAAAACACAGAAGCAAGCATACATCAAACTGACACTGCATATGAATGAAAGACTGGCTCCTATTAGTAAGGTCACTAGGCAAAGCCAAGGATCATTAATAACAATTTTTTTCTGATTGGTATACAGGGCCCTACTGGAAATCCTGAACTGTCATACATCGGTGGACTTGAACAGAGCTGTAACATTTTACTAGCAGGGGATCTGTCTGCATCATAATAGAAACATGAAAACATATGACAAGCATTAGCCTTCACTCAAGTCTCATGTAGAACAGGATGCTTTAACAAATTCAAACAAAGATTTTCAAACAACAGAATTAGCTAATAATTCAAACCATGACTTTGCAATGACAGCTAAACCCTACTGAGGGTCAGGTTTAATCTGTGATGAGGTGATACAATATGGATCATGAATTTTTCAAGTCCTGAGCATTAGGGCTGTGCGAAGCTTCAGTAGCCAATTCAATTCTGAGGAGATATAGATTTCATAGACATTAGGGCTGGAAGGGACCTCGGGAGATCATTGAGTCCAGCCCCCTGCCCAAAGGGCAGGAAGTCAGCTGGGGTCATAGGATCCCAGCAAGATAAGCATCCAATTTACTCTTGAAGGTGTTCAATGTAGGTGCTTGAACCACCTCCGCTGGCAGACTGTTCCAGCCCTTGGGGGCTCGGACAGTAAATAAATTCTTCCTTATGTCCAGCCTGAAACGGTCTTGCAGGAGTTTGTGACCGTTCGACCTCGTCATCCCTTGGGGCGCTCTGGTGAACAGACGTTCCCCCAGATCCTGGTGGTCACCCCTGATAAACTTATAGGTGGCCATCAGATCACCCCTGAGCCTACGCTCTTCCAGGCTAAAGAGTCCCATGGCTCTCAGCCTGTCATCATAAGATCTGTTTTCCTGACCTCTGATCATGCGCGTGGCTCTCCTCTGGACTCTCTCAAGCTTCTCCACATCCTTTTTGAATTGTGGAGCCCAAAACTGGATGCAGTACTCCAGCTGTGGCCTCACCAAGGCTGAGTACAAGGGGAGAATGACGTCCCGGGATTTGCTCGAGAAGCATCTATGGATGCAAGCCAGCATTTTGGTCGCTTTACTAGCCGCAGCATCACATTGCAGGCTCATGTTCATCTTGTGGTCAATGATGACCCCCAAGTCTCTTTCTTCTGTAGTGCTATCCAACATAGCACTGCCGAGCCTATAAGGAAGCTGCAGGTTTTTCCTCCCAAGGTGGAGAACCTTGCATTTTTCGGTGTTAAACACCATGAGGTTCTCGTCCGCCCATTTGCTGAGCTTGTCCAGGTCAGGCTGGATCACCCGCCTATCTTCTGGCGTGGATGCTTTGCCCCAAAGTTTGGTGTCATCGGCGAACTTGGCCAGTCCACTCCTGACTCCAATGTCCACATCGTTAATGAAGATGTTGAACAGGATGGGTCCCAGGACAGAGCCTTGAGGGACCCCACTGGTCACAGGGCACCACGATGAGTGACTGCCATCAGTTACAACCCTCTGGGTCCGACCACGGAGCCAGTTTCCCAGCCAGCGGATCGTGGTGGAGCCAAGGCCACAACTGGCCAGTTTGGCCAAGAGGTGATCGTGGGATACCAGATCAAAGGCTTTTTTGAAGTCAAGATATATGACATCAATCTCTTCTCCCTTGTCCAGGTGATAGGTCACCTGGTCATAGAAGGAAATAAGATTGGTCAAACAAGACCTACCCGCAACAAACCCGTGCTGGCTGTCCCTTAGAATGTTAGCCTGGGCTGGTCCATCAAGGATGGCCTCCTTAATAAACTTTTCTAAGATCTTCCCCAGGATAGAAGTCAGGCTAATGGGCCTGTAGTTAGCCAGATCCACTCTCCTCCCTTTCTTGAAGATCGGCACCACATTGGCCTTCTTCCAGTCTTCGGGCACTACACCAGAGCAGCAAGAGTTTTCAAAGATCCGTGCCAGGGCCTGGGCTATGACGCTCGCCAGCTCCTTGAGTACCCTGGGGTGCAGATTGTCAGGGCCGGCTGACTTGAAGGTATCCAGCTTCTCAAGGTGTTCCTTCACGAGGTCAGCATTTATGGAGGGTAGGGGATCCCTATCACCCGGATCTCCCTGTCCCATAGCAGGCATGGCCTGATTCAGAGGCTGAATCAAATCAGGAGACCCATTACAAGGTCCGACTCGAATCATAAGCCTCTGAATCAATTCAGAAAAGATTTGGCGCTGATTCAGGGATTTGGCCACAGACTAAACAGGCAGCAATCCTCGACCATGCTGGACAGGACACAGCTGCCTCCTGCTGGTAAGTCTGTTGTGGTGGGGAGAGAGGGGAGGGAAGGGGTGTTGGGGGTGCAGATCAACACCCCCACAGCAAAGGAGGGATTGGGGCTGGGGCCAGGACCCAGGCTGGGGTGGCTGTACACCACCAATCTGGGAGCTCCTCATGTGCCAGCTTGTCAAGCAGCTCCCACCGCCGGTCTGGGAGACCATGGGGTGGGGGAGTGTGGTCCATGATCGGCGCAGGGCAGGTAGGGCTGTGGCTGGACCAGACAGAAGGCGGAACGTGCTGGGAAGCAGGGGCTATGCTGCCTCGCCACTCACCCAGCTGGTGCGGGGCCAGCGTGAGACTGAGCCACTACGGGGGAAGCCACTGAGGGCTACCTCTGTACAAGGGGCAGGAGCAGTGGTGAGAGCCACCAGATAAGCTGTCACATGAACATGTGACATGAACCAACGGTCCACAGCAGCACGAGCCGCCCCACCCCCTCCCTGGCCTGCGCTGCGCTCCAGGTGGCAAGCCCCCACTGGCAGGCTACTCTCTGAGGGGGCGGCTGAGCCAGGGTTGCACTCCAGGAGGCTAGTACTAGTCGCCTGCCGGCAGGCTGCCCTCCATGGGGCAGGTGGAGCTGAGGCTGCACTCCAGGCAGCTGGCTCTAGCCGCAGCCTGGAGCGCGCCCCTGGCCCCACCCACTCTGCAGAGCACAGCCCAGCAGTCCAGGCTTGCAGCCCATAGTACAGCCCTGGCTCCACCCGCCCTGCAGAGCACAGCCCAGCAGTGGGTGGCTGGGGCTAGCCTCTGGGAGCGCAACCCAGCCTGCCCCGTGCATATCCAGAGGCACACACCCACTCCCATGCCCTCCCAGACAGGGGCATGCAGTCCATCTCCTCCCCAAGTCCTGCACCACCCCCCTGCCCTAGCTAGGCAGCTTGTCCTAGTCCCAACCCCAATCACTCCCTTGTTGTGGCAGCGTTAACCTGCCTCTCCGCCACCCATCTTCTCTCCCCACTCTGCACAGCACAACAGACTTACCAGCTGGAGTGGAGGCAGCCATGTCCAGTGTCAAGGACTGCGCCAAATTTTCAGATCTGATTCGGCCAAATCAAAAATGGGACAGCGATTCGAATCACCAAATCAAATTGAACTAATCCAAATCTAAATTGAATACTTGTTGCTTCACACAGACCTACTGAGCATGTCCCAAGTGTAATACAACAGATTCACTCAAGTGATCTTCCTTTATAACTAGAGTCCTACCTAAATCGTGGCAGCAGTCCATGGCGCAGCAGCCCCTTTAACTTCACTCTTTTCGTTGCACACCCCCATCCACTCTGTGGCTGATGGCTGAGAGGCAAAAAACACGGCCTTAATTGCTTCTCAGCCTCTCAGCCGCATGGGAGGGAAGCTGCATGGTGGAAAGAGCAAGATTAAAGGTGCTGTTGTGCTGTCAAGGTCCCTATTTATAACCTCCCCTAATGCATTTTCTAGCTAAAAGAAAGGACAAAACAGTAGCAAGCAGGTTTGCTTGCTTGCTCTGGAGTACAACACAACCCCACTTAATCTCAGTTGCTTATAAACTGTTTGCTGAGACAACTTGTATTCCTGTAGCACCTTTCCTACAAATTGAATCACCCAGTAATATACAGAGCTCAGTATGATCACAGAGGTAAAAGATAAGTTTCCATAGCAGTGATACAGCTGTGAAAGAATTAGATGCATGGTCAGAAAGGCAGAGAAATTTACAAAGGCAGGTCTGAGGTGTCAGGGCCTGTAAATAAGCAACAAGACTGTGTAGGGCAGAGTGGCTTGGTAAAAATATTTGATGAGCTGGAGGGATGGGGAGACTAATAACATCTTACACAACGCAGATCACTGATCATTTCCCTACTTGTTGCCCCTATTTTGAATTCTGTAGTGAACTAACAGCCAATTTCCTCAACAGTCATAAAGGTCTTGTTGCCGAACAGCGGATTACACGTGCTCCTGACTGCACAGTACCCGCCGGCACACGGGTCATTTTCCACCCTACTGTGCAGCAGCAACAAGCCTGCAGCAGCAGTGGCATCATGGTTTGCGCCTGCCAACACTATATCGCCATAGCGATGAGATATGTCGCTGTAGCTCGTTGCTATGGCAAAGAAGCATCTCGTGTAGACATGCCCAGCATATCATTTCTTATTCCTCTCCACAAGTCTGGCTAATATAGTATGTGCACACAAACTCAAACACCCCCTCCATACCCAGCCACCTTTCCCTTAAGCAGTCTAGTATTCTTTATTCTCAATGCAAGATATGAAATCCATGTTTCAGTGTAAGTTAAAATTTAGTGATCTACCACTCCAAAAAACAAAACACCTTTCAAACACAGTAACCATCTGCCTGTCTTTTTTAATTCAAATTTTTGTAAGCCCATTTCATCACCTTGGGAATATGAAGATTTTTCTGAGTTTTATAATTGCCAAGGGAACTGATAACAGGACATCTTACTGTACTATGCTACAAAGCCTCTTCCACATAGCAGAATTTGGGAAGAAGTTAGTTTCCATTTTTTACAGATCTGGTTTTCTTTTTTTAAACATGCAGTATTTAGGCATAAAGATAGATAAGAGAACTAATCTTCATGGCTAAAGATGACAGAAGTCTCATAGGTAAGCATCTAAATGACTAGCAATAAGTACTTCAGCAAATGCACAGCAAAAGAGCTGGGCTGCAAAAGACAGAAGCTTTCTGTATCCTTGTGTTGCCTGAATAAATCACCCTTTCCATTTCTGATAATCTAGTACCAAGTCTAATCTATGAGAACTTCAAAGCCTTATAAAAGCTTCTGCTTCTCAAAAGGAAAAAAAATCTAAACATAGCATAGAACTTCTATGACAGTATATTGTTGCAATGATTTTTGTGAGATATTTTTCAGTATTAGCATCAAATGAAGTAGGAAGAGCAGGCTGCCAGTCATCACTTCTGATCAAGATTTCTGGAAGTTCATTTTTTTGTATTAACCTCTTTCATAGACATTAGGGGCTGGAAGGGACCTCATGAGATCATCGAGTCCAGCCCCCCTGCCAGAGGCAGGAAGTCTGCAGGGATCAAATGATTCTAGCAAGATAAGCATCCAAACGCCTTCTGAATGAGCCCTGAGTAGATGCTTGCACCGCATGTCACCAAACATATAACAGTTTGCATTCATGTTACACCATTTACAAACAACCCAACAAACCTTGAGATATTTCAGTGTGTGCTCATGCCCAAAGGGAACAAAAACCACACTGAGTTTAGATAAAAATGCATCGCTACCACACAGTCTCTTTGAACTGTTTCTATCTTGGACTTACCCTTTCTGTCACAGAAAACTGATGAGTTTCTGCTGAAATTTCATATGTATGGAGTTTTGTTGGCACAACTGTGATAAAATATTGGAACATCTGGTTGTCTGAAACACAAACAAATCTCACTAAAAATTAAACATTAATTATAGGTTATAAAATCATCTGAGAAATACTTAAAAGCATATTCTGAAAGGACTATGGGATAAATGTTACCTATTAACTTTGGTCTACACTGGGGGAATTCTGATTTCCAATGTCAAGGCCTAGAAGGAACTAAACACATGGTGCATAGCCCCACTGAAAGCAATCAGGCTGCTCAATTCCAAGGTTATGCAACCTCATGAATCTATTTAGAGCCCTAGAGTGGAAAGCCTGACATCGCTACCATTGTTATTAACCCCGCATCTTTAAACCTGTGTATAGCAATAGGCTCTATTGTCAAAAGCAGTTAAATGGTGACTTCAGCCACAGCACCGTATGCACAAGAGCTCCCAACACTGGCAACACCTAGCAAATTTCCTTTGAGGAGACAAATCCATTGAGAACACATAGTAAGCAAACAGTACTTTATAAAGTCCTTTCACCATCCTAACAAAGCACTGATCAAACTAAAATGATGATTTCAAGTTAAATATTTCAGATCATCACCAACTAATCTGCATAACTGTCTGATCAAAGAGCTAAAGTTATGAAGTTTTTTAGCAAGTCATTTAATTTCTTTTACACAGTTGGGTCAATATACCTACCATTGACAAGCACTGCTGCTACTATTACTTTAAAACAATGCATCCAAAGACCTCAGCTGGTTTTGAGTACTAATGAATGAGTGTGTCAAGTATTCATAGATTAATCATCATGATACTCCTGCGAAAAAGGTATGTCTTAAATTTATACATGAGGAAACTTAAATGATTGCCAGAGATGACACAGTATTTTAGCAAACACCACAGGAGCACAACCTGGAAATCCTGAAGCTCAGTCACATTCTAACAGATATTCTCTCCTTTAAAATAGCAAGCGGCTCTGTCTCCACCATAATATACAGCTGCAGGGTCCTTCAGCACTGTCCAAGCTAGATGACTGGCTCACTCATAATGTAAATATTGTGTATGCATAGATGTACATGTGTGAGAAATTGCACATCCGCTTCAGAAGTAGTGAAAAACCACCCATTGACATTGAACCAATTCATTAATGATGCAGTGTAAATAAAAACAGCAACTCAAAGCTGCATTACAGATCTCCAATTTAACAAAATTTTCCATGTGTACTGGGTAGCATTCAAGAAAAGAGCGCTAATTCTTTTAAGCTAAAATTAAAAGAAAGTCTCAGATTTCAAATTCACTTTCAATCACACAATACTTACGATCTGATGCAATTTTTTCTGTACCATCCAAAGGATTAATAATTCCTGGAATAAGCTCTCCAAAAGACAAATGATCTATTCTATGAGAGAAGTTGTATGCTGAAAGATAACAAACAGCAACCACCAAATAAGATTTTCTGGAAGAAACATCAAATACTATAGCTTACACAATCATCATAACAGGAAATGCATCAAGTTGAATATTCAACTCCTTTCAGAGACAAAGATAAAAATGTTAACAGATGAGCATTTACTCGAATCATAGAATATTAGGGTTGGACAGGACCTCAGGGGGCCATCTAGTCCAACCCCGTGCTTAAAGTAGGAAC
This sequence comes from Crocodylus siamensis, assembly GCF_052110815.1. NCBI lineage: Eukaryota > Metazoa > Chordata > Crocodylia > Crocodylidae > Crocodylus > Crocodylus siamensis. Next base: position 27,135,947 of record NC_143398.1, on the reverse strand, counting down.
CATCCCCAAATAGATCATCCCAGCCAAGGCTTTGTCTAGCCAGGTCTTAACCTCCAAGAACAGAGAGTCCACAACCTCTCTGGGTAACCTGTTCCAGTGTTTTACTGCCCTCCTAGTCAGAAAATTCTTCCTAATACCTAACCCTAGACTTTCCTTGCTGCAACTTAAGATCATTGTCCTTGTTCTGCCATCTGCCAACACTAAGAACAGTCTAGTTTCCTCCTCTTTGGAATGCCACTTCAGCTAGTTGAAGGCTGCTATTTAATCCTTCCTTAGTCTTTTCCTCTCTAGAATAAATAAGCCCAGTTCCCTTAGTCTCTGTTCATAACACATGTGCCCCAGCCCCCTCACCATTTTGCTGGCTTTTGCTGGGCTCCCTCCAATTTGTCCACATCCTTTCTGGAGTAGTGGGGGCCCAAAACTGAACACAGTACTCCAGATGTGGCCTCACTAGAGCTGAATAGGTGGGAAATAATCACTTCCCTGGACCAAATGGCAACACACCTACCAGCCCAACATGCTATTAGCCTTCTTGGTAACTAAGGCACACTGCTGGCTCATATTCAGCTTATTGTCCACTGTAACCCCAGGTCCTTTTCTGCAGAACTGCTGCCCAGCCAGTCAGCCCCCCCTGTACTAGTGCATGGGACTATTCCATCCTAAGTGCAGGACTTGCACTTGTCCTTGTTGAGCCTCATGAGATTTCTTTTGGCCCAAAGCTCCAATTTGTCTAGGTCATTCTGACTCCTAGCCCTACCCTCCAGCATACCTACTACTCCCTTTCAGCCTGGTGTCATCAGCAAACTTGCTGAAGGTGCACTCTATGCCATCTTCCAGGTCACTGATGAAGACATTGAACAAAACTGGCCCCAGGATTTTATTTTCCCAAATCCCAAGTTGTACCTCACTACAAACATTTGCAATGTTTAAACAAAAGTATGTTCCATTTTGCCCTGGCACTTCTTGGAGTCAATCGTAAAGCAAAGTATAAAGGCACTTACAATAGCCCAAGAGTTAAAGATGAACAAAAGGTGTTTCACAGCCCAGGAAACCTCTAGGTGGTCAAGCAGTAGTATCAGTCTACAGTTTACACTTCAGATTTGTGAGACTAACTTTGTTGGAAAGATTGAGTTGTATAAATAAAATGCACAACATAATTCATTCCTGATCCTGCCAAGATGTGTGCGCACATTGATACTGTTTATTTGAAAGAAATTGGGGGTGTGGGTAGGAGGAGAAATCTTACTCTCATGGCTCACAAGGGCTGCCAAGTGTGCATGGCCTCTGGGATGAGGGATTGCCCTAAAGAAAGAAAAGAGAGATATGTTGTATGAAACACTGGTTTATGGAAAGAAGCTCAGTTAAAAAAAACTTGAGTTCCTCCAAGCAAGTTACCAGTTTCTCTTATTTTGAATAGGCAAAATATTTTCGATTGCTCATAAAAAGAACCAGAACAACATCTGAAAATGACACTGAACTCAAGAAAATCCTCCACCAAATAATCTATTTTTTGTGAAAAAAACAAACAAACCACAGACTGGCCAGCAGGTTGCAATGGAGAGAAATGTCAATCCTACATGTTCAAAATTCTGCATAATAGTCCAATTGCATTTCTTCATTGCATTTGTCCTTTGACTAGATACAGAGTCAGTCTCATTTGCAGGCCTGTGCAGTTTGTGCACTAGGACAGGGTGGAAGCAACAGAAAGAAAATTGGGGAGGGGGGCACCAGAAACAGTGGAGAAGGAGCAACATGAAATGAAAACTGGAATGCCCCTCTCCGTCACCCCTTTGGTACCACCAGACTTCCTTACCTGTACTTTATTACATCTTCATAACTAGTGCTGACCCCCACCGTCCACAGACAACTGAATTAAAGGAATTCCCCCTACACATTTTCACAAATGAAAAAATGGAGGGATAAGGGACTGGGAAACCAGCATAAGGATACTATGATACATTATGGGTAGAGGCCCCAGTTATAAGGCTGATCTGGGCAGATACTAAAAAGTAGGCAGCAACAGGATTTGGCAAGAGCACAGAGATTAAGAGAAGTGAAAAGCTATTCTTTCACCTAATCAGCTACAAGGGTTCACTGTAGCAATATTGGTGAACAAACAAGAAGCTGCTTAAATAGATTTTCAGGAGTTCAAAATTCTTCATTTTTAATTACAGTCAAAGTGGTGGTTCAACTGTACCAAAAGATAGTGTATGAAAAAAATAAGATCAAGAAGCAAATCTATATTAACAAGAAAAGCATCTAGCTATACAATAGGCACTCAAAGCGGTTTTTCTTAGTTATGAAGCTATCTGTCACAGTCAGTTTGTAGTATTTTCAGCAACTGAACAGAACATACTTGCCCACGGTTATGTGAAAGTTCCCTGCCACTTTATTGACATAAAGATGGCCATGAATTCGGCATGCATCTGGAGGCTGTAAAGAATTATCTTCCCTGTTTGAACAAGAAATAGTAAAGCAGCTTAAATACACAGCAATTGAAAATACCCTTCACCTAGGTGAAACAATGCCAGAAAGCATAAAATTTAGTACCCAAAGTAAAAAAATAGTTCTTGTATCCTTCTGGTACAGCCTAGCACATCAAGAAAACAAAATTGGAAACTGTGAACACTAAAGTATCCAAACTTCCATGCTAACAAGCATAACTTAAAAAGGCTAACAGAGAATGCATCTGAACACAGAGGTCATGATCCTCCATAAAACAGGGAGTGGAAGCGGAAAATTAGTTTACGCACTATCCTGATGCTATTCATATGTTCAACACATTAGTTTGGCTCACCAGACTATCTGGAAGGAGCTGGAAAGCAGTTCACCCAAAATGAATAAAATCATTTGAAATAAATGAAGTATTAGTTATACAATTTCCTTACATCACAGGAAGAGACCACTATGTCCTAAAATATTAAATAAAACTTTGGATTCAGGGACCCTGAACCAAAGCAAAGGCATTCAGGTCTTTGGCTTTGTAACTTTAGCCTAAGAAATGCATTAAAGAGCACATATGACAGAAGTTGAAGGCAAATTACAAAAAAACCCCAAAAACATTCTCTTTCTCTCACCTTGGTGGTAGTGCTGTCGAAGCACTTCTAAAAGCACTTTTGAATATTACATCTTGAAGAGAGTGTTCTTCCTGCAGCCTACTCTGAATTAACTGCAGCATCCTAAAGATCACACAGACAAGTACAGCAAGTATGAATACATGCAAAAGCATAACCAAAAATAAAGCCATAGTTAATTAACTGTTAGCTATAAACACATATATTAAGACACCCAAGATCAACATGGTATGTTAAATACCAACATGCTAAATGTTACTGTTGCTGCTTAAGCTTATTTTTAGATTGTGTAAATAAGATGTAATGCAAGCTCCAGTGTTTGACACTGTATATCTGAAGGATAGTGAAATTAGACAGATAGCTAAAGAATTTAAAGAGGCTTTAGTTTCTGTGACAGCTTTCAAATGAGAACATAGCTGAGGCTGGCAGGTCTAACCACTCTTTTACTTTGGCAGTAGGTCCAGCAGGAAAACTCAGCCTTTTAGGACTCTGGGTACATGTCACTGTCACCATGTGAGCCAACCTTCCAAGTCAGACAGGAACAAACAAGCACAAACTCTATGCCTGAATTCCTACTATAAAAAGTAGTGTGTGCAATATGCAGGGTTTCCCACTAGAGCACACAGGCACCTCTATTTGCTTACTGTTGTGTTCTATAATAAAATGGAGCATTTCTCCTACCCTCTCCTCAGGGAATACCTACTGAAGGAAAGATAATCTAAAATCCTTGTATATAATAATAATTAATCCAGGAATGTCAATTATTTTGGCTTTATGTCCCAATTAATTTGCTTTCATATGCCTCAATATGATAAAGGAGTTTATAAAATTGAACACACCTACCAAAAAAAATAACCTTATATAAAATTAAGCCAAACAAACATGCTGTCATTGGTTTATTACAAGGATTGATACTTGAACAAGTTTTGCATTAAAAATGTGAAAGATGGTATTTTACTCGCAATATAATATGAAATATTCACCACTATAAAAATAAATGACTTTCAATTTACTGGATCTGCACTGCTACCTAATGGGCAGCTGCTGTTCAAATGTAATATATGGCTTTGGTTGACAGAATTTAGGTATACTTGGGCTATATCCAGCAGTAAATGAAAAACAGACATACCCCTCTCCAATGCGTGTGTGTGTGCATATACACATACAAAAAGAGAACACTACATAATTCTCTATTACCTTTGCCACTCTCTTTGCTGGGGACTGAGTTCAAATATTACCTGCAAAGAAGAAAGATAGGTAAAACCATACATAAAGAAAGCATCAAAATCCTCCCAACTTAACAGGAAAAGCAGAATGATTGAACAATAACATCCTGTCTGGTGCCAAAGATAGCCATCTATGGGTGGCAGACAAAAATTCGTAAGATAACTTAGTTTTAGCTTTGTTACATCCATACACATCACCAGGATTAGTTCAAGCTGCAATTTAAGTCAAGACACTAAAGCAGGGTCCAACTCCCTTACTTTGTGAGGAATAAAACATAAGTATGCACAAAATACACATAGGAGAAAAGTCACCCTTCAGTACAGTTGCTGCTGTACTGTTGATTACACATCTAATGATTACTGGCTTTTCATTTCAATCTTACATTAAGCTTCTGGCAAGAAGCTGGCAGCAAACTGAAAAGGTGAACTGAAATAATGATCTACACATTTGCTCAGCAACTGCATAGTGAACATTCTCCAAGAGTGAGTATGTTGTTTTCTCAACCAAGATGTATGGGAGCTTGTGGACCAAAGAAGCAATAAGCACACTACTTAAATAGTTTAATTAATCAGATCTCCAACTAAACAAAAAATTGTTATGTGGCATTTACTCCCAGCATGTCGGGTAATTAGTCCCCTTTCCTTCAGGACCTCTGTGCTGACTTGAAGCCAGGCATATAAGCTACTTCTGGGAGGTGAAATGCAATTACTGTGCTTTCTGCAAGTAAGGGAAATGGTTTCTGGCAGATCTTATAACTAGACACAACATGGTGTATCTAGATGAAAAGAAAGGAGCCACAATAATAAAAAAGCTCATTAAGGAACTTGCAGTTGCTCTGCAAACAGTACCTGAAGATGGGTCTCCACAATATGCAAGAGATCAAACATGCATTCACATACACAAAATAGTACTTTAGGAAACAAAATGGGTACAGGCATCTCTTGGGGAATTTCAGGGAGAAAAAAAAAAATTAAAATCACAACTTTCAGACAACCCAAGATCCAACATTACAAGCACCTAACTGAAAAGACAAAAAAGATTCAAGAAAAAGACTAATAAGCAAAAGCCAGAAAAAACAAAACAAAAAACCAAGCAGGACTGCTTCTGGGACATCTTTGCTTGTTTCAAGTCATAGGAAAATTTAACACTTAATTGTTGCCCCTTATATTTTTACTGCTGAATTCTAAGTTTTACCTAATGGCGATGCAATTTAACAGCCATACGATACGCAAAGCTATTCCATAAACATATACCTGGGCAAGAAGTCTGATGTTATTTGCTTAGCTATAGTACACTGAAATCTGAGTGAGCATGCAGAACTCTGGAATTAGGCTTATTCTGCAACCAAAAAAATGGAGTTGAGCACTTGCGACATTGTGGAGTACAAGTATGACTGAGTGCAGTGTGACTCTTCATGGTCCCAACTGCAAGATCAGTAAAATCAATTTAGCAGTTGGGGGGGGGGAGGATGGGGGAGGAATCAAGCTTGTCACAGCTGGCACATGGCAGCATTTTAAATAAAAAGAGAATAAAGCTAACTTACTGGTTCATATGCTAGGCCATCTGCAGAAGCAACCATTGTTTCTGCCAAGTCCAAAACATCAGCCCCCACATCTGTTTCAAGTGAAAAACAAAGCGTTAGAGCAAGAGACATATATAACAGCTCTCTCTCTCTCTCTTCATTCCAATCATATTTGACAGCAGTGTTTCAAACCTATCAGTAAAACAGCACACTTTACAACTGGAATTTTTTTTTTTAAAGAACGAAAGTTCATTACAAAGTAGGAAGGAAAGTACCAATACATTGATGATTACAGGGCTATACAGGGAGGAACACACACACACTTTTCAACTTGTACAACTTCAGAATGTCACAGAGAAGAAAATCATTACAAAACTTAAATCTTTTCACTTTGACAAATATTGATATCATGTTCAAAATGACGTCAGTTTACATGGAGGACAAAGCTACTTATTGTTCTTAAAAAACAGAAAAAAAATCATAGAAAGCTTTATGGCCAGCATAAAATCCACAAAACTGATAAATAAATGTTAACTTTATATACGACTTTGCATCTCTTGATTCCATAGCAAAAAATAACTGTCATCACCACCCAATGAGGTAGACAAGTACTGTCCCAATTTACAGCTCTCTGCTTCAGCAGAGGTAAAGGACTTGCTCAGTACCAAAGAATCTGTATCAGCACAGTGTTCAGCTCCCCGTCTTGTATTGGATTAAAAAATAAAACAACTCATAAGAATAAGGAAAGGGAGAAGAATTTGTAAAACCATAACAAATATATCCCTCAGCAATACATGTTTAAAAAAAAACCTCAAGTCACACATTTTCAAGCTTTTATTTTAGATTAAAATGAGAGAGAGAGAGGGACGGGGGGGGGGGAGAGACTTAATATGAAACGCAAGCAAAGCTTATAGCAGCAAGCTGGCTAGGAAAACCTGCATTCTCTGTCAGTTCAGGGAAACCAAACAATTTTAAGTTTAATTATCTATAGCTTGTCAAAGAGCAACAAGTACACACTTAAAATGAGGAAGGCCCTCATTGATGGAAATGTCCAACTGAAGAAGAAACTAGCTTCAGTCTCAGTTTTAATGTAAACAAAACAAGTTGATGATCTGCCTTGATTTATTACTGTGATAGATTCCTCCATTCTCTTTTGGTTAATTGTGCCTGACACCACACTTGAAGTACAAGTGACATAGCTACAAAATAACTAGAACATATCAGACCTTCTAACTGGACAGCCAACCCCCCAGAACAAGTTCTGGAACATGTATTATATTGTTATCAGATTTGAAGAACAATAAAAAACCCAAAACCACAACACAGTCATAGGGATGGAATACTTACATTGACACTTCATAGCAACTGTAATATCTATGTTGATTCTTAACTTACTAGAAGACAAAAAAAAAGTATTTGCAACAGTAAACAACAAAAGTATAAACACCAGAATAAAATAGCTGGGAAAATACACACAGAAAAATTCCAAGGCCAAAATTTGTACCAGTAGATGTAAACATTGCCCTCAGTATAAAATATGAGAAACTGAGGCAGGAATATTTTGAGCAAATTATATTACCTGCTGTGCATCTAAATGGCTAGTGTTCTAGCTACATAAATGTCTTTTTTGGCGCTTATGCACAGGTTGCCGTTCTAAAACCCCTGCTATATGACTGGGCAGCATGCATGTGTAGACTGAGCATGCAGTATGTTACGCAGGTACAAAGCAGCCATGTGTACACCCTGGAAAAACTGAGGAGGGCCCTCCCATGTTTTTGCTCCAACAGTTAAGCGATTTAAGCATCTGCCTAGGAAGCAAATTCTAGGACCCTGTGGCCCAGAGGGCATTTGAACCTGTAACCCTTGTCTTCCCAGCAAAATGCCCCAGTAAACAGGCTATCAGTTAAGCACTATGCAGGCCCCTCTCCAGTATTCCTTTTGAAGCTGAGTCACTGCATTTATCAGCCACTAAATTCTGTTAGTTTTCCTGAGTATGGAAGTCAAATAAGTTTCTTTTTTTAAGAACTTCTGTGCCCAGGAGACTAATCACCAAAACAAAAAATAATTACCCAACGATTTCAGGTAGCATCTCAATCTTGCAACTGCTTATAAGTTTCAAGAACATTTTGAATTTGTTCCTTTTTTGAACAGTGCACAAACAGCAAACTTTAACTTAGAATTCAAAAATATTCTGAGGGGTAAAGGTTACCTAGTAAAATCCTTGTCTACTTCATATTCATATTTCATCCATGTGTCCCGATACACCATAAACTCCATTATTGTTAAGAAAGCCATAGTTGTAAATGCTATAAGGGAAACTGAGAAACCAAAAACAAAAACCAAAAAGGTTAGTTAGGGAGAAATTATTATATCCTGCCTGGATTTACCAACCCCCCCCCCCAAAAAAACAAAATACAAAGGATTTCGCATTTAAATTTCACATTTAAGGAAAACATTTTTGTACAGATAAATGAATTTACTTATGTCAGGTCTTGACCAAGATTTCTCCACCAATTCATAAAGTTAGTTTTCTTCAAAACGTGTTAACTCTACAGATTTTACATTAACGCAGGAAGTGAGAAGTGAAAGTTCCAAGACCCCAGATATCTTTGAGGTTGCAACGTGTGTGTCTTGTGAGAAAACTCCAACTGGTTCACAGCAATGATAGCCAACCTTTGACAGGTTTGCCACAAATTAGCCATGCACCCTTCCCAAGAGCCAATCTGATCCCCTTACCCTGCTCTATCTGTTGCTCTGTTTTCTGCTTCCCCCCCGGTCTGCTGCATGCCACACAGAAGCTACCTGTACCACTTGTGGCACATGACACAGATTGGCCAACCCTATTTTAGCATATTGTAACTACAGGGTACATACCTTATTCATTCAGAAAAATGATACAGTGGCTTTGGGAGAGGAGAGGGATGGAACAACCGGCACCATACCTACAGGCTGAAGAACTCCCTTCTCGTCAGTACAGAGGCAGAAAAGGATCTTGGAGTCATCATTGATGCCAAGATGAACATGGGCCGGCAGTGTGGGGATGCAGTCAGGAAGGCCAACCACACCTTGTCATGCATCCACAGATGCATCTCAAGCAGGTCCAAGATGGTGATCCTCCCCCTCTATGCAGCACTGGTCAGGCCACAGTTGGAGTACTGCATCCAGTTCTGGGTGCCACACTTCAGGAGGGATGTGGACAACATGGAGAGGATCCAGAGGAGGGCCACGCACATGATCAGGGGGCAGCAGGGCAGGCCCTACGAAGAGAGGCTACAGGACCTGAACCTGTTCAGCCTCCACAAGAGAAGGCTGAGGGGGGAATCTAGTGGCCTGTTACAAACTAGTCAGAGGGGGCCAGCAGGCATTGGGAAAGTCCCTGTTCCCCCGTGCACTACCAGGAGTGACCAGGAGTAACGGTCACAAGCTGGCAGAGGGTAGATTTAGGCTAGATATCAGGAGGCGCTACTTCACGGTCAGGGCGGCTAGGATCTGGAACCAACTTCCAAGAGAAGTGGTGCAGGCTCCTACCCTGGGGTCTTTAAGAGGTGGCCAGATGTACACCTTGCTGGGGTCATTTGACCCCAGTACTCTTTCCTGCCATGGCAGGGGGTCGGACTCAATGATCTGCTCAGGTCCCTTCCAGCCCTAGAAACTATGAAACTATGAAAGGCAGGCTTATAAATGCTCTTGGCCAATCTAGTTTATAAAAAGTAAAGCTCTTAATATCTGTTTCAGTGGTTCTCCAACTTTCTGGACTTTAAGCACCCCTCCATAACTTTTGTGAACTGCATGGCAACCAATTTCAAAAGCTATATATTATAGCGCTTACTTCCTTGCAGAGGAGCTGGACAGTAGAGGTGTGGGGCACTGACCAGGCAGGGACAAGCCTGAGCCATCTGTTTCTCTCTTCACACCTCACTCTACCCTCCAAAGGATCTGGTGGGACCCTGGTTGAGAATCACTCATCTAACTTAACCATAAGTATACTCAAGCACTGCAACAGGCTCCCTGGGGAGGTGGCGGAATCCCCATCGACAACATCAGTCAGGGATGATCTTGGTTGGAGATGTCAAACTCCTTTGGTCTCCTGGGCGAGTGACTGCTGCCACAGCGATTAACAAACCCATCACTTGCCCTTCTGCTGCCAACATATCCCCAGCAAGGTTCCATATGCCAGAATTAGCAGCAGGTCTCGTCCCTACTCACTTTACACCCACTTGCCCTCCAGAAGCCCCAAACCACAAGTGAGAGAGCTCCGCAGGCCACATCTTTGACACTCTAATCTAGGTATATTTAACCCTTCTTCAGAGCAAGAGGATGGACTAAGTGCCTCCTGAGGTCTCTTTGAGCTCCACACTGTATGATCTGAGTTTCTGTATCAGAGATTTCCACTTCTGGTTATAAAGCCAAGAAAACAAATAAGGGAAATAAACACACACTGCCCATTGAGGAAGAAGAGGTGCCTTGCTTAAGTCACCTATGCATAACAATGCCATGCAAAGTTCCCAGCTCTGGATTTTTCTAACAATCAGAGGCCAGGAAATCAGCTGACTTTATCTGCAGCTGCATATGCACTTAGAGAGCAAGAAAAGACTAATGGATTTTTTCTCATCCAAGACATGCAGTGCATATCTTCAAAGCAACCTCCTCATTGAGACTCTGAAATTGTGCATGCAAACAGAAAAACATACTGTGTTTCTATTTCCATGCACCACAGCAAAGAGCCACACAGAAGCACATGCTGTGCGCCTCTTATTAGAATCCTGCCTTTATTAGAAGATAAAAATATCTAACTGTAGGGCTGCATAACTGCAGAACATTTTTTTGTTTTATATTTTAAAATAAAGGCCTCTTGTCTCAGGGCTTCCTGTAGGGTCAGACAAGAGGCCACTAATTGTGGTCGACTTCCTAAGTCATAACTAGTTTCAAACCACAGCAGGCACTTGCATTACTGTTTAAAAGAAAAAAACAGTTATGGGCTATTTTGAGCAAGGCAGGAAGACCAATGTATAGCTATTTATTACTATGTTATTCTTTTTGGATCTTTGGAGGCCAAGATCCCCCTCTTCCAGAGCATATGAAGGTGGAAGATGCTATTGTCTGCTAAATGCCACCAAAAAACACCACAAGTACTGATGGGTTTTTTAATCAAAATATTTGTGAGGTTGACTGTGAGAGTGGGGAGGAAGTTAGATCCTGTTTTCTGAAGGCTCTGACAGTCTTATGAGCAGATGCCATGAGTGAAGGGGATTGGTTTGTTTAAAAGATTCCTTGTTTCTAACTCCACCACAAAAGAAAAAAGAACCTGAGAACACAGATTTGGCATCTTTTATCTCCTTACCTTGCCCAAAAATAATCTTTTTTGCACCTTAAATGCAATCCTGAGAGAAGTGATAATACAATTATAAAAGCTATTTCAAATCTTGAACAGAAAACTCTTGGAGCTGTTCCTTAGCATTAGAGGGTCACACTGGGAAGGCAGAGAATGATGACATACCGTATTCTTATATACCACATGCTCCCCAAATAAAAAACACACTTTGTTTTTGGGAAGGCAGAATGAAGAAAAAAAGATTTTTCCATTAAGTTTTTTCTAAAAAGTTATGGCCTCATACAGCAGGGACAAAACCTAATCTTCAGCTTACCCTCACTTTCCACTCAGACAAGAGCTACAATTTTAACCCTTTCACTGCTGGATTGTCAGAAGACCTTGGCTGGAGTTTTTATATACTTACAGAAAAAAAAGAGTGTTTCTTGCAGCTATAGGTATTTGAGATGAGCCCAGGTAAACATCAAGACTGGACAAATGGTGTCACTACACAAATATCAGATTCTTCAAAGAGCTTCTTTCATCCTCACACTGTCCAAACCTAAGCTTCAGCCAGCTGCTGATCTCATCCAAGCCCTTGGATAGCAAGGAAGAGGATGTTTTTGGATTTGATGTGAAAGTCAGTTTGGTACTATTTGCACATAACTGGCATTTTGGTACATGTTGCTGAAGAATTTTACTTACAGGCCTCAAAGATTTTTCAACAGAAGAGGTTAAAAAAAGGTGAACCTTTGCAGGGCTCAAAATATGACAGATTTGGGGAACAATTTATTTCCATGCTGGTCTGACATACTTAAGTTGCTCTCCCTTTAGGAGGTGTTGGAAAGGGTGCTTGTGAGAAGGGAAATAATCCCTAATTCTCTCTAGAGCTCATTTTAATTGTACCTGTCATGTGCTTAGTTTGTTTCCCAACAACTGGAGACAGAGTTTATATTTGTGTCTTCCTCCAGCATTAGCTTTTATCACCAGAACATGATAAACAGATTCAGCAGCCCCCATGTGTATCAGGCCAGCTGTTATAACAGTGACTCCATCAAGCCTACCTGTTCCTCCACTAGCTGAAGTCTCTACATAGCTCTCAGGAACCTTTGGAAAAGCATCCAACTCTTTCATCAAATTCAGGGTCTTCTTCCGATTCAGTCGCCTCATCTTCAGCAGATTCCCCGACTTCCTCCTTCATATATTCACACTGTGTCGAGAATTATATTCCAATTAAAAGACACAACAACAAACATTCTTCAACCCTAAAACTGACCACAGATGAACGTCTCACAATCTCTGCACTAGAAAAATGTATTCCAATTCCTGATGACTGCATATCAACCTTCCTGTCATTTAAAAGAGCTAAGGGAAGGGAAAAACTTTCCTACCTTGACAAGTATTTTGTTTCTTTGCCCTCCTGTTTTCCATTTTTGTTTCCTCCCACCCCACTCTCCCAAGGAAAAATAGCAGCTTTCACTGAAGGCAAACCAGAGCATCTAGGGCTGAATACTTATTTCATATGCAGGAGGAGACTCAACAAGGCAACAGCAGAAGCAAATGAAGAAGGTAAGTATTACGATACACTAAAGTTGCTTTACATGCATAGTAAGCAAGAAAGAATTGAGTGACATCAAAGATCTGCCATAGTCTGTAACCATTTTTTAACATACTGTAGCTCTCATGTCAGGCTAGAACAGGGGTGTCCAACCTTTTTGAATGTGGGCCAGATCATGAATGAATGTGGGCAGCTGGCGAGCCATATTCAAAGACTTCACAGGAAGCGGTATCACATCACCCCCCTGAAACGAAAGTACAGTGTTTACTTTCGTTTCTTGTCACAGCACCTCGGGCCTCAGAAAATGGCTTGGAGGGCCGCATGGCAGCCCGCGGGCCGTATGTTGGACAAGCCAGGGCTAGAAGGCAGTTTACAGCTCAGCTTGCTATACCTAGACTATTTAGGGAAAAGCACACATACCAGAAGATCCCCATCACATGCAATTATCCCATTATAAAATGCTTGGAGTGGAGAGATGCTAGAATAAAGCATTGGTGGAAAGAGGGCTGCAGGTTAGAGAGATTTCATAGACATTAGGGCTGGAAGGGACCTCGCAAGATCATCAAGTCCAGCCCCCTGCCCAAGGGGAAGGAAGTCAGCTGAGGTCATAGGATCCCAGCAAGATAAGCATCCGATTTTCTCTTGAAGGTGTTCAATGTAGGTGCTTGAACCACCTCCGATGTCTGGAACACCTGCTCTTGGGGGCTCGGACAGTAAATAAATTCTTCCTTCTGTCCAGCCTGAAATGGTCTTGCAGTAGTTTATAACCGTTCGACCTCGTCATCCCTTGGGGAGCTCTGGTGAACAATCGTTCCCCCAGATACTGGTGGTCACCCCTGATAAACTTATAGGTGGCCACCAGATCATCCCTGAGCCTGCGCTTTTCCAGGCTAAAGAGCCCCATAGCTCTCAGCCTGTCGTCGTAAGGTCTGTTTTCCTGACCTCTGATTATGAGCGTGGCTCTCCTCCACACTCTCAAGCTTCTCCACATCCTTTTTGAATTGTGGGGCCCAAAACTGGACACAGCACTCCAGCCGCGGCCTCACCAAGGCCAAATACAAGGGGAGACTGATGTCCTGGGATTTGCTTGAGAAGCATCTATGGATGCAAGCCAGCGTTTTTCTCACTTTACTAGCCACAGCATCGGCAAGAAGAAGTTGATATCCAGATTAGGTAGGATTACCATAGGTCTAGGTTTTCCCAAATATGTCCTCTTTTTAGATCCGCCAATCCCAGTCTGGGGTTTTGGTAAGCCCAGCTTCAAAGTTTTTGCTGGCACTTCCCAGCTTGCCCTAACAAGGAGATGCTTGGGGCTGAGGGTAGGGTGATGGGAGGCAGGGTGCGCACATCGGGTCAGCATGTAGCCAGACGGGGTGGGAGCAGCCCAGCAGCTGGATATAAGTAAGCCTGTGGGATGTGGGGGTTGTGTGTCGGGTGGCACGTCTGAGGCTGCAGCAGGGCAGACAAGGCACATGCCCCTCCAGCAGGGGAAGGGGGGGAGGGGGGGGGCTTCAGGGGCAACAGGGAGCTGCGTGGCTAGCCTGACGACATTGGGGACAGTGCTGGGAGGAGCAGGGAACTATGGGTCAAGAGTGAGAGGCACTGGGGGGGGAGGGGAGGCAGGGGGGCTGTGGGCCAGGGGCACAGGGCACTGGCAGTCCCAGGGGGTTGGGGATCGGGAGTGAGGGGCACCAGCAGAGATAGAAAGGGGCTGCAGGTTGGGAGTTAGGGGCACCATCAGGGCCCAGGGAGGCAGGGTACTGCGGTCTGGGAGTGAGGGACATTAGCAGGGCTGGGATGTGGCTTGGGAGTGAGGGGCAACAGAATGGGCAGGACATCGGCATATCATTGCCCCCCTCACAGTCATATACCACCTTCTCCCCCATATGACAGGTGTCCTTTTTTGGAACTTGAAATATTATAACCCTAAACTAAGGAGAGGACTAGAGAAAACTGAGCAGAGGCTGAAAATGTACAGGGAAAATACTGAAAATGGACAAGGCTGCTAGTGAAGGGGAATGAGAGGGAGGTGGGGGTAGTGCCAACTGGGTCAGTAGGTTAAGCAGGCTGAGAAAGGTGGAAGAAGAATGACTTGTGTTACATCTGGGAATTAAACACTGAATATTTTAATGCTCAGAGATCTGAAATTGTGAATCAACACTTGAAAAAACCTAGCAAGCAAGCTGCTTTACCTTGAATCTTTGTCTCTCTTGCTGTTCCTCCTTATTGTGAGCAAACCCTGAAACAAAAAGAAATCTAAACCAATCTGTGATGCATGTGCCTTTTTAGTACAGCAGGAATGCATACGTACCTTTAAAATAAGAGCCCACACATGCATTAAATCTTCTTTGGCACTGACAGGCATTCGTCCAGTATAACAGCCCAATCCGCCCATACTACAAACATGCACTTTTCTTTCTGCACATGCTCTTACTGTTGCCCTACTGAGCATGTGCACAGTGTGTGCACATGCCCATTAAATGAGTGAAGCCCCAGTGAAGCTGCTGCCCTTACCCTGCCCTTTGTTCTGAGTGCTAGCAGCGGCCTCCTCTCTGCAGAGCCCAGGAATGTTCGGCAGGTAGGCAGCAGCGAGGAAGGAACTGGCAAAGGAGGGGAGAGAGTAAGAAAGCTGACTACACTGAGCAATGTTGGCAAAATAAGGGTGGAGTATGGTAGTGAACAAGAGAAGATGCAGAGGCAAAAGATGTGAAATTGAAATGTAATATAGAAGAAAATAGAAAGCCAGCAGAAAAAGTTCACTCATCATCATCATTTTAGCTAGTTACTTCCCAAGACATGGTCAGCTACTTTTCCTATTATAACAAGCAGATTTTTCAAACATTTACAAACAAAACTAGGGAAATTCTGAATATTAATTTCTAGTTAATTGAACATGTTTTTACCAATATGACATAATGATCATATGCAATTAAAGGTACATTCAAAGCAGATGCAATTTTGTTCTTCTCCCCTTAACTGTAAGATCTGGGGAACATTTCATATGCTTCAACAAACAATAGAAGCTGTAGGCACTAGGAGAACTAAAATATAAGAAATACAAAAATAGAAGTAGAAAATAAATATAAAATATAATTACTAAAATAAATGAAATACAGAAAAAAATCCATATTTTTAAGACAGTGCACTGCAGTCAGAATTTGCTTTGTAGAGAGTATGAAAGAGGAAAAACCAAGCGTAAAAGGATTTTTTATTTTTTGCTCTTCACCTTTAAGGCTCCAGTCCAACAAAGATTTATGAACACACTTGATGGCCAGTACCATGGGACTCCTCATGCCCATTAAATTAAATAACTACACAAGTTAATCAAAAGGAAGATGTGGGCTGAATCAGGACAAACTTCCTCAGGGTGACAAGTACTAGAGCAATATCCTTCAAAGGAAAAGTATGTCACCCCATTGCCTTTCAAAATAAACAGGATAAACCACTTTTAAGACTATCCATTAGGTCATAAACACATTGTTCAAGAGACAAGGATGTTTTGGTGATACCTTTTATTGGACCAACTGTATGGTTGGGACAGCATCTATGTTACTACCAAATCCATATGATAGGCCGGGACTGTCCTCTCATTTGCACCAGAATAAGTCCACTGAATTCACAGGAAGTTACACTCCCCCCCCATCCTTTTTGTTTTTTTGGGCTTAAGAGCAGTGAAAATCCAGCCTATAATACAGTAACATGCAAATCAAGGGAGTATATCAGGCCCTTAAAATCAACAGGAGTGGCTAGGAGAGTTTAAATAGTTTTAATTAGAAAGAAATGGTTCTTAAAGTATGCAACAAGAAGAGCACATACCAAATGCAGATGCTTCCTCAGCCTGATGAAGGGTATCGTACCTGAAAGCTTGCAAAGAAAAAAGTTTCCAACTATTTCAGTTGGTCTAATAAAAACTATCAGATTTACCCAAAGAACCTTATCTGCCTATGTCCTTAAACCAATACAGCTACAACTATAGCACTGTGACAGATGTAGAGGGCCTTTACAAAGTGCTTAGCTACAGAAAAGAGAGCCGAAGCTTAGGGGAAAGTTACTGAATAACTTTCACAACTTTCAGGCACAGAGTTGCTTGTCAGCATACACATATATATTCTCTTACTATTAAAATATCCTCAAAGAAAAGATCCTATGCCTCACCTCCCTTAAAAAGAATCAACACCTGATATCACTGTACTGAATACCTACCATTCATTCTCAGAGATGACAAGAGAAACTGAAAAATCTTATGTCATTTTCTTGCCCTGTTCCAGTCAAAAGTCCAACGGACACCCCATAAACAAATTAAAAAATAACTAGCCTTAATACACAGTTGCTCCCCTTCTCCAATATTTCAAAGGAGAAAGTTCACCAGACAAAGGGACTCTCAGTGCAAGTGTCAAAGTGCACACTTTAGAAAGATGGAGCTTATCCTAAGTCATAGTTACATTCAAGTTTGTGAAAGTAAGAAAAAACAAACCAGGAAGCTAATATAAGGGCATGGGAAGCAGCTTCAGGGGAAACTGATTTATGACAGAGGAAAGCATGTAGACCTATGATGAAGCTCTTATTGTATTCTGATCAACTGATCTTTGGACCTGATTCATATCTAAACCAACTCGGAGCAGACAGATGTGCAAAAACAGGTATCATAGAAAAATGGGGCAGCAAGCACAGGACTGGGTCAGAAGTGATCGTATACCAGGCAGTTATTCTCCCCGGCCTTGGGTGAATGGGGCCCCACACGCTGATAGAAAGCTTGCAATTATAGGCTCACACAGACACGCACACGGTGACTAGTTTGCAAGGTGTGAATCTACCCGGTCTTCTACTTGATTTCAGACAAGGGGTGGGCAAAATAGCCTGTGGGCCAGACGTAGCCCGCAAGCCATTCTATCTGGCCTGCAGGGCCCCTAAAAAGAATCAGAAAAATCAATACTTATCTACCCCCAGCTGCCTGTCATGTGGCCCTTGATGGCTTGTCAAAACTCAGTAAGCAGCCCTCTGCCCAAAATAATTGCCCACCCCTGCTTCAGACTAATGGTGCAGTAGTCTGCGTGCATCAGGGTTGTATGTAGGCTTACACAGGGTTCAGTTTATGGTTGTACAGGGTGGTTCAGAGAGTGATGACTCTGCCTCAAGCAGGGGCTGGACTAGAGACCACTGAAGTTCTGTTCTCGCCTGGCTTCTCCATATCGACATGTTCACAAAAGCACCTTAGATACTGCAGTTTCCTTTAGTACTTCCTTAAGGTACTACCTGCACGCGCAGTACCTAGAGTGACGCTTACTCAGTGATGCCCACTGCACATCAGCCGAACAGCGCTGTACAGCAGGCGGCTGGTTTGTGCTGTGACCCGCAGTGTTATCAGGCTAGTGCACAGTTGGCAACACGTGTAGACGAACCCTCCCACCGGGGCCATCCCCACTGCCGCCACAGCCGGGTGCCCAGGGACCGTGTCCAGCCCCGGGCGCCCCCTGCGGCCGCGGCCCGCGCTGCCCTCGAGCCTGCGCTCCTCCCCACGCGCTCGGCGCCTCCGCAGCCAATCAGCGGCCGCCGAGTGCTCCGGGCCCCCGAGCCCCTGGCCGAGGCGTACCTCACAGCCTGCCCGGCTCCCGGCTAACGGCTCCGGCGCATCCCACAGGAGCGGCAGTCCCCAGCTGTCTCGGAGCTCCTGGCGCGGTTGCCTGCTCGGGACCAATCAAAGGCACCGACTTCCAGCAACCACCGAGGCGGCGCGGCCGGAAGGGACCGCAGCAGCGCCCTCCTAGCCCGTCTGCGCCTGTCTCTATGGTTCCGCTCCCCGTGCCCCGCCCCCTGGGTCTAGGGCTTGCCTGTCGGGGGGGCGGGCTCAAGGGCCGTTGTGGGGTTTTTTGCTCCCGCGTCTGTCCCGCTCCTAGTGAACGACGTTCTCGTCCTTTCCTAGGCTTTAATACCGCGGGCGGCTGCCCCCACACCGGCGCGGCGCCGACCGTGGGCGGCAGTCACGAAAGCTGGGGGTTGGTTGTGGCCGTGCTGGTCTGCGGACGTCGGCAAACAAGGCTCTTCCGTGGTGTCTGTGATGAGCCCAGCTGAGTAGCTGGGAAAAGTTGTAGGCCGACTTTGTGGCGCAGTCACTCTCTGTGCCCGAAGAAGGGTGACTGCACCCCATAGTTGGCCTACAACTTTTTTCCCAGCGACTCAGTTGGTCCCGTATTAAAGATGTTGGCCACATACACACCATTAGCCGTTGGAGGGAGATGCATAATGCTTAAGTGGCAAGGAGCTGGAGGTGTATTTAGGTAAAGTACTGTGAGACGAGAGAAGGAGTTAGGGGGGTTAGTCAGAAGGTAAGGGAGATGCACAACTAATTTATAGACTAATACATAAATAGGTGGGTGGGTAGATACTTTAATCTATAATGGTCTGCATGTCCCCTGTCTTTTGACTGACTACAGATTTAACACAGTTAAGTAGTGCACTGTATCTCTCTTCTATCTATCTGTATGTGGGTATATGCATAGAGAAAGGGATGGACAGAGCACAACCCTTCACAGGCTGAAGCTTCATCAGATGCTGTGAAGGACTCGCACATCTTTTCACGCAATCTGATGTAGTGAACTTCAGTCTACAAAAGCTTGCGTGCTCTCTCTGTCTTTGTGTGTGTCCGTCTCTATACTGTGTGTGTGTATGTATGCTTTAAGTCTATAAACCTACGTTTCTAGCCTGCCTTCTGGAGCACTTTGAGAGCTGCAGGTGAAAAACCTGTAGGCATGCTGCTTCTCTGGTTGTGTGATATGCATGTTACTTGAGGTTGTTTCTTTTGTTTAGCATACATTTGCTCTGGGTTAATTATATGAAAGGTGATGGTAGGTAGCGCATCCCTGTTTCTGATTTCTGATTCTTGTATTGTGATATGATGATGCACTGATTCTTGCTAGCAATAACAAACCCTCAAATGCCACTGTTCAGCTATCTTGAAGAGGCAACATAACAATCAGTGATTTATGTGTTTGTTTCTTTTAATCCTCTTAGTTTGGCTGAAAGACTTATGCAACTGAATAAATGGTTAATGTAATGACATCGGCTACAGTTAGCATTTATACTAAGATATTTACACAGGGTACTTGGGAACAGCATGACCTGTTAATACCTATTACACACTGAAGTTTTATCCAATATTTATGGAACTCTGTTTCCTGAATGAACATTTCGGTCATTAAAAACTACTTTTTCCAGAAGTTTCTTTGAACTTGCATACATCGATCACCTAGGCAATGGATTTCTCTCCTTAAATACTAGCTTGCTAGTAAAGAGAGATCCCCTTGTCTCCTAGCGTAGTGCCCCAGTTTTGAAATGTGTTCCATGCAGACAGAGTCTGTGGAGCTTGCTGTAGGATCGTGAAAGCCAATCTAGCCGCCGCCTTTCACTTGGCATTTCTGCATTTGCTTGCCTAAATGCTAGAGGACAGTGCTTGCCCAAGCACATGTTTCTTTTTTGCCCCACACTGATGCAACTTCTCTCCTTGCTTCACAAATGCACAACACTTTCCTCTTGTATTTACCTGGGCCTACGCCACTATTCAAACAGTGCTTTTCCACCAAGCCTACTCTACTTCGTTTATGCCACGTACCAGCTTATAATACTATTCTCTCTCTCACCCTTCCCAAGGCCTGTGGCCTTTCTTAATCGCAAGCACATTTCTTTGCCTATCTTCTTGCTGATATCCTTGCCCTCTCCTTCACACCAAGCCTGCCTCACTGTTTTTGTCATCGCCCTAGCCCTTGCTCCAGCCTCCAGGTACTTTTCCTTGTCTCTCACCTATGTCCATACCACATGTCCCTGCCTCTGCCTTCCTACAGGCTCATGCTATTTACCTCTGCCAGCCAGACTGCTCCTTCCCTCGTCACCCACATCCATAGGCGATGCGTAGGAGGAGGGGAGGGGGTATGTGCCTCCCCCCCAGAGATTGGCCAATGCTGGATTCTATAGGCTGTCGCCACTCACAACCCTCCCCCCAGCCACTGATGCCACCACCGGCATCTGCAGGCGGTCCCCACTCACTGTCGCTGGCACCACTGCCCCACTGCTGACACCACACCAGTGTCTGTAGCCAGTCCCCACTTGCCGCTCACCACTGACTACAAATGGTGCCCCCCCTCCCCCCCCATTCTCTGCAGGCACCAGTCGTTCACTTTTCTACTATTTCCAAGGTCACACCCCTTTTTCCCATTTTTGTCATACAGGCCTGCTGCTTCTTTTTGTTCCCCCCAACTTCTCTCCATCCTCAAGCCCTGAGAGATAAGCTGATTTTCACTGTCCTGAACTTCTGACACCCAATTCTCTACCACCCCACTTTTTGGGGTAGGTCTCCATAGCTGACAGCAGAAATCTATATATCTCCTCTGTTTAGGTGTTGGTATGGTCTGTGCCACTTGTTTCTCAGTTCCTTCTCTCAACCCTCCTCAATGCAGTGGGCTTGGATCAATTAGCACCTGTCCAATAAGAAAAAAGGGGCAGGTTACATTCAAGCAGAGGACTATTAGAAGAGTTGCTGTTCATGTGCAGTAGCATTTAGAGGACAGGCAGTTGAAGGCTACTTCCTACATTGTTTCCAGAAGCTGTTGCCTCTACAACAATAGCATTTGAAGGCAAGAGGTGTTTCCTCCTCTCACTGAGCGCTGCCAGCTGCTTCTGTGCTTGGTTTTGCTGTGTTTTCATCTGTTGCCAGCTGCTCCTGACTAGTGGAGATGCGGCAAGGTGAGGCCATGAAAGCAGAGGAAGTCATTATGTGCTTGTTTCTGTCTGATGCAAATAGCTTATGGTAGAGACAAATATGTATTTATGGGTCTGCTTAGATCAGTTGTGTAAGTGTATGTCTGGGTCCAAAAGATATTGTTATGATGAGTTCTGTTCTATGATACTGCTGAATCCCTTATAGTATTATGCAGGACCATGAAAAGGGGAATATTTGTTCTATGAAGATTTAGGTTTGACTTCTATATGATTCTTTTGCACCTTACCTACATGAGGCTGCTTCTGCCACAATAGGGAAGCTGACAGAGCCCATATACATCCATGTGCTTCCTCGTGGCTCTGTAGTTCTCCTGTTCTGTCTGTGTAGCTCTGCTGACAGCTGGCCTTGGAGAAACACCTGCCACTGGAGGGACTGTGGCAGATGTACTTAAAGATACCTGAAAGCTGCTCAGTGGTAACAGCAGCCTTCTTTTACCCGGAGAATTAGTGTTATTCTGCTGGCATGAAGACAGGCTTATGTTGCCACAGGGGGACCCTGAGTGTGGCTACATTCACAGTTTTGTTGGAAGAACCCTGGCAAAAAAATTCATAGTACAGTATAATCTCATAAATCCGGATCTCAAAAACCTGGAATTCTCAAAAATCCGGCATTGCTCCAGGACTGGCCACCGTTCTCCCCCCACTCTGCCATGGGGAAGCTTGGGGGAAGCTTGTACGCGGCAGCTGCTGCCGCCATCCACCACCCCACACCTTTGTTCCATGTGCAGCTGCTGCTCCGAACTGGCTGCGGCTTCCCTCCCCACCACCCTGCTCCACAATTGGCTACACGGGTTTAAAAAATCAGGCATTTTCAAATATCTAGCAGATGCTCGGTCCCGAGTACGCCAGATTTATGAGATTATATTGTATAGGCCAAGCCTTAGAGTTCATCATCTCCCAGGTATTACAGCAATGGGCCTGACATTTTAAAACAAGAAAAAGCTCTCCTCAAGAAAAAATCTCCAAAGTGTCAAGTTAGGTGTTCAGGGTCCCAAAGCTGGCAAAATACTTGAATACTGCTCACCAAAAAAGGAACTTTTGGAACTGATAAAAGAAATTTCTGCTCTGCATTTCCTTATTTGCTGAAGGAGATCTCGTTTAAAACAAAAACCAAACACTGTATTTCCTTAGTGATTATCTAACACACTTATTTACAGTAATGTACCACAGGAGATAGGGCCACTGTTATAGAATAGTGTTGCATGGAGTCTTGTATTTGTAAATATTGACTAGAGGCAATCAGCTTGATACTTGCTGCATTTACACGAGATGCTTACTGCGCAGTACCTCGTTACTACTGCACAGTAGTGTCATGGGGCACAAACTCTGGTGTGACACTACTGTGCAGTAGTGATAAGCTACAGTGCAGTCAGCGTCACCAGGAAGCTGTGAAGGGCTGCTGCTGCTCAATAATGCTCATTACTGTGTAGTCATTTAGTACTTGCGAGTACTAAATGACTGCGCAGTAACAACTGTGCCGTCAGCATCTGGTGTAGATGTGGCCACTGAGTATTTTAACCATGAACAAAATAGTACACAGATTGTTAATATAAAACAAGACTATATTTCAGCTTTTTAAACTAATTGGTGTTGGAAATACAAAAAATCTATTTCCAAGCTACATTATTTTTTGATTTACACAGTGGGTTGGATGTTTACTTAACTACCTGACAATGTAGGCAGTTCTTTTTGCATCCTGGTTCTAGATCCTCCTCTCATGCACCTGCACTGTGACATCATCTATTATGCTGAAAGCCTGTGTTGACTCCTTTTGTACTATTCTTTCAGAGCCAAATTGTGGTCATATTGAAATTCATGAAAGTGTTTCCCATTGACTTTAGTGGAATCTGGTTTTAACTCTAACTAGAAAGGATGATGCATTTTGTTGTCTTGTGGTGGAAGTGTATGCTAATAAATGTGTGATTCGTTGTTATGTAAAGCTTGAAAGAAGTTGGATCAGGGGGTCAAACCATGAGCTGGATGAGTGGTGCTGGACTGGTCCTCAAGCTGCACAAGCCAGCCCCTCAGGCAGTGTTTGCCCTGAACTGGCCTGGAGCACAGCCAGCAGTGCATGGTCCCAACTGACTCAAAGTGCAGCTGGCAATATGCTCCTGGGACTGAGCTGGAGCACAGCAGCAGCATGTGCCCTGGACTGGCCCAGAGTCCAGCTGGCATTGCGTGCCCCAGAACGCTCCCAAGCACTGCTTCCAAAGTGCACTAGGCTGGCCTTGCACTTTCTGTACAGCATGTGGATACATGACACAGTGGCATGTGGATCCAAACCAAAGCCCCAGCTAGCACTGGGGGCCAGATAATAGGGATCCACAGACCATATCCAACCTGTAAACTGTATCTTTGACACCCCTTCATTGGACAAACAGGAAGAATATGAATAAGGTGAGACCACAGTCCCAGCACCGTGGAGGAATTACCATGGAAATGGAAGCTAGTTGAGCAGGCACATTTCTCATTGTATGTCATGAAAGACTATGTAGATAGCTTTATTCCTGCTGAAGTGATTACCAGCTAATTATTAGAGACTTCTCTCTTCTAACACATGGGGATAGCATTTGAAAGGATTGTAATAGAAAAATTGTCCCTGGGAAGAGGCTGAAGTCATTCATTTCTTTCTAATTGCATCACACTTTGCCATTTGATCCTTTCTTCCTCCATCTTAAGCATTTGATCAGCTGTAAGAAAATATGTCATATAACATCATAGTAACAGCACATCAAGCAAAAAGCATGCTAATGCGCAGTAGATTCAGTCTACATGTGTATATAATGATTCCATTTTGATTTGCAGGTAGTGATTTCAGAAGTTATTGTTATGGCAGGATCGTATCCTTGCTAGATACACAGTTAGCAGCTTTGTATGAGAAGGGTTAAGCTTGTTGTAGAAATATGGTTTGCAACAGTTTGCATTTATTAATGGTTCGTACTATATGACTTCTGAGTATATTTGTGTACTAATCTTCCCTTACCTACCTTCCTTTTGAGTGTTTATTTCTGTACAGTTCACTGTAAGGAAATTTTAATATGCCTTGATACCCATACAAAGGAGTAACCTCACAGTAAAGATTATGCAGTTTTGTCTGCCCATTTGCTTGCCTTTCTGCATAAGAATAATCCTTGGTTTTAGGAAGCTCAGTGGAATTACTAATTCTACAATGTTTTCCTCTGCTTAATTATAAGCTTCTCTTTATTTCTTCACACATAGCCTATGCTTGAATTCCCAGAGATTTAATGACAGAAAGTTTTCAATGGTGATAACAAGCCCCTTTGAAGCTAGCGGGACACAGAGACCTTCTAATCTGGGTAATTAGTAATTTTTTGTAACTTCATAACGGTGTGATTGATTTTATTCAAACCTTGCAGAAGAGTTCATCTTAAACCTTGAGATTAAACTTGGCTAATTTTCAGGCCAACACAAGGAAAAGTTCAAATGAGGGGGCTTATTATGGGATTTGGTTGCAAATTAAAGATGAATGAAAATGCAGTTTCCTTTTTACAGTGTTTTCAGTGCCACATAGAAAATTAATCCATGTCCCATTAGTGGATATTATTATTATTATTATAGAAACAACATTCAGATTAAAAACTAATTTATTCATTTCATATTGCAGGCAGGCAGAAGTGAGGTGAAGGGCTGTTGCTGCATTAGTACCTGTATGTATCTTTCTCCTTGTGTATACTGTACTTGCAGTTGTAGTGGTATATTAACTCTTGTTTCAGTAAGAAAGCAAAGTCTTTGGATGTCTATTACAGTTTCTTGAAATGTGGTTCTGATCTTTTGTGTCACTGGATTTTTTTAAAAAGCCCAGTGGTAAATCTAGTCCAGTAGTTCAGCTGTGGCTCTTCGTGCTACTGTTTGTAAGATGTCTAAAACAAGAGGTAGAAAAATCTTTTTGAGTTTTGAGTTTTAATTGCATATTGTTTGTGATCAGTGCATAACCTACACTGAGCAAAAAATAACCTTCAAAAGAAAGAATATTTGTTTCCAGTCTGTTTTCTCAATGAAAATAATTAAAAATGCTACTTGGAAAAATGTTGGCCCAGGTTTTCTAAAATGACTAGTGATTTCAGGTAGCTAACATGAAGCATCTTAAAGGGTTTGAGTTTTAGAAAAGCCTGAGTGAATACCCACCTTGATAAAACCAAGCTCATCCTAGGCATTTCAAGTAGGGTACAAAAAATAATGACACACTCAAACTCACAGGTTGCTTTTGAAAATCTTAACCATCAATCTTATCTTAATTATAAATTACTTTTATAATTATAAATCTTTTCTTCATTATAAATTATTATTTAACATAGCCAATGTAGGCACTTTTTTTTAATGATTGAATTTCAGTACAAATCTTCAGTTTTACCCAATATCATGTTTTAGGTAAGAAAACATGCAAGCCAGTTCCTGCTCATACAGTATACATACAAGAACTGTATGGCTTCAGTTCAGATGCAATGACAACTGCATGAAAAAAGAAAAGTAAGTGATTAGAATTAATTTATTTGAGGGGTTTTAGATTTTTATCTGATTTATATTCAAAAGGCTCTACAACTGGGTTTTTATTGGAGATGTCAGCTTACAAGTTTGTTATGAGAACATACAAATGACTTGATGTTTTATGGTACTATAAGAAACTAGCCCTGGGGTGGGCAATTATTTTGGGCAGAGGCCCACTTACTGAGTTTCAGCAAGCCATCAATGGCAGCGTGACAGGCAGCCCAGGGCAGATTAATATTAATTTTCTAAATTTTTTTAGGGGCTCCATGGGCAAGATAGAATGGCCTGGCAGGCTGCATTTGGCCCCCGGGCCACATTTGGCCCACCCCTGGACTAGCCATATTCCTCACATCCCACTTCCATAAGCTTCCATTGTAAATCACTGTTATTGTGGCAAGAGAAAGCTCAGTTCAGTCCATGCTTGGAGACGTCAGTCTACGGGCCTACTATGGGGTTTAAATGGAACCAGTAATGAAAAAGGGTGAAATCTGGGAGCAGTTGTTTTCTTTGGCATGCTCCTGCAGGCAGTTTTGCCTTCCCATTAGAAATCCCTTTGGGAGGTACTGATGCTCAATCTACTAGGTTGTGCTAGTAAACAGAGGTGACTCATGACAAAAGGTCTTCGGGGAACAGCAGTAAAGTTGTATCTTTGCCCTGAACCTTGACCAGTGTCCCAAAATTTGTGGTTTTTGAGACATACTGGATTACAAAAAGGAAAATCACTACTGGTGGGGAAGTGGCTTGCAAAGAAATGACAAGGAGAAGGAAACTCCCTTGAGCTGGAATTCTGAGTGACATTCCCTTCACAAGATGGCTTTCATAGGGGAGCACATAGCTGTGAGGCAGAAAGTTTTGTTCCTTACTAGTTCTGTTAGCTTTATTATTCATTCATTATTATTCCAATTATTTAATCCCAGACTACACAAAATACAGGCCACTTATCTTCTTGTGTTAATTAATATTCAAAGATGGATTTTTTTTCTATTATAATTTCTTAATTTTTCAAATTGTTTTTACTGGTATGTCTCTCTCATTTTAATGCATATGCATTGGTTTTATGACAATAAGAAGGTAATTTAGGTAAGAACAATTAAACATGTGAAATGGATTAATGTACCAAGATTAGAAGAGTCTTACAAATAACAATAAGGGATTGTACTGCATAAAGTAAAAAATTCTGGGAAAGCAGCTACCTGCTGAATAGCAAAGACCCTTCTTATTGCAAAATATTCTTTTTTTATACACAGGATATACACAGTATGCACCTAGGAATATCCTACAGGCACAATACACAGAGTAGTTATAGTATACTGGGACTGTCTACATGAGATGTTTACTGTGGAGTAGACTAATTAGCTCTGCAATAAATGTGGTATGTCTTTGTGACAGAACACCCTTTTATAAGAGCAGAGTAGTGTGAAATCAGCCAGGGTGGAGGAAACATTGCCCTCCAGAGCTCTGGCCCCTGGAACAACTTGGAGGTAAAGGGTGAGGCTATGGGGAAGGAGGAGACCTCATTGGTCCTGGGCATGACCTAAAACTGTAGCCTGCCAGGATAGGGAGGCCTGGTGGTCCTGCCTGTGGCAGGGCAGGGCCACATAAATACCAGGGCTGAGATCCTCCCTGGTGTCAGGTCAGTTGGGTGGGTTACCAGGAGAGTTAATGGGGGCAGCCAAGCTTATTGAGATGTGCTTGAGTCCCATGGGATGTTGGACCCTGGAGGTGGGCCAGGCACACTCAAAGAAGAGCACCTGAGCCCAAGTGAGTATAAGACCCAGGGCCCTGAGAATTGCTGGGCGGAGTTGGGGGGCCAGTTAAGTTCAGGGAAGAGCAACTGAGTCCTAAGGGGTGGAAGACCTCAGGCCCTAGTGTAACGGGCAAGAGTTGAGGCCCAAGAGAGGGGTGTAGTGATCCAGTGAGGGCCAGGGGTGAAGTAGGCAGTCACTCAGTCTTGTTTGGGTGGGGGTCATGGGAGAGGCCCAAAAGACCGCGCCAGGGCTGATCAAGGGGTGGAGAGAAAAGCCTGAGGATCTCTTCGAGTAGGGTGGAGCGAGTATAGCCTGGATAGGCAGTGTGCAAGAGACCCTGTTGAGAGGGGGTGGTGTGTGTGTGGCCTGAGAAGGCAGAGTGGGAGAGACACTACTATGTGTCCAGTTTGACTCAGCTTAGAACCAGAGATGGAACGTACTGTGAGACATCAGCGAGCCATGGGACACATGTAGAGATGGTAGGAGTGTGGTCATTTGTGCACATGAAGGGCAGCCTCCTGCTGATCTGACATGATAACCACTTATCAACAAGGCGGGTGGTTTGCCCAGAGACAAGGGCAGGGCCAGACTACTACTGGGCCTGGAAGGTGCCCTTGTCACTGTCTACATGTTTTTTACTCTGCAGCAGAGCATGGGTCGATGCTGCCCTGGCTGGCTGGGGCATGGGCATAGGTGACATGTAGGGCGGGCATGTGCCCCGCCCCTGAGATTGGCTGCCACTGGCTTCTGTGGGCAGTCGCCACTTGCATCCACCCCCCACTTACCACCACCACCACCACTGGCATCTGTGGGTGGTCCCCACTCGTCACCACTGACACCAGCGTCTGCAGGTGGTCCCTGCTCGCTGCCATGGTGCGCCCCTCAGTCTTAGAAGGTACCAGTTAATCATAGGCATGAGGGTGCTTCAGTGTAAGGCTGCCTGCTGGCACATTGAGCTGGGGGGAACAGCCCCAGGCTGGCAGGCTGACCCCTTTACCCCCTGCCAGCCAGGGCCTCTCTGACCTGGTTCAACATTCTGCAGTCCTGGGCACACATGTAAACGTGGCACCCAGGAGCAATAGACTCCAGTACGATAAGTGTCAGAGGTTATTGCATCGCATTAATATGCACGTGTAGACATGTCCACTGTGTAACAGACTTTACTCCTCTCCCTGTCTTCACCTGCATACATTGGTACACAACTTGCTGCCAGTATGCTACAGGACATTCTGGTCAGTAGTCACTACATACGAGCCAAGAGTTTGTAAGAGCTACGATATATTGGTTACAAAGAACTGTTTGGCTCTACAGGGTTGCAGTTATGTGCCACGTGCTAGTCAGTTGTTCAGTCTTTTTCTATGCCTTGTTTCTGTGTGTAGCAGTGTTTGCAGCTTGTATCCTATGCTTGCTCAGGTCCTCTATGTTGTACGAGTATGGTGTCAAGGTGCATATCTTATGTCCTGTGCTCTACACCATCACTGGTAGATGACACAGGGGACATTACTCATTATCCCACACTTACATATGTACAAAAGTCTGACCAGGGAAAGGAAAAGCATGCATGTGTGCAAGGGAAATTAACCAGTCCTGTCACCTGCTTCTGTCACATAGGCAACCCAAAACCTTCCCACAGGGTGTGTCTACATGTGCAATTGATGCTGTTTGGCTTTACTGAGTAGTATGTTTACTACTTGCAAATGCAGGTAAAATTACTGCATATTAAGCACCTGTATGTGTAGACAGTAATGCTTTACTGCACAGTAGATTAGATTGTGTGACATGCTCTACAAGCATCGTGTGGCCACTGCTAGTTAATGCATGGGACTTTAGTTGAGTGACTCAGTCTTACTTGGCTAAGTAAGAGGAGTTGGACTGGACTGTGAAGGGTCTGTTATTTTTTCAAACCCATTACAGATGGTTGAAGCACACCCCTTTCTGCTCTTCCTGATCATACTGAACTGGGCCCTAAGACATGATTGTCTGTTGAAACAATGGTTGACAGTTAATGCCAGGAAGGATATGGCAGGGGATGGATCAGTCTAGATATGCCCTATTTGAATACTCCCCCTCTAAAGCATCCTATGGCTTGTTGGAGGCAGGATACTGGGCTAGATGGATCATTGGTCTGTCCCAATACAACATTTTTATGTTAACAAATAAATTGCATACTTCTCTGTTTGTCATTAGCTCTTCACTAATCAAATCCATCAAATATATATTTGCATTTAACACACATGCTTTTTAGTACATTGAGGGATGGAATTTTGGTGTGTTATTGTTCTGTATGACAGCTACTAAATATGTGCTAGGTGCATCTCATGAAACAGATAAATACATGGTCTTTCTCTTTCAGAGCTTATAAGTGAAATAGTATGTGACAGAATGAGTGAGCATTATGAGCAGAAAGGAGGGGATAGGAAATACAACAATATGATTTTGTTTACTCACTGTAGGCACATGCAGATCAGAATGGCTTATTTAAACTTTTTGTTATTTCAATATACATACAAAATTTGAGCTGATTAGGAAATATTTTCTTTCCCACAAAAAGAGTTAAAAAGAAAATTTCTGTTTTTTCCTTTTTTTTCTTGTTTGGTTTTTTTCATGTTTTCATCAAAAAGCTAACCATTGCCCAAATTTTCCATTTTGATTTTACATTAAAACACCCTTAAAATTAACATTTAATTTAAATTTTAAAAATCTCATAATTTTTGGCCTAAACTTTAATTTAGTTCTAATAAAAAAACATTGTAATTTTTGATGTTGGCCCGGATTTCTAAGCACTCAGTACTCTGTGCCAGTCCCTCAAAAGTTTTCAGAATCCAAGAGCTTCTTTTTTGTTGTGCCAGCTCTTTAGGCAATGTGGCCACTTATTATTTTGGTGCTTCAAGCTGAATGGGGTCTCTGTTTTGTTAGATGGGTAGAAGTTTTGTCTGGGTTAGATCTATAGTTCTTGACCCAGGTATTCTGCACCCTAAAGTACTGATACTGAGCATCTCCACTGGCTTAATGAGGGATCAGGCCTTTCAACACCAGGGTCTAATCTTTAGTTCTTAAAGCACTCTGAACTCTACAGAATGAAGGGTGCAGTGCAAATATATA
Organism: Crocodylus siamensis; assembly: GCF_052110815.1. Lineage (NCBI taxonomy): Eukaryota > Metazoa > Chordata > Crocodylia > Crocodylidae > Crocodylus > Crocodylus siamensis. The sequence continues at coordinate 27,105,133 of NC_143398.1, read as the reverse complement.
ATGTAGAATCTAAATGAAATCCAAATATCTACTCCTCGAATCTATCCTTTTTGTCACCACTCTGACCTAATTAGTCTTTCTGAGGGAAACTTCTGTAGGTATGCTAGCATTATTGTACTTTACTTACCAGCGGGCATATCTATATGTGCATAAATAATAATGTGATGCAATAAACTTTGGGGCTTATAGCGCCGGACTTAATTACTTTTGGGTGCCATGTTTATGTGTGCATCCAGGACATTGAACTGGGTTGGAACAGCAATGATGCGCTCCTGGATGCCACCACTGGGGCCATTCACACATTCCTGAGCCTCCACCCCTGCCGTCTGTCAGCTAGCCTAGCCAGCCAAAACTAGTGGCTGCACAACAAGCAGTGGCTCAAGTCATTCCAGACCCAGGCTACCTTCCAGGACCTCCTCATGCAGCTCCACCCACACCTGGAGCAACAGAATACCACCATGTGGTGGCCCCTCCCCACAGACACCCAGCTGGCCATTGCCCTGCTCAAGCGGGCCACGCCTGTCAGCCTCCACTGCGTCAGCCACCCCTTTGGTGTGGGCAAGGCAACTGGGGTGTCTGTGTTGGAAGTGTGTGGTGACCTCCAGGACGTGCTGGGCACATCGTGTTCCATGTGCATGACCCCCTGGTGGTGATGGTGGTGGGGTTCCGTACCCTGGGCTTACCTTAGTGGATCAGGGCCCTGGATGGGACCCATATCCCCATTATCTGCCCGTCCCATAACACCCACCCCTACTACAACCAGCGTGGCTTCGTGCATTGTGTTCCAGGGCATTACAGACCACCCCAACACCTTCACCAGTGTAAGTGCTGATTGGGCGGGCAGTGCCCACAATGCCCACATCTTCCACAACTCTGGTCTGCCTGCCCTGGTGGAGAGCAGGCATTTCACATGGGGGGGTACCAGACCTCCAGCTGGGTGTGGTCCCTCCTCATCAAGAGGCCTGCCTACCCTCTCTTCCCCTGGCTCATGCAGCCTTACATGGGCCAGCTGGACTCTCACCAGACACATTTCAACCAGTGCCTGGGCCAGACCCACACACTGGTGGAGTGTGCCTTCGGACAACTGAAAGGACAGTGGCATATCCTCACAATCTGCCTCATGGTCACAGAGGTCAACATCCCCCAGGTCATCGCCACAGCCTGCATGCTGCAAGGCCCGGGGGGAGGAGAGGCAGCAGGTGGAGGACACCTAGCACCAGGAGCACCAGCTGTGACAGCAACACACCCACCCCACTGAGGTGCAAGCTGCTCATCTGCTAATGAGGACCAGAGTACCTGGTGCATGAGGCACTGGCCAACCACCTCTTCTTGCACTCCCCTCTCTACCCTGCATGAACAGCCACACATGGACCCTCGCCCCACCGTGTACCCCCCCAGCACCAGGCTCACTGTGTACAGTTCTTCAAATAGCACTCTATTCCCCATCACAAACACAGTTCCTCAAAAAGCGCTTTGCTCCTCTCCCTCCCCATCAACAGAGCCTGTCCCCACTCCCTCCACACCAGCTGCCAACCCCTTCCTCCCCCAAGATCTCCACTTCCCTACCCCACACAGTGCCAATAAAACACCCTTTTTCCCACATAGAGCCTATCCAGTGCTGTTGCTGTCCTGGGGTGGAGGTGCCTAGAGGGTAAAGCCTGGGTACAGAACCCCAGCACCCCAGCCTCTGGCTGCACCCCGACAGGAGCACACACTGCAGTGAGGCTGGTGGGTGGGGAGCTTGCCCGGGGATGATGGCAGGCACTGCTCTGCTAGTGCACCCATCTCCCCGTCCTGCAGTCCTGGCCCTGCTGCAGGCAGATCATGATCTAGGGCCAAATGGGGTTGGGGCAAGCAGCAGGGCTGGGCCAGCAGCGGGGCTAGGTGGCAGGGAACCCAGGGTGGGGGCCAGGGCAGGGGCTCTTGGCTGGTGGACGCACTGCTGCACCTCAGCTCAGGCCCAGCCACAGGGGGCCTACTGCTGGGTGGTGGGCAGCTGCCAGGGAGCCAGTGGGGCTGTGGCTTCCACATAACTCTTCTCCAGAGCCATGAGCCTGTCCCTGAACTCCTGGTTTGCTTGGTCCCTCCACCAGTCCCTCTCTGCCTTGTGCTGGTCCCTAGCTTCCTTGTGCTAATCCCTGGCCTCATAAGCAAAGCCCTCTGTACATTAGGCCTGCACATCTGCCAGGCTCTTCTTGGCCATTGTGACCAGCCAGTCCAGCAGCTTGCCCTGGGTCCTGCACTACCAGAGCCAGCACATCTGTAGGGCCCTAGCTGAGGCTGGCAGTGACCCTGACAGTACATCCTGGCTGCCAACTGGTGCCTCTCCCCTGTGTGTAACTGCAGGTCTTACAGAGCTAGGAGAAAGAGCTTGTTTGTGAGCGTTTGCAACATTTCTGAGATAAGATGCTCTGTGCCAGGGGCCTGTGCGCTGTCCGGCCTCAGATCAGGGGCTGTGTGTGCACAGGTGCCTACAGAGCATGGTAAGTCAGTGAAGAAGGCCCTAGCACAGGTGGCCACTGGCTGAGCCCTTTGTCCCCGCTTATTCTGCAAGGGCCAGAGCATGCCCCTGTTGTAAGTGGTGTGAGGAGCTGTTGGCATGGACTGAGGGGTTCCCAACCCAGTATGCCCTGCTGATGATGATTGCCATGGTGCCCCAGGCACACATGTGAACCTGGCACAGAACCCTGAGCTTTGACAGTGTGGAGGGCAAGCCCACCCTGCACTGCATCCTCTGCTACCACCTGGAGGGCTACCTGTGGCTGCACTACACATCCCTGCCCCTCTTAGCCAAGGGGGGACATTGCTGCCAGCATCAGCCTGTTGCTTGGTGTGTATGAGGCCTGTGCCCGCCTAGCTGTGGGGGCACAGGCTGCTCAGAATAGGTTTACACTGTCTTCTGCCTCCCTGCATAGTGTTGGGGGGCTCCAGGGGCCAAGGGGAGCATGGGTGGGCCTGGCGGGGAGTGGGGGCAGGGGCAATATCAGGGAGGGCTCTCCCCACAGTGTAGAGCTAACCAGGTGGGTGTGGAAGGTGTACCCAGCAGCCTGAGTTGGTCCCTGCTGGCAGTGAGGATATGTGGCTCCCAGTGGTGCGGGGATGTGGTATCCAGCTTCCCAGACTGGGGCCCCCTCTGGGGAGGAGCTGGCACTGCTGGTGGCCAGCAGTGCCATGGCCAGCCTGATCTCCTGGGTGGGGCTAAATATGCAGAATTGGCAGGGCAGGCACTGGCCTGGGCTCTTAGGGCATTTATACACATACTGAAATCTGGTGCATTGAAACAGACTCGATTAATAGAATCAACTTTGCAAGCAAGCTGATGCACCTGGCAGTGTATTGCATACATTTGTATAAACCGTGAAATGTACATCAGCTCTGAGAAAATGGTGGTGGTGTGCTTTTGAACTAAACCATCTTTGATGTGTTTTAATTCAAATGAACACTGCTGCTATTTTCTCAGCACTGACATGCCTTTTGCTGTCTATACAAATGTACGCACCACAGCACTGGGCACTTTTAAAAGTGCCCAGCCCTGCAACACAACCATGTGTACAAATGCCTCCAGAGCTGCTGAAGGAGTCTGGGGTGGGGAGTACAGTGGAATGAGCTCCTGGTGGGCTGAGGGGCCCTCCCCTGGTGGCACATCACCCTGGGTGCCAGGTCAAAGTGAAGGCTCAGTCAGGCTGCCTGTGTCTGACTAGATGGCTCAGGGTCCCAGGGCATGAGGATGTAATACAGCTGCTGCATAAAGGGCATGGATTTGCGGGCAGTCCCTGACTGGCAGTTGTGGTTGGCGACGCTGACACACTCTTCCTTTAAGGCCTGCTCTACAGTAAAGTGCGTGTGTAGATGCACCCTATAGATCCCTTGCTAGAAATGGGGCCAGAGAAGCAGGAAAGAGGCTTCTTAATTTCTGTCTCCTGCAAATTGAAGACCTACTCTTCCCTGAGAGCCTGCATAATCTCAAAATACTGGAATTCATGTACCTGCTACATGACTCTTCCACTATATTTTCTCTCACGTAACTTAATTTTTGGTAACAACAAGTGATTTTCCTACCAAATATGTTAATAAAAGTGTAGCTACTATTATACAATACACTACTGTGGGAAAGTTTGATCTTTATTCATTATACATATGACACTGCTAACTCATAAAAACAGAATTTACAAGTTATAGCAAAGCTGATTTATTTATTATTCACTCCTTTGTGTTTATTAATTTATAACTTTGCTTACTAAATGTATACATTTGGACATAGGCAGACAAGGTTCTGTGGGTAAATCTGATATCTTTTACTAGACCAACTAAAATTTTAGTTAGTCTAATAAAAGATACTGGATTTACCCACAGAATCTTGTCTGCCTATGTTCTTAGACCAACACAGCTACAACCTATACCGCTGTACAATTTGTACAATAATTAACACCCAGGTAGGTGGATACACACCAAAGACAGGATTAAGTCAGCCTAAAAAGTTGTTATGCTCCAACACGTATTTTGTACATGTTCTTTAGGAAACCAGTTTTTAAGAATGTAGGCATGTGACTTATTTCTGCTAGAGGCAATCACAGCAACTGCAGAATACTTTTAACATCAAAGCTTTATCTTAGGAATGAAAGAATATGGATCTTTACTTCTTCCTGAAGAATTAAATACTAAATGAGAGAGAATACTAAATGAGAGATAAGAGATTGTTCAAATATAAAATAATTATTTTGTACATCTGTCTATTTGAGAACTTCAAGCTCCTTTGCAAACATTCAGAAGTTAAGTCTTACACCTGTGTGTGGCAGGTATTACAGTATTCTTCCCACTCTATACACAGGGAAACTAATGCACTTAAAAATCAAGAATAAAGCATGTCAAAAGTGGCCACAGGTTTTGGTTGCTTCAACAGTCAACATTTCCCAGGCATCCAACCTTTTAGAAAATTAATTTCAAAGTGTTTCAATTTGGAGACCTGAAAATTCAGGCACCCTAACCTGTGGCCACTTTTGAATATGTGGCTGTAGATGACTTTGTCCAAGGTCCACTAGATATTTGTGGTGATGCTTGTACAGTGAATCTCAACTTTTTAGACTCAAGGTACTCCTTGGAAAATTCCAGCTTTTAGTTTTCTTTCATTTTTTGACTACAGAAACATAATAGAGCATTTTTTCTGTTGCACAGATCTCAGAAAAATCACAACAGATCAGGATGTTTTTAACTCTTTGGGCTCCTATTTGAAATCTCTGGGTTTATCTTGTGAATCATGTCTGCACATCTAACAGCGCAAATGTTTCTTGATACCCCACAACACGCTTTAAAGGATCTCAAGGCACACTAAGGTACCCCAGCACCTGAGAATCACAGTGCTAGGAACGCAACTAGATCTCTTAGCTCTCTAGGACTACAATGTAACCATCCAGCCACCCTTGTTCTTATTTTTACTGTTTGAGTTTAAAGACTGCTCAAAAATAAGGAATAATTTCTTTAAGACAGCTTGCAGATCTGCTGTGAGTGCATTCTACTCTGACTTTAATTGCACCCAGTCAAATTAAGGTATGCACATGCTACTAAACTTTTGTTGTAAATCTACATATAAACAACCCACATTTTTGGGGGGCCCCTGATGCAAAGAAGCTGCTGGTGGCAGCAGGGAGGGTAGAGGGGTGTCAAGGGGCTGAAGAAGCTGGCCGCAGCAACAGTAGCAGCGGGGTGGGGGCGGGGAGGGAGGGAGGGAAGCAGGGAAGGGGGGCAAGTGGCCAGATGTGAAGTCAGTGGCAGTACAGTGGCAGTGGAAGAGGGGGGCAGCGACTGGACCCAGGGGGCTCCTTGGCTGCAGGGCCCCCTGCAGCCGCAGGTTTCACAGGATAGGGTGGGCCGGCCCAGCATAAACATACTGCTGCCCTCTTGGATTAAAGGTACAATTCAAAACACATAAGGCATCTATTTATGAATCATGAATTCATGATTTATACTATTTTCTACTATAATCATAGCTATCACTAGCTGTATTGGTTGCATGCATTTACTAGTGCCAAAAACCAAGGCAGAATGATTTCACAAATTACTGTTTTGGCAAGTTTTATACTAGTTCTCATTTTCTTTTACACCCAAGTGCCTCAGGCTAAGAATTTTTTCCTCACTGAAACTAGCAGGTATGTCTTTACTGCTTCCTTCATTTTGTTGCACTCACTTCTAGAAAACCTTTGTCTTTCTAAACCCAGGTAAGACCTTTTCTGACATTTAACTTTCCTGCTACTCACCAAGTTACAGCATGTCACCTTGATGATCATCATTTTCTGTGTTAAACCAATGCAGCAGCAAAGGTAGACTTTAGTGAATATTGTGAGTATTAAACCATGGTGTTTGTTAGTCAGAAATAGCAGTGATTAGCTACCTAGATAAAGAATTATTACTATGGGTATACATACCTTACTAATATCAGAGTACAGGGGCATAATTTAAAAGCATATCTAGATCTGTCCAGGTTAATAGAAATGTTTGATGAATTATGCCCCACGGGATTGGGTCTGTTGTGAATTTTTAGCTAGACAGCAAAAAATACAACTGCACATATGTTATTCAATTTTGCATACTCGTTAAGTTGATGTAAAGTAGGGGAAACCAAAACAACAAGATATTGCTGTAGAAGGTTGGTTGCCCTTTTACAGGTTTTCCAATTATTATAGCTGAACTATCTCTATAATTATTGAGATTATGATGCCTATATAGGGTCCAGGCCTGCAAAAGCTTAAATAACTGAATGGTTTTACTCATGTGAGTAATTCTACTAAAATGCATGTGATACCCTGGCATCCCACTTCAAATGGCAAAGGCTCTGCAGAGTTACAAGCAATGATGGAGTTGTCTGCCACATGTTTCCTCTGTGACCCTGCAGAAATTAATGCTACAAGCAGCATTAATGCATCTTCTTGTGACTGTTTTCCCTTAGCTTGGGAGGGGATATGAGGGGTACAAAGACAATTAACCAAGGACACCATGGCTTCTTTGAGGGCTAATGGGATGGCAGGCAAGTAGTGGGTTTCTTCAGTGTGGTAGCTATCCTTTGTTTTGCCCAAAATCCATGGGGTTTTTAATCCTTACCTTTTCTCCCATGGAGGTTGCTAACCCTTTCCTTGATAGGAAGGATACAGGGAAAATCCCACAAGAAAAACTAACCTGGGCTTTCCACTGTGGCTTCCCCTCCCACAGACCTGTCTGCATGATGCAAAAATCTGGCCTAGTGTCATTAACTATTTTCTCCATTAAACTTCCCCACTGATACAGTCGTTTTTGCTAAAAGCATGGGTGTCAGACAGCTGCTACACTGTACCTGAGCTGTTCAGGATCAGATGGGTTATAGCTAAATGATAACATTGTATTTTTGCTTATAGCCCTTTTTCATTTTCAATGACGTGAGAATAACCTTTCATAGACCTTTAAGAAGCTGAGGTATCCCTCTGCTTTTCATAGTTTTCAGGAATGAAAGTTGTGACATGAGACATGAGGCAAGAAACTTACGCCTGTATTTTTAAGTGTTTGTATTTTTATTCTGGTTGTATTGATTAACGTAAGGCAGCTCTAAACACCATGTAAACATGAGAGTGTCTTGATAAGATGTTAAATGCCATGCTAATTTTCTTCTCCTCTTGCAGACATAAAATTAGTTTGATTTTCACCTAAAAGAATGTTGTTTGAGCTGATCATTTTTTTAAAGCTTGGTAAGTGCAGACTTCACCTGGGTCTAGGCTAAATCTTTTTTCATACTATTATGTAATTTATGTTTTCCCAGCCTTTCATTATGTTATTTCATATACAAACTATTTCAAATTGTTATTGAATTCCACTGAAATACATTCCTTTTCATTAGCATCATACACTCAGGTACATCACTCCATAGCAGGCATATCTTACTTCTGGGCAGCTGGGAGCCATACCGAATAGGCTACACACCCCAAGGCCAGGTACAGACATCACTCTTGTACCAGTGATGGAAACTGGTCTATACCTGTAATAGAACAGAAGATTGGCACACAGACTGATTTAAAAAATGGCAGAACTTGGTCTAAGATTTGCCCCACTGCCACCAAAAGGCAAATGTGTGTTCTGTTTGCTTTTGGTCTAAACTATGCTGTTTACAGAAAACTGTGTAACTTAGATTGACTCCACCTTGGACTCTTGGATAGTCTGTACCTAGCCTAAGGCCATCTACCATGCAGGTGACACTCCCCTACTCTTGAGTTCCTCCCTGCTATACAGACAGCTTGGGCATCCTGGCCCTGCTGTGCTGTGCAAGCAGTGTGGGCAGACCGGCTCCCCTATGCGGCTGCCTGCTATGCGGGCAGTACAAGTAGTAGTCTTCCTCCAGACCACATGCTAAGTGCAGACAAACCAGCCACTTTCTTACCATGCGAGCAGCCCAGATCTCCCCTTGCTGCATGCGCAGAGCCCTCTGACCACCCATCCCTGTCCTGTTCCCAAGACTGGGGGCAGGAAGCAGACACCAGAGGAGGGAGGGATAGTTTGGAGACCTTGTGGGCTAGATGCAGCCCATGGGCCACTAGCTAGACAGCCCTGATTTACAGAGATCTCTTATTCCAGAATGTCCATTCAAAAGAGTGTGAATCCTGATCCAAAACCTATTGAAGTCAAAGAACAGCTTCCCTCTATATTCACTAGCTTTGGATCAGGCTGTAAAACAGGCAATCCATATCTGTCAGCAACTGATAGTGTGAACTTGGGGAGAAAAGTGAAGTAGAATAAGCAAACTCCTCTGTTACTTGACTTCTGAAAAGATTGCTGCTTTGTTGAAGTACATCCTGAAACCTAACAGCTTCAGCACTACCTTCAGACACTTTTCATTGACACTGTTGAGTTGCTTCTAAAATTATATGAATAATTTTTCTAGTTTTCCTTAAATTCCTAGTGTTCTGATTTCTAGATTCATAGACATTAGGGCTGGAAGGGACCTCACAAGATCATCACGTCCAGCCTCTTGCCCAAGGGGTAGGAGGTCAGCTAGGATCAGAACACCCCAGCAAGATAAGCATCCAAGTGTTTCTTAAAGGTATCCAGAGTAGGTGTTTGCACCACTTCTGGGGGGAGTCTATTCCAGACCCTGGAGACTTGGACAGTAAAGAAGTTTTTCCTTATATCCAGTCTAAAATGGTCTTCCAGCAGTTTGTGACTGTTGGACCTTGTCTTCCTTTGGGGTGCCCTGGTGAACAGATGTTCTTCCAGTCCCTGATGCACACCCCTTACGTACTTATAGGCTGGTTGCCATGAAGTCACCCCGGAGCCTTCGCTTCTCCAGGCTGAAGAGTCCTATGCCTCTCAGCCTCTTTTTTTCAAAGCATACTTTTTATCAGAACAAGTTGAGCCAAACAGTGTTATATAGATGAAACTTTGAAGGCTGCCATTCCTGTTCAATATTTCAGGACAGAACTTGTCGAAAAGAGCAAAACCGTATAACTTTAATGTAACTGGAGAAAAATATTGACAGTCATTTCAGGCAAAGCTATTCATAAGCCTTTGTAAATTTTACCTGATTCTCAAATTATTCCTTGTTCCTGAATTTTCTCATTATGGAAAATGTACTGTATGGAAACTGGCTTGTTATTCAGTTCAAATTGAATCACTGACTTAGTTTCCATCCTCAGTAACACTAGGATAATTCTGGAGTACTTCCACTGAACTCAGCAGAATTGCTCGAAATGTATATTAGTGGAAATAAGATCAGAATCTGGCCCTTGGTAAAATAAGTCTTTTAATGCTCTGCACAATGATGCAGCAACGCTTCTTATATCAGGCTACAAAGCATAATAAATTATTTTTGCTCGGCAGATTGGTGTCTTTATTGCATAGTAAAATACTGATGATCAAAATTTTAATACCGATATGCAATGTGTTACTTACTGTTTTTTGTAATGATATGAAGCAGGTGAATTTCATGACAGCGGGTCTTCTAAAGCTTACCAAAAAAATTTTTAAAAGGGCAGACCAAGGACAATTTAGTTTTTAGCTGATGTTAGAATATAACTAGTTTTCTCCAAAGAATATAGCTGCATTACAGCTGTCTTTCATCTTCTTTTGGATTCAGTACTGATAAGTCTCCTGTACGCACAGGATGACTGCAATAGTGGTTCCTGTCATCCAGTGATTGGAGATCTCTTAGTGGGTCGGAGTGAACAACTAACAGCCTCATCAACCTGTGGAATGAATGGCCCTCAGAAATACTGCATTATAGGTTATTTGGAGGTTGGTTTACTCTTATTTATAAAATAATTGAACTTACAAAAACTGTTCTTATTTATAAGATGACTAGACAGATTGTGAAGAGTCTTCAGGATATGTTTAATTCTCAAATGCCAAGTAACATGCTGTGACAGGCTCCTGTCACTTGAAGGAGAAGTGCAGCAGGCTCAGCTCACTGTGCAGGGTTGCAGCAGAGGGCGGTCTGGACGTTCAGCAAAGGGGAAACTCCTGTAGGTAGCTGAGGAGACACCTGACTGGAAGGGGCAGTGCTTAGAAGCATATAAGCCCAGTGTTTGGAGCAAGGTGGGCAGTCTGGCCCTGCATGCTGCAAGGAGTAGCTCTCCTAAGAGAGGGGCTGCAGGAGACAACCTGACAGGCCCCCAAGTCACCCAGAAGAACTGGGAGGTAAAAGCTGCAAGGACGGTACAGCTTGCAGGGTGACAGTGGCCTCAAGCGAGGATGACTTTGAGTTTGGAAGCAGAGGCTTGTATTTGTGGGGCAGTTAAGTTAGATACTGGGGGATCGGACTGTAGCTACAGGGGGTGTGTGGAGGCCTGATAGGGCACTTTGTGGCAGACAGCTCAGCCTGGGAGTCAGGGACCCGGGGAGCCAAGACCTGAGGCAGTGAGAGTAGCCTGGCCTGGGGGTAAGGCAATGTGAGGGCTGGCCCGGAGTGCACAAGATAGGGTCCAGGGTGAATTAGACAGGAATAAAAGAGCCAAGGCCGGGAAGGCTGAGGCCAAGACAAAAGTTCAGGGCCTGAGGGCCAAACGTTGTGTTGGAGCCAGGGGTCCCCTCTAAAATAGACATGGAATAATACCTGTGAGGCATGAGCATGGCTACGGGGGAGTATGGAGGCCACAAATAGTGCCCATAAGGCAGCTGGTGCCTGGCAGTGCTGACAGGACCAACGGGATACAGTTTGGTGCACTAGAGGGAGGGGCTAGACTGAGACTGGCTAGTTGAGGACTTGGGGCTCACTTTGGGACCTGGTGGCAACCTCCCTATACTCAAGGGAAGGTCAGAAAGGGAGGATACCCTGAGGAGCCAGAGTGGAGCAGGGGGCTGTGTGGCCACCAGGGGGTGTCATGGCTACCCCGGGGCCCTTAGTCCTGCAACACAAACCTATTGAAAGTATAAATCTTGTAGACCTGGGGAGAGTTTGCCAGAAAAAAATCAAATAGCCTTCAAAGGGATGCTTAATTTCTTGATAGACATAAATAATAAAGTATCAGTGGGGGGACACAAATTAATATAGGAATTGCTGAGAAACTTTGTTACCACTGTCCTGAAGTACTTTTTCTATAAATTCCTCAAAGGTAAAAGCCATAGTGTGTCAGTCTGACAAGCATTCAAGAATGCAAAGAAACGGGTTTTGTGAGTTGTTGGGATTTAGGTTTTTTGTGTAGTACAGCTGTAAATCTTTGCCTGAAACAACTGCCATTTTATGTTCAGTTCAAATGCAGCTTATAAGAGAGGAGGCATATACAATATACTCTCCCTTTCAGCATCTTGTTGCTTAATCTAAAATAGAGGTTCTTTAGACTGAAAGTACATAGGCATTCTTTACATATGGAAAACACAGCAGTGTATGAATAGTCTCTAGTTATGCAGACAGGATAGGCAGAGCTTCCTGACACTTTTGTGAATATCAGATGGAGTAGAAGCCAACTTGAAAGAACAGAGCACTCCCTCTGAAAGATCTGCTAAGATTGCTGGCTCACAAGTTTATTTGAATTATTGTGCTTTAGCCACTTGTTTAATTTAGACTCTATAGAGGTTTAAGAGCCTTTGCACTAGTCTAGTGGTTCCCAACCTTTTTAAACCTCAGATCAGAAGTGACCATGGACCGGAAGTGACCGCCGACCAGTCCACAGGCCAGAAGTGATCGCAGACCAGCAAACTGCAGACCAGCAAACTGTAGTCCAGAAGTGACCAGCATACTGTGAAGCAGCAGCCAAATTGGCTGCTGCTCCACAGTATGCCAGTCACTTCTGGAATTCTGGTCTGGCAGCCAACCCCCCTGTGGACTGACAGCCAGCCCTTCGTGGCGGTACTGGGCCATGGCCCAGGGGTTGGGAACTTCTGCACTAGTCTAGGCAGGGGCGGACAATTATTTTGGGTAGAGGGCCGCTTACAGAGTTTCAGCAAGCCACTGAGGGCCACATGACAGGCAGCCCAGGGCAGATTAATAGTAATTTTCCAAATTTTTTAGGGGCGCCGCAGGCCGGATAAAATGGCCTGACAGGCCGCATCTGGCCCCTGGGCCGCATTTTGCCCACCCCTGCTATATATCATTCTCTCTATCACAGTGGCTCTTAAACTTTTTGGGGTCATTAACTCCTTTGTAAATCTTTTACACTTTGTAATCCTATGATTTTAATATTACAGATAAGGAAAAGTAACTCTTTGTCATTATAACCACACTGTAACCTCTCCAACAACCTAAGAGTTACTGTAGAGTCAGTTATTCCTTTGTTACATTTGAATGATGTTGTAGCCATGATGATCCAGGAAATATGGAGTTTTGTGGGTGATATCTTTTACTGGGCCAGCTGCATGTTGGGATAGACTTAGATGTACTTTCAAATGCAGTACAAGAACAAATTAAAGTTTACTGAGTATTCTCTATTCTGGCATATATTGAATAAAATGTGATGCATTTGGAAGTAGGTCTATAAGTCTATCCCAATCATGCAGAGATCCAGGTTTTCTGATTCCTGTGGAAAAACCTGGATTTTCCCCTTTAAAAGAGAAAAACACAGACTTTGAATGTTATGTGATACATTTGGAACTGTGTCTAAGTTTACCCAAATCACGCAGTTGGTCCAATAAAAGATATTACCCACAAAAATCCTTGCCTCTTGTATTTCTTTATTTCTTTTTTTACTTTTCCTCCATTTCTTTTCTCCCTTTCCTTCTTTAAAGGAGAAAACCCCAGATTTTCCCCTTTGAAGTGGGAAAGTTAAAGTTTCTCTTTTCAGGCTGGCAGAGTTCCAGCCTGCAATTTGCTGTTTGGAGCTGGGGGGAGGCGGATCAGGGGTGATCAGCCAGAGGCAGGGCCAGGCTGTCCTCCTCCTTGGGGCTGGGGCTGAGGCTTGGGAAGTGCCTTCCAAGTTCCTTTCACTTTTGGGCACAGGGCTTAGGGTGGCAGTGCAGGCACCTGGGAGCAGAGAGGCTGTGGCAGGGAGAGGTGGGCATGGGGTGCAGTAGGCTGCGTTCCATGCAGGTGCTGCTGCTGCTGGTGCTGTGTGTCCTGCTGGGCAGTAACGACACATTGAGGGTAAGGCACAGAGGGCACTCGCCCTCCCAAATTTAATGTTCGTGGATTTTATTTATAGAAAGGGAGGAAGGGAGCAGGGAGGTAAAGGGGGAAAAAATCCGGGTCTCTGGGGCAGAGGGTGCCACATGCATGTGCCTATGGACACATATGCAGTTGGCAATACAGGCAGGCAGAGTTGTAGGAGCAGCCCCAGCAGCTGCTTGCAGGGAGCTCTGATTTTCCATGATAAACCAAAATCAAATGCCAAAATATATAGTATTTAGAATGTATTTTATTATAATGATTGAGGCACTGGTTGGCTTCTAAATTGCTTTAAAATTGTAAGTATATCAATAAAACATTGTGTTCAACTGATATAATGTGTGTGTGTGTGTGTGTGTGTGTGTGTGTGTGTTCAACTGATATACTGTGTATGTGTGTGTAAATTTCACTTTAATCATGGAAAAATGTAGATTTGGAGCTTTTATCAGAGAATTTTGGATTTTTTAAACACAGAAAATCAGGATCCTTGGTGATATGCAACTGCTCCCCTTAGGAACATGTTTCTGACACCTAGCTGGATGACTGCTGTTTCTTGAACAGGAGACTGAGGAATATTAAATAATTTAAAAATCCTTAGTTACCTTTTGATTTCAAGTAATCATACTTACCTTTTGATTTCATGTGAATGCAGTATTGCTCAGATGACCAGGTATTTCTGAGATATTTGTGTGGGAAGTCATGTGATTTTACTTTAGTTAGGTGCATCAGGCCTCCCTATAGGGACAGAAATTACACATTAACTGGTATAAGTGATCAGCAACCAGTTCAGATCTGTAACACAGCAGACATTTGATGCACATAAACTGGTTTCAGTAATTTTGAAAGCAATTTAAGATAAACTTGGATGGATGCGGTATCAGACTTAACTGATTTAAGTTAAATTCGTTTATTGAACTTCTGTCCCAGATCCCCTCCAGATTCAAGTTAACTCACAGTCCCCCAGCATCCCAGGATGCTTTACATCTCCCCCACAAACCCCCATCCTTTGCAGAGTGGGAGGGCTAGGCTTGGCCCAAGCTGTGTGCTCCAGACGAGCAGGGAGAATCATCCCTCAGCTTCTGGCCTAGGCCATTGCACTCATATGGCTACATTTCTAGAATCAAAAGTGAATGTCTGCTCACTTGCTTATCGGTTCAATCTGTGCAGCTTAGACACACCTGCAAAGATTGAACTGATTCAGCCTTGGGCTTTTTGACTGTCTGTAGTTAGCCATGACAGAGGATAAGAGTCTATAACTGCCCCTGTCTAATGCAGTTAATGATTTAGCTCCAAAGGTACAGGCATGTGTGTTGCAGACTCAGTCCCTTATCCAGCAAAGAATTTAAGGGCACCTACAGATGTGCAGAAATGCTGCTCTGATGTGCTGTAATTACAGTGCATTGGAGCAGACTTGATTAATCAAGTTTCTTGGAGCATGCTAATTATCATGCTCCAGTAGCCTCTATGTCTCACGTATTCAGCATCCCCATGCTTCCAAATGGCAGCAGGAGTCCTTTAACTAAAGCTGGTTGAACAAACTTTAGTTAAAGCACCCCTGCCAACATTTTGAAGTGTGTACTGAATGCATGAGATGCTGTGGGTGCTTTAATTAGAGTGGCTCTCAGAGCTGCTCTAATTAAAGCAGCTTTTCTCCACCCTCGGAGTTCATGTAAAGACTAGCTAAGTGTGTGCACAACTCAAAGAACCTTGCCTGCACAACTTAAAGCATATATGAAAGGTGCCACTGAACTTAAATGAAACTGCTCACCTGCATGCTATTAAGTGCTGGATAGAGGCCAGAATACCAACTATCGTGTAGAATCAAGTTCTGACTGCTGAAAGTTCCAGTTCTTTTCCCCCCACTCAGTGCCTTATATCAAGGGTTGTTACAAGAGCAAACCTGTTATAGGAAATGTTTGTGGTTAACAAAGATAGCACAACTGAGCAGCCAGCACTATTACTGCAGTATTCAGTCACCTCCAACAATGCTAAATAAATAAGACCATAGTGGTAACCATGATCAGATTAACATTGTTTTACACTGGATGTTTCTGCTTATGATTGTTTTATTTTTGAAGGCACAACATGGAAAACATTTTTCAGAATTGTATTTGATTAACAAAGCAATGGTGTTTTCCATACCTACATAACTGGAAGTTCTGAAGTGTGGTGGCAGAGCAATTAAGTTGTTTTGTTACTGCCTCAAAGATGTGAATGCTGTGGACTTGTACTAAAGTCTGCCCCCTGTAAACCTTGCTGTAAATGGTATCTGGACATTCAGGCTAGAGGATCAAAACTAGCTAGACATGATGCAAAATACATCACTCCTTTGTCCTGCTGGTAGGTAGCCAACAGAGGTAGCCAACCTGCAATTTGTGGTACAGGCAGCTTCTGTATGGGCATAAAGTAGATCAGGGAGGGCACTAGCAGTGGCAGATAGGGCAGAGAGCAGAGAGAGTATCAGATGGGGCAGAGAACACAGGGCAGGGAACTGAGTGCAGATAGGGCAGGGGAAACGGATTCAGAACGGTACTTACAGAGAATGCCAGTAGTGACCAGAGCAGTGTGCACCCCCTGACAGCCAGTGCTCCCCACTTAGGCAATGGGCAGGGGGAGGGCGGGCAGGAACACTGGTGCCCCCCTTCAAGCACCGGACAGGGAGTGGGGTTGCCAGAAGTGCCGCTGGCATTTCCAGGTGCCCCACTCACACTTCTGGGTTGGTGTGATCAGCTGCGAGGGGACCTCTCCCCCCACAGTTGCCAAGATCAGCCGTGGTAGGACCTGCCCCCCCACCCCAGGTCTGCAAGATTGGTGTGGGGACCCCTTGCCCCAGTCACTGACTGGCGACTGGGGGGGTGGCACATGCTTCCCCTGACTCAGGAGGCACCAGTTGCCCATGGAGCATGCAGTGCTAATTTGTGGCCTGCCAATCAAAATGGTTGGCCTCCAGAGTGCTGGAGGAATCAGTCAGCTGGAACTGGGGTAGGTTCAGACTGGCCTTTGATGTTACTGGTATTAACCCGCGCAGAAGAAGTTTCTAATTCCCACCTCACTAGCTAACAAATCCCATCATTTCTCACCCTCATTCTTTATTGCTGTGCAGTCACAAAGGCTTTGAAATGGGTATAGTTTATAATCCTGCCATGATCAGCCTGATACCCTGGCCATTAAGTGAAGGACAGAGAAGCAGAATCAGGTCCCACCCCCTCTGCCCTCAGGTTTCTCTTTAACAAAACCATCCTGAGCTTCATTCCTACCATGTTTTACTCACCAGCAGCTGTGTTATTCTCAAAAGACCAAGGAGTTAACTTAATAAAATAATAAAGCTTGTTTATTCAGAGAGCCTTCTTAGCTTACTGATCTGCTGTTCCTTCCTGCAATCCCCAGGCCAATGTAACAATGTATACCTAACACTCTTAAAGGTATCCACATATCTTCCCCCTTTACATGTTTACTTCAACCCATTGTTAAAGCACATTTGAACAGGTCTCTGTTAGTCTTTGTGTTGGCTTTTTAGCTCCAAGTGATCTCAGTTTATCTGCATTCTCAAAGGATATCCTCAGTTCTTGTTTGGTTTCTTTGTTCAGATGTCTCTACTTCTGTGTCATTTTCAGTCTCCTCTGTCATTTCTTGCTGCTTTGATGTTAGCTCTGTTTCCTTTGGAAAATCTTGTGATGCTGCTTCTTTTCTCCCTTTTATGAGCTGCAAATGTCATCTCTTCCTTCTTAACACCTGTCCTTCTGGCGCAACAATTTTATAGGATCTGGGCGGTACTTGATGGGAAACTTGTGCTTTTTGTTTCCACATTCATACATCTGAAATAAGCTCCATATTTTTGTTGTGAAGTTGTGGTAACTCCCTGAAACTCCTGTCATAGTACCGTTTTTGTTTGAGTTCGCTGATTTTTTTTTAATGTTATGGGGGTTTTTTTCATTCTGATGAGTATTGTCCACAAGATTGGGCATCCTGGTTTTGAGTTTCCTTTTAAACAGCATTTCTGCCGGGGATAATCCATGTTTCATAATTTAAGTGACAACTCACCATCGGTGTATGAATCTGTAACTTCTCTCCACAATTTCTTTACTATTTATACTCCATTTTCCACCAGACCATTGGATAGTGGGTATTTCGGACTTGAACTGTTGTGATGGAATTTATGTTTGTTTGCAAACTCTTTAAAATCAAGACAGTTGAACTGAGGGCCGTTGTCTATTCTCACAATTGTGAAATCCCATGTCGAACAAAAATTGATTTGATGTGAGTTATGACATAGTTTGCTGTTGTGCTTTTGAACAATGCAATTTCAGGATACTGAGGATTATAATCCAGCACTAATACATAATTTTTTCTACATGCATGAATAAACCCACTTGATATCAAGGAGCTACAGGTTCCTCCATGACCATCATGGGCTCTTTTATAGTACCTTTCTTAGCCTCAAGTCAGGTTCTTCCATAGTATTTCCCCAAATTAATACATCATCATCAATAGTTCCATCAAGACCTTCACAAATTTGTTGCATCTTTCTGTGAAATACTTCAGATGCAGAACAAAGTCCAAAAGGGAGCCTATAAAAGCAATACCCTCTGAAGGATGTATTGAAGGTACATTGAAGGTACTATTCTTTTCTACAGGAACTTGCAAAAAACAAGAAGAGGCATCAAAATAGAAAAATATTTAGCTTCTGCCATGTTGCCAAAAACCTCTTCCCTGCTGGGAAGGGGAGAATGCTCCCTTTTGACGTACTTGTTCATTTGCTTTGAATCCAGATACAATCTCAAGGATCCGTTTTTTTTCCCTCTTATGACCCATGAATGAACCTAAGCAGTTGGTTGCTTTACTTTTTCTATTACGTCCATGTTAACTAATCTTTCTAATTCCTTTTTTAGTTCTCTCTTAGCACAAGGTGAACCTTTCTTGGTGTCTCTATGGTGGGAGTATTTTGTTCTCTTAATTCTATCTTGTACTCACTTGACAGTTTCCCTATGCCTTGAAACACATCATAAAATCCTTCTTCTATCTTCTTGCTTTCTAGTCCTTCAGTGGGATCCATTCTCTGAATCAAACCTAGAGTTTTATATGTTCACAACCCAATAATTGGCACTAGCTTTCTTGGGACTGTTACAAACTGAACTTTTACTATACTACCGTTGTGTCTCACATGCAGTGCACAAACACCCTTGGTTCCAATTATGTTCCCATTTTATGCTCTAAGTTTTACTTTCTTACTCTTATAGTACACAGGTTTAGTTTTCATTTTTTGAATAAGGTATAATGATATTACATTGACCTGTGCCCCTGTATTTAATTTAAAAGTTACCATTAGTCCATTGGAGCATTTGTTGTACACATGCTTGTGCCACAGCACCAGGGCTTTTAAAAGCTCCTGGCACTGTGGCACATGCATTTGTATAAATGGCAAAATGCGCGTCAGTGCTGAGAAAATGGCAGCAGCGTGCTTTTGAAGTAAAACATATTGAAGATGTTTTAGTTCAAAAGTGCACCACTGCCATCTTCTCAGTGCTAATGTGCATTTTGCCATTTATACAAATGCATGTGATGTAGCACCAGGCGCATCAGTGCTTGTGCAGAGCAGACTCAGTTATTTGAGTCTACTCCAAAACACCAAATCTCTGTTGAATTGGAGGAGACAAATGTATGTGTATAAATGCCCTTGGTGTTTAGGGTGATTGTTCAATCCTCAGAAGAATTAACTTCTTGTATTGTGCCAATGAGGAATTCTTCCTTTTTCTTCATAGAATCATAGAAGTAGGGTGGGAAGGGACCTTATAGATCTTCAAGTCCAACCCCCTACCAGGGCAGGAGAAAAAAAACTGGGCTCAAATGATCCCAGCTAGGTAGGCATCAAGCCTCCTCTTAAAGACCCCCACGGTAGGAGCCAGCACCACTTCCCTTGGAAGTTGGTTCCAGATCCTAGCTGCCCTACTGTGAAGTAGTTCTTATGGATGTCTAATCTAAACCTACTCTCCAACAACTTGTGGCTGTTATTCTTTGTTATGCCAGGGGGCGCTAGGGGAAACAAGATCTCTCCCAAACCCTTCTGGTCCCCCTAGTGAGTTTATAAACTGTCACCAGGTCCCCCCTCAGCCTTCTCTTGTGAAGGCTGAACAGGTTCAGGTCCCACAGTCTCTCATTGTAGGGTCTGCCCTGTAGTCCCCAGATCATTCAGGTGGCCCTCCTCTGGACCCTCTCAATGTTGTCCACATCCCTCCTGAAGTGGGGCACACAGAACTGGACACAGTACTCCAGCTGTGGCCTGATCAGTGTTGCATAGAGGGGGAGGATCAACTCCTTGGCCCTGCTAGAGATGCACCTGTGGATGCACGACAAGGTCCGGTTAGCCCTGCCAACCGTGACCTTGCATTGTCGGCCCATGTTCATCTTGGAGTCAGTAATGACTCCAAGATCCCTTTCTGCCTCCTTGCTCTCAAGAAGGGAGTTTCCCATCTTATAAGTGTGCTGCTGGTTACTACTGCCCAAGTGCAGCACCCTGCACTTGTCACTACTGAAACGCATCCTGTTTTTGTTAGCCCACCCCTGTAACCTATCCAGGTCTTGCTGTAGTCTTTCCCTCCCTACTAGTGTGCTCACCTCACCCCAAATTTTGGAATCATCAGCGAATTTAAACGGGGTGCTTTTCACCCCGTCATCCAAATCACTGATAAAGAGATTAAACAGCACGGGCCCAAGGACCAAGCCCTGGGGGACTCCCCTGCCCACTTCTCCCCAGGTTGAATATGACCCGTCCACCACCACCCTCTGAGTGCGACCCTTCAGCCAATCTGCAATCCATCTGACTATGTAGGCATCAATGCCACAGTCACCCAATTTCTTAATGAGGATGGGTGGGAGACAGTGTCAAAGGCCTTGCTGAAGTCCAGAAAGACTACATGCACAGCAACACCTATATCCAATGCTTTTGTGACCTGATCATAAAAGGCAATCAGGTTGGTCTGACATGACCTCCCCCTAATGAAACCATGCTGGTTGCCCTTGAGCATCATCTCTGAGGCTGGCCTATCACAGATGTGCTCCATGATGATCTTCTCAAAGAATTTCCCTAGGATTGAGGTAAGACTGATGGGCCTGTAGTTGCTTGGGTCCTCCCTCCTCCCTTTTTTAAAGATGGGGACCACAATGGCTACCTTCCAATCATTGGGCACCTGGCCCGAGCACCACGAGCACGCATAAAGCCGTGCCAAGGGCCCTGCAATAACCCCTGCTAGCTCCCTCAACACCCTGGGGTGAAATGCATCTGGACCCACTGATTTGAACATGTCCAGCCCCTCCAGAAGCTCTCTAACCCAGTCCTCCCTAACCTGAGGTCTGGAAGCATTCCCCTCGAGTCCATCTTGCATCACGGTGGGGAAGTCCTGGTCCCTGCCCAAGAAAACAGAGGTGAAGAATTGGTTAAAGCGGTCTGTTTTCTCCTGTGGCACAACCACCAGATTGCCCAGAGGATCTTGCAGGGGCCCCACATTTCCTGGTGCTTTCTTCATCCTCCCTATATATTTGAAAAAGGAATTTTTGTTATCTTTGATTTTGGACGCAAGTCCTAGCTCTATGTCCACCTTAGCTTTCCTGACAGCCCCTCTACAGGCCCAAGCAGAGGAGGTATACTCCTCTTTGGAGATAGCAACCCCCTTCCACCGGCTGTACACTGCCTTTTTGGTGATCAGGCATTCCTGGATGCCCTTGGTGAGTCAGAGGGGCTTTCGGGCACTCCTGCCCCGCTTGCTTTTTGTTGGGATGGTCACCCCTTGGGCCCTTAGTATCGTCTTCTTAAGGAATGACTGCTCATTTTGGGCACTGAGTTCCCCTGCCCTTGAGAACCCCAGTGCCTCTCCCACTAATCTCAACTCGTTGAAGTTGGCCCTCTTGAAGTCTAGGGCTACTGCCTTGCTGCTGGCCCTTGACACCCTGCGCTGGATGGTAAACTCCAGCAAGCGATGATCACTATCACCCAGGTGGTCAAGGACCTGGAGGCCCCTTACCAGCTCATCGCCTGTGGCCAGGACCAGGTCCAACAGGGCATTTCCTCTGGCATGCACCTGCTGCTTCTTGTGTGGTGCATCCTGCTCCTTTCTGTAAACTCTTGCAAAGTGATTGAATCTTTTGCATTTGTTGCAGTGCTTACCAAATGCAGGGCATCACATGGGTTTGTGGTAACCCGCAATAGCATCTGCAATCAGTTTGCTTTGGCTTCCATTTGCCTGCTTCATAGTGAGGTCCACCTTTCTATATTGTGTGTTGCCTCAGGTTTTTGTAGTCTTCTATCTAGTTCAGCTTGTTCTGCTTTTTCCTCCAACTTCTGCAGCCTGGCATTTATTATCTCAGCTGCTTGGCACATGCTAACTGCTTTTTCCATATTAAGCTCAGTATCCTCTAACAGTTTTTTTTTCCTGAGAGATGTATCCCTTATACCCAATATATTTGTTCTCCCATCATCAACTCTTTTAGGTCTCCAAAGTTGCATGTCTGGCTCAGCAGTCTGAGGTCTTTGACAAACTCCTCTATTGTCTCATATGCTTGATGCTGTCTCATGTGGAAATTATACCATTCGGAGGTTTTCTTTTATTTGGCTAAACAATATTCCTCAAACTTTTTTTATTATGGTACCATAGCTTTTATGTTCTGCTTCTGACAGTTGTAGGCTATTATAAAGAGACAGAGCATCTGAGCCTGCTATACTGAAGAAAAAAAAAAAGAAAGAAAAAAAAAAAGTTACCTTGAGTGGGGATCTTCCTTTTCTGTAGCTCCACTGGCCATCATATATATGGTGAAACTCTGCTTAAATTTCTTTCAGTTTTCTGCTGTATTGCTACACAGCTTTAACTCCTCTGGAATTCTGAGATGCTCCATTTTGTCTGTCTGTCTTCATACCCCACTCCTGGTACCATGTGTTAGCTTCAAAAGACCAAGAAGTTAAACTTATAAAATGATAAAGCTTGTTTATTCAGAGAGCCTTCTTAGCCTGATTTGCTGTTCCCTCCTGCAATCCATAGGCCAATGTAACACATAACACTCTTAAAGGTATCCATACAGTAGCCTCTCCATATTCCCCCTCTTTTATTCACTTGGACCAGTATCTATTGCTTTTTGTTCAGCTTTTTTTGTCTCTCATAAACTGTACATTTCTTGGAGCAGAAGCATTGTCTTGAGTTTGGTGGCATATTGGGCACACTGGTTGTGTTATGTAATTAGTTAGCACTGATCACCTCTCTGTGCTTCCATTCTCCAGCTGTAAACTGGGGATTATAATACATTCCTACCTCACAGGGATGAGTCAGGGTTCAGTTGATTATTAAAACAAAACAACCCCCGCCCCTGAGATTAACTGTTGGAAGTTGCAAAATATCAAGTGTTTTTATTAGTGCCATAAAGGATGATAATGGTATGTGAGTAAAGCTAGTCATAGAAATAAGAATAGATTGCTTCAGCCGTAACATTTTGGAGAAGTAGACTCTGATTTTTGCAAATGCAGTTGGCAGCCTGCTGAAACATCATTAGAAATAAGTTGAAGATGTTTTGATAAAACAAATCTAGAGCAACATAGGGAAGAGAAATGCAGGTCCCAATCATGTAAAGCCTGGATTGACTTGATTTGTAAATGAATGACATGGCTTGAAAATTCAGAACAAAACTTGATATTTCTGTTTTAAAAGAAAACACTGTGTATATGTTAGTTCTATGACAAAAGGTGACTATATGGATTTCTAAATAATAGGTTTAGAGAAAACAACTGATTTGAGGTACTATCATTTTATTTAGCACATATAAGATTTAAAGTAAAAAGAAAAAAAATGTGCTACTGGAGTTGGCATAAAACTGCAGTCTTCAGAGGTTAATGGAAGCTGGCAGACTGTAGAAGGGCATACGCTTTTTGCAGAAGGAGCAAAAAAGGGGTACTTATATATGTGCTCTGTGGTGTGGGGTGGTATTTTAGTTAGAGTGGCTCTAACATCAATTAATCGAGTCTGCTCCAATGCGTTCTAATCAGAATGCATCGGAGTGTGT
This sequence comes from Crocodylus siamensis, assembly GCF_052110815.1. Lineage (NCBI taxonomy): Eukaryota > Metazoa > Chordata > Crocodylia > Crocodylidae > Crocodylus > Crocodylus siamensis. The sequence continues at coordinate 27,081,549 of NC_143398.1, read as the reverse complement.
GTAAAAGTTCCCAAAATTTTAATGTACAAACTCCTTCTGATACCAAGGAAAAATACATTAGTGAACTAATTAACTTTCCCTGTTAAAATCCCCCTTATTCAAGCAGAAGAAGAAAAGCTGGGAGAAAATAAGTGGTTTTAATGGTCCCCAAATCTAGGCTCTGATAAGCACATGTGGTCCTCATCTGATGGGTATGTAAGTGCCCTTTGTACACAGAACAGTTCTTGCTGAATTAATTGAGGCAACTCACATTTCCAAGTAAGCATGTTGTAGCCAGCCTGTGGCCTCACGGTGGCCGTGTGGCCCCTGCTTGGCTCAGGGTCAGCTGCAGCCCCCTTCTGATCATTCACTCACCATACCTTGCTCTTATTGAAAGATATAAAAGGGAGAGTGCGTGTGGGCTCTGAGTGAGCCTGAGCCTATGTCAGTTACGCCAGGCCTCTCCTGCGTCCTGTCAGCCACAGTCCTGTGCCCACAGGCTAGCAAGCCCTCTCAGCCTGTCTGTACCTGTGCAGATGCCCCTCACTCCTAATCCACTGCCCTCTGATGCTGCCAGTACCCCGCACTCGTGACCCACAGTCCGCCATGCCCTGGTACCCCTCACTCTGGACCCACAGGCATCTGTTGCCTTAAGGGTTCCTTCCGTGGTTCCGTACCTCCCCTACATCATGTCCCAGGCCTCACAGGTGTTCTCTGTCTGTGATGCTGTTTACTTATACCCCCAGCCCTCCTTGGTCTTTTGGACCCCCTGGTCCCCGACACAGTCCCTTCCTGGACTCTTGGACCTCTGGTCCTGCATGCCAGTGCTTCCCTGGGCTCCCAGGCCCCAGGTCCTTCATACTGCCCCCTCCCTAGGCTCCCAGGCCTCTGGTCCTGCACGCCGTCCCTTCCCTGGGCTTCTGAGCTCTCTGGCATGGCTTAGCCCTTCTCTGGGCACATGGAACCTCTGTGGGTTCAAAATAAAACAAAGGCCACTTGCTTGTAAAACCCTGATTTCCTCTGGCTAGGTACCCTTCTTCTGTTCCCAGGCCTGCATGATTGTTTATATAAACTCCAGGCCTTCAGGAGCCGTGCTGTCCTGCTGCCACAAGTAGGTTTACCATATTTCCACTTCCAAAAAAGAGGATAGCTGTTGGGCAGGGAAGGGTGGGTATATGTTTGTGTGTTGGGGGAGAGGGGGAAACTGATATGCCAGTACCCTGCCCCTGCCCACGTCAGTGATCCTCACTCCCAAACCACAGCCCCACCTAAGCCCTGCTACTGCCTCTCACCCCCAACCCGCAAACTCCTGGCTCTGCCACTGCCCTTCCACACCCAGCTCTCACTACTCCCCCCACAGGGCCATGCTGGTGCCCCTCTTTTCCAACCCACAGCCGCTGTCCCTCACTCCTAACCCACAGCCCTCTGATGCTGCCGGTACCCTGCACTCATGACCCACAGTCTCTCATGCCCTGATGCCCCTCACTCTGAATCAACAGCCCGCCCAGCCCTGCCAGTGCCCCTCACTCCTGACCTGCAGCCCCTTGCTCCCCCCAGCCCTGCAGCATGTCCCAGCTGCCCCACCCCTTGAGCACAGGCACAAGCCCTGGTGTCACTGGCCCAGGCACACAGCTCCCCACTGCCCCCAAAGGACCCCACTGCCTCCTTCCCCCACTGGAGGGGCAGGGGCTTCCCTCTGCCTCCCCTGACCTGCTGTAGCCCCAGCACTCAGCTACCTACCCCCACTGCTGGCAGGCACCCACTTTCCCTTCACACACCCATCCCCTCCACACACCCCTGCCACACATACATACACACACACACAGCCCCCACAAACAGTCCCCAAATCCTGACCCTCCAACCCCCACTCCCCATAGACTTACCTGCATCCAGTATCCAGTGGGCTGCTCCCACCATCCTGCCTGGCTGCATGTTGGCCATGTACATGTGCAAGTGCACATGCACAAGGCACCCCCTGCATCCAATCACCTTCCCCCCGCTCTCTCCAGCCCCAAGCACCTTCTTGCTAAGCCAAGCTAGGAAGTGCCCTGAAAAACTTTGATGCTGAGCAGACCAAAATCCTGGACACTTGATCATATTTTTAAAAACTGCCTGGACATAAATCAGAGGATCCAAAATGAGGGCAGGTCTGGAAAAACCTAGACCTATGGTAACTCTAGCCAGGATTTCCTCACCTTGTAGCTCCCAGGGACTCTGGGCTTATATAACTTCAGCTTGAGCCCTCTTTCTGTCAGGTGAGCCTCTCAATAGCCCCCTGCAGCTGCAGGCTGCTAGCTCCCTTAAAAGAGGAGGCACACCACAGTGCCCTGCTACACATGTGTTTATACATGTTTGCAAGAGCAGGTTCTGAGAGGCAAGATGGGATGTTCCAAACCTATAGACACTTAGGTGCATGCTTATCCACCACATAACTAAGGCTGTACTAATAATTTATCTAACTTATTAGCAGTATAAGGGGTATACTTCTTGTCAGCTTTAAGACCTGTCCTCTGTTTTCTCATCAAGTAGGGCCTCTATAATGAAGACCAAAAGCCACAGTAAGTAAAGATAGCGTGATCAAACAGAAAAAGTGTGCATTAGATATGTATTAGAAATAATGAATGTATACCTAGCTTTGTTCTAAAGCAGATTTGTCACCAGGAGGAAAGTGTTTTCTTGAGAAAAAATAGTTATTTGCTGTTTTCCCAATAGATAAGCCCTCTGTAACGAAGACCAAAGACACCTACTCATGCAGAAAAAGGGGATATAGATATAGAGAGATAGATATATAGAGAGATAATGAATACATACCAGGTTCTGTCCTGAAGCAGACTCATCATCCAGAGAAAAGAATTTTTCTGACCCAAACTGTGGGGTTTATACCCTGTTGGGAATTTTTATTTCAAGTTTGGTTGGATGTGGTGACTAGTCCTTTGATTCTGATTTGTATATTGTCTCTCACTGTTTCATGCAGTGGTTAGACTCGTGGTTCTGAGTCATGCAGGTTGTGTCTCAGGCATTGATTCATGCCTGTAGAATCATTGTGAAGTGTTGGTGGAGTCTAACCCATTTGATCCTGATGCTGTACCACCCCAGCAAGGCCCACTGTAATTTTTTTAGGTGAAAACATCCCACCCTGTTGTGTTCAATAGGCCTGATTAATTGGGGTAGATGCTTATCAAAATTTTTCACAGGTTTTCAACTTTCCTCGGACATGTTCCAGCATTCTCTCTTGAGGGGATCCTATTTCTCCTCATCATGCAGGGAGGTGACAATACATTGCCCCAGCTAGACCTTTTGTTATGTTTTTAGGTCAATAGAATTGTGCCTATCCTTATCCTTCCATGGTTGGTGCATCACACCTCATACACAGACACACACCCCTGGCTCCCATCTCCTTCCCAAGAGATTGAATGAGCAGTACATGACACCAGTGAGAGTGCTTTTTTTATTTCCATCAAAATCTGTACAACATTTTGCTAGCCTTATAATAGTTCATGCTATATACTAGCTAGACCCTCTTCCTAAGTAGGGTTTTATAATTTATTATACCAGTTAAGTATTTAATATGGAGCACCAGAGGCTATTCCTTCTCCTTGATCACCCCATGTAGAGCAGCATTAAAGTCTTCAGCAAAATGAACAGCATTTAAAATTGCTATGCCCTAGGCTAAATGTTTCTCTGTAAGACTCAGACAATTAATGGCATAACCTATTACAATAACAGCATTTAAAACATTTCCCATGGGAATTCAGTACAGAACTTCCAAATGATCCAGTTTATATTCTCATTGGACCAGCTCACATAGTCATGGCTTTCTTGCCTGGTACATCTAGGAGACAAAAAGCCTTCACAAAGCCTCTCTCAGTCAATACTGAAAAGTAAGGAGACTAGCCCCATAGCCCACCTGAACACCTAAACCTGGACAGAACACCTGAACCTGGTGGTGACTGTGCACACATGGCGCTGATGCTGGAGCTGGGAAGCCCCGTGCAACTGTTTGCAGCCTGCCCACTGCCTGCTGCAGCTGCCCAGAGCCCAGGCTGGCTACAAACAGCTGTGCTGGGCTCCAGAGCCCAGTCACCAGCTCTGTTCCAGGAGCGGGAGAGAGACTGGGGTTACGCTCCCTCAGGCCCCTCCCCCACTGCCTGCTCTGAGGCAAACATGTATGCACCGATACAAAGCTGATGCCAGAGCTCCAGAGCCTAGCACAGCTGTTTGCAGCCTCCCAGCTGCAGCCGGCCTCAGCTCTGGGTAGCTGCTGCCAGCTGGGAGCCCGGGCTGCTCCTAGCAGGCTGTTGGGACACTGCAAGCCCTGCTGGGAGCAGCCTGGGCTCCGTTGCTGGCAGCAGCTACCCAGAGCCAGGGCTGGCCATGGCATGCTGAGCAAAATGGCCTCGCATGCCATGCTCAGCACGTGTGCCAGGGGTTGCCAACCCCTGTGGCAAAAGGTGTTGCAGGAGGAGCTTCCAGTGCCACAGACCATGTGATGGGGCAGGGGCTTCTGGGACCAACATAGCAAGCAATGTGGCCACCAATATGGCAGAAAAGGAGATGGGTTTTAGGGTCATATGGATGGAAATTCTGGTATCATGGACCATGTGACAGTGCAGGGGCTTGGCAGAGAACATGGCAGGAAGGGGAGCAGATTTCAGGGTAATGTGGGTGGAACTTCTGGGGCCATGGACCATATGACAGGGCAGAGGCTCCTGGAACCAAAATAGCAATTAAGGTGGCAACTAATATGGAGGCCAACATGGCAGCAAGGGGGCAGGTTTTGGGCTCATGTCAATGGAACTACTGGGATCAAAGATCGTGTGATGAGGCATGGGCTTCTAGGACCAATATGTTGGCCAAGATGGTGATCAACATGTCAGCCAACATCGCAGTAAGGGTGGGGTGAGGGTTCAGGGCTATGCGGATGGAGCTATCAGGTCAGAGACCATGTGACAGGTTGGGATTTCTGATTCCAAGATAGTGATCAAGATGGTGACCCCCTCCAAAGCGGGTGCTTCCATGGCAAAGGGTGGAACTTTCAGTGGCAAATGTCAGGGGGTAGGAGGCAGGACTTCCAGTTCCAGGATGGTGGCCAAGAAGATGGCCAGTGGGACAGGACACCTGTCCGGGGCAGGTTTGATAAGAGGTGTACCCTTCTACTATTATTGTTTTCTAGGGTGAACAGAAATGCTTCTTCTGTGACTCCAGATACCCTTATAACCCCTACACGCAGCTGAACAGTCACAGAATTGAAAATGTCATCACAACTTTTGAACCAGATAGGAAAAAAAAATGGTGGCAATCAGAAAATGGTAGGTTACCTTGAAGAAATATTCCTTTTTTTCTTGTTTAGTGTAGCTTACTTTAATCATCATTCATAAACATAATTTTATGGATCCTTGAGACAGTGCTGTGCACACTTTCTTTTCTCTGATTGTACATTATTGAATCAAAAGGTATAGTGATTTGTAACAGTGCAGAATTTGAAATCTTTTTAAAAAAAGCTGATTTATCAATAGACAAGTTCTAAATACAATACCTTGAATGAACAGTTGAACTAAAGGAACTGAAGCAGTATTTAATTACCTGCCTACTATGGAAATATGCATTCACATGGCATCCTCTTTTAATGAAGCTTGTTGGTGTGACAGAAGTTATATTAATACAGCTGTATAAACCACAGTAATGGTTCGAGTTCTAATGCCAGAACTGAAATAGGACTTTAGACACCTGACTCCAAATTTGTGATCTGAACAACCCCAGCTCATTCCCAATGCTCAGTTGTTGCCTAATAGAAGTTTGCAAAGCAGGCCCTATTCAATTCAGATTCAGCCTGAATCAGGGGCAGTGATTCGATTCATTGATTCAGATTACTGCCCCTGGTTCGATTCGGCTGAATCCGAATCTGAAGATTAGAAGCTGATTCAGAGAATCAGCGATTTGGACATAGACACAGCTTTAAATGTTTTTCTACATACCTCAAGGTACCAGCGCAGCTTGTAAATGCTGCAATGTTGTGGTGGACAGAGTGTGCCACAGGAGTGCAGCGGGGTGGGGGTGGGGGCCCTCCATGTGCTTGGCAGTGTACCAGAAGTGCTTCTGGTCCAGTTCCGGGTCTGCTGCCATGCACGCTGGGGAGCCCCCGTACTTCACTAGGACACTCCATATGCCCCAGCATTGGAGCATTCACAAGCTGCCTGCTACCTAGAGGTAAGTAGAAAAAACATTTAAAGTTGTGTCTATGTCTGAATCGCCGAATCTTCCCGAATCTCTCCAAATCGATTCAGAGGGTTCCTAGTTGATTCAAAGAGATTAAAGGGCCTTCTGATTCGATTTGGATTCAGAGATTCAGCCACTGAATTGGGCCGAATCTCCACCGAATCAAATCAGGGACCGTAGCTTCGCACAGTCCTATTGCCTAACCCTGTTGCTTACAGCAGGCACTTTCAGTTCCGCTTCTGTGGATCATGCTCAGAAATACCCTGGCTTAAGTTGTTAGTGTTACCCAACTCCCACTCAAGCCCACCGGGGGCCAGAAACTTGGCCAAGTATTGACTAGGGCCTTGTCTGCAGTGTGGCAGTGGCAGCATGGTAAGGACAGGACCAAGCACCACCCACCCAGTACTAATGCACCTGCTCATTCTCAATCTGGAAGTGAGGCTGTCCTGGTTCATTCCCAATGCCTGCTCTGAGATGCACTAGACACTGAGGGCCTGCAAGTGGGCATAACAGGGCAAGCCCAGAGCAGCTTTACTGATGTATCTCTGGGTTCAGAATGTGTCTTTGGAAGCAGGTGGACAGAATGTTCTCAGATGACTGTCATCACAAGGACCCACCACCATCACAGCATTGACTAGCCCTAAGACTTCTGAGGGTTCATACCTGGTAGGTGTATTCCAAGCACACCTAACATGTACCAGTAGGATTGGGCCCCTCACAGAATGCAATAATAGCTATATTCTTTTGTTTAAATGACAGTAGTGCCCCCACCTTTTATATAATTGCTAAGTGTGTAAAGGATAGAAAAGACCTGGGTTCTAGACCTTCAGCCTGAGGAAGGGTTCAAATCCACTTCTTTCACTTCTTAGAGATACCAAGCTATAAACTAAACCAAAGGGACACTCTCTACCCATCCTGTTAAAATGTCCATGCCCCACTAAAGAGATTCATGGGGCCTGAGGGGCAGAGTCCAAGACGAAACCTGACTTTGTAACCTAGTGATTAAGGCATTCAGCTTGGAGAAGGGAGCCCTAGGTTCTGGTAATATCATAATACTGGCAATAGTAATATGGTGCATAAGATTTCAGTTCTGCACACACAAGGGTGGCTGTTTTGGAGGATGCACCACTCCCAAAGAAAGACAGAAGCATTGAGATCTGCACCAGGAAAGAGCAGCTTGAAATTCTCTGCAGAAACAGTGGACCTTCATATATGCATGTGGTGACCATTCTAATCAATGCAGACACCTGAGAGCTGAATCTGGACCTGGGAAAGTGTTGTATGGTTTATATTCAGACTTTTAAAGTCTCTGTACTAAGGAAGGAAGGACTCAATTCACATTGCTGACCTTCACCTTGTTTTTAATGTATTTTCAGGCATCGATCATGTCAGCATCAGACTAGATCTAGAAACCTTATTCCAGTTCAGCCATCTTATACTGACATTTAAGGTATTCTGTATAGATATTTTACTTGAACCTTCCCATAACTATATGCAATAATTACATTTTTAAAAATTAACAATACAGGCAGTCCTCGGACTAATGACATGATTGGTTCCTGAAAACCGCGTCTTAAGTCAAAACATTGTAACTGGAACCAATTTTCTCATGAGAAACAATGTTATAAATGGGGGACTCATTCCTGACCCAAGGCCTGCTACCCTATATTCACCAAAAATGCCACAGCATTTTGTACTCGATCAATTATAGATGAGTAATATAGCTACATTAATGTATTTATATTGTAAATAGCAATCACATTGATTTGGAAGTACTTCTTTAAGGTGACTGCTGGACTTTTTGAAGGACTCTTGGTTGGACTTTTGGAAGGGTTCTTGGCTGGAGTCTTCTCAGGAGTCTTGGCTGCAGGTTCTTCTGGAGTCTTGTCTGCTTTCTTAAAGAAAGTGTCAAAGGAAGTTTGGACAGATGTTCTCCAGGTAGATGGGTGACACAGCAAACTTGCTCACTGGCGTGGTATCGTATCAGATCAAGTGTTGTAAAGTCAAAACTGTTGTCAAAGTTGAAACGGTGTCAATTTATAAACATTGTAAGTGCAAAACGTAACTCAAAATGTTGTAAGTCGAGGACTGCCTGCATTTAAAGAACATTAAGGTTGCCATATCATGCATTCAGAATTTAGGAAATACCTAAATACTCATTAAGAATGAGAATGCTCATTAAGCTTAAATTTGGTCTTTGTGTGAGTATATATTATGTTATGTTCTTTAATTACTAACTGACATACTATTGTTTCCAGAGGGCACCTATTTCTGTGAACTAAAATTGCATACTTAATATTGTTCATGTTTTTGAAGAACACTGACAATTCATTTTCACTGAAAGTTTAGTTGACAAATCTGTTTGTTATATGCTTCAACTAATATCTAGTATCTAGCAGTCTTTTTCGAAGAATCCAGTAGCATGCATAGTCAGCTAATAGACCTACAAGTCCCTGGGCAAGGAATTCTCATTATCCTTCACTGGAGCTTAAAATAAGCTACATCTCAAACTTGTTACAAAAGACATTTCAATGATCTTGAACTAATGTTTCTTACAGACCTTCCGGCCTGCAGCAATGCTGGTGGAGCGTTCCACAGATTCTGGTCAAACCTGGAAAACCTTCCGGTACTTTGCCCAAGACTGCGCTGCTGCTTTCCCCAACATCCCTTCCAGTCCAGCAAGAGGAGTGAGGGATATTGTTTGTGATTCAAGATACTCAGACATTGAGCCTTCCACTGAAGGCGAGGTAGTGCTCTGTGTCAATGCTTGTTTTAGTTCAGATTTTACTGTGATGTCAACCAGCTACATTGTATCCACCATATCTAATTCTCCTCTCATTTACACTGGTTGTAAATGAGGGTTGTAAAAGGGTTGACATCAATAGGGTTACACAGATGTGTGATGAAAAGATGACAACTAAGCATAATTTTGATATTAAGGGTTTACTTGTCTTTCTTCTACTTTAAATCATAAGCTTCTCCTGTCACTGGGTTTTGGCTCATTATAAATCTCTGCTGGGGCATATATATATATACATATGTGTGTGTGTGTATAGCCAAGGTTCTTTGAGTAGTTGTGATATATTTTATTAGACCAACTGTGTAGTTGGAAAAAAGTTCTTAGCAAGCTTATGTGTATATATATATATATATATTCATTTGTTTTTACAGGTTGTCTTGAAAGCTTTGGATCCCAGCTTTGAAATAGAAAACCCTTATGTGCCATATATCCAAGGTATGAATAATATGGTTGTTCTCACAGACATGTAGTCAATTTTGTTTGCTCTATGTTAGATGCATCAAACTTATCCAGCCCTGCAGGCTGGATGAGTGGTGCAGAACCACTCTGCAGACAGGATTGGATGCACAGACTGGCCCTACTTGCTAGATCCAGTCCATGTCCTGAAACAACCAGAAAGGACATTGTGTGTAACATGGTCCTATTCTGGCCACTCTGGGACTATACTGCACACAGTGGCCACTCCACCACTCCAGGGCCACATGCTACATGTGGTAGCTGCTCCAAGGCACAGTTCCAGAGCGGCCAGAGTAGGCACCATGTGCAGAGCCCAGGGCCCTCTGGCCTCACCCCACATGCTGCCTGTGAGTCAATTCCGAAACCCACAGACAGCACTAGGGGCAGCACCTGTGGGCCATATCTTTGACATCCCTGGTATATGTGTTAAATGGTACAGATATTTGGCTGGTACATATTAGGATAGATGGAATTTTTGTACTGAAACACGTTTAAGGATCTGGATCAGAAGAGAAATAACAATGGGAACTGCTGCCTCCTGAGTCTACCGTCCTTGCTCCCCCAGCAGAGAGTCAATGACTGGGGGTGGTCCCCTGCGGCCAGTCCCACGGGCCAGGGACACAGGGATCCCCATGCCCGATCCCACTGATCCACAACTGGCAGTGTTTAGCACTTCTGGGTGTGCCACTGGCACTTCTGGGTCAGCAGGATCAGCCGCAGTGGGACCGCTTCTCCTGGCATGCTCCCCAGCTGGCACTCTCAGGAGGGGCACCAGCACTCTCACCTGCCCCCCTACCTGGGAACGCTGCTGTCAGGGGGTGCACCAGTGCTCTTGCGGGGTGTATGTCCACCCCTGTGCACCCCCTACATGCCACCACTGTGAAACAACCAGATTCTGTGTCCTGGGTAGTAGCATCGGTGGGCAAGCCAGCAGTGGCTGAAGTTCCTGTGCCCCCTCTAAGTCTGAGGCTCATGCCTCTGTTCATGGGCGACTGGTGCCGCCTTAGTTGGGGGGGTACATGCTCCCCCCCAGCAACCAGTCAGCAACTGGGGCCAATCTCACTGAGGGGGGCAGGGGAATGGTCCCCCATGACTGATCTCACCGACCAGGGAGAGTCCCCCTGCAGCCAATCTTGCCGACAGGGGGTGTCCCTCCAGGGCTGATCATAAGACAGCCGATCACCGCACTTCCCAGCTGTTACTTGCAGGGGGGGGCACCAGCACTCCCGCCTGCCCTCCCTGCCCATCACCAAAGCGGCGAGCACAGCCAGTCAGGGAGTGCACCAGCACTCTCGGGGTGCACAAGCACCCCCTATACCTTGCCACTGCCCCTGTTGTCCACCTTTAGTTACACTACTGACCTGGGTCAGGAGGTCTACCAAGCTCTTCTACCTATGTAGATTCCCTTGGTATGGTAGATTTTTTGCCTGGTGCACAAAAGGCACATTGATGATTTATACCAGTTGAAGATTTTACCCTAGATAGTCTCAAATGAACAGAGTTTAGGATAATTTTAGCTCTTTTCTTTCTCAAATCACAGAACTCATCACCTTAACAAATCTGCGAATCAACTTTACAAAACTCCACACACTAGGAGATACTTTACTTGGAAGAAGGCAACGTGATCCCCTTGAAAAATATTATTATGCAGTTTATGAAATGGTTGTCTGTGGAAGCTGCTTTTGCAATGGACATGCTAGCCAGTGCAGTCCAGTGCAGAAACTGCGGGGAGATGTTTTCCATCAGCCTGGAATGGTAAGTTTTATGGAAGGAGATTCCCAATGTGGCAATTTTTTAAAGCTATACTTGAGCTGATTATTTACAATTTAAGGATTGAAAGGATTTTAACATTACCTTTTTGATAAAAACACTTGGCCAGATCATACAGGGTAGAGCTGTCCAATTTAAGCACAGCGAGGGGCGTCACCCAACACTAGTGTACAGCCCTGGAGCCATGCACTGCACAGGCTGCATGCTATGGGAGGGAGCCCCCCACCAGTAAACTGGCAGCATGTGAATCTCCAGACCCTGTCCCAACACACAACAGCAGGAGATGTGGCCACTGGGGCCCACAAGCTGCCTTTTGATTGTTTGAAGGCTGCATGTATCTTTCATGAGCTGTCCCTCCTGAGCCACATGTAACCCACAGGGCACCAGTTGGACAGCCCTGCTTCATTGTAAAGGAGATCAGTATCTGGCTACTTTTGACATAAAAGCAGTCTTTCTAAACTAGCTGTCACAGAACCTGTTGATAGTAGCATGGAATACCAGACCTGTAATGGTGCAAACATAAATCAATAAATAGCCTTGCTGTGTGCAGGCTCAAATGGCTCTTTTATTGAGCATGTTCTCTAACTCTAATAGGGCTTCCTAGAAACCAACAACTTAAAAGAGATTTTGGCAAAAGAAAAATCCTGTGGGTCCACATTTGACAGAACAAAATTTGTGAAAAATAAATTGTCCACCAATTCAGGAACATAATTTTATCTACTTCTATGTTTGGAAATAATATTTTTCCTTGATACGTTATACTTTATATTAAAGTGTCTAAGACTCATTTTTCTGTCAGTAGCAGTATGTTGCTTAACACTTGTTCAACTATTCTAAAATTGGTTAGTTATTGTCCAAGCCTCTTGTTTAAGTAACTGAGAATTGTTTGTGTCAGCTGAGGGAGCCAGAGGGCTCTAAATTTTCCTGCTCTTGCTGGCATAATATGAGCCTAATGTCACTTAGATATGTTTACACAGCATATTTATATGGCATATGTTGGGTTATAGCATTTAGAGGGGAATGTACCCAGCACATATAAGTACACTGAACTGTGCAAGCAGTAAACAATATATGGAAGGATTGCATGATTTAATTTGGGAATTCTGTTGACAAATTTGTAGATTTAAAGTTTGCATCTTCAGGGAAGGGAAAGTCAGTCTAAATCTGTAACTTTCTGGAGGCAAAATAAACACCAGGAATATAGGGTTGCATAATTTACATATAAAAGTTTTCCATCTGAGATGCAGATGGAAGCAACCTGATCTGATTCCAGCACTGTGGAGGTTTTCAGCTTGCAGAAAGAAAATACTGATGTATTATTATTCTTTGTGAAAGAAAAAAATGTAGGGAATGGGAGGGCAGGATACATTCCTCCTGTGAATGGCACAAAGCCACTGGATTAAAGAAAATGTGTTTTTTTTCTAATATGCTGCAGGTTCATGGTAAATGTATCTGCCAGCACAACACTGATGGCTTGTCCTGTGAGAGGTGTAAAGAATTCTACAATGATGCTCCCTGGAGGCCAGCGGAAGGATCACAGGATAATTCTTGCAAACGTGCCTGAAAAAATTATTCTTAATTTTCAACAAAGGGGTGGCTGGCATAGTACAATTCCGAGTGTTGCCTAAAAGAGGAACAACACTTTTTGTGGGGGCTCATTTCTCACTCTTAAATCCAACATAATGGAGGATCCTAAAGAGACTGATATGTCAGTGATACAGTGTGAAGGAAGCACTGTATCTACACCAATACCTCTCCTGGTGACATAAAGCAGCATTTATGTGGCTCTCAGGAAAGATAAGCCCTTTCAAATTACTATTTTCCAGAAAGAGTCAAAGGAAAGTGAATAGAAAAAGGCAATGATGATGAAAAGGATTATTTGTCAGTTAGTGCACAACCCTTTTTACCAATAAAAATATTGGTAAGCAGCATAGCAGCTGTTGTCTGCTCCCAAGCTGTAGTTCCCCCCTCCTTTTGAAGCTCTTTCAAGTGAGCATTTGTCCAAGCCCTGGGGTATATTTTATTGACAAAATTCTAACGGGTCTTCAGATTCACAGAGACATAGTGCTGGACAAAAAAGATGTAAGAAATTCTGGAACAGATTCACCAGGACACTTTAGCTCCTTTGTGCTTCTCAAGTGACATAAAGAGCCAAAGTGTGTTCTGCACCTGACCTCTGGTCACTAAGGTGCAGACAGAAGTGCAGCTCCCACCTGTAACTCAGAACAATTTCTGCAAAGCATTCTGAGTTACAACCTTATCCCAGACCAAACAGAAGTTCCCTGTTGGTTCCAGGGGGGAGGAGAATCTAGCTGTGGGCTGGGAGCCTGTAGCTGGGTTCCCATAGCAACAAACTGACCTCCTTCTGTTCCCTTTTCCCCCTCCCATTCTGAAAACAGCGACAGGCACCCTGTTCCTGTTCCTAAGATTGATTACATCAGTGAAAATAATGAATAACTCCAATGAGTGTTTACACTGGTGAAACTGCTTGAAATCAGAATCAGACAATTTATGTATAAACTAATAGATGAAGGAAAGAATAAAGCACCAGGAACCATCTCAAATAAAAGAGCATGCATTGCACGAATTGGGACAGGTCTTCCATTACTGTAAGCTTGACTTCAGTGGAGCTTTGTTATTTACAGCGCAATCTTTATACTTATGGAAACTTAGGACCCAGTTCTGCTCTTGTGGGCTAATTACCTGAGATAAGGTCATGCAATAGAATAGCTCTGCTCTATTGCCCTTGCAGCTGTCCAGGGTGAATCAGGGAAAAAATATTTGTGTCTGTATTCAAAACAGAATGACGAGTAATCAGTGATGCTTACGCAGCACTGACAGATTCAGAAGTTCAAAATCATGAGTCATACCCCCAAAATTGTGAGACTGGAACCAAATAACTTTGTCTAAAAAGGTACTATTTTTATCTGTCTTCTGATTTTTTTCAATTTCCCTCTGCCCCTGAACATGTTTGAGAGAGACTGAAACAATTATGGTGTCTCTGTAATTGGGGTCAACATTACATTGCACATTATAAAATCAGGAGTAACTCTCCCTTTAATACTTTGATTCCTGTATCTTGCAGTCACAACAGTCAGTGGATGCTTATGCTGATTGATTGTTCTATATTTTAAATTGTGCATCCTCATTCAGAACAATAGTTCAAAATTATTCACAACCATCCATGCTGGAAATTGCTAACTTATCTAATCAAGTGAATGGGCTGTTTTTACCGTCCCTTTGCCCTGCTGTTGCTACATTTATTTATTCCAGCTTGTCTTTAATTAGGCTCCAGTCCCACAATTGTAAAAATACAACCTTAACTAAACCTTAACTAAACACAAGTGAGAATTCCCCCTGAACCTGGTAGAGCCACTAATTTGCATCACTAGGCACAAAGGGAGTTCTAACTGAAGTGCCCAAAGTGTCACGTGTATCAGTGTCCCTGTACTGAAAAATGGTGGCAGGAGCACTTTAACTGAAGCTTGTCAAACGAACTTTAATTAAAGCACCCCTGCTGCTATTTTTCAGTGTGGGGACACACTGCATGTGTATAGACACTCATTGTTCCTGTTCAGGCCCTGGTCCTGTTCAGGGCATTGAGACATTAGTGTCATTCTACTGATAACTACAATTATACCACTGTGTTCTCTTTCAGAATGTGATTGCAATGGCCATTCTGACAGATGCCATTTTGACATGGCAGTGTACCTAGCTAATCATGGCATCAGTGGCGGCGTCTGTGATGACTGTCAGCACAATACCATGGGACAACATTGTGACCAGTGCAAACCTTTCTTTTACCAGGACCCACTCAGAATGATTTCTGACCCTCATGCATGCCTCCGTAAGGTCACTGTTTTCTCATAGGGATTGGTTCAAAATTAAACAGCTTCAGTTATCTCTATTCTTTCCAAACTCTTTTTCATCAGTTCAGTTAATTTTCTATACAGCTGTAAAAATAGTAACCTAACTCAAAAGAAGTTTCATATGAAGTTTCACATAATTAGTTTCATGATATGAAACTTCATATGAAACTTCTTTTGAGTTAGGTTCCTCAGGTTAGACCAGTGTCTTTTTAATACACCTTCTTCTCTTCACTTAACTTTAGCTATAGCTGATCATACTTAAGCAATGAAATCCATAAAAAAATTGTCCATTGTGCAGAAAATCATCACAAATGTGGGCAGCTATAAATAGAGAGGTAGAGACAGCATCTGATGAAGTGAGCTTGGGTTCTCTAAAGCTTATGCTACGATATATCTATCTATTTATCTATGTACAGATAAATTTATCTATGTATATATAGATAGATAAATAGATAGATACTGAAATTAAGTAAACAGAATATATATATATGTATGTGTTTTAGTTGTTCTGTAAGGTGCACATTACTCATCCTTCCTCACAAAAATTATTGGAAGAAACCGGGCACATCTACATGAGATGCTAAACTGAGCAGTAGCATAGTTTACTGTGCAGTAAGTGTGTGCATCTACCCACGTGCATGCTTACTGCACAGTAAAAACCCTTAATCATGTAGTTACTATACAATAATGCATGTATAGATGTAACCTGGGAGCAAATTTGCTTCCAGGTCAGCTCTGCCTCTATGGCAGCTCCTGCCTCAGGTTTTTAAAAGCCTGTGGGCATTTTGAACCCTGGGGCACACCAGCAGGCAACCTTAGGTGACTCCAGGCCCTGTGTCCATCTGGGCAAGCCACAGGCTAGCCTTACCAGCCTGCCTGCACTGTGGTGCTGCTGCTTGGCACTGCAGTGCCGCATACCTGCCAGGCCTGTGCTGTCCAGGCCTGTAGGCTGCTGCAGGCTCCAGCCAGGCCCAGCTGCAGGCAGCTTATGGCTGCCAGGGCCAGCTCCATCTGCCTGCAACTCACCCCCAGCACCCTGCCCTGAGCCTGCAGGTGCTGAGGGGCATTGCCTCAGCCGCATAGCTGTCAGTGCCACACCAGGCCCCTGCGCTGGGTTCTGTGGGCAGCTGCCCAGGCCTGGCAGCACAGGGACAAACACACAGAGGCCTGGGGAGGTGGCATGGGACCCCCAGTGGTGACATCTTCACTGACACCCATGCCCATGCCCATGCCTGCCACCTGGGGCCCAACTGGTTGCAGGAGGAGACTGGCGACCTCATGGCATTGTGGGGCAAGGCGGAGGCGCAGCATCAGATTGAGCGGGGCAGGCGCTCCAACACCCATGTCTATGAGGGGCTGTCAGGCCAGATGTGGGAATGTAGGCACAACTGGTCTGCACAGCAGGGCCACATAAAGGTCAAGGCCTTGTGGGCACAGTGAGTTGCCAGCACCAACCACAAACATTAGTCAGGGAGTGCTCGTAAGTTCATGCCCTTTACATGGCAGCTGACAGACATCCTCTTGCCCTGTAGACCCTGTCTACAGCAACATCAGTGGCCTGCCTGAGCCCCCACCCTGGCCTGGCACCCATGGTTACATGTCACCTGTGGAGGGCCCTTTGGGCATCCAGCAGCCCATCCTGCTGAGCAGTCTCCACCAGCAGTTCAGATAGCCCAGGCCAACATCTGCTATGCCAGCTCTGCAGCCCCAGCCCTGCCGTGAGGCACAGTCAGCTGTGACACTGCTGGCTTCCAGCAGCACCAACTCCTTCCTGGGGTGCAGGGCCCAGCCAGGCGCCCACTTGCTGCACCCTGCCATCCAAGGACACCACCCAGAGCTGCATGCCATCGCCGACAGCTGTGGCCACATGAAGCTGCCAGCCATGCTATCCCCAGCCACATGGTAAGGCCCACACTGAGGGGAGTGCCCTCCCCAGGCCCTGTCTCTGCCTCTGCCCCTGTTCCTACCCCTGCCCCTGGCCCTGGTCCTGGCCCTGCCCCCCCACCTTACCTGGCCCACCCACACTCCTCTGGCCTTGGGCTCCCCCCCACTTTCCCAGCATGGGGGAGGCAGGAGACGGTGCAGCCCTTATTAAGCAGCCGATGTCCCCACAGCTAAATAGGCATGGGGCTCTCACATGCCAAGGAGTGCATCAATGCTGGCAGTGATGTCTTCTTCAGCAGTAGGGACATGTAGCCCAGCCACAGGTAGCCCTCCAGACAGCAGTGTAAGTTGTGGGGCAGCCCAGGCTTGCCCCGCACATCGTCGTATCTCAGCGTTCCATGCCAGGTGCACAAATGTACCTGGGGCACCGTGGCCATCAGTGGCAGCAGGGCATAGTGGGTTGGGCACCCCTTGGTCTGCATGAACAGTTCCTTGCACACTGCCCGGGACACACACTCAGGGCACAGAAGCGCCATGGGGAGTGGCTGGCACCTCCCTAGAGAATACTTCTACAGGGAGGGCAAAGGCACAGTTGGCTCCTTGTCCCACTTGTCTGGGAGCTCTGCACCACCCCGAGCCTGGGCACCAGTGCAGCAGAGCGGTTGGCCTGTGAGAGGCAGAGAGGGAAACGGGGCTTGGAGCTGTGGCAGCAGGTGTTGCCAGGAGCCTGGCTTGTCCTGCTCTGGGAACGGGGTTGGGGAGGCAGGCCAGGATGGCACACAAATAACATTGTACATAGTTTTCAGGGGAGGAAGATTTTTTTATTGTTGGTAGGTAGGGTAGGTGATGAAGGGGCTCTGTTTGTTGAGTGGGGAGGGGGACTCTGTTGGGGAGAGATGGGGGAGGGGGGTTGTGGTTGATGTGAGAGAAATAAAAACTTGTTCTTCTGAGATGTGTCTGCAGTGAGTGTGGTGCTGAGGGTGGGCAGAGGGGGTGGGGGGTCCATGGGTGGCAGTGCAAGTAGCCTAGAGCACAGAGTGCTGGAGGAGGTGGTCAGCCAGTGCCTCCCACACCTAGTGCCCTGGCCCCCCCGGTGAGTGTGTGGCTGTGCTGGGACCTCGGTGGGAGTGTGTGTGGGGGGGGTGCCTGCCACTGCCACCTCAGGTGGCACTCCTGCTGCCAGGCATCCTCTGCTTGCCATTACTCCTCCACCCAGGCCTCATGGAAGAGCTGTTCCAGGGACTCACAGATGTTATGCAGCATGCAGGCTGTGACAGTGACCCAGGGGAGGTTGTCCTCAGCAAACTTGACATGGGCAGTGAGGGTGCACCAGTAGCCTTTGTGGCACCCGAATGCACACTCCACCAGGGCATGGGTCTGGCCCAAGGCAGCTGTTAAAGTGGGCCTGGTGGGGGTTCAGGTGGCCAGTGTAGGCCTGCATGAGCCAGGGCAGGAGCAGTACAAAGCAAAGTGCCCACTCTTCACCAGGCCCAGCAGGCTAGAGTTTCAGAACACAAGGACATCATGGGTGCTGCCTGCCAGCAAGCCCTCATGTGAATGAAGGCACTTTGGTCCACGATGGCCTGGAGAACTACAGAGTGAAAGCCCCTCTGACTGTAATAGGGGTGGTCTCCATGGGGCGGGCAATGATGGATCCAGGGTCTCAATGCAGTGGAGGAATCCCAGGGTGTGGAACCCTGCTACCACCACCAGGGTGTCATGTACATGGAGCACGGTGTCCCCCAGCATGTCCTGGAGGGTGCCGCACACCTCCAGGATGGCCTCCCCAGCAGTGGCCTTGCCCATGCCAAACAGGTGGCCAGCATACTGCAAGCCAGTGGGCATGGCCAGCTTAAGCAGGGCTAGGGCCAGCCAGGTGTCTGCAGGGAGGGGCAGATGCAAGGCTGTATGCTGCCACTCCAGATGTGGCTGGAGCTGCTTTAGAAAATCCCTGAAGGTGGCCTAAGCCACCCTGAAGGCCTCCAGCTGCTGCCTGTTGTCCCAGGTGTGCTGTACAATGTGCCGCCACCAGTCCTGGGTGGCCTGGCAGGCCCAAAGGCAGTGGGGCTGGAGGCCCAGAAGGGTGAGGGTGGCCCCAGCGGTGACATCCTGGAGCCTGTTGTCAGTGTCCCTGGTGGGGTCCAGCCAGTCAGGCGGGGTCCAGGTGCATGGCAGCAGCCCTGGATGGCGCATGGTTGGTGGACAGATACAGATAGGTGCTGCAAGTGGGGGAGCTGGAGGGGTGAGATTGCTGTGGGCCAGGGAGCATTCAGTGTGGTAGGTCATCAGGGCCAACGCAGTGGCCAGCAGGAGTAGGGGATGCTGGCCGTTGCTGCCAGGGGCAGAAACAGCCATTGCATGGGGAAGCAGAGTCAGTGAGGAGAGTGTTGCCACTATGCATGCTGCTTCTGGCTGGGAAAGTGGCTGGCCAGAGAGCAGCAAGCGGGGTGGGCCTTTGAAAAGGGCTGCCAGCTGCTGGCAGTTGCAGCTGGAGCCTGGAGTTCCCCCTGCTAGCAGCAGGGGCCTATTTCAGGGCCCTGGGACACGGGACCAGATTGGTGCTTTCCTACACATGTAGACACCTGCCCGGTACTGTTTATTCACGAGTAATTTACTTCTGAGTAAACTGGTGCTGCAGCAAATACATATGTAGATGTGCCTACTGTGTCTTTCTTCAAAGCCAGAGTACCTCCCACATCAGGGTGCATTATCTGGAAGCCCTTCACAGAATTCTTAACTAGGGGCTTTTCTTGTACAGTGTTTCACTTAATGCAGATCCTGCCTTCATTAAGGTTTCTAGGCACTGTCAGAATACACATATTTAATTAATGGCAATGATATAATGTGTATATAGATTCTTATGCCTGAAGTTATTCTTTTCATGTTTCTGTTTGTGTTTGTAGCCTGTGACTGTGACCCAGAAGGTACATTATACAGTGGACAGTGTGAAAGCCACACAGACCGCACTCTTGGAAGTCTTGCTGGTCGATGCCTTTGCAAGGAGAATGTTGAAGGAGTCCGTTGTGACAAGTGCAAGCCAAACTACTATGGGCTGAGCAGCAGCAATCCTCTGGGCTGTCAGTGTATGTGAACTGCCATCTTCTTCTTTCAAAACTTACTTTCTAACCACGAGAGGTAGTTAAAAATTACATACATATTGCCTACTTTAAACTTCATTTCCAGGCAATGTGATTGGTGCAGTATCTGAAACAAAGAGGAGCAGGACTGGAAATACACTAGCGATTTACTAAACAGAGTACCTCAAACAATCTGTGCAATGTTTTAATTGAAGTAGAAGGGCTTCTAAATAGGTGATTAGAATTATGTTTCTTATAAAAAAATAAGGCAAAGGATGTCTTAGTCATCATAAAAGAGTCTACTGAGAATCAGACATAGAGGAGATGGATTTTATGAGTGCAGTGTCTAGCACCCTTCTGGCAATGTATGTCCTTCCTGACTGGCACCACGTTAGTTATCCAAAGTTGCAATGCTTAGCTGTCATTTTAATGATTAATGATGGAGACAAATGCACACTACAAGCATCTTATATCATCTCTTGTAAAGTCATGACCTGGGTTACTTTTTCAAAAGAATTTTGAAGTCATCTACCAAGGAGGCAAGCCTATGTCCCCCAAATCTATTGGGGAATATCCTGTTCATATTTTTAAGGTATAGGGTTAAAAAATCCAGTTAACATAAATTCTATGTGCATCAACCTGGAGCAGATGCCAAACAAGCAAGGTCTGCCCTGCTATGTGAGAAGGGTCCTTGAGGAATGATTCAGGGCCCTTCTGTTGTTACAGAGCAAGTGTATTCCAGAGATGGTGCACTGGGTGTCAGAGTGGACAGGCTGCTGTCTGCACTACTCTTGAGAGCTTTCAGCCAGTCATTTCTTTGACAATTTTAAAGAAAAGTATGTGCCCTTCACCTCAAGCACTGTCTGATTTTTGTGAACATGTTTGCACTTATTATCTCTATTGTAAATGTTTGTTAAGTAGGATCATCTTAGCAAAAATGAAAATGATAATGTGTGGGTTGAAGGAGAATGCAGGACCATAGCAGAAATCCTTACAGAACTTTTTCCTAGGGTCTGATCCGCTTGCCAGTCATCCTTTGCGCCCCAGCAGAGCACTTCCTGATATCACTTCCACCAAAAATACCTGAAGAAAATTATCCATCCCTAAGGAATATCCAGTCTGCTAAGGGCTAACTGAATTCAGCAGGTGTTGTTCTGCAGTGTGATCTCCAGACAGAGGAAAGCAGTGGTTATTTGTGAATTCACTGCCAATGTAAATGTAGGATTTCTTTTTGGCAGTGGCATTAACAGAGGTGGTCCTGTTTCCTTACAGCGTGCAACTGTAATCCTTTTGGTAGTTTGTCTTTGTCAATCTGTGACCCAGTGACTGGAGAGTGCCTCTGCCAGCGGTTCACCACTGGGCAACGTTGTGAAGAATGCGTTGTATGTATTCAGCAGACTTCCATTGTTGCTTCATACAGTACCTTCTATCACATGCTTTCTAAGCTCTTTCCCCTCTTTTATCTCCTTTCTCCTTGTTAAAAGAGAATACAGAACAATTCTGAGTGGAAATACCAGATAGGTCATCTAATGCAGTTTCTCAACCTTTTAAGTAGCAAGTACCCTTTAACTTCTGAAAATTTTAATAAGTACCCCAACACTCAATTTTCCAGGGGATTTTATATTTACAGACTAATGTGTGCTATATGTTGGAAGAAGGGCTGTATATATAAGGCTGCGATATAACAGATGTCTGATCTGGTGTGGATAGGATTTCCACCTTTTACACCAGGGGTGCACAACTCAAGTATGTACGTAAGCTAGAGGTGATGTTTCCCAAAGCTGGGAGGGCTGACCCCCTAAACGCCAAATTATTACTGGGGAATTTAAAGCACTGTGCAGTGTGTGACGCACCAAATTTTTTGCTATAGTTTAGAGAGGAAAAAAGCGCTGTGCAGTGTGTGACGCACCAAATTTTTTGCTGTAGTTTAGAGAGGAAAAGAGGGCACGAGAGAGAGTATTGGTATACCCGCATACACCTTGCCTGTGTCTCACGTACCCCATACGTATACCACAGGTTGAGAAACTATGATCTAATGTATTGTAAAAATGATCCTTACTGTAAGAGCAGCCAGCTGAGGCTCTTCACCAATTCTGATTAAGTGTAGCCTGAAAAACTTGGTCTTCACGGGTGCCCATTATGATTTAATTATGTCTTACACCTTGTTCCTTCTCTTAATGAGGTCCGTAGTGAAATATCCTTGCTTTTGGAAGTCTTCAAGAGGAGACTGGACAGACACCTTGCTGGAATCAGTTGATCTCAGCCCTGAGCAGGGGGGTTGGACTCGATGATCTTTCATGGTCCCTTCCAGCCCTTAATTTCTATGATTTCAGCAGAACAGGATCGAGTCTTGAGATGACCTAACCCAAGAAGTGTTATAACCGTGCTGACTTTATTAGAAATGCTCAAAGCCATTCCCCAGCAGACTCCCCTAAAATTTCACTGCCTTAAGATTATTATTATTTTTGACACCAACAGTTTTTACAGCATCCCAGATAACCTGACTGGAAGACAATTGCCATCTCCTCACAAGAATACTCCTGAGTGACTATGGATCTAACTCCATAATCTAATAAATAGTTAAATAAATAATAATCACTCTCATAACAAAACTTGGCAGCTTGTGCCCATTTCTACTGTACTTTTTTTGCTGAAATCATAGATAGTAAATAGTTAGGTTTGGATACCTGTTGCAAAGAATATGATTCTTCACTTGGAAGTCTAAATGACTCACTTCACGTATAATTAGGAGTTTTTATGTTTACTTTTTGTGAACACTTGTGCAATCCAGTTGATTGAAATCAGCACTCAGAGAAAGAAAATAAATTACAAAATCCCATCTGCAAATATCTGTGGAAATCAAATGTTGAGTTTTACACTGGGGAGAGTTCAAACTGTAAGTGCTTGCACACTACCTGGCTGTTTAAGTAATGATATGTCCCTTGTTTCTTTACTGTTTGAACACCCCTCCTGGCAGGAGCAGGAACAGTACCATGAGGCTTCTCTGACCAGTCACAGCTAATCAACCTAGCAACAGTAATGAATCTCAAGCTTTAGATAAACAATAAGTCTTATCTATCCTAGAGTTAAAATAACTCTGAAATGTTTAAATGCTTTCAAACAGTGCCAGAGCAAGGGGGGAGGTCAGTGAGTGGGGTGTCTGCCCCAGGCACTGAAATTAAGGGGCACCTACAGGCGCTACTATTTAGTAATATTCCACTCAGTTTTGTTACAGTATTGTGTAGTTTACTGATATGTTTTTCTTTTGTCTTGAATCCTGTCTATATTTACATACGTGCATAACATTTCACTGAGGCAGTTACATGTGTAATGTTCACTAAGTAAAGTATATTCCCAATCAAAGTAGAATTGTTTTCCAGTTGTAATTTAAGTTTTTAAGTATTTACAATTAAAAAAATCAATGCATTTTCTTTTATTTTCATAGGTAGGATACTGGGGACTTGAGAACAGTTTGTATGGCTGTTCTCCATGTGAGTGTGACATTGGTGGAGCCTACAATAGCCTGTAAGTTTGTTCCCATTTTGAAGTTTCATCCAGTTCTTTAATTTTTATGAAATATTGTGCCAATCTAGTTGGGTTATAAGATTCTCAGTGTAAATGGAGAGACCAAATAGCTGAAAGACACAGTTCCATCATATGTGAACAATATAAAATCATTCTGGTATGTAAGAGTTTGTAAAATTTTTAGTGAGGTTTAAATGGAGTCTTAGGATGATTGAAAATCTTCTTGTCTCTTTCTCTAAAGCAAACTTTGAACTATTAAGTATTGAGATTGTTTTGAAAAAAAGTACAAACCATTCTGACTCAATTCGGGAGGCACAGGTCCCCCAGTTTTGTGCAATTAGATAGGAATGATGTTTTTGAAGTTGAGATTTGTCATTCATGTTTGAAAACTTAAAAATGCTTTATTTTCACATGTACAGAACTATTTTTGCTTTAAAAATGCTTAGCTTTAGAACCAATGGCTGCCCATACACGTGCTTGGGGGGGCATTTTAATTAGAGCAGTTCTTGGTGAACTGCTCTAATTAAAACACTTGTCATGTTTATTAAGCCTCTGCACATTTACAAATGGCTGTGGGATACATTATCTAACCTCATTAGACAAGGCTTAGATAAAGTGCCCCCACATCCATTTTAAAATGTGTGGGGGCTTATACACACGATGGTGAGGCCACACTGGAATGTTCTAATTAGAACATAGGCTGCCTAATATGTGCCTAGGCAGCCAGTCTTTTCAAATACCAGTGGCCTAGACTTTGTTCAGCTAGAGCCTTTTCTACTGCTTGAAAGCAGACACTAGCATATATAGACTTAAACCATGCAACAGTAGGTTTACTATATTCATGGGCACATGATGAAGTAAACAGCTGATTAAGAAAGTGTATGTCTCTCTGAATTAGTTGGTCTCTAAGGTGCCACTCTGCCCTGGCTTTTTCCTAGCTCTGCTCATATGCTCACAATTCAGTAGTCAAAACTAGTGAATACCCAACATGTTGCAACTTGTGGAATGGGTAGATTGATGACGCAGGGATCCAGGTTTTCCATTCCCCATGGAAAAATGGAGAAAACCATGGATTTCCCCTTTTTATCACAGAAAACACAGATTTCTCCTTTTAGCAGAGAAACCCATGGATTCCCTGATTTTGCAAACAGCTCTGCAGGCTGGTTGAGCTCCAGCCTGCAAAAGCTGTTTGCAAACAGGGCAGGAAACCCCCAGCCCTGCCCAGAGGGGGAGGAGAAGGGCAGGGCCTGAGATTCTCAATCAGCCATGGCTCTGCTCAGCTCAACTCAGCCTCACTCTTCTCCTGTAGCCTGTGTGGTAAGTGGGGCTTGCAGGGGGGCTGGGAGCCCCTCTGGAAGGGCTGGAGGGTTGCAGGCCATGGCTGGGGGGCACTGGCAGGGCTGGGGAGGAGCCAGGAGCCAGCCCCATCCCTGCCTGAGCAGGCAGCATCAGTGGGGGAGTCAGCTCCATGCTGCTTCTGCTGCAGCTGCCTGCTGTTGGGGGCAGGGAGCTGTAGACTTGGGACCTTGGCCCCATAGCCCTGGCAGCTGAGGGCCCCTCTGGCAGGCCTGGGTGGCAGGGGCTGTGGGGGGGGCAAGAGTAGGCTGTTATGGGGCAGTGAGGGTCACCAGCAGTATTGGGGGAGCTTTGGGGGCAGTGAGAGGCACCAGCAGTATTGGGGGAGACTTTGGGGGCAGTAAGAGGCAACAAAAGGGCGGGGGGGGGGGGCTTTGGGAGAAGTGAGGGGTACCAGCAGGGCTTAGGGATGCACTGGGGGTTGGGTAAGGGGCACCAGCAGGGTTGGGGGTGCTGCAGGGGGCTTTTAATTTTAATAATGGATTGGGGGGGTTGTCAGATAATTCATGATTTTTCATCAGAGAATTTGTGATTTTTTATCACAGAAAACCAGCATGTGAGCAGCTTTTGCTTCTTTTAACAGATTAATAAGGAAACATGGGCATTAGAAGCAAGAAATGGCAGTGAGCTGCTAGAAAATTATTTTTAAATGGAGGCAGTTTTACTGAGAAAGGAGCAATAAGGACAGAAAGCAAAGGTAGAATAGCTGTCCCCTGGGTGGGCTGTAAAGATACATACATTATTAATTCTTTTATACCACACCCTTGCCATTTCCTCTGTCAGATGCTCATCAAATGACGGTCAGTGTGAATGTCTCCCTAATATTGTGGGCCGTCAGTGTAATGAACCATCCCCAGGCTACTTCTTTGTACCACTGGATTATTATACCTATGAAGCAGAGCATGCAAAGGCACTCTCTGGATCTGCACTGCTGGTAGGTTGTTTTGTTTTCATGAACAGCATGCATAAGGTGGTTTAAATTGGTGTAAGAGAGTCTCAGCTGCTGAAAGTGAAAAGTGGGTGCCAAGGAGAGGGTGCTGTAGCTGAAGAAGAAATTAGTAGGAGAAAGGAAGATGAGTCAGGGAAAGTAGATTCTCCACCTTTGCAAGTTTAAAAGGCACTCCTCCTTCAGTCAGTGAACTCCACTGACTGAAGCACTTACTCCTGGAGCTAAGAGAAATACACCCAGGTGTCCTTTGCTTTCTCCAGTTATGGGCCCTCCCTGCTGTAAATCTGAGCATCCTAAGGATCTTTCTCACTGGCCAGTGACCCCAGGAGGCCATTATGGCAGCTGAATTTGCCAAGGGGCAGGAATAACCTTAGCCATAGTATCTTATCTCTGATGTTCACACAGCTTGTGTAGAAAGGAAGCTCTGGCAGTGTGTGGCAGCTGTGGAGTGGATGGTCTTAAGGAACTTTTTAGACAAACGGTTGCTTGCAAACACAGGGAACTATATTTGAAAGCTCAAATGGCCTTTTCCTGTCCTATCTTTCTATGGCACCTGAGGGGATGGTAATCATCTCTGTTTCATTATGTCAGCTTTAGGGTAGCTGTGATGGGAGGGAGAATCTAGTTCCATTATGATCCCATAGACTCACTTACATGGTTTTAGAAACTGACTCTGAACTGGCCAAGTTTTTCAGGTTTTTATATAACTAAGTCATACTTCAGTTTCCCAGAATATTTTTGGGGGAATATCCAAATATAGACAGTTAATTTGCATGCAGAGTGCAAGCCTGTTTCTGCTGGAAACAAGATTTCTACATCGCCAAGATTTTTACCAGTGTCACTCCTTTATGTCATCCAGAATCTGCGAGGAGTAATAGTAACCATTATTTAATTGCAGTTTACATATGAAAATGTTCAGTTTTAATTGCTAGCACTTATCAACCTACATGCCAATAATGATATAGAAAACAGTTTTCTGGGATATAGTCTAAAGCAATGTATAATTGTGCACATGGAAATAAAAGTTATTTATAACAAAGTGAGTGGGAGAGTTTTAAACTTTCTGTGCCAAATTCTTAGAGTTATATAAATGTATATCAGCAAATAATTTAGCCTATTTTTTTAATTTTGAAATTACAGAGCAGTTGTTCATTTAAAAGTGCTGTCATCTAAATGCTCCATTTTTTGCTTTTAAGGTTAAACCAACAGCTTTTCCAAGGTGTGATATCTATTTCCAGCAGCAAGGATATGATTTCACAATTGAAAATGGAAAGATTATACTTAACAGGAGTAAGAAACAAAGCATGAGAAAAATAGGTCTGAAACAGGTAAGCTAATACAACAATTGAATGACAAAGGATGCAACAAGTGCTGCTGATGTTTAACACTGCCACAAGAACACTGGGGCTGGGATAGAGTAAACCACTGCTGACTATAAATGTAGAATATGCAGGCCTGCACCTCACAATTGAGTTTTTCAGTACACAAATGGGTTGGATATTACATAAATCATTCAAGAAAACCTGTCTACATACACAGGTAATTTTGCCAGGTATAGACTATAAGCTCAGACCCAAAGATTTCATTACAAAGGAAAACCTAACCAGGAGAGAAGAAAAACCCTTTTTCATAATTTGAGGCCTATTTTCAATGTTTACAACTTGCTTGATTCATTTCTGTTAGATATATGAGGGTGGGGGTTAATAGCACATATTTTGCTTGTTTATTAGGTGATGCTGACTAGCTGCTGAAGGTAATAAAGTACATGGCAAAAGTGCACAATTTTTCAATTAAAGAAGATAAGAACTGCCATTTACTATTTTGGGTCAAACCACAGGTCCATCTTGCACACAGACCATAGGTCCATCTTGCTCAGAATCCTGTGTCACACAGTGGCAAAGAGTGGATGCTGAAAGGGAGAATGAACTGGGTATGACCAGGATTTTTTGCCACTGTTCCTTCTCACTTCAGCCTCCATCATTTAAAACGTCTAGGAAGTTCTAATTCAGAGGCTGTATGCCTAACTCCCATGCTCAATAGCTACTGATGCCCCTTTCCTCCAAGAATTTGTCCAATCCCTTTTTGAATCTGGCTAAACTGTCAGCTTCCACAACATCTGGTTGCAATGAGTTCCACACTTTAATTACATGCAGTGTGAAAAGAACTTCCTTTTGTTAGTTTTAAACTTACTACCTACTAGTTTCATTTTGTGACCCCTAGTTCTTGTATTGTGAAAGACCAGTAAATAATAAATCCCTATTTACTTTCTCTTTACCATTTAGTATTTTGTAAACCCTTTCATGTCCCCCCCTCAAGTGTCATCTCTTCTAAACTGAATAGACCTAGCTTCTTTAGTCTCTCCTCATAAGCCCCTCCATACACCCCCTTGTTGCCCTTTCTGGCCCTTCTCTAGTTCTTCTATATCCTTTTTGAGGTGTGGGAACCAGAACTGGGCACAGTATTCAAGCTGTGGATCACCATGGATTTATAAAGAGGCATGATGAAACCTTTTGGTTTTGTTTACAATTCTCTTCTTAATAATCCTGAACATTTTGTTTGCCTTTTTGATGGCTGCTTAGCAGTGAGCTGATGCTTTTTAGCAAATTGTCCACAGTGATTCCCAGATCTCTTTCCTGCCTGTAGTAACAGATGATGTAGAGAGCCCATCACAGCATGTATATAGTTTGGGTTACTTTTGCTCAGGTGCATCACTTTACACTTTTCTACACTGAATTTCATCTGCCATTTAGTTGCCCATTTACTCAGCCATGCCAGAATCTTCTTTTAGTTCCTCACAGTCTGCCTTGGTCTTTACCACTTTGAATAAACTTTGTATCATTCACACATTTGGCCACCTCACTATTCACCCTTTTCCAGATCATTTGAGTATGTAAGCATAGCACTGGTCCCAACACAGAATCCCTGGGGGGCCCTGCTGTTTATTTCTTTCCATCCTGAAAACTGACCATTTATACTCACTCTTTACTTTCTATCTTTGAGCCAATTTCTAATCCACAAGTGGACATTCCCTATAATCCTATGACTACCTCTAATTTTTTCCTACCTGCTTAGTCTTTAGAAGACTGGATAGCGAGTATTGCCGTTAACCCCCGTGGAACTTTAGCAAATGAATGCTGCAAGAACAAGCCAGACCCACAGAAGCCATATGCACTGGCCCTACCAGCTAGAAAGAGGTCTGGATATTACCTTCTTTACCACTCTTTTTTAATGTTCATGTGCTCTTATTAAGTTGTTGTGATAAGTTCCTAGGAAAGTGAGAATATTCACCGAATACTCCCAGAATTGGGATGATCCATGTGATCCTTCACACTGTCAGGACACCATAGACAGCCATGTGATGCAGAGTGAGAGTTTGACACTTTAGCAACTGTTCCAGCAAAAGTCTACTTTGGCTCAAGTGCACTTTTGCATCCTTGAGGGAGGAATGCAAGCTGAGATCCTGCCCATATAGTGATTCTTTCTGGATAATAGATCAACGGTTCAGACACAATGTCAGGGATTAGGACCCGTTTCATTAAAGAGATGGAAAAATTGATTGATACCAGTGTTGTCCCTAGCATTTCACTCTCATCAGCAGGGATCCTGGTTTTCCCTAATAAAAAATTGCAAATTCTTTGATAAAAAAATCAAAATGATCTAATAAAACCCCCAAATCCATGATTAAAATGAAAGGCCCATCACTCCTTCCCACAGCCTATCAGGCCCTACTGGTGCTTCTCACTCCCCAACCCCACAGCCCCCTGGACCTGCTTTTGCCCCTCACTACCCCCACAACCCCCTAGCCCTGCTTGTGTCCCTCACTCCCCACCATAGCTCCCTGGTCCTGCTTGTGCCCCTCACTCCTCCCCACAGCACCCCACCCAGCCCTGCTTATGACCCTTGCCCCCTAGCTACAACCCTCTGCTACCCCCAGCCCTGCTGGAGGGGGCCCCCAGCTGTCAGGGCTCCTGAGGCCAGGGAACCAGGTCCACAGTCCCCTGCCCCCAGAAAGAGGTGATGGCTGCTGCAGTCAAGCAGAGCCTGGCTCCCTCCCCCTGCTTGCTAGCTGCCTACTGGACGTGTGGGTGGGGGGCCCAGCTCTCCTCCTCTGTGCACACGCCCAGGCAGGGGTGACCTGTGCCCCCAGATTTGTGGTCAAGGGTGGACGCAGGTTGCCTATTGCGGGCTTGGGCTCTCCACCACGCTGCCCTCCCCTGTGCCCTCTGCAGCCTAGTGGGTGCGACCCGGCACTGCAGGGAACAGTGGAGCCGTATGGGGATCTCCTTGCCACCATGAACTCCACGCTGCCCTGTTGATGCGTTCCCTGCAAATGTTGCAGCAGTAAGGGGCACAACCCTGTGCCATTGCTCCAGCTGCTGCTGTGTGTGTAGGGGATGCGTCACCAGGGCAGCACAGAGCTCACAGTGTCTGTTCCCTGCAGTGCCAGGTCACATCTGCTGGGCTGTGGAGACCCTGGGAAAGGGCAGCAGGGTGGGGAGCCCGAGCCCACAGCAGGCAGCTTGATCTTGCCTCACACACAGATCTGGGTGGCATGGGTCCCCCAGCCAGCGCCATCCCACAGGTCCCCGGATAAGCTGCCTGTGGCCTTGTCCCATTCCCTGCCAGAGCCCTGCAACAATGCATTGCAGCCCTGGCCCCCAAGCCTCACATACCGCCCAGCCCTGCCCAACTCCCTCCCTCCCTATGGGGGTCTCATTCCTTCCCCCCCTACACACACACACACACACACACACACACTCTCTCTCTCTCTCTCTCTCTCTCTCTCTCTCTCTCACTTACCTGCAGGAGTTGCTCTCCAGGCTTCCTGGTGGCCACACATACATACATGCACATAGTGCCTTCTGCCTGACCGCTCTGCTCTTGCTCCCCCCAACCCTTTGCAGGCTGGAACTCTGCCAGCCTGCAGAGAGCTCTTTGCAGAACTGCAAAATCAATAGGTTTCTCCAGTAAAATGACATATCTGTATTTTCCTCTGGTAAAGGGTAAAATCCATGGTGTTCTACATTTTTCCATGGGAAACAGAAAACCTGGATCCCTGCTCGTCAGACTGAAATAGTTGGCAGAGAGGGGCAGAGAGGGCTTCAGATTAATATCTCTTTCAAACAAGAGTGGTTGGAAGTATACATGTATGACCAGTGACTTATAACCTCCACAGTTATCCTAAGAATGATTATGTGAGCATTGCCACCACAGTTTGGGAGTTAAGAGAGCAGCAATTAACAGAATGTTTTTGCAAAATCATCTTTTTAAAACCAAATCAGATTTATGTTTATAAAATACCACTCTAGCCTTTTAACAATCATGGAGACTGTGTGGTATCATAAACAAAAATGACATTAAACATGGAAACCAGTTACACGCTCCTCCATATTAAACGCCAACATGGTATCTCCTCTCCTGAGTATGTGTGTGTGTCCCCCTGCCTCTTTAAGACAAGTGAACACAGAAGACTATTCCAAATCCTTTTCTTGAGTAAATGGCTTCTACTTATTGACTGTCTGATAAAGGAACATTGACTTTTAATTTTGGTTTATTCCTTCTAACAGAATTGCACTTCTACAGACTCCTTTCTGCTTAGAACCAGGAGTAGGGTATTCTGTAGATGTTTATTTTTCTCAGCCTTCTGCCTCTGACTCAAAGACTAAATCAGCCATCTTGATTGATTCAGTAAGTAACCGTGCAGTAGACTTCCTTTAATAACATTGTATCTGCTTCCAACTTTTACAGAGGCATATTCCAAATATTTGCTAAATAGTTTTTAGAATGCTAGTTTTAATTACTGCAAACAATTATTTTATCAGAAAAATAGATATTTCTATGTACTAGTTTATATTTGTATACTAATCTGTGTACAAATTCTGTAACAGCATGGTCAGCTTAAGTAATTGCACATGGTAATAGCCAGTTAGGTGTGAAATGCACCATTTTCTGTGAGTGCGCTCCAAACAGGCTTAGGAAGTATTTTACTTCTGTAACTGTACACAGGACTTTGTGCACATGATTTTTTTTGAGAACCGAGTCTAAAATGTATGATACTTTATTTTTCTATGATTCTGTTGTTGCAAAAAGCGGTTTGTTTCTTTGGAGGCCCGCAAAAATCACAGACACACAAACATCAGCCAGTACAAAAGGATGTATTTGTTTGCAAACAAGGTCAGAGTGGGGCATTGATGCCCAAATCAGCTTCTGACAACCTAATTGTGTTTGCAAGCGGAATTTATCTTCTCTCTCCTGAGCACGTGTGCAGACACCGGAACTCTTACAGCTACTTCCGTTTCATACAAGCATACATGTAGTTACATCATTACATACATCGCATGTATAGTATAATTAGCTACTTAAGTATGCGGGGCGGAGGGGTAAATATGCATCAGCTCATTAAGCATGCCCAGAAACTACAACAGTTCGCCAAAAGTTCATATCCCAAGGCCACAGTCAATTGAATTCCAGCTTCTGTATCAGCATGAGAAAGGCTAAGGCGGATGAGGGGGAGAAAGGAGCCTTGGGCAGTATTTCTTTCTTATCAGGTGCAAGATGCAAGCTGTGCATTTCTAACAATATTCCATTTCTAACACTGTAATGATGTAAGACCAAATGTGCACAGCAGGGCAGCCCCAGTTGCTGGTGCTGATGGCTGCAGGGCGTTCACATGCCACTGTGGCAATGACCATTTGTGCTCCTTTCCTGCCCCCACCCCACAAAGGCAGTGCCCAGGACTGCTGCCCTAGTTGTCCCCCATTAGTTACATTACTGCAGGGGTGGGCAAAGTCTGTGGAGACCCCAGGAGCATGGGGCCATGACAGCGCAGGGTTAGTGCCTCCATGGAGACCAGCCCAAGGAGCATGCTGGCAGGGCACATAACTGGGTGCGGAGCTGCTCTGGGTCCAGGCCAGGACTTTGTAGTGGTGACAGCATGGGCTGGAGCCAGGGCAGAGCTGTGATCTGCTGCCCCAGGGGCATGCAAGTAGCAGATTGCGGCTCTGCTTCAGTTCTGGCCTGTGCTGTCACTGCCACAAGACCCCAGCCCTGGCCCAGAGCAGCTCCACACCCAGCCATTGGCCCTGCCAGTGCACCACTTAGGCTGGTTTCCTTGGACATGCTGCCCCCCTGCTGCCACAGCCCTGCCACTCCTGGGGTCTCCATGGAGACCGGCCAGCACAATGTGGGCAGGGTCTGCTAGAAAATGGAGTCCTCCACAGGCCCAATCCGGCCCATGGGCCAGACCTTGCCCACCCCTGCAGTAGTGTAACTAATGGGGGACAGGTGGGGCAGCAGCCCTGAGTGCTGCCTTTGTAGGGGTGGAGGGCATAAATAGTCACTGCCACAGTGGCAGATAACTGCATAGCTGCCATCAGCACCAGAAGCAGGTGCTGTCCATGCTTCGTGGCTGCACTGGGTACAGAGCTATCATGGCCCTGCCACTCTTGGGGTCTCCATGGAGACCTGCTGGAGCAATGCAGGCAAGGGCTGCTGGAAAATGGAGTCTGACCACCAACCGAATCCTCCATTTTGCCTACTCCTGGCCTAAAACGTTAGAAAAAATGTGGGATGAAGTAAAGGAGCAGCAAGGTAGAGGATCTAGAAATGGCTGAGCTCTGGGTCTCTAACCATAAAGTGTAGAATTAAGTAGAAGGGACCTGTACACCTACACAAATATCTAATCATTTCTTTCTTGTCAAACCTCAAGCTTGGCCTTATTCCTAGAATCAGTTCTGTGGAGAACTTGTGTAGTAAGAAAGATTTGGATGAGTATCAGCGGTATCATTGCACTGAAATTGCTTCAGAAGTTGGACCTCATATTTTACCAGAAGTATGTGCAAGACTCATAGTGAGCATGTCTGCTCATATTCACAATGGAGCAGTTCGTAAGTATCAGTTCCAACAGGATGGTATAGGTGCTTCTGCTGCTTGCTGACTTACTGTGTTTTCTGTAGAATACTGATATTTTAACAAGAGTACTCTTTAATTATGTATGTGTAAA
Organism: Crocodylus siamensis; assembly: GCF_052110815.1. Taxonomy (NCBI): domain Eukaryota; kingdom Metazoa; phylum Chordata; order Crocodylia; family Crocodylidae; genus Crocodylus; species Crocodylus siamensis. Next base: position 27,047,666 of record NC_143398.1, on the reverse strand, counting down.
TAGTCGTTTAGTAAATCTTGCATTGAACAACTAGAGGAATGCTGATCAGATATTCCAGTATGCTTTCCTGCAGGGATTCCTTGTGGTTGGAGAGGCCTTGAGATTCTAAGTGCTTGTCTCAGTGAGGTCATCAGGTCTCACTGCCACATCACATTTGAAACTCATTGGGCACATCTACAAAAGATGCTACATGACTGTAGAAATGAGCTATGTCACTGTAGCTCACTGCTACAGCGACGTAGCATCAGTGGGCACAAACCATGACGCTAACACTCCAGCTTGTCGCTACTATGCAGTAGCATGAGAAGAAACCCTGTGCAGCATCAGGACTGTGCAGTAATGCAGGTTACTGTGTAGTCATTTAGTACTTGCTTAAGCAAGTACTAAAGGACTGAGGAATAACAACTGCACAGTCCAGCGCATGTGTAGATCTGCCCGTTGAAAGGATGCCAGGACATGTGAAAAATATCTTTGAATTAAATGCCTGTTGTAGTAGCTATCTGTTTGGCAATGGTCTTTACATGTGAATCAGAGGCTATGCCAGGAGACACAAAGAAACTGGAGACTACAGGACCTGACTTGAAGCAGTTCCAAGTTGACTGCACAGTCTACTTACTGTGAAATGCTTACTGGCCCATGCTAATACTGACAATAACCAGTCTGAATGAAAACAAAAGTCTTTTTTCATCAATGTTTGTCTTTGATTCCTGACTAAATCTGGAAAAAAGAATCTCAGCGCGTTTACACATGACACTACATTGCGGTAGCAATGTGCTATGGCAACATATCATTGGTGATTGCAAACCATGACACCACAGCTATGTCACCATAGCAATACACTCCCTCATTATAGTGCATTGTTTTGGCAACATAGCAACTGAAAATAACTGCATGGTGCACACGGCACAGTATGGGCTGTTACTGCACCATCGTTTAGTACATCCATCTTATCTGACAAATTTACTATTCAGTGGGTGCATCTACATGAGTCCCTATGGTGCCTTTGTTACTGTGCTGTTATTTAGTACTGCCTTTTGGAAATTTCCAAAGGGTGGGTGCAGTAACAAAGGCACCATAGGGACATGTGTAGACGCGCCTACTAAATAGTAAATTTGTCAAAAAATGGAGTTCTGGAGGAAGTGAAATTACTTGCAAAAATTGGTTCAAATGCACCATATAAATTCTGTTTCAATAAAAGTGGGCTGAAAAAATTGAAAGTGTCAAAATATGTTGTTATGGTATTCTCATAATGGAATGTTTTATGTTGGAAATTTTAAAATGTTCTATTTGAATATTTTCAAAACCAAGCCAAAAAGATCCACTGTTTGCGCATCAATACCTGAGTATTACCATGTGGTATTTTGTGTATATATTGGCCACACCTACACAAGATGCTTACTACATAGTAGCTCATTACTACTGTGCAGTAGATCATTACTACTGTGCAATAGCATTGCCAGGCACTAACCATGATGTGACATTATTGTGCAGTAGTAATAAGCTACTGCTCAGTAAGCATCACTAGGCAACCATACTGGGACACTAATGGTGGTTACTGCACAGTCGTTTAGTACTTAGTTTGCAAGTACTAAATGACGGCACAGTAACAACTGCACAGCCAGTGTCTTGTGTAGATGTGGCTGCTGTGTGGTCTGTGTGTTTTTAACATAAGGCATAAGACCTTAGGAAAGTAGGGCTGGAAGGGACCTCACAAGGTTATCTAGTTTAGCCCACTCTTCAGTGTAACTAAACCATCCCAGCCAAGTGTCTGTCCAACCTGTTCTAAAAAATGTCCAAGGATGGAGATTCCACAACTTCTCTGGGTAGCCTATTCTAGTGCTTGACCACCCTCAGAGTCCAAAAGTTCTTCTTAATCTCTGACCTAAATTTCCTCTGCTGCAGCTTCAGCCTTGCTCCTAGTGTTGTCCCCCATGGCCACAGAGAAAAGCCCATCTCTATCCTTTCTATAATCATTCGTCAGGTATTTGAGGACTGTTATTGAATTCCCCCCTCAGTCTTCTCTTCTCCAGAATAAATTACCTTAGCTCCTTCAGCTTTTTCTCAGAAATGTTGCTTCCCATTTGTGATGCTTTGCACCGGACTCTTTGTGATCTGTCCACATCCTTCTTGAAGCATGGGGCCTAAACCTCCAGGTGAGGCCTCACCAGGGCTGAATAGAGTGGAGGAATCACTTCCCTTAATTTGTAAATGACATTCTTGTTGGAAAAGCCTAGTATGCTGTTGGCTTTTTTGCAACAAGAGCATATAGTTGGCTCATACTCAGCTTAAGGTCAGTTATAACCTCCAGGTTCTTCTCTGCAGTACTGCAACCTAGCCAGTCATTCTCTAGTCTGTATTTGTTCATATAATTATTCTATTCCAAGTGCAGGACTTTGCCCTTGTCTTTGCTGAATCTTATTTGATTCATTGCAGAACATTTATCCTGTCTATCTAAGTCAGGAGTGGGCAATTATTTTGGGGAGAGGGCCACTTACTGAGTTTTGGCAAGCCATTGAAGGCCTCATGACAGGAAGCCCAGGGCAGATAAATGTTAATTTTCTAAATTTTTTAGGGGTCCCATGGGCCCGATAGAATGGCCTGGAGGTCCACATCTGGCCCCCTGGGCCACATTTTGCCCACCCCTGATCTAAGTCATTTGGGATCATAGCCCTGTCCTCCACTGTGTTTGCAACTATACCAAATAGGTGTTGTCCACAAATTTGCTAAGTATGCACTCTATTGCATCATCCAGATCAGACCCCTAGGGAACCCCAATTGATACTGAGCCATTGATGATTACTACTTGAGCACAATGATTCAACCAGTTATGTATCTGCCTTACAGTATGTTTGTTTAGTCTATATCTCCTTAGCTTGTTAATGAGAATATTGTGGGAGACACTGTCTAACGCCTTGCTAAAGTCAAGGTATATCATCCTCACTGCTTTCCCCCCATCCAGAGCCTCTCACTATCAAAGAAGAAAATCAGGCTGGTCATGCATGACTTACTCTTAGTTAATTCCTGCTGGCTGTTCCTGATCACTTGTTCTCTTCTAGGTGCTTTACAATAGATTCCTTGAGAACTGCTCCATTATCTTTCCAGGTACTGAGGTCAGGCTGACTGATATGTACTTCCCTGGATCCTCCTTTTTCCCCTTCTTAGAGATGGCCACTATACTAGCCCTTATTCCTTCATCCAGGACCTCACCCAACTTCCATGATTTCTCAAACATGATAGCTAATGGCTTGAAAAATTACTTCAACCAATTCCTTCACTACCCTACATGCATCCCATCCAGCCCTGCCAACTTGAGAGTATATAGTTTCTCTAAATAATCCCTAACCCAGATGTGGGTAAAATATGGCCTGCAGGCCAGATCTAGCCCACCAAGGGATACTATCTGACCTGCAGTGGGTTTCTTGGTCCCGCCTAGCCCAGATGTGGGGGCAGCCCGGGCCCTGGTGCGTGCAGCTGGTGCCACCACACCACCCCCAGGTGTGCAGCAGGGCAGGGGTGGCACAGGAGCCAGACTCAGCTTCCTGGAAGCCCCTGTGAGAGTGCCTCGCCCAACCTGGCTACCAGTGTCTCTGCTGCCACTGCTGGACCCAGCCCTACTGCCCAGGCACCCCAGCCTATCCTCTTCTGGTCTCACATTCTCATCACCCCACGATCCTGGCCCCATCCAACCTTCCCACTCCCAGACGTTGCTTCCCAGCCACCTGTGGCTCCATCCCATCCAACTGGCTGAGCACACCCTTCTCATGGGGGTCCTGGGCCAGTTTCCATGGAAACTCTGCCTGCCTGCCCACCTGCTCCGTCCAGCACCCTTGGCTGGGAGTGTGGAGTAGACAGGTTTGGTGCCAGATAGGATCAATTGCCACTACCTCCTGCTACACAAAGCCAGGTTAGCACCCCTCACCCAGCCTGTAACAGCTCACCAAAACATCTTAAGTGCCATCCAGCCCAAATAATTGCTCACCCCTGCCCTAACCTGTGCTGCCATTACTCTAGATTGTTTCTCTTCTTCCCTATCTTTGCTGCTAATTATACTCATCTGGCAGTTGCCCCTATTTGTGAAAACTGAAGTAAAGAAAGTGTTAAATACTTCAGCCTTCTCTGCATCTTCTGTAACTAGATTACCTACGGTTTCACTGGTCCGCCTCTTATTTTTGACATACTTTTAAAATCCCTTTTTACTGTCTTTTATATTGCTTCCCAGTTGCATCCCAAATCATATCTTAGCCTTCCCAGATCACACCTTGGCCTTCTCCATGCATGCCCATGTAATAGTTTTATACTGTTCCCTATGACTATGTCCAGGTTTCTACTTTTCATAACTTCCTTTTTGAAAGAATTTCTGTCTAGCTAGGCTGGTCTCCTGTTTCACACCCCATTCTTCTGATACATTGATACAGCTTGGTCCTTCACCTTTAAAAGGGCATCCTTGAAGTACAGCCAGCTCTCCTGGATTCCTTTACCACTCTAGCTTGCTTTTTGTGGGTACTGCCCACCAGGTTCCTGACTCTGCTTTTTCTGAAGTACACTTTTTTTTTCTGATGCTTTTCTTCCTTCCCTTAGGATCCTGAATTCTGTCATTTTGTGGTGGTTGTCACCCAAGTTGTCTTTCCTCTTCATATTTTGAAGCAATTGCTCCCTGTTTTGGGTAGCAAATCGAAAGAACTCCCCCCACCCTGAGGCTGTCCTGTCTACCGTATATATGAAAGTTATCCCCAACACACTCTAAGCATCTGCTGGATTGCTTGTGCTCTGCTCTTTTCCCTCTCAGCAAATGTTCTGATAATTAAAGTCTCTCTGAGAACCAGGTTCGGTGATTTGGAAGCTTCCATCAATTGTTTATAATAGGCCTCTTCCTCCTTCTTGTTTGGTGGCCTGTAACAGATGTCCACCATGACATCCCCACCCCCCGACATCCTCTTCTCTGACCTTTACCCAACAGCTTTCAACAGGCCTACCTTCTGCTTCATATTGTACCTCAAGAACAAGGGTATATTGCCTCTATATGTAGGGAAATAGCTTCTCTTTTTTTCCCTACCTATACTTTCTGAACAAGCTATATCCATATGTGACTATATTCCAGTCATGTGACCTATCCCACCACATCTCCCTAATCCTAATTACATCACACTTCTGTGATTATACTAGGACCACCAGTTATTCCTGTTTGCTTCCCATGCTTCTCACCTTAGTATATAAACATTTTGGGTATCTAACTGATTGTCCCGTCTTCTCCCCCCAGAACATTGCTAAGGCTTTTGCTATTGCTTCCCCTTACTAAGTTTTTGTCTAGGTTCCCTGACTCTTCACTTACCACTGGGCTTTTTTCTCCAACATCCAGAAAAGCTAGTCTAATACCAGTCATACATTGAAACATGTCCCTGGCTTTCCAGTTGTGAATTTCCTAGTCTGTGAATTGCACTTAAATTAGCCTATTCATTTAAATTCTTTTGGTTTTACTTCTTGCCCCTTTCTTGCCTCCTCCAGGTAAAAAGGCTAATTACATTCTAACATTTATAAGACCCATTGTTTCATAGAGAACAGTAGTTTCCTAAAGTCTTGCCAAAAATATGATTTGGAAAATCTGATATTTCATTTTTCCATTAGAATTCATTTCCAAAAACTTTATATTTTTATTGTAAAAAATCAGTAACAATTACACTGGAGTAATCCTGGATTCTGCAAACACATCTCTCCTTAACTTTGTTACTTGAGGTAGTTCCACTGATTTCCATAGGATTACTCAAATTAGCAACGCTTGACATATATGTATGTAAACAATCTCAGGATCAGGATTTAAGATTGGAACTAGAAGAATGGAGCTAGGCAACCAACCTTTCACCCACACTGTTCTGTGTCCCACTTTGGCAGCAGACCAGCAGACTCAAATAAATTTGAAGTGAAACAGAAATTCTTAATATGCTTGGCTGCTAGCAGGTGCTGCAAAATTGCCTACAAATAATCATTTAACCTGACATGCTCAGCACATGGAAAAGTACTTCCTGTGCTGCAAACAAATGTCTTACAAATTAGACTGAACAGACCAGTTCAAATTGCCATAAAATATTATTCATTCCTCAAAATGAACCAGAAAATTATTTCAACCACCTGAAAAATTCAACGTAGTTGCATGTACTTAATGCTCATATAAACAATTTATCTAACTGACAGGAAAACTGGCTTTAGCCAAGACCAAAAGTAGAATTACTATAAGAGGTGTAATTATTATTATAGTTCTGCAACTATTATAAACACCCCTAAATTACTGTCCACTGTTAAATTTGCTGTTCTTGTAGCATTACAAATAAGCATGGGAATGGGTAGCTGAACCTAAACCACCACCAACTGGACGATGATATCCCTAAATGGATTTGTGAGCCTGTTCAAACATTAGCAAATCACTCTTCCATAGGTATTAGATACAGATAGACCCAAAGCAAATACCTCAGACTTTAAGGATATTTGTACTTGGATCCAAATTTTATATCCTTTATTGTTCCCACAATGGACTGAGGTAATACCTTCACCTATTCAAATCCAAATCTGAATTTTGAAGCTGTGCTGATGATTCATATAAGATCATTATTGGCATAACATTATCAGATAGTCCAAACCCCATGATTGGGTGGCAACCAGTCCCATTGTAGGCATGTCTACACAAGATGCTTTGCTGCACATTAGATTAATCTAATGCACAGTAAAGCATCACTGTCTATAAGTGTGCGGCAATGACTATGCATTAGATTAGTCTAATGCAGTTTGCTAGTACCGATAGATAAAGGTACTAAAAAACAGCGTATTAAACTACTGTGCCATACCACAAGTGTAGAGGCTGACGGGGAGCAAATTGCTCCCAGTTGTATTGTTCTCCAAAGACCAAGGAGTTAAGCTTATAGAACGATAAAGCTTGCCTGTAGTTCTGCTGTTCCTTCCTGCAATCTCCAGGCAAATGTAACGACCTATACATAACACACCAGTCAGCCCAGGCAGCAAGGGACCAAACTGCTGCCTGGCTCTGGGCACAGCTCCTAGCCCCCGGGGGGGGGTGGTGAGGGGCAGTGGCAGTGGGGCCCAGAGTTTCCTTGTGATGTGTGTCCAAGGGGGAGATGCAAGGCACCAGGGACCATGCTGAGCAACCGATCCTGTCCCTGGCTGGGCTGTTCAGGCCACTGTTCCTCCATAGTATAATTGCAGAGGCAGGCCCAACCTGTCACCAGACGTGCCTGGCTCTGAGGGTCCTGTGGAGCAAGGGTCTGCACTGTGGTGCCTCCAGACCTGCTGCCCCTGCATGCTTACCACACTGGTGCGGTGCTGTGCCCAGTGCACCTGCAGAGTTCCCAGGCAGAGAGCAAGGAGCAGGCAGGCACAGGGAAGCGCAGACTGGGCACACAAGCACTTGCCTGCCCCTTGCCTGCCAAGAACTTTGCAGGTGCACTGGGTGCAGCCCTGCACTGGTGTGGTAAATGTGCAGGGGGCAGCAGGCCTGGAGGCACACCAGTGTGGAACTCTGCTCCACCCAAACCTGCCCCAAGTCCCCTCCGCCAGCTCAGAGCTGGCACCTGGGGGAGTCTGGAGCTCTCCCTGGCTGCTGCTGAGGGGCAGAGCAGGGCAGGAGCAGTCCTGGACTAGGCTGCTCCTGTTGGGCTCATTTTGCTCCCGCACCAGGCACATGTGTAACTGTGCACCCAGGAGCAGTTTAATGAGCCTGAATTTACTGTGCAGCAAATTCCATTAATTGCACGTATAGACGCACCCTGTGTGAGGTCCTCAGGGTCTGTTTTATTTTCTTAAGCCCATCTCTGGTAACATTTTAAGGTAATATCTCTAAAAGTCTGAGCACAGTAAACCTGATGTTTGTGTTGTCTTTCTTTTTAAGGAATAACCTGTATTTTTAATTCTTCTTGCCAACAGCATGCAGGTGCCATCCTCAGGGGTCACTGAGCTCCAACTGCAGTAAGCTGGGAGGCCAGTGTCAATGCAAGCCTAATGTTTTTGGCCGCTGCTGTGACACATGTTCAGTCGGGAGTTACGGTTTTGGATTCCATGGTTGTTACCGTAAGTGCTAAAGCTATGAAACAAATTGAATTCTTGCCTGTTCCACTAACAGCATTTCATTTGAGATTCCAAAACCATGGCTGGTTTTTCTCCCAACACAGATTTCTATGCCTGTGTGCTTCCTAGCTCCCACAAAGAGTGGAAATGGAAGTGCTGAAGAACCGAGCTAAAAAAGTGATCTAGTGGTAATTCAAGCCTAGCTAGAAACAGACAGTCCCAGAAGTCTTATAAGAGAACTTTCATGTACATAATTTATATCCCTCTGCTTGCAAACTGAAGAGGCTTGAATAAGTCTGAGTCCCGGAGTGATTATTTATGCCAAACCTTTTGGCCTGGCATGGGGGATATTAGTGCAGTCCCTGACTATACAAGGGGTAGCCGCTGCTTGCAGCAGGGAAAGGATCTCCTGGGGGAGAGAGGCTGCTGGAGACAGACATGTAGGCACCCAAGCCACCCAGAGGATCTAAGATGAGATACCTCCAACAGAGGTAGGGCCTGTAGGCAACATTTACCCTGAGGGAGGGAGACATTTTTTCGTGAAGCCGCTAGCTTGTGTTTTTGTTCCATTTTGAACTTGAAACTGGAGGACTAGATTGTGGCCATGGGGGTGGAAGAGGCTATGAACAGGGGTGCATGGCTGGCACTCCACGGCTATCTGTGCCAAAAGCCAGCTCCAAGCCAAAGAGGTGGAGACTGGCATGGTAAGACTGGAGCCCCGGGAGGGGCTGCTGCCAAGGCAGGGCCAATACTTGGGAGCCCAGGTTTTAAACAGTGAACCAAGGCAGAGGGTGCAGCCAGAGAAAAAGGGGGCCAAGACTGCAGTAGTTGAAGCCCTGACATGCTCAGAAGCCTACAGGAGCACTGCCTTAAAGGGGAAGCACTTGAGGGAAGAGCACAAGGCCCCAGGTGGGGGGCTGGCTTGGCTGGACAGGCAAAATGACCAGCAAGGCTACTGCCAGCCCCAGGGACTGCCTCCCACAATAAACAGCAATATAACATCAAGTCATAGCACGTGAGAGACTGGAGGTGACGTGGGCTGAGAGAGAGCCAGCAAACAGGCTGGACCACAGTGGGGGAACCAGGTACAAGGGTGGCAGACCCCCAAAGGCACCACAAGACATCTCAGTCTAAAGGCATTCACTGGTAATCAGTTCAGGAAAGATGCAGCTCATCCTTATCAAGACTTCTTTATTTGCTTTCATTTATCTAGCCTGTCAGTGCCATCCTCAAGGATCGGTGAGCACTCTCTGTGATCAAGTGACTGGGCAATGTTCATGCCGGCCAGGAGTTGATGGTCTGCGGTGCAGTCAATGCCTCCCTGGATATTTTGGATTTCCCAATTGTCGACCCTGTTCATGTAATGGCTACGCAGAGCTTTGTGACCCAGTGACTGGGGTGTGCCTAAATTGTAGAGGCTTCACAACTGGAAGTAGCTGTGAAAGGTAGGTTACAGGCCTTCCTGACATTAGTGACCCATAGACCTAGTGTTATTAAGACTTGTAGCCATCACAGTGGAGCAGTGTTTCTAGCATCACCTCCAACTACATTTGATGCCCCAATCCAAATGACCAGTTACCCATTTACACCTGGATTGACTGGGCATGACCTTTGCCACCACTCCAAAAAAAGGCTTGTAATCACAGCTCTGGAACTACAGGAAGATTCCTTACCTACTTTGCCACTATGCCCCAGGATGTAATCTAGAAAGTGTGTTTGAATGTTAGGTGATAGTTTGGTATTTGTTCCAGGATAAAGCACTGTAGTTACAAACTACTGGGTCCAGTTCTACCTTCAGTCACAGAATTGTATCCCTGACATTAATAGCAAATACACATAAAACCAAGAGTAAAACTGGACATCACTACTGAGGGACAACTGTGTATTTATTCAGCAAGCACAAGCATAAAATGGCAGCCACAGATTAATTCTCAGCACTGTAGGGCCAGATCCAATGAGGTTGCATGTACTAGCTCCAGAAAACATTCAGCAGATTGTTATGGTCCTCAACACCTCAGAATATTGGGCCTTCAGTGCCCTGCTACATGTGACAAATGCTATATATATCATTCATTTGTGAGTCCTAAAAATGTTTTAGCTGCTTAGTATTATAATAAGTTTTCAATATCAGTTTTATTACTAGGGTGTAGGTTGTAGCTGTGTTGGTCGAAGGACATACGCAGACAATGTATCTAAAAAACGGTGTGCCTCCTTTTTTCATTCATGCAGCCTTAGGGCAGCATGAATGATGTCAGTACAGCCCTGGCAATAGGGCTGGGCAGTTGACTAGTTTAATTTGGTTGGAGCATATCCTCCCAATTATTTTAAAGAAGACTTCTCTGTGGATTCTATAAGTAGTACCATTTTGAACTGGATAATCCTTAGTCAACAAGGAGCCTTTACTGACTAGTTAGCTAACTTGGAAGCAGTCCAACAAAAATGATACAGATGTTTTTACAAATAATAGGTACTTTTGTTTTGCAAAATATATAAAAAATGGTGTAGTTAAAGTTACTCTTAATTACACATTGTATATGTGTAATTCTTACATTATTGATTCAGATTGTATCAGGGGAGGTGGAAGATTGAATCAAAAATATTGGCCAAACTCTCTAGAACGTAAAATGCATAACTAGAGATTTCTTGATCCAGGTTTTGGGGATACAGCATTGATTTTAATTGAATCTGTTCAAGACCAGACACTTCTGTACCAAACAATGGAAGTAGTATTGCAGTGACAACTGCTCTCAGATTAAAAAAGACCTAATTGAATAAACCAATCTACGTGCAATGACTGAGAAGCACATTTGTCAAGAAGCGAATTTAATATGTTTCCGTGGTGACTGTTTTGACAGATGTATTGATGGTTATTATGGGAATCCTCTAAAAAGAGTGCCTTGTTGTCCATGTATGTGTCCAGAATCTCCTGCAAGCAACAGATATTTTGCACATTCCTGTTACCAAGATTTTCAGACTTTGCAATTAGTCTGCAATTGTCTCAAGGGCTATTCAGGTATGACACAAAATGTACAAATTGACACAAATTGTTTTTAATAATATCATTGTTCTTAATGAAAAGCTGAAAAATTACAACTATGTCCAGTTTATCTTCTCAGGGATATTGCAATCATAAGAATAACATAGATAAATAAAGTTAACGGCTGCTTGATTAAAAAACAACAGCCCAGTAGCCCTGCAATTTAAGTTCTAGTAAGCAACTAAAGGTAAAAAAATGGATGCAATGAAACAACCCATCCCCTCTATTTTGACTTTCACTTATTTGTAGATAAACCTGTTGTCTATTCTACGTATTTCTTAAATATAGATTTTTTATATTGGCTGCCCAATTTGAGGCTTCTACAGGGAGACGTTTAGTTGATAAATTCTCATAGATCCACTGAAGTAGTCAAAATTCATACTAGCAGGGGATCTCTTCTTTAGGGCCTCATTTTCAATGGTGCTGAGATAAAGACAAGTAGGCATTGTCCCTGAAAAAATAAGGCTGGGGTACCCAAATCAGAACTGCTGCCAAAATTTAAGTCACTCTAATTAGTGGACTGCTTTGAGAAGTGTGGATTAAAATGTTTTCCCATAAGGGTATGTCTTTATAGATGTAGAATTTTGACCTGGTGCATCATTCAGAGCAGGGGGTTTTCTTACTTTGAGCTACTTTTTTCACAATTGGCTGCTTCATTCTCAATTATCTTGCATGCTACTATTTTTTGTAGCAAGCTAACTCTGTATTTCTTAATGTCATGTGCTAGTCTGAATCTCTTGGGGGGGGAACTAACAAGCTTTCTCATTCCTCTGTACATTATAATTAAAATTTCTTATATTGCTGGGATGGAAAGCAAAGGTAGATGGAAAGTGTTGCCTTAAATGAATGCTTAAACTGAAAATAAAATTAGTTGAAGGTTCCATCAAGCAATCATCTTTAGAAAAAGCATAGTTAATCCTTTCTCCCTCAGCAGCCTCATGATAGAAACAGTAGTGCTGGACCTATTTGTTTCATGCTATTCCCAGCATGAAATTAGGACAAATCCTTTGTTTTCAAATTTTGCTGCCAGCTTCTGTCATCATACCCACCTTTACTTAGTCAAAATTAAATGCTAAGACACCCAAACACTGGGCCTGTAGTCTTTACTTAGGTCAAGTTCCCTTTCAAAACAGGGGAGTAAATGCTGTGGGATTATACTTGACTTAGCCATCATTTGTCCAGAGGATTTCTGTCATAATAATTATTTTGGATCAAGACATACACCTAACACAGGGGTTCTCACAAATCAGATCCCAGACACCATCCGGGTAAACAGCATGTGAAGGGGCTCCTAAGACTCTTGTGTACCAAGCCCTGACAGTAAACAGCGCTTTTTTGGTCATGAGCCAGTCAGGAGGTTGAGTGGGCTGCCTGTCCCACTTGGAAGATAAGGTAACATTGATAAGGTATATTGATAAGGTATATTAAGATAAGGTATATTGAGGAAGGCTTAGGACAGCTGCAGGTGGAGGAGTTCTTTGTGGTGCAACTCCCTTAGATCTATAATAAAATCAGAGAGCTAGGGGAAGAAGGCCCAGAACCAATGAAGAAACACACTTCCTGAAAATGGCCTCCAGCAAGGTTCCCTCTAAGGTACACGCGTGCATGGCTGCGCACAAGTAAAAGGCTGGCCGCGCACAAACTTTTTTAGGCTGTGCACCCACTGGGATAGGAGCTGGGCTGCAGTGTGGGACACTTACAGAAGGCAAGGCGGGGCGGGAGCCTGGCAGGGGCAGGAGCCTGGCACGGGCTCCGCCAGCTCCAGGGAACTGCTCCGTTCCCCTGCTTCGCCTCGGGGACTGAGGAGGCACGTGGCATCAGGGCCGGGGAGTGGAGCAGTTCCCTGGAGCCGGTGGAGCTTGCACCAGCCCCCAACGCCAGCCTCCATCCCTGCCCTGCCTCACCTTGGGGAGGAGCCACTGCCTGCCCCGAGTGAGGCTCTGCCGGCTCTGGGGAACAACTCCATTCCCCGGCTCTGATGCCACGTGCCTCCTTGCTCCCTGAGGCAATGCAGGGGAGCGGAGCAGTGTCCCAGAGCCAGCAGAGCCTGCAGCAGGCCCCCAAGCCTCCAGGCCCCTAACACCTGGCCCCCTTGCCCCTGGCCTCCAGGTCCCAGGCCCTAGCCCTCGCTGTCTGCCCCGGGTGAGGAGTGAGGAGCTTACCTTTGGTAAGTGTCCCACGCCACACCAAAGCAGCATACTAATGGACCGCTACTCTTTAGAGGCAACATTGGCCTCCAACATGTCCCTTAGATGATTTATAGACACTGGCTGTGTCTACACAAGACACTGACTGCACAGTCATTACTGCACAGTCACTTAGTACTTGTATAAACATATGTGCTGCTGCTATTTGTGCCACGGGAAATGTGCAGCCCTGCATGTGCATACTTGTCTGGACGCGCCCAGAGATTTCAAATAGGAATCCATAGCATAAAAAGCATTCTGACCTGGCGTGCTCTTTCCGAGTTGTTGGCAACAAAAGGTTTGCTCTCTCATAGTCAAAAAACAAGTACAAGCTAAGAGCTGGTATTTTCAAAGGGGTGCCTTGAGTCTAACAAGGTTGAAAACCATTGTTGTAGGCACTTTTTTGGCCAGAGGTGCTGAGTGAGGGTGGGAAGAGCTGCATATGTTCAACCTTTCTGCTGTTTGGGTCCATGTAATCTTAACCTGGTGGCCAATTAGAATGCAACACCACCAAACTGCCTGGTATCATTTTACTCTAGAACCTTGCATCTACACAGACAGGGAGAATTTTTTTACACTTTTAAGGGAAAAAAAAATAAGAGTTTTACGTGTGTTCACAGCACTCAGCATTTTTTCTTTTTTTAACTTTCCTTTCTGGTAGGCAATCAATGTGATGAGTGCCCTAGTGGATTCTATCTGAATGCAAGAAGTCCCAGGACTCAGTGTTTGCCCTGCTCCTGCAATAATAACATTGATATGACAGATCCAGAATCCTGTAACAAGACTACAGGAGAATGCTTAAAATGCTTAAACAATACACATGGGCCCAACTGCCAATTCTGCAAGCCAGGCTACTTTGGATCTGCCCTTATTCAGAGCTGCAGAAGTAAGTAAATAATTCAGTTACAAACAGATATTGCCACCAAGATTGTGCCTTAAGGAACTCATGGTGCACAGAGAACTTGGCTTTTACGGAGCTAATAAGACACTTCCTAGGAACTGAGCAACTCATACTATATTGGACAAATGCCTGTTAATGGCACTACTATCATGCTAGCACTGTCAGTTAAATTCTATTATTGCTATTCTTAGTCACCTTTTTAGGTTTCTTTACACTGTACATGTCTCATGGGAGGCAGTTTTCTGAAGTGATCATGCTATACTCTGCTCTTGGAAAACAAGCATATGCTCATTCTCTTCAGGGAGGAATCAGAGCGGAAGGAATTAAATTCATTTCAAATTCTGGTATAGTTAGTTATTCTCTGCATAATAACGGACTTTCTCTTTCCAGAATGCACTTGCAATCTTTCAGGCGTGAGCCCAGCAATATGTCCATCTGAAAATGAAGCTTGCCTCTGCAACCCAACAACTGGAGCTTGCCCTTGCTTACCTAATGTGATAGGTTCATTGTGTGACCAATGTGCTCCTGGCTACTGGAACCTGGGTAGCAGGAAAGGATGTCAGCTCTGTGGCTGTGATCCAAACAACTCTCAAACTAACCAATGCAACCAGGCAAGATAACAGTTCTCTCACAGCTCACATTTGGCAATGATATGTTGAAAGGACACAATCCAAGACTCTCATAACTTTTTTTTCAAATCTTTGCTTTGCTCCCTGGTAACAACAGCCTCTTAGAAATCTTAAATTGCCAGAAATTGAATTAAATGTGTCATGTTTTAGTCCATCATGCATTACAGGCTGACTTGTTGTGATGGGATTGCTCTTGAGCAATGAGTTCTTTAAATTTGTGCTTCCATATGGAGCACTGAAGTACTGTGAACCAGATCCAGTTTGGTCTTGGGGATGCCTACATTTAGGTTTTCCAGCACATAAAATCTAAGCATCTTTTACCCAAGACAGTGACTTATTTGACTAGATTAAGGCACCTAGGATCCCTATACAACCAATGAAGTAACTTGGGTGCTTCCTAAGAACAATCAAATGTGACTAAGGTTCATTGTGTAGGCATGCTAACCAGATCATGGTGAGAACTAGGCATCTCCGCGGGGCAATTCAGAAAACCTAGAGGCATGTAGGACTAGCCAATAGGAAATGTTAAGCCTAGAGATGTTCCTGAACTCCCTGCTCCTCTTAAGACTTTAGATGTCTGATCAGGTTGTATAGTCAGCATTTATAATCACTTATTATCCTCATTGACTGGTGGAGCTAGCAGGTGCTTTTGGCCCAGTAGCCTAGCTGTTAGAGTACTCACCCTAGAATAAGAAACCCTGGGTTCTAGGCCTTTTGCAGCCTGACTTTAATCCACTTCTTTCACTTCCCAGGGCAGTGCCCTAATTATTAGCGCTTAAAACAGGATGCATGTGACATTCCTCCAACTATCCTGATGCAGCTGGCCACTGGGGCCATGTCCAAACATATGTGGATGTTTGGTTCGCTAGGGATAACTTGCAGCGGCACACCTTGTGCCACCACTAGTTGTCCCTGGGGAATGCCTGTACTATGCATGCTCTGGCATGTAGTAAGTTACCCTGGGTGGGGTAGAGGAGGCTGGAGCCACCACTGGGCTGGCCCCAGCAGCCATACCTGGGGTCCTGGGGGCCTCCTAGAACTGCAACAATGGTGATCCTGCCACATGAAGCCTGGCTAACAACAGAGCATGGCTCTACCTGGCCAGGCTCCAGCTTCAGGTGGCACACACGGCCACTGTATGCACCACTTCCACCTTTTTTTTCCCCACGTTTTTTTGACCTCTGGATATCCCCAAAAACCCTGGATATCCCTAGAAACCCTCTGCACTGTTCCCTTGTAGCACGGAGAACAAATGAACATGTGGTATGTGGCATCTGCGGCACCACATACCACACAGCCACCCTCGTCTGGACGCGGCTTGGGTGGCCATGAAGGTAAGAGTCTTAGGGACAGAATCAAAGAAAGCAAGAGGGAGCCTGACTGTAGCCTCATGATTATGCCACTCCTCTAAGGGGAAGTTGTGGATTCAAGTCCCTGCTGCCAAATTTATTTGTTTGTTTAAGCAGTGCTTGTCTAATATCACATGCAGGACCATAACTAGGCTTTCTGAGGGAGTACTGTAACCACTAAGCCACAGCAGCTTACTTTTTTTTGCTTGCTTTGCTTCTGTTACATGATTTGTCCTCTTAGTTAACGAGTAGCCAAGCTTCAGTTGGATGGGGAAGGTGTGAGATTTCTTCATCAAACTCATTCCCTTAAGTGTAGTGATTTTGTGGGAGACATAGGTTCAAGTCAGTTCAGGTAAGGAGGGTATAGAACCTAGTTCTCTCAGTTCCTGACTGAGCGTGCTAAGCTATTGAGTAAAAGGTAAGCAGAATCACCACTTCCTCATTATTTTTACCTGAATTCAGTGATGTTGATACAGGTTGGGCATGCTCATAGTATACCTAATCAACAGTGTCTGTTGGGAGACTTAGGTGGAATCTGAGCCTCTGGCATGATCAGTTTGAATGGGGTGTATGCTGGAGTTAAGTGATGAGGTGTTCCACCTGATTCCTTTCTCAATAGGTGCCTATACATGTGCAACTAATGTGCCTGAATAAACTCTGGTGCAGTCTGTGCTGGAGTTTATTGCTCCTGAGCACGGTGTTTACACATTCATCCAGGACTGCAGCATGTTGAGCTGGGGCAGCACAGCCCTGCTGGCTGGGAGCCTGCAGGGGATCAGCCTGCCAGCCCAGAGCTGCTCCACCCTGCCTCAACATGCTGTGAAGGGGCTAGTTGGGCCACGAGGGTGTTACAGTGCAGGTCTAACCAGCAGGCAGTCCCCACACTATAGTACCCTAATGCCCCAACAAGCCCTGGTCACTGTCTATATGTGCATTGCAGTGGAGTAAATAAGTCCACTGTAGGATAGTACTTGGATAGTTAATTAGTTTACTCCAACCTAATAGCTCCACATATGTAGACAGTGACACTTTACTGCAGAGCTAATTAGGCAACACCACAGTAAGCGTCTTGTGTAGATGCCCCTACTGTATCAAAAAGCCCTAATAAAGACACCTGGAGATGCTTTGCAGTTCAAAATGGAGGTGAATAATGATTTTAGGTACTGAGGCTAGGAACAGACATTACACATAAACTGGTTTAAGAGATCAGGAACTGGTTTACACCTGTAACAGAACAGATGTTCAGTGCACATAAACCAGTTTGAAAATTGCTGAAAGCGGTTTGAGATAAACCTAGTTGAATGTAGTATCACACTTAACTGATTTGGGTCAAACCATTTATGCAATATCTGTCCAGACCCCTTGCTGGTTTAAGTTAAACCAGACTCCCTCAGCATCGCACAATGCTCTCTGGGCTGGGCAGGGCTGTCTGCAGAGCTGGCCCCTCCCCTCTGCTCCCTGGCTGGAGCTTAGCAGAGACTGCAGGCATCTGCCTGGCTTCCCCCTACTGCCCCCCCTCCAACTCCCTGCTAAGCAGGGATTGTCCTGTCCCCTCTGCCTTACACAGATACACAGCATTAACTAGCAGATCATATGCTGGCTATGGTCTGTGCTGTGGCAGATGGGACAAAGGCAGAATCAACAGGTAGCTAGTAATGTTTTCTTAATGAACTGATAAACACTGAGTTAGGGGTGATAAACACTGTTATCAATTCCCTGCTGGGCTGATCAGAAGCAGGGGAGGGGAAGGACCCCTCACTAATCAGAGCATTCTGCCAGGGCCTGGCTACTACCCCTCAGCTCAGCATTATGGAAGGGAAGGGAGGGCTGCTCTAGCTCCCCCGCTCTGCCCCTCCACCGCCCAGCTTCTAACCTGAGCCACTGCAAGCATGTGCCTGTATTTCTGGGATGTCTGTGCAGTTACAAACTGATTCAACCTAGCCAGGTTAGACTAACCTGCAAAGATTGAATCAATTCAGGCTCAGGCTGACTAACTAACTAATTTGAATGTCTGTCCTTAGCCTGAATGCATTTTCTCCCTGCTGGCACATGGCTAGATCTTATAATGAAACATACTATTACTGATTATCTGAGTTGTACCAATTATCCAATCTATAATCTCTGTTAATTAGTTTATTACTTGACTAACAAAATGTGTTTTCTAGGATAATCTGTTTCTGGACTCTTGAGAGTCTAAGTTACTTTTTAGGCATCCACAAGTTGTAATCCAAAGATCAGTAGTTTACCCTGTGAGAAATAAGATCTTGATGAAGAAATGTTGTTATATATAAAAGGACAACCCTACCTCATATGGGAGTTGTAAAGGGGGTGCACGTACACCCCCTGCAAAAAAGCACTGCTAACACCATCAGCAGTGCCTGTGGGTGGTCACTGCTCACCACTTCACCGCTGACGTCGTCTGTGGGTGGTCTGCAATCCCTGCTGGCCATTACCGCCACTGCCGGCAGCAGCTGCGGGTGTGTGCCGACCCTTGGTTGGCACTTGCCACCTCCCACCACTGACAGTGCTGATTGCATCTGCAGGAGCTTCCCCGCTTATTGCCACCTCTGTTGCCACCATGCTGCCACTGCCACTGTGCCCCCACCCCAGCCACCAGGGGCATGCACCGTTCATGCTACCTCAGATGGGCTGGAAACAGTCATTCACATTTAAGACGCCCTCCCACGTACCTTGTCAAAGTCAGTATGGAGGTCCAGAGTGTGTGAAAACTTTAATATTAGAAAACTAAAATCATTCCCCTTATCCTTTTTGTTTTCATTTCCATCTATGCTGTTTTCCAAACTCTAGCCATATGATACTAAGCAACTAGGAAACTTGAACCAGATCTCTGTAATCACTGTGCTCCAGAAATGCACAGGAACAGATCTGGTGCATTCTTTGTGCAGCTATATATTGTAAATCTCAGAGAAAAAACATGTCTACTGAAATAAATAGTTATTAGTGTGCTTGGTGCTGTTTCTTCCTCCTATTCATTATATATGTTGTTTACTCTTGACTGCCTTTACAGTTTACAGGCCAATGTCTGTGTAAATCAGGCTACCGTGGAAGGCACTGCGATGAATGTGAGGAAAATTACTTCGGCAATCCACAAACACATTGTATTTGTAAGTACTGCCAGATGACACAGACTGAACCAGAATCTGCAATTGCTTTAATGGTCGATATTCACATTCATATACTAAACAAGATGTACAAATAGAGAAATCGATTTTAATACTTTTGCTTTAGTGTTATACCTGATATTTGGCATAAGGCAAGGTAGATTTGCACCTTGTAGACTAACTAAATTAGATGTGCATAAACTTTCATAAGTAGTAGCTTAGTCCATCAGACTAACATGGCTAAGTACCTCTCTAAACATGATACGCAACCCTGGTGAATATGTAAGGTTATGACAGAATTGTGAGCTAGAGTTGGAAAAGACCTATTAGATCAAATTCAACATTGTTCAGCCTGGTACATTTTCTAGCTCTTTGTCCTGTCATCTGTGGAGGTCCCAAGGGAGATGGTACTGAGGCTTTTTCTAAGAACACTACTATTTATCCTAACTCATCTCAAGAACAGATATGATCATTTCTTCACTAACTTACAGTCACAAGAAGATGATAGCAAAGTATAGGAGTATACAGATAGAACTAATACATAAAACTACAGCAAACAAAAAAATTTTTATCCTGCTTTATTTGATTAATGAAGTTAAATTCCTTAGACACCTTTGAAAATACCAGCCAAAATGGTCAAACAACAGTATGTCAGTAAAAGGAGGGGCGGGTTGTTTTACTATGCTGAACAGTATTTTCTGGGTTATTTTTTAAAATATTTTATCACTGTTATTTATCTAAAATTGAAAGACAAAAACAAACTTATGCTGTTTTCTGCCTCTGCAGCATGTAAGTGTAACCAGGAAGGAACACTCAACTCATGTGACAAAGTCACTGGAGCCTGCAGCTGCCACGCTGGCATCACAGGGAGGTTCTGTGACCAGTGTGGTCGAGGCTTCAAGCAAGAATTCCCCACGTGCCCTCGCTGTCACCTTTGCTTTGATCAGTGGGATCATGAAATCACTGCCCTTTCTCAAGCTGTTCAAGGGTTAATGAAATTTGCTGCAAATCTGGAAGATGAGAAAGAGACAATGCCCAGCTGTGATACACACTTTAAAAGCTTTGAAGTGATGATTTCTGAAATAGGAAGAATTTTAAAAAGTCCTGTTCTTTCACTGAAAATGTTCTTAAACGTCAAGGATTTCTATGATTACATTTGGTAACACTTTCTTTGTAGAATAGGATTGCACTATACATATTTCTGGGGTGGAAAAGCAGTCTTCCATTGTACATAATTAGTTGCACAGTTTTTTTTAGTCCTATTTCTGATCATGTTACAAGTGTTAGATGATCAATTAATGATGTTCAGTGTACTTGTAAAAAACCCCCAGCACATTTATTATTTATCCCAAATCTATAACTTCATCGCAACCCTGTCAAGTGCAACTGAAATGAGGAAAGAGAAAAGATGGCTTTACTTTCTCACTTCCCCAAAAGCCAAGAGCTCCTGCAGACTGGTCCATCCCCTGGCCTAGCATTATTTTATGTTGCCTCAAGGCTGGTCTAAATTGTGTGTAGCTAAAGGCTTAAGAAGTTCCACTTCTACGTTCTTATATAAATGTCAACCTCCTGTTGATCAGAATCCTTAAGACCCCCACAAAGATTGCAATAGCTGTCAGATCCACTCAGTCAGGCTGGTAATGCAAATACAAGCAGCCCAGAGCCTTTCTTGTGCCAGACACACTGGTTTATACATAATGTCAATGCATGAATGAATCTTGTCTTTACCTTCTACTTTGCCTGCAAAACAGAGAGATGTGTTTATTAATAAGCCAGTCAGCATTTAAATGCATAAATTAATAGCTAACTGATGTGCAAGAGCATTATAGGATCAAGTCATTATATTACTGCATTACTAATATATGACTAATGGAGTACTGGCTTCTCGTACAGAATGAGGGAAATTAAGCTATAATGTACGTCTTGACATTAGTAGACTCTCCATTCAGAGCAATGGACAAAAGGAAAGGGTGCAATGCAGCACTTACTAACACTTTATGTATGAAACACTTAAAGACATTTGAAGAAGCACAAAGCTAAGAGGAAGCACTGGAAAAGAGAGTGGACCTCTCTAGCTAAATACTAAACAACAGGTGAAAGATGTACATTAGACAAGTTAAGAGAACTTGGTTAGACACATTTTTAGTCCAGATTTCAAATCCACAATCAATCATGTGATTGCAAAACTTGGAACTTCTGTTTGCATACACTAATAGTGTGGGTGATACCTAATAAGATGGGTTGCAATTTGCTCATTTTACAAATGCAAATCCATACATGAGCACATACATTTGGGGGTTTATTAAGGCATTTGGTGTTCAGACATTGTTTTCATTACAATTTTTAATATCATTTGGTGGCTTTATGCATTTTGGGAATAGAAGATTAGTAAATCACAATAGGTTTTTTATTATACCAAATCCAACCTTGATACATGAAGAATGCCATCCTTACAGAATATGTTGCTAAAATTGGACTTTACATATATTTAAATGCTGCCCTTTTTTACTTTGTCATAAGAGTGAACTAAATATAATGCCACATTTGAATATTTCTTTGATTTAAGATAAGCTGTTTTC
Source organism: Crocodylus siamensis (assembly GCF_052110815.1). Lineage (NCBI taxonomy): Eukaryota > Metazoa > Chordata > Crocodylia > Crocodylidae > Crocodylus > Crocodylus siamensis. The sequence continues at coordinate 27,025,796 of NC_143398.1, read as the reverse complement.
ATTTAAAATAATTTGTCTCTCATAGGTAGTGTAAAAATATATTTTCCTTCTTCAGGCAAAAAGTCACTCAAGTGGACCTGTATCACAGTGTAATGAATCAATTTCCTGACCTCATTGGGAACATAGAAGATATTTGGAAAGAAACTGACCAGCTACATGCAGTCCTGCAACAGAAAATGCATCTATATCACAGTTTTAATTATTTGAATCTCAAAGGTAAAAAGGCCAACAGCTACTCAGAATTCATTAATACATTTTATTCAGTTTCACATGCAATTTTTCACCAATTCATTCTGCATGGTTTTCAGTCCTTTGGTTTAAGCACTCCATGATGTTTTACTTTTCTTAAACACCAGCTTCAAAATCTCAAAATTCAGCTATCTTAAACGGGCAGAATGTCAGACAAGTCAGTCATACCAGTCAGAACCCTGGAGAAAGCTGAGCCCAATAGCCCCCTGGATTAGTGGCCTAAATTAAAGGATTGAGAATGAGCAAGTACCAGGGTCCCAATCTTGTTTTTTGATATTGTGACTCAATATAGTGGGAAATACAAATAGTCAAACTAGCTTGGATACTCATATGCAGTACAGTGGCAGTAGCATGACACTTCCCCATAACCAGTTAGCTGCACTATCCCCTGACTGTCCTTTGTAAACCTTTGTAAAGATCTTTCTAAATAAGAGAATTATTTAATCAGGAAGCAGACCAGTTTTGTAACCTCACAGTTTGTACATGAAGGCAAAACAGAGCGCAAGGTGGGAAAGAGAATTGCCCAACATCACAGAGCAGCAGTCCAGTGCTAGAAGTAGAGTTGTATTTATGCTATGTGTTTACATGAACTGTGTTTGCTATTAACTCTTGTTCAGGATAATTTTGATTGGCTGTTAATAGTAGCGGATCTGATGCCTGTTTCATAAGCTAGTCTTTATAACCAAATTGGAAATAATTATGCAGATGCTAGTTCATCCAGTAAGAACAGTAGAGTACCTAACAGCCTACACCTGGAGTAGTCAACCTTTGGTAGACAGGCACTAAGACATGGCCACTGCCACTTTTTGTCTCTGTAGTGACATGGAGAGTGCTCAAACCTGAAGCCCCGCACTGCTGAATGCCTCCATGGGCTGGATCCAATGGTTCCGTGGGCTAGATCTAGGCTACGGTTTGCCAGCCCCTGGTCTACACTACACTAACTGATCAAAGCAATTTACTTCCAGGAAAGACAGACCTTGGAGAACTACGGCTGGTACTTCAAACAGTGCAGCACACAATAAGAAGCATATTTTACAATACTGCCAGAAATTTAAAAATGAATTCCAATTTATAGAAATTCCATATTCGGGGGCGTTTTTTTATTGTTGTTTTATCAGTGACAGGCAGACAATGTGCTCAGGGGTGTACCAGCACTGCTCTAAATTCAGAGTCTCTTATGGTTTCATTTGCATAAGAATAAAATGGGGCAAAGGAAGATAAAAGAAATGAAACATGATAAAAGGAACTAAAGCTCCAGAGACGAGCACAGCTGATTAGGATTTAGAGCTTTCATCTCCTGAGCTGCTTTGCAGTATCCCCTGGTGCTCTGCCTCTCAGTTTGGAGTAGTGCAGTAGAATTTCAACACAGCTTTCCTATGTTATATTTAGGATCATTTCTTGCACAGACTTCCTTAAACCAGTCAGTATACCTGGAGGAACTATTTAAGGGGGTGGCCAAGGAAGATCCTAACCTAAACGACAAACCCTGATGGAACATGGACCTTTGTAGCTCGGACCTTGATGCCCCCTGCTCAGGTGCAAGCCCGTTTCACCTTTTTAACCTTTTGCAGAATAGCACTAGTGTAACAAGAAAAGTTGGCACTCTACTCAAATCCTGCAGGAGAATGGGGGGGAGGAGAAAGTGTGAGGAGGATGCCCTAACAACAGGAGCAGGCCAATGGCTTACCCATGCTAAGAACTGCAAAACAGTCTCTGGCTGAACTGCTGCTGCCTCATTCTCTGCCTGCCAACCCTGTTGCTTTTAAAGTAGGGTGACCATACATACCAGACTGGTCAAGACAGTCCTGAATTTCAGAGGCTGTCTTAGTGTCCTGGCCATTGGTGAAAAATGAAGGAAAAGTCCTGGATTGGTGGGAAACTCCTAGACGTGTCCAGCTCCTGACTCAGGAGCCAGGCATGTGCAGGTGGGTTTGGGTGAATCTTGGACTTTTGCTTCAACTTTCTCCAGGGAGTCCAGCTAATGGGCTGCTCCCTGGTCCAGACTCTGCTGGGCTGTGAGTGGAGTCACTTGCCCAGGAGACTTGGAGGCAGGGTCATTGCCCAGCCCCACTCCTGGAGCGGTAGGGTTGGGGCTGTGTGTATGTTTGTGTCCCCTGCCCAACTCCACTCTTGGGAGCTGTGGGGCGTTGGGGGGGGGGGGGGCGGGGGCAGGGCATGGGTGTGCATGTACAGCTGCACTGCCCTGCCCAGAGCCCTGCCCTCTACCGCCTCCACCCCCATTCTGGATTTCCCTTAAATTATTATGGTCATCCTGTCTTAAAGCAGCAGCAGCAGCTGGGGACTGTTCTGGAGTTCTCCATATGGGAAGCTGTAGGAGTACATTTGCTGCTGGGGCATGGATTCTTTGGGAGGGGCACAAAGCTAGCACTCTCCTAATTTGGTGCCCAGGGCAGATGCCCTTCTCCCCCACTCCTAGTTATGCTACTGCAGACTGACATTTATATAAAACAGTGGTTCTCAACCTGGGGGCTGCATGCAGCCCCAATCAGTGCACTACTGCAGTCCAATCAGTGCACTACTGCAGGCCATGTGACATCCTGTTAAAAAAAGGTAAAGACATTTAACAGTGTAGACATTGGAGGTATTACAGAATACTGATCTGTATTGCATTACTGTCAGACAACAGATGCAACACATTTTTTAAATGGATACATAGGAAGTAAGTTGTGTGGGTGCAGCCCACAACACATGGAGAGCTGCAAGTGTGGCCCACTATGGCAAATAGGTTGAGAACTACTGATCTAAAATTTGCGTAAGGAAGGTTCCCAGTTTAGACTGTATGTTCATTCAATGCCCCATGTACCCATTCGCTTTACTTCCAAGCAGTACTATTAATAGACTGGCTGCCTGGTATCTGAACACCTCAGGAGCCCATCTATAGCTGAGTGCCAGCTCCATGCCAGGGTTATCCTCTACATTTATAGTGGCTTTGGGGAGTGTGATGTGGTCAGGGTGAGGCTAGAAGCAGTGGGAATCCATGTGTTGTCTGTTTTGCAGAGAAGCCACAGAACAGTGGTTCAGTAATGTAGAGACTTCTCCCAAGCATTCATTTGGCTGGCAGTCTGAGAAATGCCAGCATTTAAATGATTGATTAAATTAGAACTGCTGGAAAGGCAAGAACATCAATGTCCTCAAATGAATGTTCTCAATATATAAATACTTATTAAATTAACATCTTTACAGCTCTGGCGCTGGGCTTTGTAGCGGTTGTGACATTAAAACATGATCAATAAGCTTTTCTGGAATGTAAATCAAGTCCGTGGCAAGATGCTGCTTCTAAAATAGAACAACTCTGAGACCTTACCATCCCCTGCTCCTTCTGATTCATAAACTATGCATGTAAAAATGTATGTGGGCTAGTTCATGAAGACGCAAAACATTGTAAATCATTCACACAATGCAGTTCTTCATTGTAAAACAGTCTTTCCATCAAGTACGTAGAGACAAGCCAGAGTCTAGGGGCAGAGTAGTTAAGGTGTCTGTCTTACTACGGTTCCAGAGGCATGTTTTCAAGGCCCTGCTCTGGACTTGTACTGAAGGGAGATCCCTGCTATGGAGGAACCCAGGGCTGTCTGGAATCTGTTGAACCTTCACAACTTTTTCTTGGAATTTTTAGTTTTGTAAAATGTTTGGGTTTCAGAAATCAGTTCTCTTTAAGCTATGCTAAGCTATAGTTTTTTTAAGTAAATACTTTATTTTTGCTCCAAACCTTTGTGTTTCTAACATATATGAAAATTTGAGCTAAACAAGCAGGAAAGATTTGGACTTGAAAGGACTTGCCATGCTTATGGGCTTAACAGACAAACACTATTTTTAAAAAGTGCCATGAAACTGCATTTTTTCCAGAGTCAAGTGAAACTCAGAAATTTCAGCAGTATGTCTAAATTAGCTCCCACTTCAGTAAAACATTTATTTAATTTTCAGAAATTCTGCTGAATAGGGAAAGGATTAAATATCAGAATAAGAGTTACAGAACTCTAGTGGGTGTTACATTTCAACCATACCAAGCTCAGAACAGCATAAATGATAGAGTATGCCATTCCCCTCTAACCCATAATGACATCAGCTGCTGAGCTATTGATGAGTATAAATCAGTATCTGTCAGAACCATTAATCAGAGCTCATTCATACCTTTATATCTTAACTGGCTATATAGCTGGTGTTTCCAAAAATGATGCAGGTGCCACCCAATTATATTCATTTTCAGCTGTCATTAGTTGGCATCAGTAAATCCTGCTAAAATTAAAACACTCTCTCTGGCTGAACAAAGGTTCACAAACCTGACTGAGCAAATCACAGTTCCTGCCTTCTGGGGTATAATTTCCTGTACCATCCACAGCCAAGCCCAGCTGACAGCTTAGTTCAGCCTAGCATTTATCTAGAATGCATTTATTCAATACAATAATGATTGTCAGCCTTGCCTATATAAAATGTTTTTTCTGTTTGTGTAGAGTCTTTCACCAATATCAGAAAGTATTACCAAACATCATCATTTGCTGAAGAGAAAATCAGTGAAATAACTGCTTTGATTAGGGACTCCAGAAACACCAGAGATAAAGTACTTGCTATGTTAGATGATCAAGCCTCAAAAAAGGTTTACGTGTTGGAACAACTCGAGATGATCAAGACTCCAGATATCCATAAATTTAATGAAAAGGTAAAGGGTTGTGGTTTTCTTTAAATGGGGAAAGAAATAAAATACTAGGTTTTGCTGTTGCTAGTCAATAACACAGATCTAAAGGAGTTATTTTTAAGGAAATTTTACATTTATTTTAAATTTGAAAAAGGAGACCTTGTGGGGGTAGGTTTCAATCTAAGCATCAGTATTAAAATACCTGGACAACATGGGCATGCTGGTCAACTTAATCTTTCATTCTTGTGGTTCTTGTGATAAGGCCTTAAAAACAGGCCCTGTCTGCTCAGCATGGACATTAAAGCCCTGCCAAGTCCATAAGCAATCATGTCACAGAATCTGAGCACTGCTCAGGTGCCTAGCATGGCTTCAAGCCTGGTTCCCAACTGTAGCATAGATTTGCCTTTAACTGTAACCAGGCTAAACTAAGCTGGGCTGACAGTTTCTTCATTATTATCCCTTAGTATTTTCACATGATTAAGGTTTGAGTTGTGTTTTAGATATGAACCATCTTTGTCACCAGGCTGTGGTAAGATGGAGTGCAAAGACAGAGTGGTTAAAGTTTTTGACTACAACTTCAGAAGTATGAATTTGAGATCCACTCAGGTCTAGAGCCTGAGGCTACCTCCTGATGACCCAGCTTTAAATGAATTTGGGTAGCAAAGTCCAAGGTAGCCAGATGTGAATACTAGCCATATTATGTCTTTATGCGGGGTTGGCGACAGAACCTGGTGTGCCTTAACAACACTGACACAATAGGTTGCTGAACTTGGGATGACCTTTTTACCCAGTGAATAATCAAGTAGTCATTAGATTTATGGTTGACAAGGCAGTCAATATTTTCAATATACCTGTCAATTGACTGCTTATTTTTGACTGGTCAAAAATTACAGCAATTTTACCAAAAAACCTACATTTTTTATAGTTTTCTTGATGGAAATATGATCTTATTGTTTTCTGACACATTTCTTAGTGGAAAATTTGTGCTTTTTCTGTGTATTATTTAGACCTATTGGCAATTTTTTACAATTTTGACCGATATTTGACTGGTCAATCGATTTAACTTTATTTAACTTGGTATTTGTCAAATACCCAAACTTAGATAGATTCTTTGATGTCTATAAGGTAGATTAGACCTGAAGATCCCCTTTCTGTATGAGTAGCTGTATGAGTAGCTGTGTTGCCTAGCATTCTTGGCCAAGATCTTCCTTCACTGTATCCATCATTGCATTGTTTTTTTGTGTGCTACATACCAGCTGAGTCTCAGCCCACTGTCCTAAAGAAGAGTGTCTCAGTGGCAGTTTGTTTATATAACTTGAGAACTATGTTTGTATCCTTTAGGAAGCAGTCACCAGTCCAGTGTCCCTTACCCCTCCAACCCCGCTTCCCAAAGCTGTTACATTTCAGAATCATTAAGACTCCACACAAGTGCTGCTTCCTAATATTTAATATGGTTTTATTTCAGATTTGTGGACTACCAGGAAACCTGCCATGTGTTATAGCAGATTGTGGGGGAGCTTTATGTCGAGATAGTTATGGAAACAGGCAGTGTGGTGGGCCATCCTGTAATGGAGCTCTTCCTCTCTCTACAAGTGCAGTCAAGAAAGCTGTGGAAACAGACATGCTGTTAAAAAAATTGACTAGCTGGCTACAAGAACCTGAGAAGCAGGTACTGTACCATCAAATCTATCCCATTCTGTGAATTTATTGGCAGGTAAAAAACAATGTAGTGATTCATATGATAAGCATGAGTCATTAAAATTGTCGTGTCCATAAGCTAAGTGCACTATTAGTTTAAAAGAGACACTGTCAAAATTAGTGAGCAACTGGTTATATACTATCATTGTTTTCCAAAGCAAATCTCTATGGCTGCTTGTACATGTGACAGGGTAAGTTTAGTCCCTAAATTGAAACAGTGGGTTTTTAACTGGTGCATTTTTAATTGTGCTGATTAAAAATCCACTGTTTCAATTTAGGGGATTCTGTCACGTCACAGTGATTGGCCCCCATTAGTTCACTCACCTTCCCCCTGCTCCCCCGCCCCCCCCCCACACATTGCCATGGGAAGGCTCCACAAGAAAAAAAAGAGCCATGAGGGGCATGATCCTTTTTTTCCCCCAGAGCCTGCCCACAACTCCCACAGCCGGTGGGCAAGCTGCCAGTGGGCCCTGAGCTGCAGGGGGCCTGGCCCTTCCTTCCTCGGTGGCTGCATCCCCCAGAACCACCCAGGTGGGCTACTAGCAGGCAGGTCTGCTTGGGGGGCACCACTGCCATGGAGGGAAGGACCAGGCCCCCCTGCAGCTTAGGACCCACTGGCAGTTAGCTCCCCAGTTGCAGGAGAAGCAGGCAGGCTCCGGGAGGAAAAAAGAAAAAGATCAGGCCCCTCACCGCTTTTTTTTTTTTTTTCCTCAGTGTAACTTGCCTGCACGAGCTGCCACCGGGTTGCACAACCCCTGAGCTGTGCAGGGCCTGGTGTTTCCTTCCATGGTGGCAGTGCCCCCTGGGACCACCCAGGCAAGGTGCTAGTGGACGGCTGCTGCCTGGGGGCCACCGCCACTATGGAGGGAAGGTCCAGGGTCCCACGCAGCTCAGGGGCTGCTTGGTCCACAGACCGCTCACGCCCTCGCTGCAGGAAAGGCTGGTAAGCTCCAGCACTCTGTGCACTGTCTGTGCCTTCCTGCCTGGGACCGCCCAGGAATGGGCTTGCTTGCCCCTGAGACAGTGCAGAAAGGTGACTTCAGGGCAGCTGGGTGTGCTGGCGGTGGAAGAAAGCAGCAGGGATGGTGCATGGGGTGCTGGAAGCCCACCAAGCCCAAGCTTGTCTGAGCACATCTGGGCTTCCAGCTCCCCATGCACTGTTGCAATTTGTTACGTAGCAAACTAAAATACATTGGATGGGTTTTACTTTGCTACGTAACAAGGTGATTTACAATCTGAATCCTCATTACATGAGGGTTCAGGTGCAGGTGCTCCAAAGCAGAGCACCTTCATTAACTTCTGTCAGCATGCCCCAGGATCAGGGCTGGGCTGATATAGCCCAGCCCTGCCCTCAGTGTTGCCTTCAGAATGAGAGGGGGAGAAGGGAGGGGAGGGAGTTCCAGCTCGGGTTTGCCCAGCCTGCACTGGGGGGTTGGGGAGGGTGGATTGGAGTCCCCCCACATTATGGTTCAGTCCACCTGCCCCACCCTCCCCAAATGGAACTCCCTCCCTCCTTCTCTTCCCCCCTCCCATTCTGAAGATAACACCAGAGTTGAGGGTGTGGGGGGAGGTTCAGACATGCAGCTACTCCAAACTAAAACTCAATCCTCCAGCCCCCAGACCCAACAGCAAACATCTACTGAGTCTGGAGAAATGCTGTAACTCATGGCACTTCATGCAAAGTTCCATGAGTTACAGTGGGGAGCTACATATCTGTCAGCACCCTTCACGTAGTCAGCTATCCTTTAATGACTATACACAGAAAAAGTAAAACTATGTACAAAGGCCTGTTAGCATTGTGAATGGATTAAACTGAAAAAAAAATTACAGATGATTTGTTCTTGCTAGCTTCTTTTAGTCCTAGTCATTAAAGGTCTGCATTTCAGGGAGAAATGTGCTTGTTAATTAGCAACACATCTTTTAGTTTCTCTGAGCCTCAGCTTTCATGTTGCTAAAATACAGAAAATAAATAGCTATACTCTCTCAGGGATATTGTGAGAATCAGTTAATATATGTGAAGCATGATATGAGAGAAGCAGCAGAAAAGGAAGCTATTGTCATTGTCCTTGTGATTAGATGGAAACTGAATTTCCTTTCTCCTTGGAGTGCAGAAAAGCATTGCTTGGAACTTTATATAAAGCAGAGTATGGCCCCTAACAAAGAAAATACTTGTTTTGTTCTTTAAACTGTTAGATCATTACTAATTAAAGAAAATCCATCAATTCAGTGCTTACAATGAATGGAAACCTACAACTTTTCAAAGCATGTTTTTAAACTCTGATAGCCTTGACAGTGTCCCTTTAAATCTAATTTTAACATTAATTCCAAGAAGATGGGGGAAATATCATTACAAGTTATATCTTTTCTTTAATATGAATTTCCATACAGTATATATTTGCAATATTGAGTGATGTACAGCATCTTGTTTTAGAGCTGTAGGCTTTTTAACTTCAATATAGCAACCTTTGAGCTGTGTTTGGAAATGGAAGGATGATGTTGTTTAGTCTTGGGTCCAAATGAAGCTAATCTTCCCACTAAGTTCTGCAGGACCAGCATCTGTCCCTCAGTCTTGTATAAGGATTGTTTTAGTGGTTTCAAATGGGACCTAAGTTTGCCAAGCAATGATACCACTATATCTAAAAATATTTCCAGATTGGAAGCATCAGAAAAATAGCAGAAGACACCAAGTTGAAAAGCTCACAGTTAAATGGGAAACTAGAGAATGCTAAGAATCACATTGAAATGGACAGAGAGATCACAAAGGAATTCATCAGGAAAGTGAAAGACTTTTTGTTAGGTAAATATGTAAGGAAAGTTCTTCTTTGACTCTTATTTCTTTTGTTTATCTCAATATAGTATGGCATTTATCTCTCCAAGCTGTAACATGATGCTTCATCATGTGCAGCTCTAGAGGGCACTGTCTTTTCCTCCTGTGAAAACGGCATTCAACATCCTTGTCTGATCTGCTGTCTTTTATCAGATCTGAGCAACCTACTTCCTCATTTTACTGTTTCCCAGATTTCCCCCCACTTTCGGCATCTGAGTATTTGGGATTTTTTTCCTCCCTCAGAGATCTATTAAAAGTCCTGGCTGTCGCCATGTATTCAAGTGTTTCATTTGAAGCATGTATATCCACTGACTGCTGGCTCACATGAGTCATGCACCATTGGGATAATTTTTTTTTCCCTCCAGTCAAGCTGATGAGGCCTATAGCAGTCTTTCCAACTCCCATCTCCTGGCCAGAAAATACATTATCTCTGAAGATCCATATGTGGAATGTGATAAAAAGTAGCTGATGAGGAGATCAGCCAGGCCAGGGCACAGGGAACACTAATCTTTCCTTTCCCCATTATTCCTGCAATACTTATGTGCATGATAGTGTATTGGCCCAGCCTTGAATAGACCAGCAGAGTGCAGTTGTGAGGGCAAGTCAGTGGAGGAGCAGAGGAATGATCCGTATGCCAATCTAGCAACTGTAACATGCTGTTCAGGTGGTGCAAAGCAGCTGCACCTGGTACTTCTGCCTACACGTACAGGACATCTGCATCCTCACACTTGGGCTCCTGCATGGAGGCCAGGTTTTACCTTCCACTTATGTAAGCATCTGAGCACCTTTTGTATTGAAGCCTTCCTCTAAGGCACTTCCAAGGCACCAGGCTGACTGTAAGGTCAGGAAAGGAACTGTAGTGTTTACACACACACACGCGCGCGCACTTCAATGAGTATTCCTGCCTGCCTGACTTCCTTGTTTCCTCCATCCCTCTGGGAAATTGTACGCACAAAACAATGAAGTGTGGTCAACTGTTATGATTTTATTCTGAATTCAGGGGTGGATTCAGGATTTGGCGAAGGGAGTGTGGAAGCAGCCACTTGTGCTGCAGAGGTACCTGCACTGTGCTTCCAGCCTCTTCCTCCCCACTTCCCCGTACCTACAAGTGTGGGTAGACCATAACAGCAAAGCCTCTGGGGACTTTTCTAAAGAAAATCCCCTCCAAAAAGTATTTGGAGGCACATCTCTTTCCATCCTTTGCCTGCTGCTACTACTTTCTCCATAGAGCCCCTGCTAGCTGGGATCCCCAACTCCTGCCACCCTGCTCTGGGCCCCGCTGGTGCTGGCCCTGGGACACCTGCATGGGGGCTCCACTCCCACCTGGCTGCTGTTGGCTCCCATGCGCCCATTCACTTCCAGTGCTCCCGCCCCAGCCCTGTGGTACAGGCGGGGAGCAGCACACAGCCATGACCCCATGCTCACCTGCAGGGAACGAGCTGGTGCTTAGTGCGGGGGAAAAGCACCCCCACCCCTGTGGCTAGTGCCCCTGCTGCAGCCACTCACAGCCTGCATGAGGCTGTCCTGCCTCTCTACCACATCACCGCCACCCCATGAGGCAGCAGTGGCAATGGAGAGCAGGCACAGGCAACTCCGCATGGGCTCCAGCCAGCTGCAGCATGGGGCTCTGGCCATGGGGAAGGGGAGCGGCTTTTCCCCCCACACTGAACACCAGCTCATTCCCCACTGCCACTCCTAGCCTGGGTGGCGGAGATGCAGCAGAGAGGCAGGACAGCCCCGTGCAGGCTGCGAGCGGCTGCAGCAGGAAGCGCTGGCCATGAAGAGGGGAGGCTGCTTTTCCCCCATGCTAAGCATCAGCTCATTCCCCATGAGCAAGCATGGGGTCAGGGCTGTGCGCTGCTCCCCATCTCTACCGCAGGGCTGGGGTGGGGTACTGGGAGTGACTGGGCATGTGGGAGCCAGCAGTAGCTGGGTGGGAGCATGGGGCCCACGCCAGTGTCCCAGCACCAGCAGGGCCCAGAGCAGGGTGGCAGGAGCGTGGGGTCCTTTCCAGCAGGGGCTCTATGAAGCCAGGTCAGCTCCCCCCTCTCCCTGCTGGTGCAGCCCAGCCCACCTCCAGAGACCCCTGCCAGCCCACACCCCATGTTCCTACTGCCCCACTCTGGGGCCTGCTTTCACTGGACCCAGGACACCAGTACAGGCCCCATGGTCCCACTCCCTTCCACTCCCCTCCACCCCCACTGCCGCTTTCCTGCCCACACACTGGCTTCTGGCTGCATGGCCATACCATGGGGCTTAGCAGGAGCTGGCTCTGCCCCAAAGACTGGGGTGATCCCTGCAGTCCTCCTGTGCCTCCCCCCGCCTCCCTTCTAACCTGAATTTCCCATGCTGGCACAGCCACGAACAGCCCCACAGACCCGAGCCAGACCCTGCTAGGAAGGGGCTTCCGGCTGGGCGGGGGGCAGGGCTAGGTGGGTCCTGCCGTTGCAGAAGCCTGCCGGGGCTTCCCCTGGGTTCTACTGCCCCTGGCTCCTGTCAACTTTGACAGAAACCAGGGGCAGATAAGTATTAATTTTCTAAATTTTTTAGGGTCCCCACAGGCTGGATCTGGCTTGTGGGCCATATTTTGCCCACCCCTGATCTAATGGATGAAAGAAATGGGCTTTTCTGTGTTGTACCATGATGTTGAAGGACCAAGTTCTAAATCGGAGCATTCATAACCCAGTTCAAGTCCTTTGTCATCCTTTTCTGACAAAACTAAGAGCAGCACCTCACAATTATTATAGTGCATTATGAAAAGTTCGAGAGAATTCTCTTGCCCTCTTGCTGTGCTCATCTACTTTACTGTCTGACATAACTCAGAGGACACAGCACTAATGTTTAAACCTAATGATTCACTTTACCCTGTACTCTGCCCCAATTTTTTCAAGATGAGAGTGCATCTCCAGAAGACATAGAAAAGGTTGCAAATTATGTTTTACACATAAACCTCCCAAGGATTACACAGCAGCTAGCAAATACACTTGAGAAAATGAGAAACCTCATTACACACTGTGAGGACTATGAAATAAATCTGGACAAGCTAAATAAACAAGTGGAGGAAGCTCAGGCACTCTTGGTGGAAGCTAAACAAGCAGAGTGAGTAGAATCTTCTCTTGCTGATGTGATGAGTCTGGATAAAATTGTAATGCATGCAATACAAACATATTTAATTAGTGAGGTCACACATCAGTATGTAGGGAAGGGGTTATGCTGGCTATAAAGAAGATAAAGTTTAGGGCTTTGAACACAGCAGGTTTTATATTTTCATGTTCACTGGAGCCTCTCCAGTGGTAATGATCCATGTCCTTTCTCACCACGTACATCTGCCTAAGTCAGAAAAGGTTACATCTTTGCTAAATCTTGACTCCTCTCTCTGCTGAACTGGGAACTATTGAGACCTTATATCTGGGCTATGGGGAGGTTTGCTTCCAACATAGGAATTTTTTGGGGGGTGGAGGACGAGAAATTTTGTTCATGTCCTGGGCTGCTCCTTAGCCACCCTTTAACTTTAAAAGCATCAGCCTTTAACTTTAACTTCTTTGAAGAAACAGGTAGATGTTGCATTTTGCTTTTGGAAACCCACAGTTCCAGGGTTTTTTGAAAGAGCTGATGAATGCTGTTTGGTCAAGGATATAGGGCTCTATTGATGCATTTCTGGATTCATCTGAGGATGTGTCTTATTATGCCAACACACTGCAATTATTTATTTAGGGAAGCAGCTAAAGCTCTACCTCCTTCTGATGAAATGCTAAATAACTTGAAAAAAGCTAAAAACACTCAACAGCAAACTAAAGACACCGTCAGCAGGTTGAACGGAGACCTACAGGGAATCGGAATAAAAATCTCCCAGGTATTTCTGGGTATATTTTTCTTAAAGTCTTTTTTCTAAAACAAAGGTTGCATTGGCTCAAAGATCTCAAAGATAGATTGGTGTAAATGTACACTAAATGATAAGAGAATCTGGCCCAGGTATGGTCCCCAATCCACTTTAGAAGATACATCTTCTTAATTGTTTGGTAATAATATCCTTCAGCAGTGAGGAAACATGTTGTGTAAAACTTATTGTTTTCCTTTAGGCTGAGAATCAAGTAAACAAGGGAAATGATGAACTGGAAGACTTGTCAGAAAAGATGTCTCAGTTGGACAATGAAATTGCCACATTACAGGCAAAAATGGTGACTAACAAGAACCAAGCAGCAGAGGCCAAAGCAGATACAGAAGGGGCACAGGAAACAGCTCTGGACTCTGATAAAGTAAAGTATTCAAGGGGGAAAAAAAGTGTTCCTTCCTATGTGGTTTGTTGCACTTTTCAATACAAAGTGTTACAGTACAATCATGCTCCTGTGCTCCTCTTGAGATTCAACCTTTCCTTTATGACAGATCCAGAAGCATTTATTTCTAATTTAATTTAAACAGCAAATTATAGTCCTGTTTGCTTATAGCAGTATAAATGAACACAAGTATTGAGTCTTTTCATGATACAAATGATTGCACTAAACAGAACTTCATGTGAGAATGGAAGTCAGTTAGTGGTAGAGTAAATTATTATTTATGCTATGAGTCACAAGTGTTCTGTGCCTTACTCTGTCCCTTGTCCTTCAGAGTAGTGGTTCTTTCCTTCCGGCCCTAAAGACCAGATGAGTGGTATAGAGCCAGTCATGAGCAAGATCCCACAAACCAGATCCAGCCATGAAGCAACCCTATGCACCAATGAAAAGGGCCGTATCGTCTGGCTTGCAGGATTCCCCAGGGGCACAGAAATTTGAGTGGGGGACTGGCAGGTAGCATTAATTGCCACAGCTTCCAAAGCCATGCATTGCAAACAGGTTTTTCACATTCCAGAGATGTGGCAACCCCTCCTTTGCTGCCAAATTTCGGAATTGGGAGCACCACAGGTAGGCTGACATAGCCCTGTGAGCTAAAGGTTGAGCACCACAGCTTTAGAGAAAACAGTGAACATCTGTTCTGTTACAAGCTTAAATCAGTTTCTGATCACTTAAACCAGTTTGTGTGTAATATCTGTCCCTAACCTAAGCAATCCAGTAGTAATCAAGTTTTGGCTCCCACAGCGCCCTAAACCAGGTAGGGATTGAGCCAGAAAGTAAATATTATGTAACCAAAACTATAAAACTTGTGTTATGACTAGTTTATTAAAGCTAAATTAAGCTGTGTGCCCAAAAAAAGAAATGTAAACAAAACAATTAAAGGAAAAGAAACTAGGGAAACATGCTTTTCAAAGCTCACTGAAATGATATTTGCTTTCCATCTTCATCCCCTCTGCATTATGGGCTGTTCAAATAATAGTTTATTTTGATTTCTGCCATTTTTTTGCATTGTCAAAGCTTCTTCCCATGTGTACTTGTCCTAGGTGAGGGTTTTTTAGAATTTAAGAGAATAAAGACCATAGGTATGCTCCAAGTGAGATAATTAAAGGAGGTAGAAAAATCCCTGCTCTCTTCATATATGGCAAGTTAATTACAGGGTGCATTGTTAAACAGAATAATTTTTTTTTGTTTGGTTGGGGGTTTTTTTGTTATAGGAATTTGCCAACCTTAAAAGAAAATATACCATTCTGCAAGAAAAGCTAAAACAGAAGGGGCTTCTGAAGGAAACTTTAGGGAAAGTGAAGCAGCTGAAAGAAGAAGCAGAGAAACTAGCTGAAGAGACTGAAGAAAAAATTAAAAGAATAACAGGTGTCACTTTTCATTTTCATGCCACCAGTGAGAGACCCAAGAAAACTGTGGAAACTACAACCTACAGCAGGGTTTCAACCTTTTTAACAAGTGTACCCCTTCTACCTATGAAAGGATACAAGTGTACCTTCATAGGCAGCCACCCCAAAATTTGCTGTAGGCCCCCAACCTCCCCTCCCAGTGTTGGTGCTGCCCACCCTGAGCACAGTGTGGCCCAGCCCCTGCTGGGAAGAGCCCAGTGCCACCCTGGCCCCAGCCTGCAGTGGCAGCCTGCCCTGCCCCGTGCAGATCCAGGGCACATGCCCCACATGCCTCCTGGGGTGCATGCAGTGGTAGGAGCTGCCACCCCCTCCCTGCACCCCCTGGACAAGCCACAGCTCTGTCCCGCACTCACCACGCCCTGGGCAGTGCTTGCCCCAGCTTCACTCCCTCCAACCACCCCCATGGCCCTCTCCCTTCCCCCCACAGACTTACCTGTTGGGGGGCGCTTGTGCTCAGCCCCCCAAATTTTTTTCTTCCTTCACCTATAGCAGTCAGTCGGGAGACCAAGCTGGGGTAGGGGGCAGGGAGGCACCACAGTGTGCTGTGTGGGGCCAGCAGCACCCAGGGGAGAAGCTGCCACCACACACCAGTCCATGCCCACCTGCATGTACCCCCTACAACCTTTCTAAGTACACCTGACCCCCCAGTTGACATCCCCTGACCTAGAGACAAAATCTACCCACACATGTTACAATGATTTACCTAAATCACTTAAAACAGGGTTTGCACCACAAGCTATATTTCTTAAAGCCAAGTCCAAGGTGTTGTGTATACTTAACTTGCTCAGCCATCTCCACCAAGCCACCAGATCACATACACTTCCAGATGTTTCTGTTGGGTTCGTATGAATCCACTCAGCAACTGTGTCATCAACATGCACCCTGGGAAGGCAGCAGCTGCTGAAAACACTGTGTACCAGTTGGCAGAAACTATGGGAGGGTGGTCCATGCCTGCCTTTTGCTAGCTGATGCCTCATTCCACTGGCAGAGATAATGTAACTGCTGGCAAAAAGCAGGTTGCTGCTACATTTGAACATGGATGAAGTCATGCAGTTCTGCTGGCAAAACTCTCTAGGGTAGAAGAGACCTACATCTATTTAAGAGTGTGGGTCCAGATGTTACAATGATAAAATTAATTGATTTAAAAGGAAACCTAAGACAACAGTTGTTTAGACCAAATCTCTAAACATGACCCTGCTGAGTAACTACAGTTTCTATTGGAATCAGAAGGTTTGCTTGGGAACTGGGGGAAAAAAAGCTTTGAAAAATGTAATACGGAAGGAGGTCTTACCTGCAACTGGAACCAGTAGGAGGGGAGGGTGCTAAGCATCCAGCAGGATCAGGTTCTTGATGTCCTAAACTGACTCTGTGTACATTTTCAAAATACAGGTGAATGAAAACCTTGGTACCTGGGAGCCTCTGTAGAATATCTGCTTCAGCATCAGCCTCCCATAGCTGTTTACTTCTACTGTAGTCACATACAATATAAATAAGAGTTTCAGTAATGTCACCACATGAGCAAATCTCCAAAACATATAGCAGAGTTCTGCCTAATGGTCCCAATCCTGTTTCTGCCGAAAGGCATGATAATTCTGTCATTGCTCTTGCAATGGCACAGGGTTGAGCCCCAAAATGGATGTGCACCTACTATGTTGAATCCATAAAAATATTACATAAAAAAAGGAAATTAACCCTGGAAGCAATTTTTTCAGGATAAAGAGGAAGCGAAAGAAGAGGAACAAAAGAGAATAAACCTAAAAACATACTGAAAAAAATAGTTCCATTATTTCAGAGCATTCCACAACCATTCCAAAACCCAGCTGCTACAGAACCATAGGAAAGTAGGCCTGGAAGGGACTTTGCAAGGTCATCGAATCCAATGCCCTGCTAGGTAGGATGACTGGTGTAATAGAAGTGAAAACAAAACAAAACCTGTCATTCCAACCCTGCATAAAACATTTCCTTTTAGAAATATGATTGTTTTTCTAAAACGATATGTGAAGAAAATGGATTTTATCCCCAGATATTATTTACACAATATTAAATATTATTAAATGTCACTTTCCTCTTACAGATTTGGAAAAGAAGCTCCAAGATCTGAATCAAACTAGACAAGATAAGGCTGATCAACTAAAGCAACTAGAGGATCAAGTAACAGCCATTAAAAACGAAATAATGGAGCAAGAAAACAAATATGCTACATGCAAAAGTTAGGACCTGATAAAGTATCATGTCTCAAATGCTGCTGGAAATTTGTTGACGCCTTAGTTTGTCTTTACCATTTCTGATCTTTTCAGTATCATATGACTATATTCTTTCTGTGTGGTGCTTTATAGAGAGAAACTAATTTTCTGTTGATTATTAGTCCAATTTAATGTACACAATGATAGTTAATGATCTTTCAGTAAAATACTTCATGAAGTAAGCAGGGTATGGTTTTCATGCTGGCTCAAAGCAATGAGGCCATCCCGCTTCTCTTGCTGTAGCAGAAACCACCAAAAAAAAACTCAGCCAGTAACAGGCTCAGCAAATCTACGTGATCCTCAAGGATCAATCTCCCCTGGGTCTGCCACCAGTTGATACCTTACAATCCTGCCCCCAGGCCTGCACATCTCCCTCCTGTGCTCCCCCAGTTCCCCAAGCTCCCTGCCATGTTTGTAGAGAAAATTACACAATCCAATGTGGAAATCTAGTTGGAAAGGGGTGCTGTAAGGGTAGAGGTTACAGGACTGAAAAGAAGATACATTTTTTCTTTGTCACGCTCCCATATGCACATTCCCATACCCAATTTACCTTTGCCACAGATCCACTCTCAAACTCTAGTCATCTTAGCTGGGAAAGAACTAAGAGAAGTAAGCCTGTCATAGCCAGTAAAGCATGAGCACATGTGCACCCTGTTTTTTCTCTGAAGATACACATAGGAGCAGGGGGCGACACATAGGGGGTGCATGCAGGGGCACGTGCACGCCCTGTGCGTAGTGGTGCACCCCCTGCAAAAAGGCACCACCACCACTGTCTGCAGGTGGTCCACAATCGCCCCTGGCCGCTCCTGGTCAGCACTTGCCCCCCGCTGCCAACAGTGCCAGTGGTGTCCACAGGAGCTCCCCGCTCACCGCCGCTGGGCTCCTGCCACCATGATCCTACCACCACTGGCGCAGCTGTGCCTCCCCAGCCACCAGAGGCATGCACTGTTCATGTGTAGGAGGCATCTCACCTTAATCTCATGCAGCCGTGGGACATTATTAGATTGAGATGGGTAGTGATTTTCCTTTCTCCCACTAGGTGGAAGCAGACAAACGAATTGTCCCAAATGACACTGGGGAAATAATACTGTAAATTCACTATTTTCAGTTTACTTTGGTATGAAAAATGTTTTGAAAAAAAATTTCATTTGGGATTATTTATCTAATCATGTGAAAAGGAATATAAACAGGCTGAAGTACTCTAAAATAAAAATGACACAGCTATAAAAGTTTATGCCTGATTCTGCAAACGCTACGCAGGCATAGAGATTACCACCAAGAAAAATCCCTAATAAATTTGGAAATAAGCATGGAGCCAGACCAGATGCTAAAATGGCTATCCACTTAAATGGCCAAGCAAACTGTGCTGAGGGTAACTGGCTATACTCTTGACATTTATAAGCCCACAACTGGACACTTTGATCTGAAGTGGGAAAGATCCAGGTTGTTCTAACTGAACCAAAATAGAACCAGTGTTTCTAAAAACTACTAGATCTGCCATGAAACTGCAATTGTATCAGGATTTGAACTCTGTTTTTGTATTGGCTACAGTGAATTCCGTTAATTTGCTTCATACCTATGAACATTGACAGCCTGATCCTATTCCACCCTTGGGGCATCTAGATGGTGTTAGGCACCTAAATGCAATTCTATTTAACTTTGTTCAGTCCCTGAAAATCCAGTAATGCATCTACTCTTGTAACACCATCATTTTACCCTTCAGTCTGCATCATGAAGAAGCAGGGAGGAACAGAAAGAGGACTCCCCACTTTTTGTATTAATAGTTTTTCAGGAACTTGAGCAACATGGAATCAGTTTGCACTTAAGTGCCTAAGGGGACTGCAGCCAGGATTGTGGTGAGTGGGGCCACAGTCCTTTCCCCTCCCCCCACAGACTTACTTGCTTGGGAAGAGGGGCATCTATGCTGATCCCATAAGAGTAAATTTACCTTGCATATAACAAACTATGGGTCTCAATATGCTCATTGCATAAGAGCAAATTCGCATATAAAGAACCTGCATGAATCAAGGGAAACCTGTATACCACTTTGGCTACCATGATATACAGTTTTGAGTAATCACGGTTTCCTGTGGTTGCGCATCAGCCTGCCACCTGCCATTTTTCCCATAAGCCTTTTGTCTTGCCAACCATGGTTTTCTCAACTACGGCAGTTTTCAAGAACCTAACCCCAGTGGTTGGTGACGGAAATCTGTATAGGATTAATACTTCCTTTTAATATGAGAAACTAGCTTTAAGGAAAATCACAAGAAAGAACATTTTGTGCTGGGATTTTCAGAAGGAAATGAGGCTCCCAAATCCCAGCCTCAGTGTTAAGTATTATCAGGGTGATATACCACATATTCCTCCATGAAGATCAATCTTATCTATAGAGTAACAATATTTTTACCTCACTTGTCCAACACGGGTATCCTATTATCTGATTTGTCTGTTTTTTTTCTGAAGGACAATTATAGCTATAATTATCCAGAAGATTAGAGGAACGAGTTGAGATGGACCCCAGGCAACTAAAGCCGGCTTTTGCAGAATGTAGGATTCTCTGCAGCAATAAACTACATAACATTTACAGGTTGTAACACTGGGAGTGTGGTCTAAAACATTCCTTATCTAAAGGCAAGCATTGTTTTGATCCAGAAAAGATAAAATATCCAGAGTTGGATTACTGTGTTTAAGAACTGAAGTAACATTCAGGGAATTATTGGCATAGATGAGATTTTTAGGGATATTGTTCAAACCAACTGCCCTGGGCAAAACAGTGTGCCTTAACAGTATAATAGATTTTATTGTGCAAAGTGATGCAACCAAATTACTACTTTCATTAAATCTAAGAAAGACATCTGCATGGAGGTATGCATATATTTTTTGGTTTAGTGCGTATATTATTCTATAAAATTCTAGTGCTTTTAAACATTTTTCTTCCATGTGGAAGACTTCTTTACAAATGAGTACAGTACAAATAGGTAAGAATATAGCAACTTGACTTACTTCACTATAATGAAATCAACGAACTACATTTTAATTGGAAAACGAGCCAACTGCTTGTACACATCCCTTTGTCTAATTAGAAAGAAAGTACTCAACTTTTTTGTAAGCATCAACATAGACAACTGTACTTCAGCTGGCATCCAGTGGAAGGGGCTTATCCTGCTGCTTGTTGGGGTGGGCATACCCTGCTGAGGTCCCCCCGGATGGGGGTGGAATAGTTCCCCTCCCTGCCCCTGTCTAAGGGGCTGTGCCGGCAAGGCTCTGGCCCTGCTCCCCTGCCCCCGGAGCGGTGAGGGGGGAGCAAACGTGATGGGGGCAGCAGCCCCTGTCACAGTGTCCCGGAGTGCAAGCCTCTTCCCGGGGGGTTGGGGCAGGGGAAGCTGTCACGGATGAGTAGTGGCAGTGGTGCTGGTGGGGGAGCTATGGCCCCCTCCGAGCCCTGGTGCTGTCAGTCCATGGCAGCGCTGACTCAGGGAGAGGCTCGCGCTCCCCACACACTATGAGTCTACTATCTAGTGCATTCATCAAAGCAAGATATGGACATAACCACTTAGACTCATTGGGAGAGCTGGCTAGTGGATAACAATCCCATTTACCAAAACTTTTGAAACTTCTAAGTGTTTTCACTGCTCCTTGGAATGAAAACAAAATCATTCAGTGTTTTTGCAAAATTACATGTGATAGTTTGAAAATCTAATTCAGAGTCTTATTTCATTCCTAAGCATTATTACCATGTTCAGACAGAATTGTGATAAATGAACTTGGTTACGTTCTGTGTTGGAATAATCTAATCATCATCATGCCAGCTATCCCAATTCCTGTTACTACAAGGCATGTCTATACTAAAGATTGAAGTGGTGAGACAGCCAGGCTAGCTTTGGTACTAGAATCAGTCTAGTCACAGACATGGAGCTCAACGTGAGCTAATTTACCTACCCTGACATTTTGTAGGAGAGAGCAGCCCTAAGATACTGTGAAGAAAAGAATGGAGAGGAAAATTCAGTGAAGAGACCGGGGTGAAAAATGGGATAGAGGGGATTAAAAGAGAAA
The DNA here is from genome assembly GCF_052110815.1 of Crocodylus siamensis. Taxonomy (NCBI): domain Eukaryota; kingdom Metazoa; phylum Chordata; order Crocodylia; family Crocodylidae; genus Crocodylus; species Crocodylus siamensis. The sequence goes on along the minus strand of NC_143398.1, from coordinate 27,004,335 downwards.
AAATCAAAAGAACATTAAACAGTACTTAGACCAAGACACTCACTCACACCTACTGCACTAGGTATGGGGCATAGATGTGCTGCAAACTTACTGTGCCAGGCAGTGTCAAGCTAACTACCCTGTGCTGCTCTGTGCATGCTACCTTTCGAGTCAGAAGCAGGGTAGCCATATTCATGACATCCTGGCAGTGCTAACCAGCATGAGGTGCTAGAGCACACTGTTGCCGCCTTAAGACTGTTGTGTGGACATGCCTACAAAATATCTGTTTCCTTTATAGCTAGGGACTTCTAGGCACAACATATTCCAATGTTTTCTTTTTTGCTAAATGAAGTATTTATATTTATTAAGTTGTAGTACTGCTTTAAGGACATAAGTGAACTGTGATTGAAATAGGTTTTCAAACCTAAAAAAATGTTTATTGGCTATCAGAAAAGCAGGGATTTCAGAAAAAGCAATCCTTTCCCCCTTTCACTTAATCATGCCTTGTTTCCTGGACATCTCTAATGCAAAATACCCACTGCTTCTCCGGTCAAGTTTTCTGTGTTTTATTCTAGACCAGGGGTTCCCAAAGTTTTTATGCTGTGGCCTGGCAAAATGTGGCCCTGAAGTGGCCCGGGCAGGGGGGAACAAACCCTGTACTGCTGTGGGCCCTGCAGGAGCCACGGCCTCTCCACCCAGCTCTGGGGCAGCTGTGGTTTGCCAGTCCATGGCCACTTCCAGTCCAGCAGCCAACCATGCTGCAGATTAGCAGCTGGCCTGCCATGGTCTGGCGCTGGGCTGCAGCCCCAGGATTGAGAACCCCTGTTTTAGACTTTACCACTGACTGGGTGTTTAACTTTTAGAGTAAATCATTTTGAATCTCGGTGTTTGCTTATCCGTCTGGTAAATGGGCATCTTTACCTACTGCAAAGGGGTTCTGTGAGGCTTAACTTTTGAGATCACTCGCACATCTACACATGCAATTAATACAAAGCAATAAACTCCACTGCATATCATACCAGAGTTTATTGCTCGCAGGCATGCCATTTAAATGTGTGCTCAGGACCACAGCACATTGAGCTAGGTCAGAGCAGGCCACCCCCCCACCACACCCTTTTTTTTTAAGAAAAATTTTCGTGTCCCAAGTCAAATCAGCCAAATCAATTCCAAATTCATGAGTCATGCAAGAACCACATGTGGCCCTACTACCAGCAAGCATCCTCCACCCCAGCCTGGGGCTTCAGATGCTTCCAAATCCTTTGGCCGGCATCCTATGTGCAGGCCCAAGCAGAGCAGTCCTGGCTAGCAGGGGGTCCGGGGTAGTCAGCCTGCCAAACCAGGGCTGCTCTGACTCAGCTCAGTGTGCTGCGGAGGGGCTGGCTGGAGGGCAAGAGTGCTCCAGTGTGGGGTTAGCTGGCAGGCAGCCTCCGCACTGAACCACCCTCGTGCCCCAGCCAGCCACGTCAGCACCTGCATGTGCAGTGCTGAGGATTACATGACAGTAAACATCTCACGTAGATGGGCCCATTGAATGACACAGGGCATCCTTAATCCATGCTCTATAAGCGTGCGGTAGTCCTTAAAGCCACCAATCTGGCATAAATTTAGATCCGTGTGTAATATTTATTCATGTGTCTAGTTCCACTGACTTTTCATCTGGGTAAGCATTGCAGGACAACATCCAGATTCATCAAGAAATTCCCTGGATCACCATTTCACAATAATGCTCCATCATCAAACTTAAATACTTTTTTTTCTTGTTTCTCAGTCTCCAGAAAGTAGAAGCCACAGCAGGAAAGGAAATGCTTTCATCTTTAAGACCAGCTTACAAGCATTTATTTACTAGTAAAACTTTCCTCTCTGTACTAAGCTAACTTTGTTGCCTAATGATTAAGCCCATGTGTGCCCCTTTCTCCAACCCAGGGAGTTTAATAATTAGGTCAGAGGAGGAGGGGTGGTGTAGTCACTGTTTGCCCCTTGCAGCCACATTCAGCCCTCCCCTGCTTTTCCCAGGGACTGATAAGGAGGAAGGATAGCTCCCACTATGATAATAAACTGCTTCACACTTCCAGCAAATCCTGTCTCACCAATATCCCCTCCTGCCCCACTTTCCCCCTGAATCTACGGGAAGGAAGAAGAACTCTTTGTGCAACAACACTCACTTCAGCATGCACCACTAATGAGAAACAGTACTCAGTTCCTGTCTGCTTCCATTTATACTGTAGATGAGGCCATACCATGTAGGCTCTTGTTTACATACCAAGACCCCATCCCCAATGTAACTCCGAGGTGCCTCTAAACAGTTCTGGGCATGGCTGGTTAAACACATGACCAGAATTCCCCCCTTACACACTTACTAATTGGTTACTAACCCCCGAATATTAACTGAATAGTTAGAAGCCTAATGTGGCACATGGCAAAATGACTGAATGTCCTGCATTATTGGTCCTGATGTCTCCAAGGACCCCCTGAAACGGCACTTTTGTCCCAAACTTGAAAAATTTGTCCTGGCTTGGTCAGAAGCATTGTTCTGCTGAAAGGACATGGACTGGCACTGTCTGATGACATATGAATCCAGCCCTACGCCTTTGAGTTCAGGAGGTAGCCACAGGTGGAGCCGAGTGGGGCAATGGTGGATGTGGGCTGTGTGCTGCAGGCTTGGGGCTCTCAGCTCTGCTGCCTTTGCCCTGGGGACCCCACACAGGCTGTGCATTCGCTCCCTGCCCCATAGCAGGAGGCACAACTCACCACCCCCACTGCTGCTGGGTGGGCAGGCAGTGCGTGGCCAGCACAGGGCTCCCAAGGCAAAGGCAGCAGGGCAGGAAGCCCCATGCCCACAGCAGGCAGCCTGCATCCACCCCACACACTAATGCAGGGGGGCATGTGCTCCCTCCATGCCTCCCCTTCAGGGTGGATGCAGCAGCAGGGAGCCACTCCCCCAGCAGCAACCCCTGGATAAGCTGCCTGTGGCTTCATCCCACTCCCTGTCCTGGCCCCATTCACTGCTTCTGGGCAGCACCCCCAGCCCCAGTCGCTCTTTCACCGTGCCTTGATCTGCCCCCCCGCCAATATACTTACCTGCAGGAAGCTGCTCTCCACAGTGCATGGCCGTGTTTCAGGCTATGTATATGTGTGCAGCTGTGCACATGCACATGTTGCCCCTATGTCTCACTCCAAGCAGCCCCTTGCAGGCTATAATGCTGCTCACCTGCAAGGAGAAACCCATCATTTCCCATGGGAACGCAGGCATCTGGGGGTCCCTGATTGGCAGGGGCCCTGGGCCCAGGCCCTGCTGGTCCATGCGTTAATCCACCTATGCATTTATAGGGATGCTATCCTGTAGGGTCTGAGCAGTAGATGCCTGTGCATCTTCCCCACCTAAATCCTAGCAGAACGAACACGGGGAGCAAAACCCAAATACTGAAATCTCTGGCACAGGCTTCTAGTGCTCAGACCCTAAGGGGTAGCGCCCCCCAAAAATGGTACTCCCATACATGTTAAAGCAGAGGGAATGCCAACACACAGGGCTTCTGAAAGAAGTGCTGTCAACAGGGCTGCAGCTGTGGTGGTCCAGGAAATGTACAAGAAAAATGTATCCAGGAAATAGATAGTCATGGGAAATGCTGGGCAATTCTGGGGGCACAATGTAGTGAAAGCTTGTGTTGTTTTGGTGGTGAGCGGCAAATGCCCACAGGCACTGCTGGCAGCAGCCAATCTCAGGGGGTGCACATGCCCTCACGTGCACCCCCTATGCATCGCCAACGCAGACATGAACGGAGCTGTGTGACTGGTAACAGGCTACAAAATGTCAGTTGCTGCTGCAAGCTGGATAGGATCAAAATGGATCTGACTGCATCTGTGTTAGAACCAGACCCGCTTCCACCTTCTCCTTTAGCAAAGCCCTAAAAGCCCCTTACACCCACACGCTTCACACAATTAAACACACATGTCCTCTCATTTTGTCCTTTGACATTTTACTGTTGGGTTAAAATAACATTTTAAAAAATTCCTCTCCTGTATTGTTAGTAATACCTGAGATTAGTAAAAACTTAAGCTTTTGGCTTTTACATTGTTTATGTTTCTGTGCTAAGCTTAGCTGTGGCAGGGCCAACAGGCATCTATCTCTCTTTCCAGATCTCACAGCAAGGCTGCGGTCTGGGTTGCAGGCTGCAGGGGAACCAGCAATGCCAGTGCACCCCGTGACCCGGCTTGCACGGAAAAATGGTGCAAAAACTTTTTCAATTTCACCCTTTGTCATCCTTTGAACACACGCCCAGACTAACACTCGCTGCCAGTGCCACTTCAGTGCTCACCTCTGCAGAAAAACGCTTCTGCACACAAACAGCCTGGGGGCCTCAGGACAAGTCACAGACGAGAACTGGCCATAAAGCGGACCCGAGTTCACCCTGTATAGTTTGGGGGCTTGGCCAGCGCGACGCGGAGGAACTGCCCCGATCACATCTCGTGGCTTTTTCATCCCATGCTCGGGTTCCTGTCCGCACCCAATCTGCCTTTGTCTCCGGCCGCCGGCGGTGCCAGCCCGGGGCATCCCCGCCGCCTTCCTGCCCGTGCGGGCACCCAGCTCGGCCCCGGGGGCGAGCGGGGGCTGCGGGAAGGACTTCCCCTCGCCCCGGCGTCTCAGTGCCGGGCACCGCCGCGAGCCCCGGCTCTCCTGGAGCGGGACCGGGGCAGCGGCCCTTCCCGGGACCCCCGGGGGCTCCCTCCCCGCGGGCCCAGCACGCCGGGGCACGGCCCTGGGCCGCCCCCTCCTCACGGGACCTGCCCCTCGCGGCCGGCCGCCGCCCCCAGCGCCTGCGTGCGCGAGCCTCCCCTCCCCTCCGGCCCGCCCCGGCCCCGGCCCCGGCCCCGGCCCCGTGTGCGCGGCGCGGCGCACTCGGCGGCGGAGCTGGGCTGCGGCGGCTGCTCGGACATGGGCGGGCTGCGGGCGGGCGCGTGGGGGCTGCTGCTAGGTAATGCGGGTGCGCGGGCACCCCGGGCCGCTCCTTCCCCTGCTCTCCCTCCCTCCCTCACGCGTGTCCCGCTCGTCCCGCTCCTTCCCCTGCTCTCCCTCCCTCACGCGTGTCCCGCTCGTCCCGCAGGGCTGTGGGTCGCGGTCGGCGCGGCGCAGGAGCCCGAGTACAGCTACGGCTGCGCCGAGGGGAGCTGCTACCCGGCCACAGGCGACCTGCTCATCGGCCGCGCCTCGCAGCTGTCCGCGTCCTCCACGTGCGGGCTGCGGCGGCCTGAGCCCTACTGCATCGTCAGCCACCTCCAGGTGAGCGCGCCGCGCCCCGGCCCCGCCGCCAGACCCGGGGGTCTGCCAGCGCCGCGCGTGGGAGCCCGGGGGAGCGTTTCCCCACCCCGGCCGGGAGCGCGCGGGAGGTTTCCCGTTGGTTTCCGCTGGGTTTGGCGCCGCAGCCGCAGCCCGGCGCTGTCGTTGCGGGCGGGCTGTGGGGCCGGGCGGGGCCCCGGGACGCAGGAGCCGCCTCTGCTCGCAGCCCCGCACGCGCCCAGCGCTGGCAAGAGCCGCCGGGCACCCACCCCGTGTCTTGACGGGCCTGAGCAGCTCCGCACCCAGTTCATGCCTAACCCTAGTTCGCGCCAGTAACGGGGTGTCCCTCTGCCTGCCTTCGTGAAGGGCTGGATGTGGTGGAGGCTCTCGAGCCTGTCAGTGACTGCTTGTGGTTTTGTCTTGGCTGGTTTTTTTAAAGAGCTGATGATGAAAACTTGTCGAACTTTGTCCCAGCTACACAGTAGGTCCAACAAAAGATATTGCCCTGAGAAATCCTTGCCTCTTATGGAAAAGTCTTGGTAGCAGCCCCTGATCTCCCCTTTCCTGGGTGACGGCCTTAACTACCAGGGTACAGGGTCTGACTCTCATTCTTTCTCTCTCTGGCCCAATAAATCTTGAATTTTCTTCTGGCCAGTGCACAGCTTTCATTGGAGGATGCAGGGTACCCCACCCCCAAGTTCAGAATAGCTTTTTAGCCTGTTTGTTAGGACCCTTTCCTGGAAGGTGGGAGATGTGGGTTTGAGCTCCCTCAGGCAGAGATTGGAATTACACCCAGGCAGTCATATCCAAGGATCTGACTTTTCTCTGTTTAAAAACTGCAAATTCTCTGATTTAAAAAAACGTGCAAATTGTCTGATTAAAACCCCCAAAATCTGTGATTAAAATGAAACACTACTAATATATAGATACAGATAGATAAAACTTGAACACAATGTTTTATTGATACATTTACAATTTTAACGCAATTTGGAAGCCTACCAGTACCTCAATCACTATAATAAAATAAATTTTAAATTCCTATACATTTTGGCATTTGATTTTGGGGGGGTTTTTAGCATGGAAACCCAGAGCTCTCCCTCCCCGCTTCACTCACCAGGTTACGGGTCCAGCTGCAGCTGTCCTCTCAACTGCTTTGTGGCACTGAGCAGCCCTGATAGATACACCTGTGCCCTGCCCCTGTCATTGCCCCTCACTCCCAAGTCACAGTCCCCAAGTCCTCCTGATGCCTCTCGCTCCCCACCCACAGTCCCCTGCTCCCCAACCCTGCTGGGGGGGGCCCCCAGTTACCAGGGCTATGGGACCGGGGACCCAGGTCTGCAGCCCCCTGCCCCCCGCAGCAGCACCCGAACCCCAGCTGCCAACTGCAAGAAGCTGCAGCTGCTGCAGCCCCCGTGGGGAGTACAGCATGGAGCCTGGAGCCCAGCTTCCTCTCCCCAGTGAGGCACAGCCAGAGCAGAGCCCGTGGAGGGGCCACAGATGCAGACTGCCCACTGCGGGCTCAGGACTCCCTGCCCTACTGCCCTCCCACTGGCACCTCGGCAGCTCAGCAGGCTGGACATGGCAGAGCGGGGCAAGGCAGAGAAACTCAGTGCCACTGCCACTAGCCCCATGCTGTCATGGCAAGTGCCCAACTGACAGTAACAGGGGGCACAGCCCCACACCACTACCCCCGCTGCTGCCAGGTGGGCAGGGGGCACCTCTCCATGGCAGCGTGACAGCAGCTTGTGACGGCAGCACCAAACATCCCCGCCCCGCTCTGCCCTGCCACGCTGAGTCCTGCTCACTGGGCCATGGAAGCCCAACTCGCTTCCTCCTTCATTATGGGGGCCTCAATTTCCCCCCTACCCCCAGGCCCAGACTTATCTGTGGGAGCTGCTCTCCAGGCTACTTGGCAGCCACGTGTACATGTACATGTGCACAAGCACAGGGCACCCTGCCTGACTACCTTCCTCCTGCTCCCCACAGCCCTCTGGAACTCTGCCAGACTGGAAGGGGAAACCCACCTTAACCCACACTTTTCTCTTTTAAAGGAGGAAATCCAGGTTTTTCTCCTTAAAATGAGAAAATCTGGGTTTTACCACTTTTTTCCATCACAAACAGAAAACACAGATCCCTGGTCATAACCCTGGCTGTGATTTAAAAGTAGAAAGAGCCCTGATCAGGTCTTTGTATGAAAGAGTACAGGGGATCATTTGGGGCTATAGACAGAAATATCTCCCAGAAAGTCCTGAGTGAGGTATCTGAGAGAGAACATTCAGGACTCACCCCTGCCCTCAGTCTGTCTTGTTTGGTTGAGCACAGCTGCAGGCTGAGCTTACTAACATAGGTGTAGCTCCCTGAATTTTTGGCTCAAAATATTTAAATGCAAGAAGTTGTAGTTTATATATAAAGTGTGACCATTTTAGAAATAATATGCTAGAATTCAAGTAGACCTTTGTTTTTATTCCTGTAATTAAACATTCAGAGGCAAATGTGTCCATGATTGTTTCAGCACCAAAAAAGGTGCAGTGTTACTCTGTTAGACTGCGGATTTGGAAGGGTGCTGAGTGCTCTGACCTCTGCCTGGCAAGAATGGGATTTAAACATCCTTTGTGCTTTGCAAGAGTGGACTCTAGGGTAATCTGTTCTGCTTCAGCTGAAATAACTGACATTTATTATAAGGGGGGAAGGATTGGATCCTTCTTTTGGAACCATATTCTGCAATTCTGGAAGATTCTTGGGCTCGTGTTTTAAATGGGAAGATAATGAGCATAACCAGGAGTCACGATGACACAGACATTACTATTCCATGATTCCAGAGTCTGGTTTGGGTAGGCTTCCTCCTGGCAGGACTCCTAGGCTAGCGACAGAAATTACACATAAACCAGTATAAGTGATCAGAAACTGGTTCAAATCTGTAACACAGAGACATTCAGTGCACATAAGCCACTTTCAAAATGGCTAAAACCAATTTAAGATTAAAAAACCTGGATGGATGTAGTATCAGACGTAACTGGTTTAGGTTAAATCGGTTTATTGAACTTTGTCCCACATCCCCTCCAGATTCAAGTTAACTCACAGTCCCCCAGGATCCCAGGATGCTTCACACCTCCCCGCCCACAGGTTGGGTGGGCTAGCCTTGGCCCAAGCGGTCTGCTCCAGATGAGCAGGGAGGTGTGCTCTAGCACCCCCCAGCTTCTGGCCTGGGTCACTGCAGGCATGTGGCTGCATTTCTGGAATCAAAAGAGAATGTCTGTTCATTTACTTATCTGTTCAATCTATGTACTTTAGACTAACCAGCAAAGATTGAATTGATTCAGCCTCAGGCTTTTTGACTGTCTGTACTTAGCCCTAGAAGGTACATGGAACAGAAGCCCCATGAGTTAGGGACACCTAGGAATAAGGGTGCACTTCAATATCACTTACTAGAGCAACATGTCTAATGCTCCAAATCATGGCTGTTAAAGTATACTTTTTATTAAGGGCAGAATGAATATATGGCCTCCACTCTGCTAACACCGCTTCCCTTGATTATCCTTGTCGATTTCTTTTGGCATACACCCTATGCTTTCCTGGGGATGCCCATCATGCTTGGAAGGAGTTCTCTGGAAAAGCTGACAAAGTGCCACATTGTTCTCCTCAAACCCACCTGAACTACAGTGCCTATTTGACATTTGACATAATTCATAGCTGGTGTGCTGGAGCTGCCACTGACTGCACTGTTCATAGATCTCTTGCCACTACCTCATGTTCATCCTCCTCTGTTGTATCTACCTATTGTCTCTTGTCTTAAAATGAGAATCCCCACCCTCTTTTGGGCAAGACCTGTCTCTTTGTTATATTTGTACAGTGCTAAACACAAATGGGTCCTGGCACGTTAGGTACCTCTGAAGTACACATATAGTATTATTAGTAATAATAGCTGATATGTTACTGTTGTTCTATTTGGGAGGGCTATTCACTAAGGCCCCCATTTTCAAATTGGGGCAGGCCAGATTGGCTCTTCTTAATCACCTGTTAGTCAGTCTTCTGTGGGGGGTCCACCATGAGGTGCATGTCCAAATTGGGGTGGTAGGCTTTAAAGTTTTTGTACTGAAGGATGAAATTTCTTCCTTGCCAAAAGGACCCATACTAAAACTGTAATGGGACCTGAGGCCTATGGACCTTGCCCAGGCTAATTAAAATGGAGAGAATTTCGCCTCCCATTATTAGAAGCAAACACTGTGTTGTTCAGTGTTTGGGCCTGTGGTTTTAGGGATGTCAGCACAGTCCATTTACTAGTATTTTGTATATATCAATATTTATATTTGAGTTGTGCTAGGATGTCAGTATTACAAAGGATATTGCCTGACTTTGGTTTAAATAAAAACATACTTCCAGTAACACTTACATGTTATTGAATGCCTGTCGTAATTTCCCTCTTGTCCTTCAATTTACATCAATTCATCAGAGTAAATATACTTCCTTTCATTTTTAAAGTAAAAAAAAAATTATTTTGATTCATTCTGCACTGGGTAAAAAGCTGAATATAATATTAATGTGTTGATCTAAAGTACTAAAACTGTTGTTGTTTAGATCAGTGTTTCTCAGCCCGTGGGCTGTGACTCAAAAGTGGGTCACAAGAATATATGAAAGGGTTGTGAACAAACTTTAAAAATGGATTCGCCTTTAAAGGAGAAAAATGTGGGAAACTGCAGCTTTTCCCTTGCAGGCTGGCAGGGTTCCAGTCTGCAAGGAGCTGCTTGGGGCTCCATATGCCCAACACACCCACTCCCTGCCCTACACACTGGGAGGCTAGGGTCTGGGGGTGGGGGGCAGCAGGTTGGGAGTAAGGGGCACTGGATTAGGACTAGCCATCAATGTTTACAATGGGTCCTGGTACAAAAAAGGTTGAGAACCACTGGTTTAGATAAAATAATTGATGCTGGATTAACAAACGAATGGTCTGCATGTTGCAGGAGGACAAAAAGTGTTTCACGTGTGACTCCCGTGATCCCTTCCATGACACTCTCAACACTGATAGTCATCGCATTGAAAATGTGGTCACAACGTTTGCTCCAAACCGCCTGAAGCTTTGGTGGCAGTCAGAAAATGGTATGCAGTTCATCTAGGAATCATTTCCAATTATCATAATGGATTATCCTTGATTGATTTAAGGGTTCCTCTGTGTGTAGTATTCTCCAAAGCAGCCATGTCTGCCTAGTAATTACTGCTGCACAAAACTTTAGTCCCTTGAGCATGTCTGAGTAAAATTAGATTAATTTCAAGTGATTCTTTTTATTTTAGCAGAGTTATGGACTTTAGATGAGTATTGGTAAAAGCTATCAAATCCTTTTTTAGACAAACTGCTTCCAAGCTTTTCAGTAATAAAAATCTTTGTAAACTAGGTCTAACAGAGTAGAATCACACTGTTGTTTTTAGAGAAAGGGGATGTGGATGATGCTCCAACTTTTTTAATTGGGCAGACAGATGAGAAGGATCTGGCAGCTGCTTCAGTGCATGCTGGGAACTGGACAGATGTAGCATCCATTTATTCTCTCCCCTTCTGGAGGAACCAAGAATCAGGGCTGTTTGTTCCTGTCCCACTGCTTCTACTCCCTTACATTCACAAGACTGTATTCATCTTACAAAGAACAAAAATGAGCTCTGAAACAAAGCAGACAGAAAGCCATGTGCTCTTTTGTTCCTTGTAAAATTCTTTTCCAGAATTTGTCAGTCACTTTTACTTTTATGGTTGTGCTCTTGGTCTGCCTAAATATGGAACATAAAGAGGCTGTACTTCCTCTAGATGACTTAGTCTGCTCTAAAGTTTGTAAGATGCACTTTTTAAATGAGAATAGTGGCTAACAGGCTAACATGTTTGCCTGTTACTGTAAGCTCAGTAACCTGATGATGTTTTGCAAAACTGTCTACTGAGGAAATGTTTACATTTAAATCCTTTTTAACAAGTTAGATTAATTCAGCTATCTGTTTCTAGCGTTTCTAGTTTAGCATTCCAAATAACTCATGTTTTTTGCAATAGACTTGGCAAGCCAGCAGGCAAAAAAGTTTTAGCTCATAAGGTCATGCAAATGTCCCTCAACAATAAACAACACACAATGCTTTCTGTCCACTTCCTATTTTCCTGCACTTAGGCATAAAGCAGCGGAGATCATCGTGCTATATTCTGAACAAAACTGTAAAAATTTGGAAGTGCTGTATTATTCTTAGCGGGCTTTTTAGTCTTTTCCCCTTCCTTGACATTGTTTTATTTAAATGTTACTCACTGCAATATAATCAGTATCCAGCTGTTTCAAGAGATCTTTTCGCATGCATCAAATAGTTTTTGGAACTGATTGCTTTTTGTTTCTGGCAATGGTCCAAAACCTTTACTACACATAGTTATATAACACAGCTTGAAAAATGCTCTCTTACTTGTCCCTTGTAAGTGGACAACTTTGGTGAATAAGGAGACTTGAATAAGTAGTTTCTGAAAAAAAAATGAAGCTTTAATTTTAGAACATTTCTACCCCTGAAGGTTGCAAAAAGAACTACAATAGAGCTGGGCCTATAGGCTTCCTAATTGTCTGTTTTTGTTTGCATCTGCTCCAAGTTAACTTGTCAAGATTAAGTGGCTGAGTGAAATCAGCAAGATTTTTGTTTGGCAGTAGCATAACTGAGATGTGACAGCCTGGGCAGCACCCTTGGGTGCTGTCTTTGTGACTGGGAGCACAAAGAGAGCCAGTGATGCCATGGTGGCTGACTGCGCTGCTGCAATTGGCATTGCAGAAGCCAGCACTGCTCTGTGTGTTTGCAGCTGTCCCGGATGCAGACATGCCCTGCTACATCTCCAGTGCTCAGTTTCGTTCCTGATATTTGCCCTAAGGGACAAAACTGACCTGCATCATGTCAGTGGCTCACTACCAATCAGAAGACTAGATGCTGGCCAGAGTTTGGTCATAGAGTTATACCTGATTGAGGAGGATCTAATAAAAAGAGATAATAAAGAGATTGGAATGACACCCTCGTCGTTTTCAGGCTCTGGAGTGGGGCAAGAGAGAGAGATTGAGGGTCTTGCAATTGTAAGAAAAACCCCACTAGACAGTAACTGATAGAAGAGGTGGAGCCTTTTGCAGAGGCTACCATTTAAGTGTTGCCAGCAACTAAAGATGAGTGCAGGGCTTCTGCCTGTCCCTTTCCAGCCCCAAGCCCTCCCTTGTATCATCTTTTGTTTAGCAACTTTAGCTCATTTATACATTCTAAAATAAAAACAGTGTTCCCCAAACTTCTGATACCTGGGCACCCTTTTTCCAGATTAAAATTGGCAGCACGCTTTACTCACTTGTCTGCAGCTCCATATCTGGGTTGGGGGCCCCATCCGGTCCATGGGCCATCTTGCCCATTTTTCACAGCATGCTTCACACTCTCTGTGGCACATCCTTTGGGAATCACTGGGTAAAAGTAATGCAGTTTCATGTTCTTCTACATGGGGACAAAAGGAAAATCACTCTGCACTTTGCAAATGGCAGCAAGTGAAATGGACATCCCTACATGTGAAACTAGAATAGATGCATACTGGGCAAAGAACATGCACTACAGAGAACCTACTGTATATACCCACTGGGTACTGAGCCAGTGGATCACTGCTGTGTATAAGTGTTCATTCCTATACTGTTTCCAAACTGTTTCATAAACTCACATTCCTAGGCAGAGAACCATTTGTGTGGTACCAGAATTCTTCTGATTGAGTTCTCAGAGGTTATAACTCCTAGTAGGAAGAATCGTGATTTATTTCCATTGAATAAAGTCCTTGTGCACATGGGGAAGGAAGTGTCAGCCAGGGTTTCAACCTTGTAAAATTGCAAAGATTCCCTTTTTTTTTTTAGGTCTCTGCAGAAGGCTTGATCCCAGATGAGTTATGCACATTGTGTATGACTTTGGATGAGACCCTTAATTTCCCTGTGCCTCAGGTTCCCATTTATAAAGCATAGCAACTTGTACCACAAATACTGGGCAAAAGTTAAATGCAGTAAACACCATAAGACCAAGTGCACTTACAGCACTTCATAAATGCAACAGGCAACCCTGCATTGCATTACATTTAGAAAATTGTCAAATACTGTGTCTTCAGCATCCCCACAGCAAATCCCTAATGTTTGTTATAACGCTAATCTGATTGGCAAGGAAAAAGGGTCTTTATCCTAACATAGTGAAGAGCTCTTTAGAAAATATTTGAGTTAAATCTTAAGTGACAAATGCTCTTATTTACTGTGCAGCTTCCTTTTTCTGTTTTCTGTAGGTTTGGAAAACGTAACTCTTCAGCTCAATCTGGAGGCTGAATTCCATTTCACTCATCTCATCATGACCTTCAAGGTGAGGAATCCATAGCATTCTCACAAATCACAAACCAGAGCACTGTGTAATCTAATGTTTGTCATGGATGGTAGTTGCAGTCTTAACTGGCTGTGTACCTCCTGGCTTATACCTATGAAGATACTTATATAGGTCAAATATGTAATGTCCCAGATTTGAAGAAGCAGGCCTTAATATGTGCAATTAAAATGCTAATAATTTTGGAATGTAGGGGAGATTGAATTTATAAGAATATTAGCTTCAGTTATAACTGACTCTTCCAGTATGCACAGATAAATTCTGCTTTGGGTGAAGCCCAAACTTTTGTAAAATGTAAGATTAAAGCCCTCTTATTGCTTGTTTGAGCTTTGTAACAAAAATGGAAGAAATGGCCTGACTCTTAGAAGGGCTGACCACACCTCTATTCCTCTTGAACTCAAATAGTAGGGATGTTTTGCAAATTATTTTTTGACGTTGAGATTGTGGAAAGCAGCAGAAAGAGTAGCTGGGAAAATCTGCTTATGTGGTTGTTTTTATTGTGTGTGCTTTACAAAATGATTATTAAAATCAAATTATATCAGCAAGGTCTTTCTTTAAAATTGGCTTTAGTATTTCTTTTCACTTGGCAAGTGAAGACATTTCCAGGAAGAAAGAACATCTGTATACAAAGTGCCTTTGTTTCTTTTCAAGCAGATGTCTTGGAAACACAGATTATGTACCATATGTCTTAAAGTACGTGGAGGCGTTAGCAGCAACTTCTTAGTTCACATTTTGCTGATACTTATATTTATTGTAGGACTAAAATTCTAGTTCTTTTCCATGTAAATGATGTTATTCAGGCTCCAGATTTTACATATTAGGTTTTAGGATAGCTGTATTTTTGGTAGTACAGTACATTGGCAATGTGTAGGGGATACACACAGGTGCACCTGCACCCCCTGAGATTGGCTGCTGCCAGTGTGTGTGTGTATAACTTGTCAACTGTCGTTACATGTATATTCATATTTCTAAACTGGATGTGGAAGGTGCAGGACTGGACTTGGGCATGTGGAAACAGGACAGCTAGAGGGGGTGACCTGCAGGTAACCATACCAGGCTGAAAGGAGTTGTAGACTGTGAAAGGATTTCAAGAACAGTGTGGCAGTGCAGGGATCCATGGGCTGTAAACTGTTAGTTGAAGCATTGTCTTTGTCCTGTACTTTTACTCAGTACAGTGAATTCCCTGGTTCCCAGAGACTGGAGCTCCTAGGGGATATAGTAATATACAGTACACAGTAATAAAACTTGAATAGCTCATCACATACATAAATATTAGCATTGATCTATGGACCCAGGAGTTTTAGGAGGAGGCATCTAGTCTTGACCTGAAGGCATCAGGAGGTAGGAATTCACTGTTTTCATTTACTTATTCAAAACCCTGTGGAATTCCCTTTCATCTGCAAAAACACCAAAACCTAAACCAAGACTTAACTTTGACCATAGACCTTTTCGTGGATAAATGCTTCATTCATTGTATACATTTCCAGTGCCACATAGATATGTGTTGGTAAAATATCACCATTTTTGACAGCACCATTGAATGAGGTTGGAATTAAGGTGTAAAGGGTGAATATAAGTGGCAGGGATTAATATGTGCATTAAAAGAAAGTCCATAGTAAAAATGAAAGCCTATATGCTGCATAGTGATGGATGTGGGTAATACTTTGAGTGAGAAGCACTTGACACCACTCAGGGAGGTGCATGTTACTTTGAGTGATGGCATTCTTCAGTTTGTTCTGGTGCGATTTGCACTTGACCAGCCATAAGTCTTAAATTGCTAGATTTTTGTTTGGTATGACACAAGTCTGTAAATTGGATGTCAGTTTTAGGTATGAGGCACCAATAGACTTTGCTTGTAGCTGTAACAGTAGTGCTCTTATCTGGCCTTTTTAGGATCTTCTGTAAATATATAACACTTCGGTGAACCTTGTCCTTACTGCAAGCCATATATTAAATCCATGTTTGAATTTTAAATTTCATTTAATGTTTTAAGTGATTATAATTCCAGATTAGCCAGGATTTTAAAGATGGGATTGAGTTAAGAATCTTATTTATCCCAATAGCTAATTCTTCTTGTAATTGCTATAATACTTGTAGGCAAGTAGAAGAGCCATCCACCTTAGATAAATATCTAATTCCAGAGTTTGGTCAAAGCCAGCTAAAACAATAATTGGAAGTGGAGCGTATTTGTACAGAATGAAGATGAATTTCATACTTGGGGATAAAACAATTTTTAGTTCAACCAACAGGATAATAAATAAGGTACAAAGGAAGATAGTACAGACAGATATCAGAGGAAAAGGTGGAAAGTCTTATTACACTTCTCCATGCAAGAAGAAACTTAGCAAGGCTCTCAGAGAACAATGTTAAGAAGGGAAAAAAACTATAACTGGATACCCACCGTCCTTCTCATCCTTCCCCTGTGTGACAGGAAATGAGGGGCCCATTAGGTTTTCCTGTGGGTCTGGACTGAATGAAGAACAGATGAAGAAATAAGTAATGAGGGAATGTGTTTTCTTCACTGAAGAAAAGAAACTCAAAAAATGTTCTAAAAAATGTTACTCTCACATTGATTTTGAATAAGACTCTAGAATCTTACCAGCTGTATATTTAAAGACATGTTTTAAATTTATTGCATTACTTGCTTGTTTAATTATCCATTGTTAAATATTATTTTAAAGAAATTCCCTGGTTTGTGTCTGATTCAAAAGAAGGCTTGGCCATATTCGGTTTCCAAAGCCTGTCCTGTAGTAGTAATAGTAGCACAAACAGGAGGAAAAAAAGAAAAAAGGGTAAAATTAAAAATATTTGGGGTAAAGATAGGGCTGGAGTTTAAATCCTGGCACACTGGTTGTTTGTTCTAATTGAGTGATGGAGATAATCCAAGTAACGCTTACATATCATCTGATTCATTCTTCTCCTTCTTTCAGGCATTCCGCCCAGCTGCAATGCTTATAGAAAGATCATCTGATTTTGGAAAAACCTGGCAAGTATATAGATACTTTGCATATGATTGTGAGAATTCGTTTCCTGGAGTTTCAACTGGACCCATGAAGAAAGTAGACGATATCATTTGTGATTCCCGATATTCTGACATTGAGCCTTCAACTGAGGGAGAGGTTGGAGGGTTTTTTATATATACGATAAAGACTTTTTCTTTGAAAATTTAAGCTTCCTTAATTTAAAGGCTGATTCTTTAATTTTCCGTTCTTCCTTTAGGTCATATTTCGTGTTTTAGATCCCGCTTTTAGAATTGAAGACCCATATAGTCCAAGGATTCAGAGTACGTGCAGTTACCTTACATTTCCATGTTAACAAATGTTTTAATTAATTTTTAACAATCAAAATGATCATCCTTGATCAGTGACATGTCCTGCAACAAGAGCACCACACTTATGGAACTGTTCTCTCTCCATGAGCTTTAATGGGGGTCCACATAGGGATAAAAACCAGTGTCTCTAACTCCCAATAATTTTATCATGAGTTATATTTGGTGGTTTTCTTAAAGCCTCAGCTGCTGAGTCATAGGATTATGGTGGAATCTTGGCTTTTGTCAAAAAAAAACCAAACAAGTTTCTAACACTCTCTGTTGTAGATGAAAGCTTAAAAATATGACCCACTGAAAGCGTAACAACAAAAATACAAAGGGAACTGTAAAATTATTACTTTTAAACCTAACATATTTTTGCCATGCTTATGATTTCAGGAATATGACTCATTATTCTTGAACATTTGGGTTTAACATTATTATTTAATATACTATTAAAGATCTGCCTGACACCTGATTGCAGGATTATCTCTCGAGACATTCAAATTAATGTAGTGGTCATTTAGAGTCAGTGGGATGAAGGAATGCAAGTACACAATATACAAGTGTATTGCTATATGAAATTATAAAGTGTGAAAGAAACTTGCTAGGTGCTTTGCATCTGTAAAGGCTGCAGGTTAATCCCTTAGTTTGAATTTTAATATCCATTTTCTCTCAAAACTTGCATTAATTTCTGTCAGTATAAAGCTGGATCAAAGAGCAAAGGAAAACAAGTGAAGTAAAAGCCTGTCTGCTACACTGGTCAAATGTTTCTGTTTGATCAAAGCTTGCAAAGAGAAATGAGAAGGAATATCTTATTGTATAAGTGTGAGTAGAATGTTTTACCACTCCCAAACATGAGAGAAAAATGGGTTTTAATAATATTGATCAATATGTAAACAAAAGGTCAAGTTAATTTATATTAATGTTTGTTACCTTCCTGGGAGATCTTTCTGTTAAAAAATAACACTTTCTTATTTGGTCTGTGTTGGGATACTGGTTTCTGTCATCCAGGTAGAACTAAGCATATGCTTTGTTTATGTGGGCATATAAGGAAGTTTGTATCCTAAATATTTTTCCAGTTTCCAGCTCAAGTTGCTCCAAGCATGCAGCTGTCTTGGTTTCTTTCAATTCAAGGAGATGTTTGTTTGTATTTTTCCCTGCAGACCTATTAAAGATCACAAATTTAAGAATCAAATTCACCAAGTTGCACACTTTGGGAGACAACCTTTTGGATTCTAGAATGGAAATCAAAGAGAAGTACTACTATGCCATTTATGACATGGTGGTTCGTGGGAACTGTTTCTGTTATGGACATGCCAGTGAGTGTGCACCAGTAGAAGGTTTTAGCGAAGAAGTGGAAGGAATGGTAAATACTTGCACTTTTTCACAGCAAAACCATGTTGGAGCCCCTTGTACCCGACTCTGCTCCATTTGATCCTGCTGAGTAGTGACATTAAGGCAGGAGCAGAGAAAATATGGCCCACAGGCCGGGTTTGGCTCTCCAGGCAATTCCATCCAGTCTACAGATACCCACCAATTGTATCCCACTCAGCCCCCACACCTCGCTCCTACCCTGCTTCCTGGTGGGGCTGCTTCTGACACTGCTGCAGGCACTGGGGGACCTGTTAGGCTTCCCTGGCTTCCAGTGGCTCCTCCTCATCTCCCAGCTGCAGCACTTGCTCCAGCCAACAGGTAGAGAAACGGTGGCAGGGAGCTTGGGGCTGGGACTAGCGGGAGCTCAGACCTGTGTCCAGGTGGCAGTGAGAGTGCAGAGCTCAGGTGGGCAGTATGCAGGTGGGAGTGTGTGTGTGTGTGTGTGTGTGGACCCCCCCCACAGTGCAATAGTAGGTGGCGGACACTTGCGATCCGCACAAGTGCTGCTACCTAACTGTGCGGCTCTAGCTAGAGCTACACATGGCAGCAAGGAGCACAGCCTGCGCGACTCTCCCGTATTGCACAGGGTTCCCTGTGACACATGTGCAGCTCCCAGCACTCAAGCGCCACCAGGGGAATCCCCACACGATGGAGCCAGTGGCCTTCTCTACTGCCTGCCGCCATGGAAGCCGGGGGTGGAGCTCCCCACCACTTCTGGCAGACTCCTGGCAGCTGCATATGGTGGGGAAGGCAGCTGGCTCCATCATGCAGGGCTTCCCCTGGTGGCACGCGAGTGCTGCAAGCTGCATGTATGCCACAGAGAGCCCACCGTGATAAAGGTGGGCCAGGCAGGCTGCATTCCTTGCCACCATGTACAGCTCTGGCCGGAGCTGCATCTGGCTAGGCAGCAGCACCTATATGGGCCATGAGTGCCCCAAGGGCCCTGCCCGCTGCTCCTGATGCCACTGGCAGGAGCTGTGCACCATGGGGGGAGTGTATTGGGGGTCCCCACAGCTTCCCTCACACCCCACAAACCCCACACCCTGCTTCCACAACCCCGCCACACATACACACACCCTGCAATGTACTCTACACCCATTCACAAACCCCACATGCACCCACACCCCCCACACCCCATCATACACACACTCCCACCTCCAACCACACCCCACACACAAAATAGAAGAGTAAGACTTTATTTTTGACCTATTATGCAGTTATCGCTATATATGCTACATAAACTCAAGGAATGACAAAAACATTTTTGTAATAAAATTAAAATATGTTATAGTAGATGTTTGACTTTTAGTATATGCTTTGGGTTTTTTTCTGGTTCAGGTGGCAACCCCCTCCAAAATGAGTACTTCCAGGGCCAGGGGAGGGACTTCTAGTGGAAAAGGTCAGGTGCTAGGAGTGGGACTTCTGGTCCCACAATGGCACCTGGGGGCTGGGCCCCTGTCAAGGGGCGGAGCTACCCTCGCAGCCCTTAACAGATCATGTCAACGCATTAAGTGGCCCCCCCAGCCAAATAATTGCCCACCCCTGCAGTAAGGTGTGAAGCCAGATGGCCCACCAGTGATAGAAGTTGGCCCTTTATTTGGCTTCATATAAAATGATACTTACCTTTTAAAATGTATTATGTTGGTCAATCATGAATAGTGAAGAACAGTTTTAGATTACTTTAATGTCCCATTTTCTTTCTAATTACATTAAAGACCTGATTAAATTAACAGGCAATGACTTGAAATGGATATAAAAACGAATATTTTTAATGAAACCTTGCACTAACTTATACATGTTGTAAGAACCTTGCACTTCTTTATACCTCCAGTATTTCTATAAATACTGAGGTCTGAGCCATGGTTTTGATAGCTATATAATTATGACTTGTATGGGTTTCTCCCCATTTTCACCAAAGCATCTTTGATAGACACTGCAGATGGGAAGATACCAAACTAGATGAATCAGTGTTTTGGTAACTTAATTTTATGTTGTTAGCTAGTAGACAAGTAATGATTTGGCCCTGATGAGTTTCTGAGGTCATGTTAAATCAAACTGTGTGTCACTTATTCTTTCTGGTAGATATTTACTCATCCAAATAATTCCATTGAAGAAGATGGGTCTCCTTTTGTGCAAGTGAATTTTCATTGACTTGAACTAGGGGCTCACAGTCTGGCCTTTTGTGTACAGGATTGTGTCCTCCTTTAGGGGCATTCATTATCCAATACATGTCAATAAAAGTCTGTTGAATATACATTGGACATTCTGCAAGTGGGTGGAACATAATGACTTATATTTCCATTCAAGTGAATTCTCTGGATTGTGTTGGGTATTCCCCACATCCCTTCATTGTCTATAACTAAATATATTGCATTTGTTTTCCTTTTCTTGCAATAGGTCCATGGGCACTGCATGTGCAGGCATAATACCAAAGGACTAAACTGTGAACAGTGTTTGGATTTCTACCATGATTTACCATGGAAACCAGCTGAAGGCCGCAATAGTAATGCATGTAAAAGTAAGTTTAATTAACTAGAAATACTGAATCGTGTTACATTTAGAGTTTGATGCATTTTTACATAGGTGGCTTATGGGCTTTTTGGTTGTTATAGAATAATGTCTTTGCAGTTCATTTAAGAATAATGTTACATTGAAAACATATTTCTTCACTAGAACTAGGTTGTTGCTTCCATTTTTGTTTTGAATCTCAGGGTGCAATTGCAATGGACACGCAACCCAGTGCCATTTTGATATGGCTGTATACATCACAACTGGAAATACCAGTGGTGGAGTGTGTGATGACTGCCAACATAACACAATGGGACACAACTGTGAGCAATGCAAACCTTTTTACTTCCAGCATCCAGAGAGAAATATACGGGACCCAAACATCTGCGAGCGTAAGTGCAACACCATCCCTCTGAATGCTAGAGCCCACTGTGTCTATACTTTGACCACCAAGGCATTCAGTTAAAGTATTCAGAAGCAGCAGCTCCTGTATCCTTCTGTCGTGTTCCTCTCCTTCCAGTCACTGAGTGATCTTGAACAAAGGTTCTTCTTCAGGAGATCTGGGCTAAACTTGTTCTGTTCTTTTTTGTGTGTTTAAAATGCTGGATATGGAAACTATTCAGTCACCTTATGTTCAGAATAATAATAACTAGCTCCTACATGGTGAATGAACAATAGCAATCCAGTCTAGGTGTTGGCTGTTTCTTTTGGTGTAATTAGTAAGACATATGCATTGCTTCCGTTTTAGCTTGTACTTGTGATCCAGCGGGTTCCCAAAATGGTGGAATATGTGATCGTTATACTGACTTTTCTGCTGGCCTTATTGCTGGACAGTGCCGCTGTAAATTTTTTGTGGAAGGGGAACGATGTGATATCTGCAAAGAGGGATTTTATGGATTAAGTTCAGATAACCCAACCGGATGTCTATGTAAGTAGAAATCCTATGAAATAGCAACATACCAGTGTTCATATGCATGTGATCAAAAGTGCTTCATGAAAGAGTTAGGTGCAGAGGAAGAATCTCTTGTATTCACCGTGGATTGGGTGAAGAGGGAAGAATGTGACCTGAAGATGTCATGTGACTGGGATTCCCCCCTCTTCCCTCAGAAGTTATTTATCTTTAGTATTAAATTCAGTTGAAACATTTAAAGTATCTTTTTTCATTTATTTTGATTTAAGCCTTTAATTTAAGGAAGTTTCGCTAGGAGGAACATTGGCAAAAAAAGTTCATAGTAGATCTATTGACTGGGAAGTGAAAGAAAGCCTTATTGTAAATATTTGTATTAAATAACTTGTAAAATATAACTAAAATCCAGTGTTCCAATGTATTTAATTGTATTTCTCAATAAAGCTTGTGCATGTAATCCTTTGGGGACACTTCCTGGAGGGAATCCTTGTGATTCAGAGACAGGAAACTGCTACTGTAAGCGACTAGTAACAGGAAAGCACTGTGACCAATGTTTGGTAAGTAGTTTGGCTATAAGAATAGATTTATAATAGACTTCCCTGAAAGAGGCAGAGTGGAGAGGGAGATGGTGTCAGGGATTTGTGACTGACTAATAATAGCCATGTGGAAATAGGTACTTCTAAATGTAAAGTGATGTTGAACATGTTTTAAAATGAGTTGGAAAGTAAGCCAGAAAGGGAGTGAAAAATATTGGAAGACCAAAACAATCAGCCTCATTTTGTGGGGATCGAAGTTGGAGCAGACTATGCAGTTTTCTTCTTACAAGGAACTTCTGGGACAAAGTCTAATATGTAGAGATCTGACAGTTGGCATTGCCTGCAAATTAGGCAGGTAGCTCTGGGATATTCAACACTTGCATAACTCACTAACTGTAGTCTCCAATCTTTACTTGGTTATAAAACTTAGACTGAAAAAATGTTATGTGAGGCAGATCTCTAAGATGTGAAAGGCTCAGGTTGAAGCGCTCCTGTTGAAAACTAGCAACCATATAATCAGACGGGCTGTTCCAGCTTTGGGGGCATGGGCCCCATACAGGTGCATTCATGCATTTGAGTTATTTGACAGTAAACCCTGTGGAAAATCTGAGCATGTCAACTGTTTCTCTTGAGAACATGCTGTAGAATAACAAGAACAAAACTGTGCACTAGCAGCATTTCCCACAGACAGAGCACATTAAGCCAGTGCTCTGTTAATCCCCACCTACAATTTCCAGGTGGAGGTAAAGTTATCAGCTTGAACTAGTTAAGTATCCAGGTCCCAAGCCAATGAAAATGCCCCTTTTCTGGTGCCACACAGCCCTGATTGTGAACTGGAAACCTTTCAAGTCAAAGAAAGGGTGGTGGCTAGAACGGCACTTTCTGTCAAGGACACTCAGCTTGGACCTAGCTCCTGCCTGTACCCTGCTTCTGCAAGGGCCTAGATTTGTTAACTTCCAGGCATGATGCAGACTACACTGCTGCTGGCTTTGGGGAAACAAGCAGGCCAACAGCATGTTGGTTATGTTGCAATGATGGCATTAGAAAAGGGTTGGTGTAATAATTGTGTGTTCAGTTTCTGTGTCTATGATTCACTTGCATTATTTTGTAGTGTTTAAAAATAAAAAACCAGGGATATGCTTAGGATGTGGGTAGGCTCTGTTAAATCAACACCTCACTGCAGCTTTAATGACCTATTGTTCTGCAGCCTGAACACTGGGGTCTGAGCAATGACATGGATGGATGTCGGCCTTGTGATTGTGACCAAGGGGGAGCGCTAAACAATAAGTAAGTTCATTTCAGGTACACTCTCTTAATCATTCACCACAGAAGTAAGTTCTGCTTCATTTGCCACCACATTGTTTAGGGTTTATCTCTTCTGGGGAAATTCATGAGGGGCTAGCTCCAAGCTGCAATGTCACTTGGTGATAGTGAAAGCACTCCCCGCCTTTTTATGTTCTTTGATAGCACTATTGTGCTCCAGGCCACCCAGGGTGTGATGTTAGCAACAGGGTTAGTTGTGATTGTGCCCCATGTTTGAAGAAACATATAGCCACACTGTTCCAGGAACAGACCATAGATCAGGCTGTCTCAGATTCTGGGTACTTCCCACTTCTTTCCTGCACCAGCCCCAGGGCTGATGAAGCATTTTGACCCTGGAGCACTGGCCAGGCTACATTGCTAGGTGTACTGGGGGTGAATCAAAGCTCTGCTTGTGAGCTCCCCTCCTCTTAGCACAGGAGGGAACACCCTGTCTGCTTGAAACAGCTCTGCCTTCTGGAGTGCTGTCTGTGGTAGGGGGAGTATGGCCTGTTGAAAAATTCCCAACCTAATTGTTGTTTTCATTCAGAAAATTATCATTTTATAAAACAACCATTTTGTGGAAAGGGAGCAGTTATAAAGAAATTCTCATCAGGAAAGACTTTTCACAACCAAGATGGAACTTTCGTTCAGAGACAGGTCACTCTTGAATTGCCAGGGTCTTGACAGGGTCTGCAGTGTAGGAGATGATAGTACCAAGCACATGCTTTCTAAAGCTAGGCTCTGTTTTTTCCCTCCTCCACATCATCGCAAAATGCTTTGGTTTTGTCCCACTGTGGAATGAGAGACATTTTTGACAGTTTTATGGGACAATAAAACCACTTCTTTCAGGACTTTAATGGCACCAATGCATGAGCGTAAAGAACAAACCATATTTGGTCCAAAGTTTCATGATGATTTCAGCAAACTATTTGTTCCATAAATATAGCAAACCAGTGAGATTACCTGCAGTTCATAGCACCATGTCAACATTATCTTCCCCAAGTGATCTTCCCTATCTGTATCTGAATAACTTACATAGTTGTAGTTACTTAGATTGCAAGTTTCATTCCTCCTTACCTTTTCCCCTTCACAGGGGATATCATCTACACTTAATACATTTCTGGATCCAACTTTTTTTTTCCTGTCTGGTGGGGGTGGGCAGGCATATGGAGTGTTGTTGACTATTGGAGTAAGGATTTGCAGTCTCCCCCAGGTATGCTAATAGCAGCAATTGCAAAACCATTTGGGGGAGGGAGTTATATGGCTGGCAGGAAAGCAAGCAGCTGTACTTTCCTTTGGGCTCTGTAAAGCTCCCTGGAGAGCTGTGCACTCCTTCTGCCTGGCACACAACAATCAAACTGTTTGCTTCTCCCAGGTTTGTTTACTAGTTTACAAGTAGCCCTTTGGGAAGAGGTGAGGTTTGCCCAATTGAAGATTATTCCATTCAGCTGCTTCATTGCAGTTTTCTGGCTCTTTAATTGGGGTGTGTAGATGGTGCTGAAACACTCATAGCTGGCTTGAAAACCTAGTTCTGAATCTGGGAATATCACCACAGGAGCAGAATTAAGCATAGCCCAGGAAGTGAGCTCATTCTCCTGATAGGGCAAATATCCCATAAATGTTAAAATCAATCCAAAGGATAACTTTCTGGGTACTCCTTTGGGACAGCTAAGGCATTCCTGGCTTTCTTTACATAGAATGGCTTTTCCTTCTGGAGGAAACTGAAAGAAGCTAATGGAGACAGAGCTTCAAGTTGTGGCTGAAGTAACTCTTGGTTTCTGTCCTGCTTTCTTAAACATTGGTAAAGAAAAAAAAAAGGCTCAGTATAAAAGACTACGCATCATTTTTTAGTTTTTTCTGTTTTAAGCGGTTTGCAGAGGACCTGTTCTTCAAATTTTAATTGTTTTTTTTTATAGCAAACTTTTAGTAAAAGCTTTTATTACTATTTTTATTTTATTTAAAATGGCGATTAAAACATCCAGAATATTTAATGAGAAAAAGAAGTTTTAGGGGGTTTTTTCCTGCAAAAAGTTTGATTTACACACAAAAAAAAAGGTATTTCTCATTGAGAAAGCTATGTGAAAATGTTTGACCAGTTTAATTCAGGAATGGAATCTGCTTAGAGAGTGGAATCCTTTAAATATTGCATGGATGCTTTCAGGGTAATCAAAAGAAAGTCCTAGAAACAAGGTTAGTATCTTTAGTATTTAAAAAATAGAGAAAGGTGACTGAGAGTCACTAAGGCTAAAAACAGATTCGTCTTTGGAATGAGATCAGTCATGACATCAGCTATGTCCCAATACAGTTGATCTGCTTCATTCGTGTCTACAGGTGTCACCCAAGGTTATTGTCCTGCTAGGTTGGGCTCCTGCTGCTTCAAGGACTTCAGGGTCCTGATATTGTAGGACCATGGCCCTGGGTGTTGTGTCCTGACCCAGTGCACAGGTCTGTAAGCTGAGTAATCCTCAGGATCATGGGGATTCCTCCACTTGCAGTCACATACCCTGGATCAGCACACAGCATTGTGACATGTGTGCAGTGTGAATCCCCTTCAGGAGTCCATTTCATGGTGCCATACCCTGCATCTGTAACATTGGGCCCCTGGGATCCCCCTGCAGGATCAGGCCCCTTCATACTTGCAGTATGGAAATTCCCCTGCAGAGCAGGAAACTGCACTTCCCCACTCTGCACCTGCACAGGATTTCCCAGGGAGTGCATTTGTAGGCATGGAGTAGAGGAGCTCGTGGGGTTTTGCACTCCATACCTGTAGATACAGGCTCTGGGTTGGAGCCAGGCATCAGGGACAGTTGTCTTGCAGTATCAGGCCCCTGAGACTCCAGGATGGCTGGAGAGCACAGGTAGCCCCTGCCTGCCCACACTCTTGCATCATAATCAAACAGACATCCACTGTGAAAAGGCAGCATAAATTATTGCTACAGATTGTCATGGCCACAATTTCGGGTATTTGTGTCATGACAAGAAACATGGACATCTGTATGCTCGGATTCTGTGCCACCATAAAACATTTTATGGTGGCACAAGGGTGATGTCTATTGTAGCCTGAGTGTCAGTAAAACTGTTTTACTCAGGTAGAAGGCAGGGGAGAGGTACACCTTGTAGAGTAACTGAATCCGATGCGTAAGCTTTCATGAGCAACAGCTCAGCTTATGCATCTCTGGTTTATGTAGAAAATAAAAAAGCTAGTTGTGAAACAAGGAATTGCATTATATTAACTTCTGTTAGGACTTTTTCCTATCACCACATTCCACTCCATGCCACAGGGATTGGGTTACCATATTTCCAGTTCCAAAATAGAGGACACCTGTCGGGGGGGGCAGATATGTGATTGTGGGGAGAAGTGATATGCTGGTGCCCTGCTCCTGCCCATTCCATTGCCCTTCACTCCCAAGCCACAGCCCATCCCCTCCCCACTGCTGCCTCTTACTTCCAACCCACAGACTGCTGCCCCTGCCAATGCCCCTCACTCCCAGCCCGTGGTACTATGCCACCTGGGCCATGCTGATATCCCTCACTCCCAACCTGCAGCACCCCATCCCTACTGGTGCCTTGCACTCTGGACTTACAGTTCCCTGCCTCCCCACTGCCCCTTGCTCCCAAGCCACAGCCCCCCCAGGCCTGCTGGTGCCCCTTACTCCCAACCCACAGCTCCTTGCTCCCTCCAGCCCTTCAGCATCTCCCAGCTGTCCCACCCCTGTGAGCAAGGACACCAGCCCTGGTGCTGCTTGCCCAGCCACGCTGCTGCCCCTGAAGGCCCCCCTCCGCCCACAGGCACATCCCCCTTGTCTCCCTTGTGCTGCAGCAGCCCTGGCACCCAGACAGCTTCCCCCAGCACCAGTAGTGCCCCCCCAATCCCCACAGCCCCCTGGACAGTAGGGCTGTGAGAAATTATGCCAGCTGTTTCATTTCAACATTGTTTCTACTTGTTTTAAGCTCAAAACAACAAACTTGAAATGAAACAAAAGGGCTTCGAAACAGCTTTGAAACGAAACAAGGGCAGTCGAAACATTTCAAAAGTTTCAAAATGTTTTGAGTTTCACAGCTAGAGCTGGGCTTTCCTGCAGGGAAACAGAAAGTAAGGAGAGGGAGGGTGAAGAGGGGGGAAGGACACAGTGAGGGCATGCCTTAATACGCATGCTGGAAAAGAAGCTCCTGCAGGGGAGGGAAGAAAGGCTCTATCACAGTTTGACTATCTGAGATGCTGCTGGTGCCACTGTGGTGCTCCTCACTAACTTATTATTTTACCTAAAGTCATTTAAAGTGGTGGACTGGACTGAGGCTGTAGGGGAGGAGGAGACCTCACTGGGGCAAACTACCATGCCACGTAGAGGCCCCAGCACCAGCGAAGGCACACCTTAACACACACACGCAGTCACACGTCACAAGTTTTGCTTGTCAGCAACCTGAGGTGCAGTTTCCCGGAAACCCCTGCACCTATCTCCTTGAATGCTGGCAGGCTTCATGGCCTCGGTAGGGCTACCATGTCTGCTGTTTTCACCCCACTGTGCCTTAACACACACACATAACATGAGTTTTGCTTGTCAGCAGCCTGGGGTGCAGTTTCCCAGAACCCTCTACACCTATCTCCTGAAACTTGGCAGACTCTGTGCCCTTAGAAGGGGCTAACATCCAGAATCTGCCAAAAAATGACGAAGTTATAGGCAGTTTCGTGCTTTCCCATTATAGCTTATGGGCAAAAGAGTGAAACAGGTTCAATGAAACCAGATGGAACAGTACTTTCAAAATTAAAACTCAAAACAAAACACTGCCATCAAAACGGCAAAAAAGAAGTCGAAATGAAATGGTGCTGTTTTGACAGCCCTACTGGATAGTCCCCAATCCCTGGCCCTCCAACCCCTGCCCCCCACACCCTTACCTTCATCCAGCTGCATGGCTGCTCCCACCATCCTGCCTAGCTGCATCCCAGCCACATGTGTTATCCTGCTTCCAATCAGCCCCCTGCAGCCCCAAGCAGCTCCTTGCTAGGGCAAGCCAGGAAAAACTTCAAAGCTGAGCTGACCAAAATCCTGGACATTTGATCATATTAAAAAACAAACAAACACCTGGACAGCGATTGGAGGATCCAAGAAGAGAACACATCTGGAAAAACCCAGATGTATGGTAACCCTAATGGGGATGGCACTGTCCTCTCCACAATCTTTTAACTTAATTTCCAAATCATGCAATGCTGGTGAGGATGAAGTGCTCTTTGGAAGGGCTTTGTCCCTCTTGTAGCATATAATGGGTATGTTAGAATCTATTCCTATAGTTGTCTCCATCTGTAACACATTTTCTCTCTTGATGCACGCTATACATTCAGTCTTCTTACATTGCAGCTGCTCAAGTGAATCTGGACAGTGCGAGTGCAGGCCACATATGATTGGACGTCAATGCAATGAAGTGGAACCTGGCTATTATTTCATTTCATTAGACCATTATATCTATGAAGCAGAGGAAGCCAACTTCGGTCCTGTAAGTTGCAATGTCAGCATACAGAGCAAGAGAAATGTGGAGATCTTTTAGTTCACTTTAAAAAAGCGTTAGTATGTTAACTATTTAATTTTGCAGAGATGATATAGAAAATGCAAAATCAAACCACATCTGAGAACTCTCAAGCCAGAGCTCCCAGGCTTGGAACTGGTAACAGTGTGTGGGTTACCCAAAGGAAAAAGGCCTTGGTATAGTTCTGAAATGTTTCTTTTTAAATTCACTTCTTTGATCTCTTGATCTCTTGCTGCATGGATGAATATGTAAATCTGCCTCCTGACAGGGAGATTTTGTTTGTTCCATACACACCTGGAGTGGTTGTGTCACTTCTCAGGAATGCTGTCATTGACCTTTTTGCTTGTTTTACTAAAATTCCCAAAGAGAATTGTATGGCTTTTGTGGACATTGAAGCCCTACAGCCATTCATTTAGGAGGTTTATAACCTTTTTTTTTGGGGGGGGGGGGAGGGGGGAGGTGGGTTATTAATTGATAAAGATCCAATTTGCAATCTAAAGAGGTGTTTGACAAATAGGGTGTCATTAGTTGCCATTAGTTTAGCCCTCTGTGTCCAAGATGCAGGTCTGCTGTTGGAGAATCTATACTCTATTAGTCAAGAATGCAACCTTTGTCTTAAGCTGACTAGATTCTAACTATAATTATCTCAGATATACTTAGCTCCAAGAAGAAAATACAGAAGAAGGCATGGTCTCTCTGAAAGAAGCAGATAAAAGTTTCTCTTAACTAAATCAATAAAGGCAGCTACTTCATAGTTTTAGAAGAACCAGCCCTTTTTTTATTAAGTTAGGTTACACAGGGAGACCCATAAAAAG
This sequence comes from Crocodylus siamensis, assembly GCF_052110815.1. Classification (NCBI taxonomy): domain Eukaryota; kingdom Metazoa; phylum Chordata; order Crocodylia; family Crocodylidae; genus Crocodylus; species Crocodylus siamensis. The sequence goes on along the minus strand of NC_143398.1, from coordinate 26,974,442 downwards.
CAAGTCAGTATAGAATAGGACTTGAGCCAATACGTGAAATCTTGGCTACAGCATGTAAGTGTCTTCGCTAAGTGGAGGGGGAAGTTCAGGAACACTTTTACATTCATTTTCTGACTAGTTCTGTCCCTAGGGAACCTATTTTTGTGAAGATGTTTGGAATGTTGAAATTCTTGTGAAACTGTTTAAACCAACCCTGTTTTCATTTTGGTTTGCTAACATTTAAAAATGTTTATAAAACATGGAGATTGCATAAATAGTTTTGCACTTGCATATAGGGTACTAGCACGAGATGGAGTGGCCACATCCAGATGTGCAGGAGCATGGATTTTCAGCGGCAACAATTGTAGCAGAACAAATCTGTGTCAGCACATGCCCCTGTCTGTCGAGGGACAAACTGTCCCACTTTGCCCCTTGCCCAGCTCCTCCTGGCTCCCTGTGTGCTGAAGGAGCCAGGGCACAAATGAAGTGTTCTGGCCAGCCAGCTGAGCATCTCCCTGGAGGACCAAGCCTCTGTGTGCGCGAGTACATACCCCTGTCATGTGTGCCATGCCACTTTATTCCTCATTCTTTTTTTGCTACCAGGATTTCCCGGTAGTAAATTTTGACACCGCACTGCAGATTTGCAGTACAGGGCGCATTTTAACATTCCCTGCGTGTGGTTTGTGGTGCCACTAACTGCATACCTCTGCTTGTCTGAATGTGAGTCTGAAAAACCAGCCAGTGAGTCTGAAAAACCTGCATCTTGATGTAATATTTTAGACCTGACTCCATCTCACAAAATAGTCCTGGAGGCTCCTTTCTCTCCAATGGAAGGCTTGTACTGTATGACCCTTTTTGAAAGACTATGCCCTGCTGCCTGAAGTCTAAGGAACACACGCAATTTCTCTCTAAAAAACACGTGGGAAAGCTTGAAGGGGCATCCTGACCTGCTATTGACATTTCTTTAAAATGTGCCTCTTCTTCATGAGACAGTATCCTTAGGAATGTGCAGGATGTTATTTTATTTATATACAGATAAGCATGGGCTTAGATCTGTTTGAAACAGGAAAAGTAAATACTTCCATAGCCTGTTACTATATCCCTTACTGGGCTTGTATAAAGGGTATCAGATAAAAAACAGAAATCTCTTACCAAAGGAAATAACCATATATTTCTGGCTCATTTGTTCCCGGAAACCCTACTGTTTGATGGTCCTCTTCTGCCTGGACTGCCATTGTTTTAAGTTTTTTAAGATATGTCCCACTAATTACTGTTTTGGTTTAATTTGGCTTATTCTAGTTAGACAGGTCTCAAAAAGTAATTAGCATTCAGATAGGGCATCTAGGTATATGTTTACGTGTCTGATGTGTGATGAGGCAAATTCTAGTACAAATAATACATGAAAACTTGTAAGTAAAGAAGAATCTGTTATGGAATGGAACAGTAGCTTTTTAGTGACTTTGTGTGTCTGTTTTATTACAAACTCAGTTTCATTTGTGATCAGTGGTTTAAAGTAGAATGGAATTATAAATTTAATGTCTCATCACAGTGAATAAACGTATGAAGAATTGTGCAATAGTTTCAGTCAATCTTAATGTAATGAGAGAGGCCTATTTTAAACAAAGGACAATAGTGTTTTCATTTTTAAAAGAGTTTAGGTTCTCTAGAAGGCAATTTATAAATTAGTGAACCTAGAACATGTAAGTGCAGAGAGAATCTGCTACTATACGTGGTCATTGAAGCTTCTGTAACTATAGATTTCTGTTGCCTCCATTGAATGGGACTGATTTAAATTTGTTTATCAATATTGCAATTGCTTTTCCCTCTTTTTTTAGGGAGTGAGCATCATTGAACGCCAATATCCTCAAGATCGTACCCCATCGTGGACTGGAATAGGATTTGTAAGAGTCCCTGAAGGGGCATTCCTGGAATTCTACATAGACAATATTCCATATTCTATGGAGTATGACATTTTGATTCGTTATGAGCCACAGGTAAATGGCCATTCTTTCTATGTTGTTTTTGCCTTTGAATAGGTGATGGCAAACTATAACTATATTTAATTCATGCCTGAATTGAAATGATATAGGCTCATAGGCAAATTGATAATCTTCTTTGCTATAAATCTAGAAATACAAAAGAATTGTACAGACATCTAAGACCATTTTCATCGCAGTCAAAATCACCACTGTTCATTTATTATGATTGTGCAGTTGAGGTGCATGGTACATAAGTGGAGAAATAATGACAGGTTCCTTCTGGGAGAGCTTACAGTATAATTTAGACTTAACACAGCAAGTCAACTAACAAACACAGGATGTGGAAGTAATGCTGGTCAAGGACAGAAGTACTTTTTAAAGCACTCCAAATAGTGAGAGTACAGACATAAACAGCCAAAGCAGCACTTAAAAATGGCCCTAAAAATGAAGAATATTTTTGAAGCCCTTCCTGAACCATCTGTGCACTCCACCAGTTGTGTAGCATCACACAGGGCTACTCTGTCCCCACTCATCTCTGATGGTGAAAGGAGGGGGGCGGGGGGAAATGGAATAAGTATTTGCCTGTGTGCTCAGCTGTCCTCTGGAAACTGGAGCCTGAGAGGCATGTAGGGATTCTGTCTCCAGCCCCCTAGCTTGAGAGCAGTGCTGCCGTATGCCTTCATGGCCATTTTGAAGTTGTGGAGGAGGCTGGAGGGGATAGGTAGCCATATGTTTGCACAGCACCCTGTATTTGAAGTGCTCTGTATTTGGGGGTTCTTCAAATATATGCCTCTCTATGGCCACTGTGTAATTTCTGGAGCTATTTGCACATTTCAGGTATTGAACTCTCACCTCAGAGTTCACAAGCACTCTATTCTGTTTGCAGATACTTCACAGGTAGGAAAAAAACTACCAAATATTTGCAACACACAGGGCAGCCAGCTCATTTCATGGCAGTAAAACACTGAAATGTAATTATTGTCACATGCACATCTTGTAGTTTCACACACATCTTGTTAGTTTCCTTTTTCAGACTCCTTTTTATGTCAGGAGAAATGTAATAACCTAATCATTCAGTGACACTGATCAATCTTTCTAGTTACCAGACCAATGGGAAAAAGCTGTTATCACTGTGTCACGCCCAGGCAAGATTCCAACTAGTAGCCGATGTGGTAACACCGTTCCTGATGATGACAATCAGATGGTATCATTATCACCAGGCTCAAGGTTGGTAAAACTATAGCTGTGTGCTTGGTTTTTTTCATACAGCAGAAAAGTCCAGAAATGAAATGTTTTGGTTTTTCATTTTGAAGATTGCCAAAATTTAATTTGAAAAGGGTTAAAGACCCAGACATAAATAATTTCATTTTTGTTGATCTGCAAGCCAACAGACCCCTTTTCTTATACAAGAAAACCTGAAACAAATTAATTTTGGGTTGAACAGAAATAAACTATTTAGGTTTTTTGGCTCAGCTGTCACGCAGAATGGTCTTTATTTGCACAGCTCCAATTAAACAATTCTAGTATTCATTATATGATCTTTAGCGGGGGGAGGGAGGAGAGGGAGAGAGAAAGGAGGGATTGCTTTTGATAACACAAGTTTCCAAATCATCTCTTTAAAAACTTACCGTTCATTCATCTTAAGAAAAAGCAGACAAGAAAGGGCAGGAAGGAATGTTTTACAAAGCCCACCAAAAAAGTTTATTGTGCTGAACATCTGAATTAAGAAATACATCCTGTTCCAATACAGATACGTAGTCCTCCCACGCCCAGTGTGTTTTGAACAGGGACTGAATTACACTATTCGTCTGGAGCTCCCACAGTATTCCATCCTGGATACTGAGATGGAAAGTCCGTATACTCTCATTGATTCTGTAAGTGCCAGTTACACTGAGAAAGTTTAAAAGAAAAATGTACTTAATTCTTTGAGAGTTAAATTCTTCTGTTGTATCCTTCTGTAGAAGGCACTGGAATAGGAGGATGTTCCATACACCATTGGCTGAGATGGGACATACGCTTAACAGTTTCATAGATTTCATAGACATCAGGGCTGGAAGGGACCTCGAGAGATCATCGAGTCCAGGCCCCTGCCTGAAGGGCAGGAAGTCAGCTGGGGTCATAGGATCCCAGCAAGATAAGCATCCAATTTACTCTTGAAGGTGTTCAATGTAGGTGCTTGAACCACCTCCGCTGGCAGACTGTTCCAGCCCTTGGGGGCTTGGACAGTAAAGAAATTCTTCCTTATGTCCAGCCTGAAACGGTCTTGCAGGAGTTTGTGACCGTTCGACCTAGTCATCCCTTGGGGCGCTCTGGTGATCAAACGTTCCCCCAGATCCTGGTGGTCACCCCGATAAACTTATAGGTGGCCATCAGATCACCCCTGAGCCTACGCTTTTCCAGGCTAAAGAGTCCCATGTCTCTCAGCCTATCATCGTAAGATCTGTTTTCCTGACCTCTGATCATGCACGTGGCTCTCCTCTGGACTCTCTCAAGCTTCTCCACATCCTTTTTGAATTGTGGAGCCCAAAACTGGACGCAGTACTCCAGCTGCAGCCTCACGAAGGCCGAGTACAAGGGGAGAATGACGTCTCATTGGCCCATAGACTTCTTGAGTCAGGTAGAGGTCATCCACGCACGAGAGAAAGCTTTGCGACCACTCGGATTTAGCTGAGTGATCTTCCCACGAGATGTCCGGGTAATTGAAGTCACCCATGACAACCAAGGTCCTGGAGCAAGCGGCCTCAGTCAGTTCCCGGGCGAACTCCTGGTCAAGCTCAGGACTTTGAGTGGGAGGTCTGTAGTAGACTCCCACCGTTGTGTCCCCTGTGCCGTATTCCCCACGAATTTTTACCCAGAGGTGCTCTAGCTGTCCATGCCGGTCGCCAACATCAGCTTGCAGGGACATGTAGCTTTAAATCACTATAGATGTTTTTAGACTTAAGAGTGTGTGCTGCTCTATTTCTTTTCTAAACAGAGCTCTGTTTTGTGCTTTATAGGATTGAAAATAGTCTCCTGAACTGGTAAGAGTAGTCTTTGGGAAAAGGTATATTTATACCTCAAAAATATCAAACTTGGCCTTTCTAAACACTGGGTTTGCATAAATTATAAAATTGTCGTCCTAGCAAAAATACTCCATGAAAATTAAAGCAAGCCTATCGTTTTAATTCCAAGTTCAGTCTCCACTTGTTACTGAGCATTCTGTTTTGTGAATTTTTGTTTCTGACCCTTAAAGGTCAGTGTAATAGGAAATGACAGAATACTGAGTTTGGGCAAAAGTGGACTGTGGCACTATACATGGTAACACTTTGTCATTGCAATACTGTTTCACAGCTTGTTCTTATGCCTTACTGCAAATCACTGGACATATTCACGGTTGGAGGCTCAGGAGAAGATGTAGCCACTAACAGTGCTTGGGAAACCTTTCAAAGATATCGATGCCTGGAAAACAGCAGGAGTGTGGTGAAAACCCCAATGACAGATGTCTGCAAGAATATTATTTTCAGTATCTCTGCATTGTTACATGAGACAGCATTAAGTATGTATAAACTCCACCGACTTGCAGAGTAAATGACAATTTTCTAGTTGTATGTGTGTTGAGCAAAAGGTGATACTTGGATTTATTTTACTGTATTTACTTGAATCCAAAATGAGGGTTTTTTCCCCCATTCAATATTGGGGGGGACACCAAAAAGGCCTTACCTTGGGTTTGAGTCCCGGTCCGGGGCAGGTAACAGCTCTGGGTGCAGCCCTCACAGAGCTCTAACTCATGCCCTGGGCTGGGACTGAAGCTGGAGCTGCTGCCTGGAGTCAGCAGCAGTTGCAGTGGGTCTAAGTCTGGGGCCAGTGCCTTGAGTCAAGTGATCGGGTGGGCCAGGGCTGGGGCCAGAACCACTGATGCCACCTGCCTAGGGCCAGGGCTAGAGCAAGCAGAGCTCTGTGCCCCAGGTTGGAGCCAGAGATACCCCATACGATACATGGGGTGGGCAGATGCTGTTGGGGGTGGGGTAAGTGGTAGGGGAGGCCAGGGGGCAGTGGGCTAGGCACCAGGCTGGGGGAAGGGGCAGGAGTCAGGCAGCTTGCCTCTATGCTGCTGCTTTCTCTGATACAGTGGTGCAGAGACTAATTTAAGATGACCCCTGAATAATTAGATTCTTTACATGGAAAATTATAAGAAACTTATAATTCTTAATTATTGGGTGGAGGGGGTCTTAAATTTAATTCTTAATTATGGAGGGGTGGAGGTCTTAAATTTGAAGTTGTGTTGGATTCGGGTAAACCAGGTATCTACTGGGTGCCATGATCTTCTTCAAATTCTGTTTTCTTTTCCTGTTCAGCTTGCCAGTGCAACCCTCAAGGCTCAGTAAGTTCAGTGTGTGACCCTAATGGAGGACAATGTCATTGCCGTCCAAATGTTGTTGGAAGAAAATGTGACAGATGTGCTCCTGGCACTTACGGGTTTGGACCTAATGGCTGCAAAGGTGTGTTAATTTGTAAAACCTGAGCATTCATTCTTGTCAGACAATAGCTCATAGAATAATGGGGAATATTGGCATTTAATGCAAAGGTACTCAGTTTAAAATTTGTTTTGTGTTAAGTGCTAAATTCTGTTACAGTTTTGTCCTTGCTTGAACAAAACTCAAGTGGGAGTTTTGCCAGACAGAGCTGCAGAATCAGTTCCTGAGGCTGGGGCTGTGTAAATGTAATAGAGTTTTTGTTGTTGCTTTTTTTCTTTTTCTTTTAGCTTGTGAATGTCATGTTCAAGGCTCTGTTCATTCCTTCTGTCACTCTGAGACTGGCCAGTGCCACTGCTTCCATGGAGTTTATGGTCGTCAGTGTGATCAGTGCTTACCTGGATACTGGGGCTTTCCCAGCTGTCAGTCTTGCCAGTGTAATGGCCATGCGGATGGCTGTGATCCCTACACTGGGGAGTGCTTGAATTGCCGCGATTACACAATAGGTCACAACTGTGAAAGGTATTGTCTCTATTAATATTGTAGCCAATATTAGTTTGCATGTAAGCAATTATCTACTCTACTGTCCCATGCAGAATTAACGGACCTCCTCAGTCATGATTGAGGTGAATCCGTCCCACTAGGGACTGATTACTATCTACATGTCCAATTACTGTGAAGCAATAAACTCCAGAGCTGTTTGACCCAGAGTAAACTGCAGACCAGGCCTCTGGCTGGCTGGGCTAACCAGGAGCAATTTCTGCCCATGGTCAGTGTTTCCACATGTTTCAGCGCAATAAATTACTCACCATAAGATAGTGCTGTCAGAGACTGTCCCTGGCAGTACTATCTTACAGCAGAGTTAATTAGTTTAATGCACTCTAATATTGGCCCAATGTGTAGACAGTGACACTTTACTGCAGAGCTGATTAGTTTATCCCCCAGTAAAGCACACTTAGATGTACCCACTGAGATCAGAGAAAAAAACCAATTTGATCAGGCACCTTTATTTGTAACAAGGTGCCCTACCTACCCCGATAACCCTTCAGAAAACACATGCCATTTGTTTTTGAAGTGCTGATGGCCCATATATAGATATCTTGGTTTGGCCTGAATGTAAAGATCTTGGTTTACCTAGCTGGACAGCTGGGTTCAGGAGGACTCAGAGGACTTGTATTCCCCAAGAAAGGCCTGGAGTCATGAAAGGAAAAGAATGATATTAATTTAAATACAGCAGTCTTAGCAGGAATATGTATGGCTGAAAGTACTGCACAACAAAAGCCAAACTTGGGGCCCTCATGCAGAACTGGCCAGAATTCTCTGGTGACTGGTGTGACCGATTGTAGCCAATGAAAGCCCCATCCTTTGGCAGCAGCTCCTGAGTACCTGTGTGGTCTCCTCTGTCTGCCCTTGCCTGAGTACAAGAGGGTGTGCTGAGGAAGAACATGCTCAGTAAAGGGATTTCCCCACTGAAATATTTCCAATAAAGCTACTAGAATAGGTTTTAAATCCTGAATTAAAAGTGTGAATATCAGATGATGCATCTGAGCTGCAGCAGTCTGGCTTGGCTTTGTTCTCGTATTCTATGCTTGTGTGAGCCAAACAAAATATGCTTATGGTAGTATTATTCAAACTATGAATAGCATTTGCAGACCTAGAAAGATATTGTTTTCTTAGCCCCTCTCTCCTCCAGTCTTGAAAACCCAAATGTAGTGTCATTTTCCTGCAGAAAAAATGTTTTATACAGTGTTTACTTACAGTCTCTCATCTGCCTTTACTTAATGCAGATGCCTTGGTGGCTTTTATGGAGATCCTGTCCTGGGATCAGGCGATCATTGTCGGCCTTGTCCTTGCCCAGATGGCCCAGAAAGCGGGCGTCAGTTTGCCAGCAGCTGTTATCAGGATCCTATTACTCTACAAGTTGTGTGCGTCTGTAACATGGGGTACATAGGTAAATACCAAGGGCATTAAATGTCTTGCACCTGTTGATTTGGCATTACAGTGAGGGGAATGTGTATGTACGTTTGGGACAGGTTGTGTCAGTATCAGTATTAATGCATGTGCCAGTTCTTATTCACACATTGTGGACCAACCTCTGCCAAGCAGCATCTACAAACATTAATAAGAAAAACAATGTCAAAGAAAGGGGAGAGGTTACTTTACTGATGGTGTCTCTCTCATAATAAACAGTTAGAAGAATCAGTTCTAAACAGGCGGCAAACCTGCAGGTTAAGGTGGAACCTTAAAAATGAAAACAACTTCCACGGTCAAAATATCTTACCTCTTTCAAGCTTAAGTGAAAAGTTATGATGACTCCCTACCTGTGTTGGTGCAACTCCATTAAAACCAGTGGAGCTATCTATGGCAATTTAAAAGAAGCCAGCCAAATATGATGTTTTGCTACTCTGAATATGTCAGTAACTCAATTAATATCTGTCATCAACCTATCAGTCTTTCTGTTTATTAAGTTATATGTTAACAAGCTGCAATAATAATTCCTGTCCTGGTTGTTTGTTTAAAAAGGAAGCAGATGTGAGGCATGTGCTTCTGGCTTCTTTGGAAACCCCAACGAGATTGGTGGAGCCTGCCAGGAGTGCCCCTGTAACGACAACATCGATGTGACTGACCCAGAGGCCTGTGACAAGCAGTCTGGGACCTGTCTGAAGTGCCTGTATCATACAGAGGGTGAAAACTGTCACCTCTGTAAAGATGGCTATTATGGCAATGCGCTGCAGCAGGACTGTAGAAGTGAGTGAAGTTCCTGTTCCTCACCTGTGAAGTTCCCATTCCTCTGGCCACAGTTCACTTAGCTGCCTTAGGCTCTAGAACCTCATACAGTGAATAAATTATGGAGGTGCTGACTTTGCACAACAGCTCAGCACTTTATTGGATGGCAACAGTAATGTGAGCTATTTTTAATTTACCTGGGTCTATTTCTGAGTAAGCCGGGTGCCAGAAATTTAATTATCTTTCACCCCAAGTGAGTTTGCAACTTTTCTTCTGTTCCCTGTGACTCCTCAGCAGGCAGGGCTCCTTACATTTAATGAGGAGAGAAGGGTTGGCCACCATTTACATGTCCTGAAAGGATGAGGCTTTTATGGGATAAGGGTTTCTTGCCTTCTTGTTAGCATTCTTTGTTTCCCTCTTATCAAGAGAATCAAGCATGGCCATTTCCTGCTGCTTCTTAAGCCCTGAGGACTTGGCTTTTGTTTACACAAACATTCCTGCCATGTTAAAAAACAGCAGGAGCAGATTCCTGGAGCTGGAGTGAAGGGCTGCATCAAGGAATGATAGTTAAGAATGGTTATGGGCCAGTGAGTGAACTCTTGAGGGGGAAGGGAGGAGGGGGAAGCCATGCTGTTGCTGCTTCTTGCCTGTTTCTATTAAAAGGCAAGAAAAATTCCAACTTCTACTAGCACTACTTTGGGAGGAGCTGGGTTCTTATCTGGTTTCCAAAATATGAGTGAATCTGTTTTTCCATGGTCTGTTTGTTGCTCTATTTCTCTTGGTTATTTGGTGAGCCAGAAAAATCAACTTACCTTTCAGATTCCATGAGGAGCTTGAGGGACTGCCACTTGGAAATAATCTTTTCACTCAGACAGCATGGTTGCATGGAAGTAATGAGAAATGGTATACCTGGGACCCCAGGGCATTTGTATGCAGATTTGGTCCTGCAAGATGTTGAGAATTTTCAGCTCCCATCAGCTGCAGCATAGCTCACAGAAACACTCTGTAGGCTTAGTTAAACTGTTGTTCAAATACACTTGGAAACAGATGTCGTAGGACTCTTTTGGCTTGTGTCTTGCAGCATAAATTCTGTAACATAAATAGAGGCATTTTAATGAGAAGGCAGTTGACTGTCCAGATATCCATCCAGGTGTTCACCGTGCACTCAGCACTGCAGGACCTGGACATATTTGAAACGTAACTAAGTAACTCTTCCATTCCAAAGTGCCCCTGGTTTTTTTTTTCCAATTCAATTTTAAAATGTCCAGAAATGCCAGTAGGGATGTCAGTGTTACTTTCCCCATTTGAATTGGATGGCTTTGTTCCCTGAAATCTACCTCCTGCTTTAAAAACTCACCAGTGACAGACGACTCAGTTTGAATTCAAGTTAACATTTGGTTGCTCCAGCTTGTCCTAGGTGTTCATGCTTCCTGCTCTTCCATTGCAGAGTGTGTCTGTAATTACTTGGGCACAGTGCAAGAGCATTGTAGCACCTCGGAGGACTGTAAGTGTGAGAGAACAACGGGTCAGTGCCATTGCCTTCCCAATGTAATTGGGCAGAACTGTGATCGTTGTGCATTGAACACTTGGAAGCTGGCTAGCGGAACCGGCTGTGAACTCTGTGATTGTGATATCGCTCGTTCCTTTGGGCCATCATGTAATGAGGTAAGAGACAATACATATCTCAACAAGTTGGCCTTGTTGATGCCAATTTGAAAAATACCCTGCTGAAAAGATATTGGCTGTAATCCTAGCAAAGCTGTATGATCACTCTGGAAATCTAGATTACCTTCTGCTTCTTGAAGAAAAGGTTGGAAAGTTATCAGTATTCCATATAATTGTTAGGGACGCAGACTTTACCAGAGTGACCTAGAAAAAGAGTTAGATCAAAAATGGCAGTCCATGGAAATGTAGCAGAAGGATTTTAAATGTGTTACAGGTATTTTCTTTCTACTCCAAATCACTTTTGGAGTTCATACCGTGTTGCAACAAAGGTTGAGTTTTCGGAAGTGCTGACCCTGTAATTTTAGGCAACATGCCAGAGAGCCCATTTTGTGGTGGGAAAGACAATTCAAATCTGGCCAAGGCATATACAAAACATCATATTTTCTTAATTTTTTGTATCATTCATCTTCAGACAGGGTTCAAATTACACTTTGACTCTTGGGAAGGTCTGCAAAAAAAAAATTAAACCAATTCATTGATTAACAAGTCCACCTAAGCGAAGGAGCAATTCAATCGGAGACTCACACCGATTATGATTTTCAAATCTTACAGAGAGGCTCTCATTTCTTATGGGGGTGGGGTGGCTCAGCCCCTCTCAAGCTCCCCTTTAATTCACACCTTGCTTTCAGAATTTGTCCTACCATTTTGTTGAAAATTGGTTCTTTTGGTTTGTGTGCTCAGCTGCTGAAGAGATCACCCTGACTCTAAGCACTGGGAAGGGTTTCTAGGCCTTTGGTGATAGCCTTTTCCAGAAAAGACACTCATTTTGGCTTCTGTGGTATTCTTTTAATAGTTCACTGGACAGTGTCAGTGCATGCCTGGGTTTGGCGGTCGCACCTGCAGTGAGTGTCAAGAGTTCTTCTGGGGTGATCCTGATGTGGAATGCCAAGGTAAGTCTTGTTCACCCTGCCCCTCTTGTGTTTTGTTACCCATCTGCACTTTTAGTTGGAAAACTTTATCTTATTGTTAGCATCAGCCCTTACTGTGACCTTGCTGGCTAGTTTATGTAAAATTGTTCTGTAAATCATGCTGAATATAGTGAGCTCTATTCTCCCAAATGGTTCTGCTACTATCTGAGCACACAGAAGGTAACAACACTTCAAGTCATTTCAGCTCCCCTGCACATTCCTGGGTCCATGGGTGGTCAGGCAGGTGTTTTCCAAGAAAAAGTATTGTCAGATCTTTAAGGTATTTGGAACAAGAGAGGAAGGTTTTACAAAATATGTGGCAGTGCCTCTCTGTTTTGATACCTCCATTGTAATGGCAGGAAGAAGCCTGTCCATGTTTGGTGTCCGTTTGGCATAATGGCTTAGGAAGGATCAGCAAACACAACAGAGTTCTTGCTAAGTCAGTTACAAAGTAGATTTGTGGATGTTTATTAAAAAAAAAAAAGTGGTAATTTTTATTGAAATAAACCTATTAATTTGGAATCCAGCGATTCTGTAACCTTTTAATTTTTCTTTCTGCTCAAACAAACAAATAGTATAAAAGGGCCTGTTTAAGAAATGGAATTTGTGGGTTTAAGAGTCAACGTGGGGGTTTAAGAGTCAATCTTTTAGGGTTTTAGTTTTGATTTTATATAGTAAAACATGCTTTGGATTTAGAATTTTCCATTTCTATCTTTGCAAAGTCACTTGCAATTGAAGAAAGGTTACCAAGGCCTTTAATCTTCAGCAAAGGATTTTTCACTTTGTTTAAAATTTTCTGCAGACAGTGGTGCAGTTAACAAGTTAGATGGTATGCTACAGCCAGCAAAGTGTAAACCTAGTTAGGTAGATTGTTTAAATCCTACGTTCTTTATGCCACTTCATTATAAACAGGCCTGTTCATTACAAGGGAAAAGAAACTTGGAATGCTGTCCATACCAAACAAATTTGTGCCTGGGATCTGTTTAAATATGAGAGTTGGCCAGGAGGGTTTGCTGAAAATTATTTCTATTTTCTGCAAGAACAGACTTGTGAGATCTTTTAATAAATCTTTTGTGAGTGGATTTCTTGGGGTCTACCGTTTAAAAAGATAATGGGTGTCACAAGTATGCAGGAGTTCACAGTGAAAGACTATTAAAGACTGTGGTAGAGCAGGTATTACATTTATTTTCTAAGCAAACCAGCATTTTAGCTGCTTTCTGCAGAGCTGCATGTGTTCTTCTAGTTAAATGCAGCTGACTGCATCTTCAGTCTCAAAAGCTTCAGGGCAGTGATTGTCTCCTGATATCTGTTTTCTCCATCGAGGCTTTTTGATGGAATCCATCAACACATGTTATCAGCGACATTTTGCTCTATGCCAGGGTTTCTGACCTTTTGCTTTAGTTTCTGCGCTCTCATTTTGAACATGTAAAAACCTGCTTTTTAATGTCTATAAAATGAAAAATGATAATATACTATTATTTAGAATACAAGGTAGCCTTAAACTCCTCTATCAAATCCAGTAACTCTGCCCTGCCTTCTAATGTAGTTGACAAATCAGACTTATTTGGGTATAAAATCTGATCTTTCTTGGAGGTCTCATTCCTCAAGGAGAATCCTTGATTTTTCTGATTTGCATGATCTGTGACAGGCCATAGAGATCAGCTTGTCATGAGGCAGCATATCTGGTAATGCTTCACCTGCTTTAGGTGACCCAAACCAAGCCCTGTGCGCTGAAGAACTGTGGAGTACTCGGCTATAGTAACCCTGTGTGTTAGTTTAAGAAGTAAGGAGGCTCAAGTACTAGCCTGCCTGTGGGTTATTTTGGTGGACTGCATACTACCTGCTCTGTCCAGCTGACTGGGAAGCATCTTTCCCTCACCCTAGGCCATGAAGCAGCAGTAGAAAGAATAAAGACTTGGTCTCACTTCCAGTTTTATTGGCCAGCTGCTGTAATGAATATAGGTTCCTCAGTCTTCACCACATTGTGGAATATGATGCAAATCTGATTGGAGTCTCAGCTTTGTAACAAAACCCTGAACTGTATGAGTTCTGTGATATGATGGGTTTCATCCCTCATATTTGCCACAAACCTAGTGTGGAGACTTGGGCATTACACTTGTTACCTCTGAAATAGGATCTTCGAGCAGCTGGTGACAAAGGCTTTTACCTAACACTAGGAAACTCACCTTGTTTACAGTACTGCTCTGATCAGATTGTATATTGAAGCTTTTGTGATAGATTTTGAGATTGCTGACTCCAGTGGAAACAGGATTAGACCCTTATGAGAAACTAGTGATGGAAGGAATATATTGCCCACACTGATCTGACTGTCCAGACTGCAGATTCTTTATGCAAGGATCCTGGTTTCTCTGTTTTAAAAGTGCCGCCCCTCCCACAGGGTCCTGAGGGCCCTGCAGGACAGAGAGACAGGCCCTGCACAGCCTGTTATGCCCGTGGGCTGTGGGGGCTGGGCAGTGCAGGCTGCTTTGCCCCAGGCCATGGGGGCTCAGAGAAACCAGAAGTGCCACAGTGGACTTTTCCAGTTTCACTTTACCTTATAAGCCAGCATGCTGGTTAATAGAGTATGCCGGCTTGTAAGGTGCTGGTTACCGGAGCTTTTACTGTAGATAGGTAGATACAGGGATATGAAGATATATGTGGTTGTGTGTATCAGTTGAACACAATGTTTTATTGATATATTTACAATTTAGAAAGTTTGGAAGCCTACCAGTGCCTCAATCATTATAATAAAGCATAAATTCTAAATACCTATATATTTTGGCATTTGATTTTAGTTTGCTTAATCATAGAAAATCAGAGCTCCCCCTGTCCCCTTTGCTCACCAAGACACAGGTCCAGCTGCAGCTGTCCCCTCCACCCCTACTTTGTGATGCTGAGCAGCCCTGATATGCAATTGCCCCTCACTCCCAAGCCATAGCACCCCCAGTCCCACTAGTGCCCCTCACTCCCGACCCCTAGTCCTGCTGGTGCCCCTCACTCCTGACCTGCTGCCCCTAGCCCTCCCCCAGTGTGTGGGTAATAGGAGTATGTGTATGGAGCACGGGGAATATGTATGTGGGTACCCAACCATAGGTGATGTGTCAGGGGGGCAAGTGCCCTCCCAGATTTGTGCACCCACAGCAGGCATTGGGCTGCAGCCTGGGCGGACCGGCACGGGCAGGAACCGCCCCTGCAGCCCAACAGGCAGGTAGAACCTGGTGCATGAGGGCAGAGTTTCATAGTTTGTAGGGTTGCAAGGGACCTGAGCAGATCATCAGTGGGGCAGCAAAACTCATTGCCTCCACTGGCACCACCCCCCATGTCACCAGCAGTGCGAGGAGTAGCAGGGGAGAGGGGGAGCACACTGCCATCACCTCCTCTAGGTGCTCGTGCAGCTCTACCTCACTGCCATGGCCCAGCTGCTACTCCCTTCAAGCCATGCCTCTACCCCACATGGGAGGTGGTGCTGGGGGGGCAGCGCAGGCAGCCCGAGGGGTGTGGTGGTGGTAACTGGACCATTGTGGTGAGGTAGAGCCACAGCTTGGCATGCAAGCAGCTGGCGGCAGGAGGAGGTAAGGGCAATGCAACCCACCCCTCTCCCACCCAGTCTGTTACTCCTTGTGCTGTTGATAGCACTGCTGGTGCGGGGGTCCCAGTGGTAGTAGCAACAAGTTTCATTGCCCTGCTCTGCCCTCCTGTGCTGGGTCTCACCTGCTGGGCCATGGAGGCAGTTCCTGCTCCTGCCCCTGCCAATCCAGCCAGGCTACAGCTCTACACCCCACTGTGGACACAAAACTGGGGGGCCACATTCTCCCCCCATTCCCCATCTAACACGTTACCCCTGGCTCCCAACCCCTCCCCAGGAGTACACGCAGCAGCGGGGACCCACTCCTTCTCTCCAGGGACAAGCTACCCATGGGTCATCCCACTTCTCAAATGGGCCCCATGGCCACGCATTCCTGAACCAGCCAGGGCCCTGCACACCACTTCAGCTGGGCAGCGCACCCAGCCCCAGCTGCCAACCCTGCCCCACTTCTTCCCTCACCGTAGCTGCCACTACCACCTCAGTCTGCCCACCCCTCCAGCCTCCTGCCTTGTCTATCTCCCCCTGCTCCCCCACGTCTCATCTGTGTCCCCCCATAGACTTACCTGCAGGGAGCTGTGGAAACTGCTTTCCACCACACCACCTGGCTGCCACATGCATGCGTGCATGCACACATGTACGTGGTGCCCCCTGCTGTGATCGCCTTCCTCCCACTCCTCACAGCCCCTTGCAGGCCAGAGCTCTGCCAGCCTGCAAGGGGAAACCTGCTTTTCCCCTTCATTTTTCTCCTTTAAAGGAGAAAATCCATATTTTTCCACACCAAACAGAAAACCAGGTCCCTGTTTATCAATAGTGAGGAGAGTTTGTGAAATGGAGACCACTCACTGAAAATGGAGGAAGTGCTGTTGGAGAAAGACACAGAGGTGTTCATTTCCTGAAGTACTGTACAAAAGACCAGGATAATCAAACAAAGAGTGAAATCAGATTGACTACACAGCATGGAAATTGGATCTTGACACACCTGGTACAGGAAAAAGAGTCTACATCTGGGGGAGTGACTCCATTGTGAAACCCTGAGTATTTCAGACTTCCACCCCCTTCCCAGAAGAGCTCACCAGCTGGGAAATGGGGGAAGAAAATGGTGTTGTGGATTCAACTGCTAAGTAGGAGGCTTGAGCATCTGGGAATTTGGGGAGTTAAATGAATTGCAGCTGTGGGTCTGAAGCCAGAGATGGCTGGCACTGCTCTGCTGGGAACCAGAAATTCAAGAACAGGTTTCCCCATCATAATTTCCACTGCTAGAGCTGACAGCTGCTGCAGGGCTGAGAGCATGCTTGTCATTTCTTTTACTAGGGAATTAGGGTTAAGAGGTTGAGGTCTTAAGGCCTTGTGCCCGTCCGTGGTGAATGTCACTAAATGGGAACCACACTATAATTCTACCCTGTGGTAATATTTATGTTAATAGTACTCCTAGCCCATGTGGAAGACTCTACATTGTTTAGTTTATTATTCAAACTCTTTGTGTGCATGACTCTGTGCACACACATGCATGTACACATGTAGACAAATACCTGCTCAGATAGCAGTAAAATTTCAGGTTTCTTGAAGCACAAACCTCTCAATTATTTCAGGGCTTGGAGTTTTTCCAAACCCTTATGACCAAATTGCAGGTTCAGTGCATGAGTCTTCTAAGGTTTGTACTGCCCTGTTTTTCACTCGCAAGAGGAATTTCTGAGGAAAGTCTGAGTTCCTGAGGACTGCTTGGGTTGTTATAATGGAGCCACTGTGCACTCCAACAGTAAGGTACAGCATTTTAAAATAATTTTAAATATAAAATACAAAAATTAACAAATGGTAAAAATAAATAGAAAATAAAATTGCTGCTATCTCTATTGTTGTAAACAAGAACAGAGGTATGGTAATTGGAGAAGGATCCTGTGAAATCAAAAATGAGGATGTTTTAGGTTTGTTAAAGGAAACTGGAAGTTCTCCAGACCAGGACCCAAGAAATTTTCTCTGACTCTTTGGAGGCACATGTGCAATATCTTTGGCCACAGGTTTATAGGAGTGGCATCTCAGCCCTTTGTAGAGTATCAAATGCCTTTTCATTTAGAAGCAATTAACTATGGCCATTGTGTCTTGGTTTAACTTGCTGCTGTATGCTTGGCCAACTGCAAAGGGAAGATCTATATCTCCTTCATGAATGTAAAGAGGGAGTGTGTTTTGCTCCATTGCCGTAGACTGTCTTGCCCCTTGGTAAGTAAATAATCAAGCTTTGCTGTTACTTGAACTAATACAATGAAAGTAACATTTGTATCATGAGCTGAAAGCAGAGAAGGGTCTTGACAGAGATTTGCTTTCTTTTGTTTTAGGCATTCATAGGATGAAGTTGAAATAGTAGGTCTTTCCCTGTGGTTGGTTAGCTACATGTAATATAAACTTGCATACTAACACTCTCAGCTCTAATTTATCCTTTTACAGACACAATTTAAGAAACATTTTATGCATGAAACTGTTGCAAAGTAATGTTAGCACTTCATAAAACTGCATAAATCAGAAGCTGTAGAAATGTTTCTGAAGTCTCCTGTGGGTGGTCTGCATCAGCATGCAGGCAGAACATCAGAATGCCAAGGAGTTAACAATAAGTTTATAGTGTAATTTGAATCAATAGCTGATTATTCAAAGAAAAAGATCTGCTAACTATGCAGAAGTTTCAAGCTTACAAATTGCTGAATAGTCTGATTATCATAATGGCTTGTTACACCCAGGAAATCCATGCCAGGCCTGAACAAAACCTATTGCTGTTTTCCTTTGGGGGACAAAGCATTTAATGCTATCCATCCACAACTGAAAGGTGGAAAAGGGACACGTCTGTAGCACCTTCTGGTGAAGTGTGGAACAATATGACTAACACCCATCATGTGATGCTTGAGTTACTTAAAGAAATAAATGTGTGTGTGTGTGTGTGTGTGTGTATGTATATATATATATACACATATATATACACAACACAAAAAGTTGAATGAGGTGAGCTGTTTTTATCCCATTCGTACTTTATTGCTTTTGTAAGATGCAACTTCTGGCCTTTAAAAATTAAACCATGAGGGTTAGGTTTTGTGGGGTTTCTTTTACAAATGTTACAAGAGATCACTGATATTGAACTACTCGTTACCCACTCTCACCTGCAACTATTAAAATGATCCACTTCTACCTAAACCACTTTTATCTGGAAACAGCAGCCTTCCTAAACTTTGAAAAGTATGGAGTGTCAGATAAATAGGACTGAGATTCAACAGAGCCATAATTTACAGAATCAAAGGCAATCAGTTTATCTTGTCTCTTGGCCAATTATTAGAAATCTGGTATTTTCACGTTACAAAGACTTCACTGGGTTAATGAAATCTAAGAAGTGCCTTGTTTATCACTTGACTTGAAAACTGAAATACAAAAATGTAAATACAGCACTTCTGTGAATGTTTTACATGAAAACAAATAAAAGATTTTTAATTCCTGTGCATGAGAGAACAGGGCATGGGAAAGAAAGGAAGAAATTCTAGCACCACATATATTGGGAGACAAAAAGGAAGGGTAAGTTGCTCCCAGATCTGAGGGGAGGGTGTCTGTCCATGGCCTTAATTAGATTTGGACATCCTGAAATCACTTAATTTATTAAATTCCAGTGTGCATTAAGAATAAAACATTGTAATCTAAATATATTGAGTCCTCAGCATAAGACAGTGATAAAACAGTTTGTGCTTTGCCACATATCACACATTCAGTTGTTCTCTGCTTTTCAAGGGAGCAATGTGGGGGGAGGGCGGTGTTTGACCACTGGATATCCATGGGGTTCAAAAAAAAAAAACGTGCAAAAGAAAAAGCAGAATGGCACACATGGGGGCAGAACACACAGCTCAAAACTGGAGCCTGAATGGCCAGAGCCATGCTCTGGCTGCCAGCCTGGCTCTGAGCAGCACGATCGCTGCTGCTGCAGCCCCCTGGGTTCCCGGGGGCCTCGTGTAAGTGCATGGAGCTGGCTGGCCCCAGCCTCCCCTACCCCACCCAGGGGAACCTGCCACGTACCACAGGACTCCTGGCACAGGCATTCCCAAGGGACAACTAGCAGCAGCACAAGCTGTCCCCCTGCTAACTGTCCCTGGGGAACCAAACGTCCATGCTCATCTGGATGTGGCCGCTGGAGCTAACTGCTTCTTACTGGGAGCAGGCACATTTGTATCTTTTAAGATCAGAAAAGATTTTGCTAATGACCACAATGAGCCATAGGAACTGACCTATGGTTTAGGGGTTTAGCAAATGAAGATAAGTAAAAAGGAGCAGCTTACTAACGGGCAGAGAGGGAATACTACCAAGTGATCAGGAGAGCTGGTCACAAGTGTTTTTCCATGAGATTTTGTTTCATCTAAATTAAAATGTTCTGCAGGATAATGAACAATTCAATTGTTTCAATTTCCCAATCAAAACATGCAAATGAAACAAAATGTTGTTCCAAAATGATATTTCATGACATAATGACAGTTTGTTCATTCAGAAGCTCTTCTGGCCAGACAATTTAAGGAGGGGACTTTTTCCCATTACATGTTCCAAAGAAAACACTTGGGTTTTTCTGACTTTACGTTTTGTTTACTGGTTGAACACTAACAGATATTCTTTAGCTAGTATAACAAGAGATTTGGTCACTATGTCCTTTTCTGCTTAGCAAGGGACAGGTTTAATTATCCTTTCCTAACTCATCCTAATCTTCAAAGCAGGTAGTTTTATGTGTATTAACTTGCAGCTTTCTGCCCCACCCTGGGTTTTCTTTAATGTGAAGAAAATAATCAGCTATTTGTCCTGAAGACTGTTACTAACCGAAGCCGGTTAAGGCAAAAATGTAAAAACCAGAGACTCCTCTGTAATTTCAACATCTGTGTGGTTTTAAGGAGCAGAATGAAGCATTCTTCCCTATTTCTAGTCATGTGACTGCAGGAATGTTTCTTTTTTCTTTTCTTTTTTTTTTACCTTTGCTTAAAAGGACCTTCAGTGTTCTTATGAGATTTGAAGTATTAGTCCCTAATACTTAGTCTCCCAAGTGACATCTGGGAGCCATTTCCAGCAACATGATAGGCTCTGAAACTTTTGTGTTGCTGGATATCTCTGTTTGCCTGCTTGTTCTTTATGGAGGAAGGGAGATAAGATGATCGAGTTTTGGCAGATAATGTAGTATTCCCCCTCTTGCAGTACTGCCAACCCCATTGTGACAAAAATCATGAGACACTCTTAAAAAATCAGTAGATTGGTATGTAAATCATGGTGCTATTTTTAAAGTGTGTGTGTGGGGGGGTTATTTGAAGGTGTGGGGGGCTGTGGGTCTGTGTGTGGGGTTTGGAGCCTGGGGAGGGAGGGTCCTGGCAGGATGCAGGGTGCTGTGGGTCAGAAAGTGAGAGGCAGCAGCAAGGCTGGTGGGGCTGTGGCTTGGGAGTGAGGGGCAGGCACACAGACAGACACACAGAGACAGAGCATTCAGGTGGTAGGTTCATTTTATCTCCTGCTCCTTTAACCTCTGTGGAGCAGAGTGAAGTTATCCTAACACTGACTAGGTAGCACATCCCAAAGATAACCATCACTTGAAGTGGTATAACTTTGAGATACTCAGAGGGGCCTTGGGACATATAGCACAAGTGAATGAGTATTAACATGCTGACATTAAAAGTACTACTCCCTTTTAAGTGCCCTTGGTATGCTCTACATGTAACTTTACCCTAAGTGAGGGGTAGGCAAACCCCAGCATTGGTGCCAGAGCATGGCACGCGAAGGCATTTTGCTTTGCATGCATACCTCAGGGTGGGGGCTATGCTGCCAGAAAAAGGATCAGGCCCCTCACAGCTTCTCCATTGCCTAGCATGTCAACATCTTACAAGTTGAGGTTGCAGGTGTTTTTTGACAGCCTGCCCAAAAAAGTTGCCAACAACCCCTGCCCTAAGCCACCTCTGGGGGCCGTCATCATGTTTGGTCGTGAACTAGAAAGCTCTAAATACCCTGAGACTGCCTTGTTATAGGGATTGCCTCTCTTCAGGTACCCTTACAGCTGTGGTCAGCAGGGACATTTGTTCACAATTTCTCTCATGTTATAAAAAAGAAACATCTCCTAGCCTGATGGTGGTGTTTCCTTCCCTTCACGACAGTAATGGGGATGAAAGGAGTTTCTTTGGGTTTCTGACTAGTTCTCTTTGATATACTGCCAGGGTTTTATAGTATCATTATGATGTGTGAGGGAGTGTAGGTCTGGATTTTTAGAGGTCTGTGGTGCCTCCTGTGCTAGGTACATGAATGCCTTCCAAAAATCTGTAGTAGGTCAGTGTGTTACATGGCAGCATTTCAAAGCAACCCAGTCAGCCAGAACCTTAGAGAAACTCCCCTTTACTGTTGGGGGAAGTGCTGGGCCCTGGATGCTCAGAGAGGAGTCTTTTAAAAAAAATAAACTTTAAAAATCTAAATTAAAATACAATAATTACTGTTATGTGGTTGGACCGGTGGTCAGGGGGTAGGATGTTTCCAAGTCAGTAATATGCTAAACAACACTGTGAGAGTGCTGCCACAGTAGGGGAGCCGGAAATAGGCTTTAGCCAGGGACACCCAACAAACATGTAAAAGCTCCTCCCAAATTAAAAACAAATTCATAAACCAAAGCCCTCCTTTTGGTTTCTGTTATTTCTGATTATCCAGTCTTTGGGATGGCTTTTTCCTTGCTTTCCCTTAAATTGGGATTGTTTTACTTGGCAAAGAAAAGTCTTTGTTTCTGGTTTTATCTTCTGGAGGGGGATGAGGGTACAGTTCTAAGAACAGTTCAAGACCTGGGTTACAGAGCATCACAAAGTGATGCAAGTGTAAGAACAAATTTTTTAAACCCCATTTTATGCAGAGTGGAGTTCTGATGGGTCCTAAAGGGGAGCTGTAATGTATGGCCACTTACGCCTGTGATGGGAGTTTAGTCCCCTAAATTGAAACAGTGGGTTTTTAATTGCAACGATTAAAATCCTACCATTTCAATTTAGGGGCTTCTGTCACTGTTACAGTGAGGGGTCTGATCTGATCCTCTGCAGTGGCACTGCTCCCTGGGCCGCCTGGGTAGGATGCTAGCTGCACAGGGCCTGCCCCAGCTCACAGATACCTGCTAGATCCAACTCTTCCCCGAGCCTACCCACTGGAAGCCCACCAGGCGCTGCTCCCCACACAGGCTCAGGGAAGAGTTGGATCCAGCAGCTGCTGCCTGCGGGCTGGGGCAGCACCCACGCAGCTGGCATCCTGCCCAAGTGGCCCTGGGAGGTGCTGCCACCGTGGAGGGAACTGGGGGCTCCCACAGCTTAGAGTCCACACAGTTCGGTGGCAGCTCATGCAAGCAGGCTCCGCTGGAGTGGTGGGGAAGCGGTGAGAGGCCTGATCCTTTTTTCTTTTCTTTTTTTTTTCCTTGAAGAGCCTGCCCACATTTACTGCAGCTGGGGGGGCGAGCTGCCACCAAGCCCTGAGATGCAGGGGGCCCAGGACCTTCCCTCAATGGCGGCGGTGCCTCCCAGGGCCACCTGGGTGGGTGCTACCCTCCCTCACAAGTAGCACCAAGCCCAATCTGGCTGATCCTTGAGCCCTAGCTGGGGCAGCACCCACTCACTAGCCACCCTCCCAGGCAGCCCCAGGGAGCACTATTGCTGTAGAAGGAAGGACTGGGGCTCTATGCAGCTCAGGAGCCACTTGGCCCACCAGCAGCTCACCCTCCAGGCCATGGCAGATGCGGCAGGCTCCATGGGAAAGAAAAAAAAAAAGAGGATCGGCCTCCTCACTGCTTCTGCCTTCAGCCCGCCTCTCCCCCAGCAGAAGGGTGAGCTAAGGCTGCAACATTACAAATAGCTACTGTTGCAAACTAAACTAGGTGGGGATGTGGTTTAATTTGCAATGTAGTAAACTCATTTAAATCATAAAAAACCCACGCACGCGTATAATGTAACACAATTAAGTCGCAAAAATGGCCAATTTTTGTTATGTGTACAGGCACCCTATAATTACGGTGTGTTTGTCTCAATCCTGTACAGTTTCCTGGTTGGTGCTATATAGCTCTACAGTGTTCCATTTATTTTATTGCTTTTATAGCAAAGTACTTGCTGCTGGCAGTTGGATCATAGAGCTAGGTTTATACTGAGAGGGTTTGGGGATTGATCAACATTTACATAATTTAATTCCTTTTTTAGCATATTCTCCACTATTTTGTAGCGCCCAGAGTATTGGATTGACTTTATCATGCATATATTGATACTTCAGTGTCCTGTACCTACTGTGATCTTGTTGGATTTCACATCAGAGTTAACAAAAAGACCTGCTTTTTAAATCTGTGATTTCACTTGGTAGAAGCAAGTGCCCATGTAATCTGATAGTATCCTGGGATCTTTGAGGAGAAACAAAATGCATACCATTTACTTTGCTCTGGAATTTGGATAATTGATCATGATACTGAGTGCCATATTCCCAGCAGCAATACTTGATGAAAGGGTTAACTGAGCCTCCTTCAAAGAGTAACTTGACAATTTGCCTGGGGGGATATATTCCATGGCAAGTTACTGTGGGAATACTTAAGCACTTTGATGTGAAGTAAAAACAATCTCTTGTGTCAGAGTACAATTCAGAGAACAAAAGGACCATTTTGTTAAATTGCACGGACATAAACTTGCTCATAAGAAACAGAAGTCGTCTCTGTATTATGGTGTATTTTGTATCCATATTCTATAAGAAAGCTGGTTTTGTTTATGAAGCAATTTGTTCCTTTAAGGGCTTTTTAAAAAGCTGGTTAAGAATGGAGGCTATATTCTGGCTTGAAAGCAAATGGTAAAGATCATCATGAAACCTGCTTTATTTTGCCCCCTTGCCAATTTCTAGGGGGAATGCTGCATTAGCAAAGGCTGATGTTTTCAAAAGAGTAACCTGCTAGTACTCACAGGTGCTCTAGATGGATTTATGGGCCATTTGTATGTGTTAAATTTATGAGGTAGTCCTGAAAGATGTGATGTGTAACTGAAGGCTTTAATCTGCTGGGTGTCAAAGCCTTGAATGTTAAAGGAATGTATGTTTGATCTAGTGTGGATTTACTCTGCCCTGATGATAGGAAGGGCACCTCCAGCATAGCTGCAAGATCTCTGAGACCTTTTGTTCTTTGCTGCTGTTCCTTCATTAAAAGCTATGAACATTGGTAATTGTCTCTTAGCATCTTCTACCCAGCTATTTAAGAAGAGGTCCAGATGGAAACTTCCATTTCTACCACTTGAAAGCTCTTCTTTTTACATGGATTATGTCTGGCTCAGACCAAGTGTAGTCCTATGCTTACCTGGCAGGGGAAACACCGTGACCACCAAGGTGGTTTTCCTAGTCACACCCAGGGACACCCACCCTCCGGGCACGGGGGTAGTACCTGCAAAGGTAATGTAGAGTTAATCTCCCACTTAGCTGCTGGAGTGGGAAAATCTTGGCTTTTTGCCCACTTTACGGAAATGGGAGACTTCTCCCTAATTTGCTCCTGTAGCCATATGGCTGAGGGCAAGCAAAACTCAGGGGCCTCCAAACCCCAAGCCTCCAGGCTTGGGCCTGCACATAGGATGCCTGCCAAAGGATTTGGAAACATCTGAAGTCCTAGCTGGGGGTGGAGGATGTTTGCCGGTAGTAGGGCCACTTATGGTCTGGACTGACTCATGGTTTTGTAATTGATTTGGCTGATTTGACTTGGAACACAGGAAAAAAAATGTCCTATATGCAAATGAGTTTAAAAATATTGTAGTGTGGCACACTGAATTATGCTAAGTGAAAACAGATGTCAGACATGAGCTTGTACAACTGGGGAGCTCAAAATTCACGGCACTGATAGGAGCTATGTTGAGCAACCTACTGGGAGCTCAAGGACCATCCCTGACTGTCACATAAAAGTTTCCATAAAAGTCATTGTATTTGCTTGTATTCACTCCTTTTTGACTAGTTAAACAGAAATTACTAGAGGTGCGCCAATGTATCAGTGGCATATCAGATCGACAACAATAAAAGGAAACTGAATATTATCAGTTATCAGCTTTTTTTTGGCTGGCATAGCTGATAATGTCACAAATAAATGCTCTGTGTGTGTGTGCAGTCACAACATGCATGTCACTAGGAATGCAGCCTGGCAGCTTGGAGAACAGCGTCTGCCTGGTAAATTTGTGGGAGGGAAGGGGTGTGGGGAGGGCAACTCAAGACCCCCATGGTGAGGGAGGGAGTGGGACAGGGGCAGGCACTGCCCAGCTGGGGCAGTGAATGTGACCATGCCGGGAGCAGGGCAGAGCAGACATCCGGGGAAGTGGGGATGGGGGTGGGTCCCTGCCAGTGTGCGCACCCCCAGGGGAGCCATGGGGGACATGTGCCCTCCTGAATTTGTATGTGGGATGAGGGCGGGCTGCCCACTGCAGGCTTGGGGCCACAGGCTGTGCTTGGTGTGGGTGGCAGCGACAGTGCTGGGGAGACATGGCTGGGGGGGTAGTGTTGGGTCAAAGCCTATGCCAGCTGCCCGTGTCGGGGCCACCTACTGGTCACCGAGTGTATCCTCACCTTCAGTTGGATGTATCACATGCACCTGCCTCGCCTGCCATGACTTCAATGTTAACGGAGTTGGTTTGTATGTCCGATGCGTGCCGTCAAATTATGAGTCTCCTTGGCATCCCGTGGGTCCCGAGTTTCTGAGGGCCCCGCCACCCCTACACCCTCGCCTGTTCCACCGGGATGGTGGCCGCCAGCCTGGTTTGGCCATGTGTCCATACGTCGCCTGAGTAGTCCACAAAAGAAAGATAAAAATCAACACAAGCACCACGACCAAGGGGTTTCCCTTGATCGGAGTGGCTGCTCCAGCCATCTGCAATCGTCCTCCAATACCAACTTGCCCTCTGGGGGGCGAACCCCCTTTTTGGCTCTCAAAGAGTCCCTTTGGAGGGCTTGATCAATTTCCCCTTTTGCAGTTAAAGCTCCCTGTTGAGCTGCGCCCCTATTACAGGACCTACGGTACCCAAAGTCAAATAGTGCCCTTCTATTAGGGTCTTTACAGTACCCAGCTCCAGCTGGGCTCCAGCCGCTCCCAGCTGGTAAACAAACAGTCCTATGCCCCTGAGAGGCCAGCAGACTGGGCTCAAAAACCCCACTGGGGCTTAGCCCTTCGCCAGAGGTTCCTACCGGCACTCAGTGTTGCTCACATCCTTTGCAGCGTATGCCGGCATGCTCCGTCACCTCCACGTCCTCCTTCCGGTTCTGCGTTGCCCCAGCTTGTTGGCCCCGGCCTCTCTTTTATGCCGGCGAAGGAAGTACCGGCTCATCCCTTCCCCACACACCTGGGTAAGGGGGGTTTCTGCCTGTCTCCTTGGGGCTGCGGGCCTGGGGCCACTGGCCCTCCGCTCAGGCTGGGAGCCAAGGAGCCTGCTGGCTCTTTCTCTCCCTCACAGGTAGGCTACAGAGAATTTTGGGGTGGCTGTAGCTCACTGCATGGCCCCCCCCAGCATCACCCCCCCACTCTGCCCCTGCCCACTCTGAGCACAGCCCTGGCCCAGCTCTTGTTGGGAAGAAGCCATTGCAGTCCCTGGCCCCAAGCTCGCAGTGCACAGCCTGCCCTCACCCTGCACACAAATATGGGAGGCACATGCCCCCCATGCCTCCCCCAGGGGCCATGCAGCAGCTGGGAGCCACCCCCA
This sequence comes from Crocodylus siamensis, assembly GCF_052110815.1. Classification (NCBI taxonomy): domain Eukaryota; kingdom Metazoa; phylum Chordata; order Crocodylia; family Crocodylidae; genus Crocodylus; species Crocodylus siamensis. The sequence continues at coordinate 26,947,397 of NC_143398.1, read as the reverse complement.
CGTCCCCACGAGCCGCCCATGGTTCCACTCCACTCCTGGGGTCACGGTCACTGCCCTGGCTGGGTAGTACTTGCCCCTGCCCCACTCCCTCCTCACTGTGGGGGCCTTAATCTGCCCCTCTCCGCTGCCCTTCCCCCCCACAGACTTACTGGCAGGAGGCTGCTCTCCAAGCTGCAGGGCTGCATTCCTGTAAATCAGTTATCAGATCGGTATCAGCAGATACGGTTGGTTAATAATCGGCCATTGGTGTTGGCCAAGAAAATCTTTATTGGTCCACCCCTAGAAATTACTTGTCTGATTTCAATGTTAATAAACATTTGCAGCTGATCAACTTTGCCCTCACACTCCCACTACAAGGAGGCTGGCCTCTGGAGAACCTTGGCACCTATGTGCTAGAATCTTGTGACGTTTGTCTACCTTTTCCACATTACAAGCAAGAGCTCTTTACGCCCTGCTTCCTGTTATCTGAACTATAAATACAAACCAGAGACAGAACAGATCCAAACTATGCACTTATACAGTAGCCTAACCAAGGGTGATGGTGAGAGGGGCATCAAACCCAGGCACCAACTTACAGGAGGTCCCAGAACGGCCTGTGTCCTCTCCTCTCTCACATCCCCCTCTTTCCTGGAGTCTTTGTTGCATCAGGAACAAACCTGTGCTGCTCTTGGTGTGGGGACATGGCAGGAGTAATGGGGGGGGGTCTTTGAGTCCCCAGGGCACGTAAGACCTTCTCTCCCTCTCCCCTTCCCTTTCCTCTCCCTCTCCTCTCTGGTGCTCAGCACAACCCCACCCACCCACTCTCCATGAAGTTTTGCCTGGGCTGCCAAACTTGATAGTTAACACTTCTGCATTTTTATGTGTACATGAATGTATATAGACATGTTATCTTATTCTGAATGTGGTTCACAATGGGGAACCAGAGTAACAAGATGACCTCAAATTAGGGCCCACTGGACAGGGCCATCCCTCCTGAGTAATGTGAAATAGGTACAGAGCACCTTTCTAGTCTTCTCCACACACTTGCCTCTTCTTCCTTTTTTTACACCCAGCCTAGCTAGAGAAATTGTGGAATCTCCATCTTTGGAAGTTTTCAAGAGCAAGTTGGACAGACACTTGGCTGGGATGGTTTATTTAGTCAGAGAAGATCCTGCTTTGAGCAGGGGGCTGGACTAGATGGCCTTGTGAGGTCCCTTCCAGCCCTACCTTACTACGTTTCTCCCCCCCCAGTGTGCTAACATACTAATTTCACATTCGTGTCATTACAGATTCTTGGCTTGTGTTAAAAAGTTCCTTTCAGCTTCATCTTTGGTTCCATCTGGCTTTGTCTTTTCAGACTTAGTTTCTTTTTTCTCCCCCTCACCCTTCCAGCTTGTGACTGCGATCCCCGTGGCATCCAGACCCCTCAGTGCAATCGCTCCACAGGGTTGTGTGTCTGTAACGAAGGGGTCGAGGGCCCTCGCTGTGACAAGTGCACCCGTGGCTACTCCGGCATCTTTCCTGACTGTGCACCATGCCATCAGTGTTTTGCTCTGTGGGACATTATCATCCACGAGCTGACCAACAAGACCCAGAGGTTCCTGGACAGAGCAAATGCCCTGAAAGTCACTGGGATCAGTGGCCCTTATCAGCAGACACTGAACAACCTGGAGGAGAAACTGAATGAAATTAAAAATATCATTGCTCAAAATCCAGCTGCTGAGCCCCTAAAGAACATTGGCAATCTCTTCGAGGAAGCTGAGTGAGTATGCTACCAGCTTTGTGCATATTTTGAGTTCAATTAGGGCTTGGTGGTATTTAGTGGGAGTTCTGTGCCTAAGTCCCTTTGAGGATTGGGCCCAAGGTATTTAATAGGGTCAGGCCAGGGGTCTTATTAAGGCTGCTGTGGAGAACAAACAAAAAACTCCAGGAATGATTTCTGAAACTCAGGGAAGGGGAATCCTGCTTGCATTTTGTCAGCCTGCCAAGCACTTAAGTGGAGATACTTGTGTTGATGCTGTATGTGCCCCAAGGGCAAAGGACAAACATTGCTATTATGTGAGAGAGAATGCAGGGGGAAGAGATTAAATTCTTGGAATTTCATTTTACAGCCATCTAGATAACAAGGCAGGCTCCTTCTGCTAATCTAAGGCGAGGAGCATTGTTAGCCAAAGGGGCCAGTATTGCAGTATGGTTTGTTCCCATGTTATTAAGTGTTGGAACCCAATATTCTGTTTAAAATAAGGGTGTGGAGAAGAGGAGAGTGAGCCCCTTGGATCTTTGTGGCATTTTAACACTCAGTGCTACAATTATTGTTAAAAAGAATTGCAAGACCCCCCCAGGCATAAACGAGTGAGGATAAAATGTTTCATAGTCAATAAAATCTAGGCACCTGCCCCTCCACCCCAGTTCCACCCTCCCTTCATGCTGCAGGACAATGAAGAATTGGGGCTCTGGAGGGGAAATACCATGACCACTCAGTTGTAGGTGAAAACCACTTTCTTGGCAGGGGATAGTACCTTGACCAAGGTAAGGCATAGTTAGCTTTCCACTTTCACTTCCAGTGGGAAGATCTTGGCTATATGCCAACTTTCAGGAAATGGGAGAATTCTGTGGAAATGGAACACTCCTCCCTAACTTGCTCCTGTGGCCATATGTTGAGGAGAAGTGAAACTCAGGAGCATCCGAACCCCAAGTCTCCGGGCTTGGGCCTGAATATAGGATACCTGCCAAAGGATTTGGAAGCATCTTAAGCCCCAGGTGGGAGGTAGCAGGATGTTTGCTGCTAGTAGGGCCACACATGGTTCTTGAATGACTCATGGATTTGGAACTGATTTGGCTGTTTTGACCTGGGACCTGAAAAATATTCCTTTAAAAAAAAAAAAAATTGGGCTCTATGTAGGCCAAGAGAGGGGAGGCCATACTGAGGGATCTTTCCTCCTTTTCTTGTCCCCATAGATAAGAGGAGAGTGGTGAGTCTGTAAGGGCACCTTGAAAATGCCCAACTACTGATTTTTGGTTTAAACACAACACTGCCTTGTTCTTCCCAGAAAGAGATGCTTGGGTTGATGGCAGGGAGAATGGTTGAAATCTGTTAACTGTATGCAATAGAATCAGACTCTGCTGAGCTCCTTTTAGTCTTCTCCAAGCTTTTTGGCCCTGGCTCTGAAGTCGTTAGGGTCTTTTTGTTGGCTTTTGTTGAGAGCCTGTATCAGTCTGCTACCTACAGCTGGAGTCTGATAGCCCCTGTTTTATTACTTGCTAATTATTGTGGAATCCCTGTCTATATGAGAGTGTACTGTAGCTGCAAGCGCATTTCTTGGGCTGGAATAGCAAAAACTGGGCTTACTTTTTAAGCAAAACAAAAAAAAAGGATAGCAGGAAGGTGCTTGTTGAATGGAAAAGAAAGAGTCGGTTTCAGTCTTACTGGAGGTCGGATATTTCCTGTCCACACAGTCCATCCTGCTGGAAAAGGGGAATCTTTACAAAGTTGTTAAAAGAATCCATTGTGCTCATGCTGGATTTTTCCCCCTGAAGTTCAATCCTTTCTGTCCCATAAGTTTGTACTAATAAAAATGCATTTGTAGCTGTGTGGGATGTGAAGCAAATTATGTATGGATCATAGCAGTCAACACACTGACCTATGCAGTTGCCATGGTTTGGGAGCATTACACCAGTGTTCTGGAATCTGCCTCCAGTTAATCTTACACAAAGCAGCTGTTTTCCGAGTAATTTGGTGCTTTGAGTTTATAAACGTGCTGTAGATTAAAAAGTGTTTTTTGTGATAAAGGAAACAAAGCAGACTTCTGGTAGGCAAGCTGTTACAAAACATTTACAGCACACTGGGGGGAAGATGTGTCCTTATGTGGGGCGTCAGAAGCAGAGGGACAACAGACATTACTTAACTACTACTTTATTCTTAAAAATATTTCAAGGCTAATTTTTTCCTTGAATAAATGTATGTTCTGCCTTTTTGCTTACAGAAAACTCAGAGCAGATGTTACAGAAAAGATAACCAACCTAGAAGAAGAGCTATCGGTGATAGCACTAAATAGCAATGGCACAGATACTGAATTGAGCGCCCTCGAGACAGATGCCAAGAGCTTAGACCGCGTTGTGAAACTACTTGCGGAACAACTAGAGTTAATAAAAATCTCTGATGTGCGAGGTGAGTGTATCATGGTGTGCAGGGAGGCAGGGGGTGGCAAATGATTAAATGTGTATGATATTAATCTTCTGAATAGTCTGAATAGAATATCTGAATATAACTTTTGTTCCTGTGAGTTTTCTTCTGAGCATTAGGAAGAGTTGCTGAGTTAGCAGGAATGTTTGTGGCCTCTGTTTCTCAGCATGTTGCAAAGCTAGCTCAGGATCTCAGGCAAAAAGTTATCTTAGAATCTTTGTTTAAGTTGTAAAGCAGTCAAAAGCCCAGGCTCCCAGGCAACTTTCCATCAGCATCCTGTCTGAGATCTGACCTAAGCTGCTTGAACCCAAGACATTTCCACAGACCAGTTCCAGTTCCATGAATCAGCAATCTGACAAAATTCTCTTCTGTTGGAAGCTTACCCTACCACTTCCACTCTTGGGAACTCGCAAAGCAAAGCTGTCCCAGTGAAATCAGAGAGTCTCCTCACAGGCATGGCCCATTAGTAAAATAAACTTTGCCTTTTAAACCTGGGGACTGATTTTCCTTTGCTTTTAGTAGAAGCAGAATTTGACCCTTAGACCAGAAGAATATTCAGATTTTCATATTAGAATCACATTCTGTAGATTTTTAACTGCATCTCCCCACCCTTGCTGAATTGAAGGCAGTTTTGCTCAATGAAGGATTGCAGCATTTTTTGTTAGTATTTAGCAGGCTTCCATTACTAGGGTTACCATACATCCAGGTTTTCCCCTACACATCCTCTTTTTGGGTCCTCCCATCTCCATCCAGGCAGTTTTTAAAAATATCAACAAATGTCCAGGATTTTGCTTTGCCTCCGCTCAACATTAAAGTTTTTCCAATACTTCCCAGTTTGCCCCAGCAAGGAGCTACTTCGGACTGAGGGTAGCGGGGGAGGGCGGTTGGAGGCAGGGGCATCATGTGTGAGTACACATGGCTCCAGCAGCTGCAGGCAGGTAAGTTTATGGGAGCAGGGGTTGGAGAGCCAGGGCTGGGGAGAGTGTGTGTATGTATGCATGGGTGGCAGGGCGGCCATGTGCATGTGTGGCAGGGTGTGTGTGCACGCATGGCAGGAGGTGTGTGCATGTGACAGGGTGCATATGCACACAGGGTGTATGTGCTGGGGATTGTATGTGGCAGGCAGTGTGTGCATCTGTGGCTAGGTGTGCAAGAGGGACAGATGTCTGCCAGCAGCTTGGGCTGCAGCAGGGTAGGGAGGTGCCTTCCCCTCCAGTGGGGGAAAGGGGTGGGGGGCTAGGGAGGGCAAGGTGCTGTGTGTGGGTCAGGAGTGAGGGGCACCAGCAGAGCTTGGGGGGGGGATGCTGCGGGTCAGGAGTGAGGGGCACTAGTAGGGCTGGGGGGGCAAGGGGCTGCAGGTCCAGGGTGGGGGGGGCACCAGCAGGGCTGTGGGAGCTGTGGCTTGGGAATGAGGGGAACCAGGGCCACAGGAGACTGAGGGTTGGCAGCATGGGTCACAGGCAGGGCCGGGGGAATGCAGGTTGGGAGTGAGGGGCACCAGCATGGTCTGGGGAGTGGGGTACTGTGGATCAGAAGTCAGGGGCAGCAGCAGGGCTGGGGGGGCTGTGACTTAGGAGTGAGGGGCAGGGGTAGGGCATGGGCATATGACTTCTCCACCCCCTCCCCCAGCAGGTGTCCTCTTTTTGGAAACTGGAAATATGGTAACCCTAACATTACATTCCACCTGGTATCCAGTTTGTTAAAAGAATTGCTTTGTATGCAGTGTCATCCATTAGGCTCCTTGTGCTGTTAGTTAAGCAAACGGGGCTCACTGCTGAACAGCCTGCTCTGAATTCTTGCAGGAGCCTTGGATAGCATCACCAAGTATTTTCAGATGTCCCTGGAGGCAGAAGAAAGGGTCAATGCCTCCACTCTTCACCCTGACAGCCTGGTAGAACAGTCAGCTCAACTGCGAAAGGAAGCAGAAGACTTGATCCATGAGAGAGAAGCCCAGTTCAAGGCTAAACAAGAGGAGCAGTCACACCTCCTGGATGAACTCGCAGGCAAGCTGCAGAATCTGGATCTTTCTGAAGCAGCTGCAAAGGTACATGGTTACATTTTCCTGGGTGTAAACCAGGGGTGGGCAAAATGTGACCCACGGGCTGGATGCAGCCCGCCAGGCTGTTCTATCCAGCCCACGGGGCCCCTAAAGAATTTAGAAAATTAATATTTATCTGCCCTTGGCTGCCTGCAATGCAGCCCTCAGTGGCTTGCCAAAACTCTTAGTAAGCGACCCTCTGCCCAAAATAATTGCCCACCTCTGGTGTAAACCCTACAGAGAAAGAATAATCATCTTGGTGAGGAAGTGACAGGAAGGGAGGCTATTTACAGCTGATACTTTCAGCAAGATCTGCATGTGAGCCACTGTCTCCTACTCTGGGCAATACTTATCTAGTGAACTGGAACAGGGTTTCTCAGCCTGTGGATAAAAATGCCAATTAGCTCCCAAACACCTCCCATCAGTCCTCCAAGTCTTCCTGTTTCCTTCCACCTCCATGTTCCAAATCTCAGAATCCTGGGCACTCCCAAAGGGCTAAGAGACATGGCTGGTCATAGGACATTTTGCAGGGAGGATGGGCATGAAAGTGGGTAGGCATGAGACCCAAAAAAGGTAAAGCTGACTGAACTGAGACTTTTGTCACCCTTCAGAGACTGTTCCCTTCACTAGTTCTCACTCTTGCATCTGTAAATCCAAAACATCCTAGGAACCCTCATATATACTCGCTCTCCCTGCTATTTCCATAATGCCCCACTCTTGCATATTATTTAGCTAGTTGAACACTTTGGGCTTGCCCTAAATGCCTGTCTGGATTCCTCAACTCCCTGTCTGATGTGTTTAAGACAAAACAGAACTTTTAGCGAGCTCTTAAGGCAAAAGGCCTGCCTGCACATCTGTAGATACAAGTCAGCCCTGCTGTTCCACTGGAGATGCAGGGTGTTCCTTCTGCAGCTTTCCTTTGAAGTAAACCAGCTGCAGCTGGAGAACAAATCTAGCCTACACCCATGATGGAGGCAGTGTTTATAAACTTAAGTGGTTAGAGGCAGTAGTAAGTTAAAGGATGAGTTCACTAAGGATTGATGTCTCCTGTCCTCCACTACTCTTTCATTTTATGGGGAAGGGGTCTTTTTGATCAGGACTCCCTCCCCCACATTTCTCCAGCAGGGCCTCTAAGCTTGAAACTCCTGTTTGAATACTCTTTATCAAGGCCTGAGACAGCACTGGCAGCTGCTGGGAGCTTTCATGAACTGCAGGACCTTCCATTTTCCAGCTGATAGGGAGCTGCACACCAAACAGGTCAGAAAGGACTTAGCACTTCCCAAGAGAAAGTCAAGACTCAAAAAAGGTGACCTTTAAACATCCTCTGGTTTGGTCTGACCTAGGTTCCCTAGCAGGGGTCCAGATACAAAATGCTTGTCACTTTGTGCATCTGTCCTCCATCAGCAGAAATTTAAAAACTGCAGAATAGGAAACTTAGGTCTCACCTTTCCATCTGATTAAAGAGTTCCATTTGTCTGAACTGACACACCAAAAAAAGCACTGATTGACACTCTGGTTACAACATTGTGTGGGATCATCTGTTTTGTCAAACTTTTGCCTCAGAAAAGTACTGTAATAATAATTGAATTGGGCCTTTATTTCATTAAAATATTGAAAAAGTTACTTTATAGTAAAAATTGAAACAAAACTCTCCTGTTTAGATAAACAGTGCTTGGATTGGCTATGAAATTATTATTGTTTTGAAAATTTTATTTCATAGCACATTTTAAATCCTTTGTTGCCATTTAGAGCAGAAAAGGGTTTGAAATGCTGGGACTGTTCCCAGAGTGGAAATTTTGTGTTTTGGCCTTGGTGTTGGTAAGGAAATGACAGGCAGAAAGGGAGGTAGAAAGCTGAAGGGGGCCTGGGTTTTCAGTGCAAGCCGCACCGCAGATAACGCTGATCTGTACTGGCTGATGAGATTCATGGGTCTGCTTTCAGGCTGGAAGGCCCATCACTCCGCTCCACCCCACGTATGTAAAGTAAGTATGAAGGTAGTTTATCATTGGAAAACCAAGAGGTCAAGAATGTTTCCACCATACGCTGACAATTGTCATGCCACATCCATTAACTCTGTCTGGAGGGTTTGGCATTTATGCCTTCCTTCACCATCACTTCTGTAACAAATGCTTCAGATACAAAGCAAGTAGTAGCCTGTTTTAACAGTTTTGGAACAGTAACTAAGCTAGGATCTATTTCATGCAGTCTCCTGTGATATCACTGCCAAGGGCAAAGAAATTACCAAGTTTTTCCAACATCATCAGAAAACTTCAAGCTATTCTACCCCCCCAGCCTCTCTTTTCCCCAACAAGGGTGATAAAGTGCAACTATTCTCTGTGTCTAATTTTGTCTGCTGCAGACATGTGGAACTCCCTCGGGGGCTTCCTGTGCTGAATCAGAGTGTGGCGGTTTGAACTGCAGAACAGAAGAAGGAGAAAAGAAATGTGGAGGCCCAGGCTGTGAGGGGCTTGTTACTATGGCTCACAGCACGTGGCAGAAAGCCATGGATTTTGACAGGGATGTACTCAGCGCGTTGGCAGAAATTGAACAGCTCTCCAAACTGGTAACATTTTCTAAATTGTTAAACATTAATTTAAACAAGAGAAATTCCCTCATCAGGGCTACAGTGCATGTCTAGACAGCAGAACATTTTGCCTACAGACACCCATTTCAAAAGCTTTCTTTTCAAGTTGTGCAACTTCCCTGGCACTGTCTTTGTAAGATCCTCATGAAGTGAAGTTGTTTATATCGAAATCCCTGGTGTGATCCATAACATTAGCTGAAGTTATTTAAAGTAACTGGCATTGTGGGTTCCAACATGTTTTTAAAAAGTGTTCTGTGAGTTTTGAGAACAAGCGTCCCACACCCCTTGATTTTGATATCAATTGCATTTTGATTTGTCAGATGGGATCTTCAGATATACAGAAGTATGAAATGAGGCTACTTCCTTTACTTTCTGTAGGTCTCGGAGGCAAAATTGAGAGCTGATGAAGCAAAGCAAAATGCACAAGAAGTTTTGCTCAAAACCAATGCTACAAAAGAGCAAGTTGACAAAAGCAATGAAGATCTGAGAAACCTCATTAAGCAAATCAGGGAATTTCTGATGCGTAAGAATGATCTGTTACCGATCTTTACTGGGTTTGTGCCTAAAAACCAGACTTCCTGTCCTTGAAATCATTCCTTCAAAGTGTAACATGACAGCTTTCCACTTATCTGATATCTTAAACATATGTCTGCTAGAACTCTTGCAGCAAAAATGAAGAAAAATAAGAAAAGCTTTTCTAAAACTTTCAGTCCTTAATCTGGCATCTATATGATGAAACTTAAGTCTTTAGATTTGGCTAAGTATGTCCAGGCATTTTATTTTGGTTAAACAGAAGGTCTGGGGAAAGTGAGGGAGGGTGCTGAATGTGTGGTTCCCTCCAGAGGACAGAGAGAGACTTTTATTTGTAGAGTGGATAAACAAATTTTCATCCTTATATGTTAATTCATGGTTCTGTTCAGCAATAAGATGCAACATGCAAAGTTCATTCTTTCCTGTGTTTGTACAAGGCTAAATAGCATTAGCGTTTACAAAAAATATTAAGTACAACTCCTGGCCTACAAACTGCAGAGCTTTTCCAAGGAAAGCTTTGGTCCCCCTGCCAAGAAGCCTTCGACTTTCCTTGGCACAGTTTAAACGCTGATTTCAAAGCAAAGAGACTTAACCATACAGCTCCTACTAAAATTACTGGGAATTGTACAATTAGTCTCCCAGTTTGCTTTTCTCTGCTTCATATAATTTTCATAGTGCAGAAAGCAGTCTGGTATGGCTGCAAACATGGTAGAATCGAAGGGATTGGTTGACAGAAAGGATTATCTTATTTCACTTGAAAACCTGAAAGTGTATCTCGTCATTTATGAAAATCTAGATGTTGATGAAGTACCATTTAAGTATTCAGGAAATACTGGCATTTAGAAATGATTAAAAGTTGTTTATAAAAGTACCCAGAAGAATGCAGAGAATTTCACCTGTCCAACTCTGTATGTGTGACTTTGCATCTGTAAACATTACAGAACCTCTTAGGTAGCACCCTAAATTTTATGACGGCTTCTCAGAACATAGGCTAGCAAGACAGTTAGTGCTTCATAAAAAAACATCTGAGCAAAGGTGCAGCTCTCATTTCAAGCACTTCCACTGCGAGCCATGACATGGTGTTACAGTTAAACTGAGCATGGCTCTCTTGCAGTAGGGCTACATGAATACGCACCAAGAAATTAACCTCCAGCTCAATTTTACCTGTTACTGTGTTCCTACTTGGCTCATCTCGGGTGTATCCAGACAAGTGCACACGTGCTTTTCCCCAGGGATAAATAGCAACAGCACAATATGTGCCGCTGCTACTTATTCCTGGGGAATGTCTGTGTGCACACACTCTGATGCATAGTAAGTTGCCCCATGTGGGTAGGGAAAGCTGGGACCAGCATCTAGGCTGGCCCCACCAGCCTTACCTGGGGTCCAGGAGGCTCCCCAGGGGCTCCAGTGGCAGGATCTGGCAGCAGGGGCTCCAGCTGGCCAGGCTCCAGTTCAGGGCAGTGCACACTGGTGCCACATGCATCACCCCACTTTTTTCAGTCATGGAGTTTTTTTGACACAGGGATCTCCCTCCACTTGTGCACTCATCTGGACCTGCCCATCATGTTCAAAGCATTCTATCAACATTGGACCAAATTTGAAACACTCCCTGATATCAGTGGAATTGTTGGTCTGTTACCTAATAAATGCTCCAAACTTCCCCCTATTACAGCTGGAGAAACTGGAGCTGATCAATTCTGAAATCCCCTGAAGCTACAGCATAGATCTGGCTATAGAATTCCCAGTCTTGTAGTGAAACCACTGGAGTCCTGTCCCCGAGGGTGGTGTGCTCCTTTTGCCAAAGACCAAAACTGGACTGAAGCAAAGCCCCAGGCTGTTGATTTCTGTAGGGTTGAAGTTCATTAAATGAACAGGGGCTAGTTTAAGCATGTTCAGCAAAGCCTCTCTCCCCTCTGTCATTCATCAGTTCTACAAGTTTGCAGACAGGAATGGAGTACACTTGACCTGCCAAATCCCCTCACCCCCTCTGCTTTTGTGCCATCATAACAGAGGAAAGTGCAGATCTGGACAGCATTGAGGCAGTTGCTAATGAAGTGTTAACCATGAACATGCCAAGCACCCCCAAGGAATTGCAATCCTTGACGGAAGATATTCGTAAGCATGTGGAAAGCCTTTCTGATGTAGAAGTTATCCTTGAACAAAGTGCTGGAGATATTGCCAAAGCGGAGATGCTGCTAGATGAAGCTAAAAAAGCAAGGTACTGAGTGCTACACTGATCTCTATTGCCTGTCTTTTACATCAGTGTGTTTGAACCAGACTATCGATTTCAATCTGTCTAATGCTTTATAAAATATTGAACTGAATTCATCCCTGGCATAATTTTACTATGGGTAAACCTGTCCCATTCCTTTTCATGCTAAAAGGAAGCATGTCTCATGTTTACATATGTTTGTTCCACAGCAAGAGTGCAACAGATGTTAAAGTCACGGCAGACACGGTGAAAGAAGCACTGGAAGAAGCTGAGAAAGCTCAAAATGCAGCTGAAAAGGCCATCAAAAAAGCTGATAAGGACATCAAAGGAACCCAGGACCTGCTCACCTCTGTGAGTCCCAACTAATCTTTATAAAAATATTAACTAAGAGCAGCAATAGTGAAAAAATTCTGTTTGCTGACTCAGTCAATCTAGGAGGGGAGCTTTTGCAACTGCAAACTCATCTGAATAAGAGCAAAAACAAAGAAGTCAAGATACATCTTCATATGAGCAGCAAATAGAAAGAGGTAGTTTTGCACATACAGTGACAACTGGGGCAGGAAAGAAACCAGATCCCAAGGAATCATTTGGTCATGAGGCAGATGCATCTTCCCTGCACTTGTCTCAGTAATTAAAATGGACATTTTGCCACTGGAGTCAGTACCAACAGAACCGAACCCCAAATGCACAGGGACACAGCCATCCAGCCCAACAGATGGCCTGTTTTGGTAGTATCTGCTCAGATGCAGCTGTGCTGCCAACACTATTCCACACTTGTGGAAGACTTTGCTACTACAGTGCAAGACGGCATGAGAATTAATGCTGTGTGAAAGCCTTCACTGCTGTGTATTTTCCAGATATGGCATTAAAGGCTGGTGAGAGCTGCTTATGATCCTTCAACCAACACACAGCCTATTTTCTATGGAGTGTGACCACTTCAGAAGATAGTTAACTTCAGAGCCAATATACCAAAATTTCTTGAATCCCAGCTGAGGTGTTTTCCCTTTCAGTTGAACAGGGGGAAAAAAACCTTGTTTTGAATTCAAGTACTGGCCTTGGACAGGTGACTGCAGTGGCTCCAGCCAGCTGTGGCCTGTCCTGGCCTAGGGCTGGAGTGGTCACCACTGCTGCTGCCTAGCCAGGTTATGGTGCTTTATACAGCAAGGGAGAGGACATATGGTGTGTGTATGTGGGGGGGGGGGTGGTATATGGGGAAGAGCATGCAGTATGTGGGTGGGGGACGCAGGGAAAAATACAGTATGCAGACAGGGGGAGGGGTGCAAGAGAGACCCTGCAGTGGCAGGGGAAGCTGCTGTCCCTGCTGCTGCCTGGCTGGGGACAGAGCTTCTGTGTTCTCTGTGACCCGAGCCAGGGCCATTGCACATGTTAAGCAATGGGGAGGGGGGTCAAGTGGCAGGGCAGGATGGGCAGAAACCATCAGGGACTTGGGGAGGTGGGGAGAGGACAGGGGAGACAGGACAAGTAGCAAGGGATCAAGCCACTTGCCTCCCTACTGCTGCTTTCACTGTCACAATGGTGGAGGGGTGGGGGGAACAAATTTAAAGAAGATCCCCCAATAATTATACTCTGTGCATGAAAAATTCTAACATTTATACTTTTCCATGTGTAGAATGTAATTACTAGGAGGCCATCTTAAAATCAAAGTTGTCTTGGATTCAGGTAAATGCAGTATTACTAGTAATAGGTCCCAAGTATACTGGGGGGATTCACATACACAAGAGAAAGGTCAGTTATACAAGGCAGCTCCAGATTATCTACACTTCACAGCCAAGTCGAACTTTAACTCTCCTCCTTAGGCCTGTTGGTTGCTTGCAGTAGATTGGGCCTACGTGATCATTTTCATATTAAAAATGTTTTGGCCTGTGTAACCAGAGGCATGTTAAAACGAGAATTTAGGCCAGTTTAGATTTTTGAACTGGACTTGTTGAAAAGGAAACTGTCAGGTTTGATATCAGTGAGTCTACAGCTACATAGCAGTTGTCTGTTGCTGGAAGGATAAGACAGGAGTATTTTCGGTTTTTATGGACAATAGATCACCTACTGTTGTTGCTGTTCCCTAGGCCTCTTCAGGCCATGTTCAACTAGATTGGCTCTTTAATCCTTTAAACTGAGATTCCAAGGTGCATTTTACACATTATGTTAACTTTTAACAACATGAAGCAATGAGTTACCAAAACGAAAGATTAGATGTCTTGGTGAAGACTTTCCTGGGTGCTGTATTGGTCTGGGATGTCTCTCTGCCTCTTCTAGCAGCAGCACGGTCTCAAAAATTTTCCCATAGAAGTTTGGAAATAACTCCACCCCTGACCATTACAGCTCACTATAGCTCTAGTCTTGCATTCCTAGACATGCAAGAGATTAGGGCTGTAGAACGGTTGCAAAATGAACTCCCTTTGGTCAGCACAAAGATCTAAGGGACACTTTAAAGTGATGCAGTTTAGATAGTTTTCAAAAGGGACTGTCCTATGACGTTTAGTCAAATCTATGTGGTTTTGATAACATATACTGAAGACAGTTTGCTATTTGAGTTGCACGTATGGCCAATACATATTAGACACAGACACTGTAGCTAGTTGCTAAAAGATTCTTCACCAGAAAACATATTTGAGAATTTGAAAACTACACTTTTTGAAAGAATATTTAACTTGTCTGTTGCTCCTGGTTAGATTGAATCTGAAAATGCAGCATCTGAAGAAACACTAAACAATGCTACTCAACGTTTGACTAAGCTAGAGAAGAGTATGGAAGAGCTTAAGCAGAAAGCTGCTGCCACTTCAGAGAATGTGGAAGAGATTGAACAAACAGTTTCTACTGTGAAACAAAATGCAGAAGAAGTTAAACAGGTCAGACCCCTATCTCTACAGTGAGGGGGTGGGGGCGGGGAATAAAGGGCATTTTAGTGCTACTGTTCAGAGTTCTGGAAGATTTATTTATAAGCCTGCCATGCTGGAGTACTTTTCAGTGGTCTAGGTCAGATTTGTTTTGGCTTATTTATTTGTTAGTGCTAGATCTACATGTTTAAATGCTTTACCAGCATATGCAGACAAGGTTCTTTAGGTAAATCTGATATCTTTTATTAGACCAGCTCAAATAGTTGGAAAAATTCTTCTTAGCAAGCTTTCCGATTTAAATACCTTTTGTCAGGCTGAGGAAGCATCTGCACTTGGTGTTCTTCCTGGATGGGGCAAATAGTAAAGAAGCCAGAGGCTGCATGCAAGACAGGCAGTCAATGAAGATGTAAACTGAGGAGTCAGTTTACTTACCAGCATACTACATTCTGTATCACAAAAGGGAAGTGATAGTGCCTGGAACCTCAGCTTTTGTTTCTATTTCTTAAGCAGGCAGAGAACCGCTGGGTCAGAGGGGTGCATGATGGCATGTAGGACTCTACCCTTCAGGAAACTTGTGCTTACTATGAATCACAGGGAAGGCACTGGCAGTTGACTAAGTCTCATCTACACAATGAGAATTAAAATTACTTTCAAGCCCTTTTGTTGCATCTATGAATGAAACAGCATTTCAACCAAGCTGCTTGTAATTTGGTGCTCTCTAGGGGATTCCCACATCACATTAATCTCTGCAGCAAAGATTCCAGATCTCATGATAAAACCAGACATCCTGTCTCTATAGTTAATTTCTAAATTTATAGTTAATTTCTAAATATCACAAAGATGTGGCAAATATAGAAAGGAGGCTGCAGAGTTCTCCCCAATATGTGTTAGTACATTTGTGACAACAAAGGAATACCAACTTTGTTGTCAATTGTTAAGGACAGCACTAAGGAAGTCTCTAAACTATTTTCTACAATATGACCCAGCTCTCTCAAAGGAGGAATTCTTTCTGCCAAAAAGCAATACATTAATCTTCAAACTAAGCTATTAAATCTCAACCAAAGGCATCTGAAGTGCTACTTAACACTAGTTAAGTACAAAAGGTACACTGTTCATTGGGAAGAAGAAAACAAAGGAAAGACTTGCAGTAGTTATTCAATTTTGGTATTGTGCTGCTAGTCACTTGCAGCAACAAGTCCTCAGGACTCCAATCCATGAATTGGACCCAAAGAGCTGCCTGCAGTGACCAATATACGCTCCCCTTTCCTGCCCAACCCAGGTCCTGAACTGCAAGGACTGCCTGACAGTTAGCTCTACCCTTGCTGGACAACCCTAGCAAGCTACCAGAATGTTTCCACTCTGTACGTTGACTATGTGGTGCAGACAGCAAAGCACAGCTGAGGTGGCAGCCCTGTATCAGCCTCATGTGCTTGCACCAGTGTTTGTAAAATAACAACTATTCATTTCAGAACTGTTCAGCATCACTGGAAGAGCACAGAGGGTGCCTGCTTTAAGTCCCAGTTGTTTGTTTATACAAGCAATACCTGTTTGCTTTAAGTTAAGAAAATTGCACAGGATTCAGGCTCACAGTTCCCCTTAATTAATGGAAGTGCTGTGGCTGAATCCTGATAATATATACACTGCCATAAGCTAAAACTGCAGAGATCAGGCACAGAATTGGAGAGCATAGCTGAACAGCAGGAATACCAGCCATCAGTTATTAAATACAAGCCATAGTGCTAATATAAAGGAGGAAAGAGGTAACTACAACAGAAGATGAATGCTGCTGGAACAACAGAGGTTACAATAATGAACACTTTATGCTATGCTATCTAATGAGGATAGCAGATTAAAGTTCCAAAATGTGTATTTGCTTTGCACACTTCTCTAAACAATTAACTCCACCTTGTGTTCAAATCTGAAACTGCAGGTACTGGACAGGGAGTTGAATGACAAATATAAAAGAGTGGAAAACCTGATTGCCAAGAAAGCAGAAGAGTCTGCTGAAGTCAGGAAAAAAGCTGGAATACTGCAAAATGAAGCTAAAGCACTGTTGGCCCAGGCAAACAACAAACTCCAGCTACTCAAGGGTAAGATGTCATGTGTAAGAAAAAGGGTTTCCTTTCACAATTGAAACCTTTACTATTGCACAGCAAGCTGCACTCATGATCTTATCAATGGAAGGATGAAAAGAATAAATTAACTTATGGCACTAAGTGGCGTGAAATTCAGGCATAAATGTATGCGCAATATTTAGAACTGCCTTCCACTGAAAAGGTCCCAAAATATTTTAAGCTGGATATCAATTCAGCCACCCCCAAGATGCAGCCATTTCTGATGATTTGCAACTCCTAATTCTCCAAATGGCCTGAACTAGAGCTAATATACTTTTAAAAAGTGTTGTGGCCCCAAGATGAACTGAATACAAGTTCTGTCCAAAGGATTGTGTTTCCCACCACCACAAATAACTTGGCTTTGAGATCCCCAGCCCAAGTGCTGGCTCCAATTCATGCACCATGATCACAATGCAATGCTTCAAAAAGTGAGTTTTGCCAAAAAGTTGAAACAAATCCAGCATCACAGTTTGAGTTCCACACTCAGCCACATGCAGTAAATAAAGCAAAGTGAAACATTGTACCAGCTAGGAAGAAAACAGAGGAAAAGATCTGCTTCAATGGGAACCTATTCCTCAACTTCAGCTCAGTTGCAGAAATTCACTGTATAATATTAAAAGTCAGATCAACCATTTATTTTTATTTTTTTACAAATAGCAGCCCATTTTTATTGCATGAATGAAAAGGATCAAATCTCATGTTTATATTTATGGTTATTGTTTCCACATTACCCATTTGTTTTGTATAAAAACCTACCAAATTTACAGCAGAAGCAGGGTGTGCAGAGGCTCCTTTTATTTTGCAGGTTCCCCTGCTCTTCCTCCCCCTGCTCCAGCTGCTCACTCCTGATCAGCCAGGAGGCAAAATCTGCCTTTTTAATATGCTGCTGTTTTTGCCTTCTGCCCAGTCTGCAACAGACAAGTGGCTACCAGGGCCCGACAGCCAATCAGCGGCGAGAAGCAAAAATGGTGCCATACTTAAAACTCCAGTTTTTGCCTCCCCACCGATCAGGTGCAAGCTGCAAGCAGCAGGGGCCCCTCTGCCAGTTGGGGGTAGGGGGTGCACAGGGGAACCTGCAAGATTAAAGGATACCCTGTGGAGCCCATTTCCACCATGAATTCAGTAGGTCCCTACAAATGGGATAAACCTGGAGATCCAGACTAGGCAAATCTCAGGTACTTTTCCTCTACTTCATAGACTGAATATATACAAATGACTGATAGCCAACTACTCAGAAGTACTGTTGATAGCAGAAAATAATTCCCCCCTGTTCTTGCAGATCTGGAGGACACGTATGAGAACAATCGAAAAGTGTTGGAAGACAAAGCAAAGCAACTGGTGGAGCTGGAAGAGACAGTGCGCTCCCTCTTGCAGTCCATCAGCCAAAAAGTTGCAGTTTATAGCACATGCTTGTAACTATGTGTGGGGAAACTGCCTGTTCAAGCATTAAATTTGTTCACTATTGACCTCACATGAAGATGGTGACAGGTTCTAGACAGACTTTAAGTCATAAAACCAAAGACAAGTAACCTTTTTATATTGAAAATAAAAGCACAGTACTTTTGTATCCCTGTATGTATGTAGTATGATTCATTAACTCCATTGTTAATTTTACTAATGCAGCTAGAGACCATACCTCTTTAGCTTCTGAAAATCTTGTTTAACCCAGTTAGAATATTCTAATAAAACTGTCACTCAAGCTGGGCTTCAACCAGTTAATTCTGATTAAGAGCTGCATTTTCTGAAGTACAGGATTTTTAAAAACATATTTTTACCTTGAGTGAGGAAATGCTGTCCCTGTCTGTTTTTAACCAGAATTTCTACTCTGTAGTCTTCGGAGGAAGACTGCTTAATTACTCGCCACATGCTATCCATTTAGACGCCCAAGGAGCTAACAGATTTAACCCACAACTTTCAATTCACTGATCATGGACAAGCATCTCATTTGTGCTGTGGAAACAGAAGTCAGCACAGATGAGGCTTTTTAGGTTTTTTCCCTTAAACTTGTTGCTAGAACCCAAAGCTGGTTTTAGCCCCCTATGTCAGAAGCACAGGGCAAGCCCTCTACAACTGAATACTTCAGGAAAAAGTGAACTGTGTAAAGGCAAATACCATTCATAGTAGGACCTGGTTATGCCATATACGATAACATATCCTATTGTTATCGTATCAGACAGCCAGAAAACCTCTAAAAATATGTAAGGCTACTGCACACAAGTAATTCACTGACTTGCTCACTAATAGCCTGCATAATGCAGTGCTAAAGACTGTTTAACACTCACTCTCTCCCCACATGCCAAGAAAAACGTGCAACACTCTCCAATGCATTCTGAGACAGCATGGTCTGCAACGCTGGCCCTGTGCAGTCTAATTAGCTAAGTCAACTTCACGCAGGGTATGTTTTGCATTTGGGGAAGTCCGACTGTCAGGTACCGGCCAGGGAAAAATATGCAGACCTCTTTCTTGGGCCAATTTTTCCTGGATGTTTTTTTCACCTTCCAAACTGTTACATTTGAGATGCACATATAGCTGACTGCTAGGCAGCAGCATTGATCTTTTTTGACACAGACTATCAGAACATAGACCTCTATAAACAAAAAGGTTTGGTAATCAAGACTTACTCTACTTTGCTCTCTGCTTACCCTTGATTAAATTGTGAAGGTTACAATTTAACTCAAGACATCTAATTGCACACCACAGTTCATACTGGATTCAGTGGTGAAGTTTAAACAAAAGTTGTACCCACAACTTCCATCCCCATAGAAGACACTACTGTATACATTAAATTGTGTGGCATACATGCTTATTCCCAACACAAGGCATCTGTTACAACATCACTGAATGTTGGTCTACGCTTAGCAAACTTACCTGCAGTTAGGTTTTCTTAGTACCTTTTTCTTTTTTCACCTTTTACAAACATCTTGTGTGTGATTCAATGGCAGCAGAGAGATGAATGATACATTACCAGAATTCAAGGCCTTGCATTGTATTTAATTTTAAGAGGGTTTGGAAAGAATCAATCCTCCAAACATATTCAGAGCAATAAGTCTAGTCAAAATTTGTAAGTTTTATTTCTGTCAGAAAGAGCATAAAGTTTGTTCAATCAGCTATGGAAAGTATCAAATACTGACAAAAAGGAAGAATTTTTGCAAGAATTTGAACATTCCCATTTTTGATCACTAGAGAAAGCAGACAGCAGGCCTTCTACAGAGGGTACTTATTTGGAGCTTACATAGTACCACATGAACATCCCACAGCATTTAGCCAACAGGAAGAGGTGGCTTGTCCTAGGCACAGGCTTTCCTTCTGTTCAAAGCCTCCCAGAAGTCTTTCGCACTCAAAAACCACCTCACCTTGGCTTCCCTCCAGGACTTGCTGCTAGCACTTCCAAGCACACTCACAAGGAGACTTGATTTTTAAACCAACTCCTGGCTGAATTTGCCTCAAAAGTGCACTGGCTTCCATTCACCTCTGCACACACTGAGAACAATGAGGACAGAAGAGAGTCCTATTAACGAATTTTTTTCCTGTTTGCCCTTTTCTAGAAATACTGATTAGCCTAATGCTATCAATTTCCATTAATTAACATTCCATACCGATCAATACAGGCTCAATAGCTATATAAAAACAGCTGGAGGATACAACTAATGAAATCTGACAAAGCTGAGCACAAAGTGGTGCAACTTTCTCAGTCATTGTTGCCTGGGAGCAATGATGCCATTTGGACAACAGCAGCTCCAACTGTCACTCTAGAAAATTCAAGACAGTACAAATAAGCCAAGTACATGAAGGAATAAACCCATAAAGAACTTTCAAATAAAGCAAGAGCTATTAGAATTGGGCATTTTACTCTTGTACATTAACTGGTCAGAATACAAACATCATCTTCACCGATAAGCACTTAAAAACAAAATGATCTTATTAATTTGTAGTTTCTTCCTTTCACAGTCAGCCATTACCTATCCCCAGCAGGTAACAGGTGGTCTGGTTTCAGGAACACTGCTTGAGCACTTCCAAAATGTCTCCAGCATCAGTGCAGCTTTAGATGACATGATGGTAAGCACTAGACTAGCATTGGTGAGGCTGAGTCTGTGCTAGAACATGCTAAGAGAATCTCATGAAGTCCTTAGTACAAAGCCTAAAGGAGCCATGACAAGTAAGGAGTGTATGGAGTTAGCTACATGGAACTCAGCAGTACTCCAACCAGCTTTTCTTTGTTCACAGCTCAAGGAAGGAAAGCCAATTTCTCTATAGCCACATCTTCATAGAGACTAAGTAGGATCCTCTACCTAAAGTACAAATATTTATTCATGGAAGGCCACAGACTTTTTTCTGCTACAAAGGGGCACAAGTAGTAAAGGAGCAGAGACAAAACAGTGCAGGAGACAGCAGAGAAGGAGAAAAAATATCTTTGATTCCTTTGTGGCAAAGCAGCACTGCTGCAAACCTTGTCTGGAAGGAGCAAGAGGCATCTAATCCCACTTCTGTCCAGTGTGTTTGGAGCTAATGCTGCATGACTTGCCACTTCAGGATTTTGTTTACTAAAAATCACCAATGGAAAATTCTTAGAAATGAGATCAAGAGACAATGCTCACCAAATTCCCTTTACTGAATTTTGACTTGTGGAACTACTTGATTGTTTTTTGTTTGCAGAACTACATTTTAAATCAACAGGTTTTCAATATGAAAACATGATGCATGAAGATAAAAGTTACTCACACAATCAGATTTTCTTTCCGAAACGAAAACTACAAGGTACTTCAGTCTCCTCACAGTAACCTCATCCAAGCAATCCCAATTCTACTAGTTCAAAGTAACCAAAAGGTTTGGTTCTTGCATTTTAGAAGTACTTATAATATATTAAGTTAACCCTTTCAGTAAAGAACGCCATAACATTTTTGTGCGGAAGTGACAGAGGCATTTTAAGTGTCAACATTCCTCTGGGCTAGCAAACCAGGTGCGCAGGATGACCAGAGCTCTGGTCAGGTTGTGCTGCAGTGAAATGTTGTTTTACATTTTTTTTTGAAGTTCTCTCGAACTTGTTTTTGCAACATTCATAATACACAAACAAGGATGTTTCTGTATTGAATTTACAAAGCCTGGCTAATTCCATTTGCCCAAACCCTACTGTTTGTTTAAATAGTTGACATTTAACAAAGATTCACTAACTTCTGTCCCAGAAATACTCAAGAGCCCCAACCTTGCATAAAAAGCCTGCAGTTCATTTACAGAAGAAATGTACTGTATCTGTACAAACGACAGCTCTCATTTTAGAAGTTGATAGCTTTGCCAAAAGAGGCTGCTAGGTTTGCTTCCCTGAAGGCTTCTGATACTGTCTGTAGAGAGACAAAACAAGGACAGAAGTCACTAGAGAATAAATATTTCTCTCAAAGCTGTTATATACCCAGACCCAAAAGCTCAGATAAAAAAAGTACTCTATAACCAACTTACTGGGTGGGCATGGCAAACTCTGGCCACATCTTCACATGATGCTCCATATTCCATAGCAAGAGCAGCTTCATTAACCATCTCTCCAGCACCCTGTAAGTAACACATCAGGTCTAAATAGTATAAATGTCTTCACACCACATGCAGCTTATTTTAACAGACAATCTACCTATGAAACATACCAAGTGCCTGCAAAATTTATCTTTTATAATCTAGTCACATTCAAAAGTGCCAACTGTAAGCATGTTCAGTGACTCTGCTTGAAGCCTGTCACACACACTGAATGACTGCAAAAAATAAAATACAAAATAATTGCATATTACTGCACTTTTCTATATCTTGACTATCCTACACTGCCATAATTCCCACCACAGCAACCACAGGCTGCAAGAACACTCTCAGAGATTGGTGGCGGTGAAGAAGAATACCCCACTTCTACACAAATTGTCAGTAGGGCAAAAATGTCATTCTGGCTCAACCTGCTCTAAGCTGCCTTTGTTGATATTAACAGTATTTAGCAGCAGATGCATACACAGAAGTAGTATGGCTAACCTGATAAACTAGCAGTGTCCCAAACAATTAAGAAGTGTGTTTTGAGTGAATTAACCTTATTTACATTTATCCAGATGACACTGCCAGGAGGATGATAGCTGAAAACAGATGAACCTGCCCAGCTAGTTTTAATGTTAAACTACGTTTAGTTGGAAGAGCTGTCTCCATCAGGAGCCATTAGTGAGAAGAGCAGCTATTCAGGAAAGTCCTCTGACTTTCACTCTAACAGACCTAACTTTCAGCATTCCTAAGAAAGTTGTTTCTTTTTCTCTTTGAGTGGCCACAGGTGTGAACAAACTAGCAAGCCTCTTCTTTCTTTTCAGTCTCTTCAGAAAAGGACCAGATCAGTTCACATTCCCCTAATGCTGCTACACACTCCCATAACCTTCAAGTTTTCCTTCAAACTGATAACACTGCTGTCCATCTCCCTTAACTCTGGCGTTTGGTAGAGTGGTGTGAGGTGTTTTTACACTTTCCAGTACCTAAAATTCTGTAAGTTTGAGACTACTGAATGATTACAGTAAAAGCTCTGTTATCTGGCATCCCCCGGAAACAGGGGACACCAGATAACAAAATATGCCAGTTAACTGAGCGGCCCCAGCTGCCGCTTCTCCCACCACGTCTGGAAAGTCGCTTCACCACTTCTGCAGCATCGCCGCCTCTCCTACCACATCACCACCCCACCTGCGGGCCCACAGGACAGGGAGGCGGGCCCTGCACAGCCTGTTATGCCCCCGGGCTGTGGCGGCTCAGCAGTGCAGGCTGCTTTGTCTCTGGGCCACAGGGGCTCGGAGAAACCGGAAGTACCACGGTAGGCACTTCCTGTTTCACTTTATCTTACAAGCCGCCATGCTGGTCAGTAGAGCGTGCCAGCTTGTAAGATGCCGGTTAACAGAACTTTTACTGTAATTAGATATCGAACTATGAAATATTAGGTCCGATTCCAAGAGGCATCATTAAGATTGTGCAGGGTATATGAATCTATCAGTTGTGGAAAAGCATGGCATTTTTCATTTTATTAAAAATACTTGTGTAATCAATTGAAATACAAATCTATTCAAGAAACAGAGAATCAAATTAAACCTTTGGGATTGCTCATTCATGTCAATATGACACTACATAATTAACACTGCCAGGAGTAAAATCCAAAAGACTGGCAAAGCACTTCTGCTTCTCAAATCCTAGTAACTAATTATTTTCAGATTTACAAAGAGAAAGGCTAGTTATGTATTCCCGTTTCCCATGTTCCACAATACTCACTGCGCCAAGAATGTGTGCACCGAGCATCCGGTCTGTTGATTTCTGACTAAGTATCTTCACCATGCCATCAGTATCAGCATTCGTCTTTGCTCTGCTGTTAGCAGCAAATGGAAACTTCCCGATTTTATACTCTATCCCCTACAAAGCACAGGTCCAGGTTACTGAGCTGTTATTTGCTTTGCTCTCCAGTCGTAAAACTCTTAACAGATGCTTAAAGTTAATGTACTATTATTGGGTTCAAAACGTAAATCAAGAGGATGACAGTAGATCATTAGCATGAATGATAAAGCAGCAACAGTTCATGTCCAAAGTAAAATGGATTAAAAGGTGCTTGGCAACATTTGAGTCATCTCTCACCAAAGACTAATTCCAGGCTCTTGAACTACTGCCTCCCCAACACTGGTAGGATTTCTCTTTCCATGGGAGGGCCCAAGTTCAACTCTGAGCCAACACAGAGCTAGCTTTAGGACATGAATTGCTAATGAGTTCTTGAAGTATGCTGGGGAAAACTATTTTTTTCATTAGGTGGAGGCAGTCAGTAGGGAGTGAGTGGTTAGATTAGATTTGATTCTAAGTAATAGGGAGGAACTTGCTGAGACCTCAAAGGTGGAAGGGATCTTGAAACAACAGGCTCCTGATTCTATCTAGAGAAAAGTGTGTGCACAGCAGCATAAAGACAATTAGCATCCAAGAGAAAAGAAGGAGGGGGAGAAAAAAAGGTGACGTCAGAACACTCTGGGAAAAGATATCATCTGCTGGGAAGAAATTCCAAAGCTAGGCCAAGAAATTATTTTCCTGCAACACAAAACCAGTGAACAAGCCAGAGTGGGGAGGTAGAAGGAATTTTTTCAGGAAGCAGCAGCAGAAGAGAACCAACAACAGGATGGCTAGACAATGTCACAGTGCCAAAGTCCCTGCTGTATGAGTTTCAGTCATGCTAGACTGTAGTTATGCTAAGCTATAGTTAAGCTAAGGTGCCACAAAGGCCCTTGGGAGTAGGCAGGCTTCACTGACCACTGGACAATCTGATAAAAGACAGTGAGCCAAAACTTCGGAGATACACAAAATCAGCACAAAGTAATCCCTAAATGCCTGAACTTGGCAGGGGGGGAGGCGTAGTCAGTAAAGGAATGAGCAACAGGTGCCTGGGCTTGGCAAAGAGTCAAGTCAAAAGGGAAAGACATAGGAATTAGCACAGGGTGGAGGCATCTAAGCTACACAGAGGTTGCAAGACTCACCCTTTTGTAGCGACTTGGGGAGCATCAGCACATGTAATGCATTGCTTACCATTGTCTGGGCATTTTCACTGAGCCAGGCTGATTGCTAGACAGACCCACTAGAGTACTGTCCTAAAAAGACAATAACCCTTATCTAAGCTTCCACCGTTGAACGTAAAGAAGTCGAGGAGGCTGGCTGCAGGCAACTACCTCTTACAGCACACAGACCCAAGCAGCCTTAACACCACCAACAACAGCAGGCACAAGGCTCGCTGGAAACCCTCCCAACCCCCAAGCACCTAATACCAGTGGATATATAACTGGATGGATTATTGTGCTCAATAAGTAATTAACAAGGATCTTGGTTATCTCTGATAACCTCCCCCCCCCCCCCCCAATTTTCAGTTTAAAAAAGAGTAACTGAAAATCCACATTTTTCCATGATTAAAATGAAACACCACATATATAAGTACTGTTTCATTTTAGTTTATGGAAAAAATGTTACTTTTTTAAAACCAAAAATTGGGTTTTGGTTTTTTCTTATTTTGCTTTTAAATCAGAGAGAACCAGGATCCCTAATAATCAACTATGGCTCAATGCCTAGCTGGAAAGAGGTATCCAGTGGGATTCAAAGGGTCTGACCTAGGTCTGGTCTCATTCAACATCTTCATTAATGATTTAATGAATGGGCCCACGTACATACTTAGCAAGGTTGCAGATGACACCAAGGCGGGCAGAGTTGAAGACATTGTGGAGGACAGGACTAGGATCTAGAATGACCTGGATATGCTGGAGAAATGGTCTGCAATCAACCATATAAGTTTCAAAATCCTGCACTTGGAATGGAATAATCATATGCACAAATACAGACTGCAGAATGACTAGCTAGGCTGCAGGACTGCAGAAAAGGCCCTGGGGGTTACAGTAGACCATAAGCTGAATATGAGCCAACAGGGTTCTCTTGTTACAAAAAAAGCCAACAGCATACTGAGTTATATTAACAGGTGTGTCAACTCGCAAATCGATGGAACTGATTCTTCCTCTCTATTCAGCACCGGTGAGGCCTCAAGTACTGTGTTCAGTCTTCAGCCCCACATTTCAAGAAGTATGCGGACAGTTTGGAAGGAGCCCAGTGCAGAGAAACAAAAATGATTAGAGGCCTGGGAGGCAAGATTTACGAAGGAAAGGCTGAGAGAACTAGGATTCTTTATTTTGGAGAAGAAAAGGTGGAGGGAGGATTTGATAACAGTCTACAAATACCTGAAGAGAAGGAGAAGGACTTTAAGGGACAGGACCAGGAGCAGTAGTCTCAAGCTTTATCAGGGGAAATTTAGTCTGGAGGTTAGAAGGAATTTTGACTCTGAGGGTGGTCAAGCTTTGGAACAGGCTGCCTAGAGAAACTGTGAAAACTCCACCCTTTCAAGAAGTTGGACAGACACTTGGCTGAGATGGTTTAGTCAGGGATGATTCTACCTTAGCAGGGAGCTAGACTAGATGACCTTGAGGTCCTTTCCAGTCCTACTACCTTATGATCCTACAAAAGCTACAACACATATGCCAAAGTGAAAAACGTGGGGGGGAGGGGAGAAGAGCAGGCAGAGAGATATGGTATGCCCCCCCCCAAAAACAAAAAACAAAAACAAAAACAAACCCCAAGAAAATAATATTTATTAAGGTCTAGGACCATATCTAGATTATCTTTATTTTCTGCCCCAGCCTCAATTCATAGGAGCTCTATTTCTTGCCTTGTTTGCTGAACACTTCCTGAGCACTAAGAAAGAGCCTCCCTTTGCCAAGTGGTACTTATATCAAATTCCTTTCAGTGGTGCATCTACATGTGCTATTAAGTTGAAACAATAAACTCTGGCGCTATCAAACCAGAGTTTATCGTTTCCTGGGTGCCATGTTTACAGTTTCTCCACAGAAGTGTGCGTGCTCTGAACAGAAAACTTAACAATAATGGTAGACTCGCACATTAAAATCTCTCTTAGCCCAGCAGTACCTCCTCTTTCAACTGTTCCTCTGATTTGCCAACCCAGGCAACTTCTGGATGTGTGTAGATCACTGAGGGCACACAGTTGTAATCAATATGAACGGCACCTCCTGCCATCCCCTCCACACAAAGAATGCCTTCATCCTCTGCTTTGTGAGCCAGCATAGGTCCAGCAACTACATCACCAATAGCATAGATGCTAACAAGAACAAAAGCACAGCCATTTACAGAGATAACTTACAATATATTCGGTATACTATAACAAATAGCTTTAACACAAAATGTTTGTAAAGCAAGAAAGTTATAAAAATTACCCCAATTTGTCTATCAAACTGAAATCATATTCTAACAGTATTGACAAAATAAATGGCTGAGCTATTACTGTGATTTATACAATGTTCAGTTTTCATAAAAGAGCTCATTTAGTACAAGAAGAGATACGGGAAATCACACTGTGAATCCCATTTTACTTCCTGTGTGTCAATGAAATACCAAACCTGGTAACAATTTATTTTGAAATACAAATTTTGAATTTTTCTTTATTGCAACTACATTCAGCTACCATTTAAAATAAGAGATAGCACTTCTGTAGGTTAAATAAACTTAAATTTTTAAACAAAAGTTCTATTATACTTTACTGGGAATGTGTGGAAGAAGTGTGGAAGAAATAATACAGAACAGTTATTGAAAATTTGTTTTAAAATTTCTTACTTTGGAATTTTTGTTTGGAATCTAGTATTGACTGGAATTCTCCCCTTGTTATCAAGTTCAACTCCAAGATCTTCCAGACCAAGGTTCTTAGTGAAGGGACGTCGACCAATACAAACTAGAAGTACATCACAGGTGATAGTTTCTGCCTTCCCACCAGCAGCAGCTTCAATACTGAAGAAGGATTAGAAAAATAAGTGAGATGGCTCCATAAAAATGTTAAACAGAACTGGAAATTGCTTATTACTTTGTCTAAACAGCAGTTGAGATGAGAAGGTATTTAAAAGTTCTCAATAAAATACATGGAATCATTTCAAACAACAGCATACTTCATGCTGAACTGGCACAGTAGATTCCTCTTTAGCACATATCGCTTATTCATATACTTTAGAACAAAAACATTTGCTATCTATTCATGGATCGGGGTGCTGCGAGGGGACCCTTCATTTTAATCATGGATTTGGGGGGGTTTACCAGAGAATTCATGATTTTTTTTTTATCAGGGAAAACCAGGATCCCTGATAGTTAGGCATAAGATGTGACTGAATAACTGCTACAATTTTCTTTAGACAGCAAGTCTTTAAAACCTGAGCAAAAAAAGCTGGGGGGTGGGGAAGGTGAGAGGTTGGGTGACTTGCAGTGCAGGGTCACATTATTATTGGAAATTAGGCTAAAACAGACAGTTAAATAATATTTTAATCCCACACCTAACATTTTAAAACTCTATCTAAACATTTTATAGTTATGGCCAGAGCACTTACATCTCCAAAGTTAGATTTCATCATGTAAATGCTTCAAATAAATCCCCATTGAAAGATGGCTATTTAGATATCCCACATTGCAGAGAACAAGATAAAGTTATTTGATAAGCTTGCCTCCAGCAGAAATCTATCCAGCACCAAATTTTACACAATTTTATTAGGGCCTTAACTTGCTCCCAACCTCACAATACCCAAATTAAATGCCTCTGTGGTCTCCAGCTACAGCATGACCAGAAAAGAAATGACGTTTTTATCTCCTCTGAACTCAGGATGTGGCCTGTGTCGATTTTGATATTTGAACATGGTAACTGCATTTAATAATAAAAAGCACCATTACTACTTCGATACTGATTTACTGGACACACTGCAACTGTTTGTCTGTTCACCTAAAAATTCAAAAGAATTGTCTTCTCCTTATAGCTGTTTGTTTGCAAAATCTTTGGTGCTTGCACTGGAGAACTGTGTAGTCAAAAGTGAATTATCATACAAGAATCTGACTTCCAACAAGGGACAAAGAATTTATGAGTTCTGAAGAAGTTAAAAAGCTTACTTAATATACAAATATTCTAGTAGTATTAGAATGAGCTGATGGTCCAGAAATTAAGCAAGAGGCAAGGATTTCTTAGTGTGATAACTTTGACTGGATCAACTCCATAGTTGGGATACAGGCATTCTTCAGGTCTGAGGAGTAAGAAGTTTAATTTCTTAAAGTTTGACTACTTTTTCTTCAGACATGAAGAATTCCTTCCATTAAAAGCATGTCTAACTCTATTCCAACTATGCAGTTGGTTAAAATAAAAAAATATCACCCTAAAAAATCCTTGCCTCTCATTTAATAGTCTATTGAGAATGTATTTGTAAAGCGTGTGTGTGGGAGGCTTCCAATGAGGCATCATCTCTTTTGTATGTTTCTGTATTAGCCACTTTGTTAGAAACCTCCTCGGTAGTTGTTTTTTAGCTATGAAAATTTACCATGGGATGTACTACCTAGCTCTCTGTAGTACTCAAACCTCCCTACCCTCCTTCGGCAATCCCTCAGAGTCGAGAATTGTCTTATCAGTGCATCTGAATATGGTTGAGGAGGCTTATCCAGGATCAACAAGTTCTACTTCAGCTCATACATGTTTTGCAGTTGCATGGAAACACATGGTATACAGGTTCCCAGCAACTGCAGTTTTATATCCTATGCATATAATGCCTTGCAGCATTGAACAAAGCAAGGCTGCTGTTTCAGGTCTAACTTGGAAGTGAATTCATTTTGGGACCTCAAGTCCCACTGTGATTAGTCTGTAGTTCCAATTATACACAACAACATGTAAAAGCTGTAATTTTAAGTGGCTTTCCAGAGGCAATTCATATCACATTTATATTTTACATGTTAAACACTTACAAAACATCTATCTTTCCATCTGGCTTCTTGGTAGCACCGGTAACTTTGGTATTCAGTTTAAACTTAAGTCCTTGTTTTTGAAGAATACGCTGAAAGTTTTTAGATATCTCCATATCGATCCCCATTCCACCAACGTGGCCCAAGAACTCAACAGCAGTTACTTCTGCACCAAGACGCTGCCACACGGAACCCTTCAGTCAATACATTAAAAACATATTTTAAAGAAAACCTGTAAGCTTCCAGGCTTTATTATTTACTGCTTGGGTTTTAAGTTCTTTCAGAAAGGGGTAGTCTCTACCATACCAACATCCTCTTTGGGACTTATAGTCACAATCATGACAGGAACACAGAAAAGCACCTATAGATCCTCAGACAAAAAAAGCTTATTTCTATTATGCTAGGACAGGGCTGTTCAACTTCCAAGCAGCCAGAGGCCGCATGCCTCATGGGCCACACCAATGGGGGGCTGTATGACCTACAGACCTCACCAGGGCTGCAAAGTCAAAATAATGCCAAATTGCTTTAACTATATTTAAGAGAATTCACTGTCAAATCATTGCTCTAGACGTAGATAAGAAAATACAAAGACAACAACTATAACTATGACTATCAGCCTAACAAGTTATCCACCCTCCAACTTGAAAGGAGAGGTAAATATGGTACTTCTCCATTATGATCATCATCATAAGAAACCGCTGAGTGGATTTTGTACCTGAGCTGGCAAATTTTCACAACAGCTTTCTAAGGCCAATTTTTAACCTGTTTTTAGATATGAGATATATGGAGGAGATGGAAACTAACTTAGCTGGCCTGCATACTTTGCCATTGATTATTAATTATGGGTTGGCTAACATCAGGAAATCTTATCATAATATGGCTAGATGCATAAGTAAATATTTAGCATATGTAAAAGGTGCTAAAACATGACCCATGAAGAATATAGCTTCCCCTTCATGTGCAAAGCAGATACAGTATAGCAACTGCACTGCAACTTCCCACATGAAAGTGAGAGGGCCTCTAGAGTGCAGCTGGCAACTTTTCAAGCCGGGTCTGGTTCAGCACAAGCTGGGTGGCTTCCTCAGCACATAAATGGCAGGGGGGCTTTCCATGCTTTCCCTGCACCAGTGCTGGCATGAGGCAGCTGGGAGCTTTAAGCTGCACCCACAATGCTGCCACTTGTCTCAGACCCCATTCATCTGCTCAGGTATGGACACAGCTGCCGGGAAACTGCGCTGGGGACCGACAGCTGGAAGTTGTGTCCATCTTGCTACTGCTTCTGTATTGCAGCTGGGAGAGGGAAGGAAGCAGCAGCAATGTGCATGTAGCCAGGGAGAGGCTAGGGGGAAGAAGCAGCAGTGGCAAGGGTGCAGCTAGAAGCTGCCCAGACCTGATGCTTAGACCCAGAGTGGGCACAGGCAAAGCCCTCAGACTCTGCAAGCTGAATCCAGTGGCTCAACATGCCATATTGACAACCCCACTCTACACTCATCCAATCCATCCCTTTTCTGCTAAGACTGCCAGGTCACAGCAGTTATAATGACAGACACATATCCATCAAGAAATGAACTACAGCTAGGCTTTTATATAGAGCAAACTGTGGCCAGCAAAGTTGCAGTAATTTGTCTGGTCCATAAGAGCACCCAGGCCCCCTTCCTTCAAAGGAATGTTTGAGGACAAGAGCATATGGCGTTCTGTCAAGAATTCTGAGAGCCAACAGTGGTTGACAGTTCAAAATGTTTGGGAATTGGAGTCATCAGACCATAATTTTAGGATAACCTGGGATAGAGATCAGAACCAGGGAATTAGAAAAAAAATCCCTCATCCATCCTGTCTGATTAAATACTACCACAGCCTACAGGCTAAAGTATGTAGTTCCAGATCCTTTATGGTCAAATGGCACCATCG
Organism: Crocodylus siamensis; assembly: GCF_052110815.1. Lineage (NCBI taxonomy): Eukaryota > Metazoa > Chordata > Crocodylia > Crocodylidae > Crocodylus > Crocodylus siamensis. The sequence goes on along the minus strand of NC_143398.1, from coordinate 26,915,670 downwards.
TATTTCTCTGTATATAGGAAAGCTAAGTTGTATATAAAAAAAAAAACCTCTCACCAATTCTACACCAATGACTCCTGCACCAATGACAACCATCTTTTCAGGAACTTGCTTTAGAGACAGTGCACCAGTGGATGATACAATAGTGTCTTCATCAATCTAACAAATAAGAGAAGAAGAGAAGTCTACAAGCTTATGTATCTGAACCCCTATCCCACAACAATGGCTGAAAAGCTATATGAAAATACTTCTTGGTGAAAATTACCAATAATAATACAATAATGAAGGATAAAATGCCAATAAAAAGTTTTCATTTATGTACCGTAATTCCAGGAAAGGGAGCAACTTCTGAACCTGTGGCTATAAGGATGTTCTTTGTATTGATAAGTTGAGTGCTGCCATCTTCTTTGGTTGCTGTGACTTGGTTTTTGCCGGTTATTTTTCCAAACCCAGATACATGAACAACCTTTATAAATGAGAAGAGAGTAAACATGATGTAAATCAGGATCTCATTCAATCTCTAGGGAAGCACGCATTCTCCACTAACGAAGGTTAGCTTGACACAGTGTTAAAAACTGAAAAAGTGAGGTACAGTCAGGCTCACCTCAGTCCCTGGAAAAAATCATGGAGCAGGGCCTCAAGAAATCCATTTCTAAGCACTTGGAGGAGAAGGTGATTAGGAACAGTCAGCAAGGGTTCACCAAGGGCAAGTCACGCTTGGCCAATCTGATTGCCTTCTGTGACAAGATGACTGGCTCGGTGGACATGGGAAAGCAGTGCATGTGGTGTACCTTGACTTGAGCAAGGCTTTTGATACGGTCTCCCGCAACATTCTCATAAGCAAGTTAAGGAAGTACAGTAATGTGGTTGGATGAATGGAGTAAGGTGGAGAGAAAATGAGCTGGATCACTGAACTCAAAGGGTAGTAAAATCAATGGCTCAATGTCTAGTTGGCAGTTAGGATCAAGTGGAGTGCCCCAGAGGCTGGTCCTGGGACCAACTTTGTTTACTATCTATATTAACAATCTGGAAGATGGAACGGAATGCATCCTCAGCAAGTCTGCAGAAGACACCAAGCTAGGTGGGGTACTAGATACAATGGAGGGCACGGACAGGATTCAGAGAGACCTAGATGAATTGGAGGACTGGACCAAAAGAAATTGCATGAAGTTCAGTAAGGCAAATGCAAAGTCTTGCACTTAGGACTGAACAATCCCATCACAGGTATAGACTGGGGACTGACTGGTGAAGCAGCAACTCTGCTGAAAAGGACCTGGGAATTACATTAGACAATAAGCCAAATATAAGCCAAGTTGCAAAAGCAGCTAACAGCATACTGGGCTGCATTAGTGGAAGTGTGGCCAGCAGATCAAGGGAAGTGATTATTCCCCTCTATTTGTCATTGGTAAGGGCACATCTGAATTACTGTATCTAGTTTTGGGTCCTCCACTACAGAAAGGATGTGGACAAATTAAAGACAGCCCAGCAGAGGGCAGCAAAAATGGCTGGAGAACATGGCTTATGAGGAGAGCCTTAGAGAACTAGGCTTATTTAGTCTGGAGCAGAGAAGACCTAGAGGAGATTTAATAGCAGCCTTCAACTACTGGGGGTGGGGGGTTTGAAAAAGGATGGAGCTAGACTGTTCTCAGTGGTGACAGATGACAGAACATGAAACAACGGTCTCAAGTTGCAGCAAGGGAAGTTTAGGTTAGATATTAGGAAGTATTTTCTCATTAGAAGGGTAGTAAAACACTGGAACAAGCTACCCAGAGAAACTGTGGAATCTCCATCGTTGGAGGTTTTTAAGACCTTTTAAAAACAGCCTTGGCTGGGATGATCTAGTTGGGAATGGTCTTGCTTTGAGCAGGGAGCTGGAATAAATGACCTCCTGAGGTCTTTTCCAATCCTAATTTTCTATGGCCGCGTGTAGACGAAACAAGGGGCATGTCTGCATGACACTTTAAAGCAGGCTAAATGATTTTGCACCAGTTTAACTGCGTCGGTGTTTGCACACATCGGCAGCATATTGCGCATTAAGTAGAGCCACTGTAGCATCAGTGGCGTAATGCGCCTTAAATGACTTGGGGCACAGAGAGCTAAACTCCAAGGAGTCTTAGTTTGCTGTCCCTACAGCCTTGGGGCAAAGCACTAGGCTCTGTGCAGCTCAGGGGCTCTGCAGGAAGCAGGCAACCTGTCAGCAGCCTGGGAAGACAGGCTCTGCCCAAGAAAAGTGGTGAGCCTGATCTTGTTTTTTTCCCCCTGGAGCCTGCCTGCCTGAGCTGCACAGGGGCCCGGCACTTCCCTCCATGACTAAGGTGCCTCCCGGAACCCTCTGAGCCAGATGTCTGCACGCAGGTGCTGCCTGGGGTGGGGGCTGCCGCTGTCATGGACAGAAGCACCAGCCTCCCCCACAACCCAGGGACTGCTCTGCCCACCAGCAGCTCACCCTGTCCTCCCTGCTGCCAGAGAGGCAGCTAAGTCAGTGTGGTGTGTGCGGGGTGGGGGTTTAAAGGGCCCTAAATTGAAGCGGTGTTTTTAAAAACCCACCACTTCAATTTAGGGCCCCCGTTTCATCTACACATATTCTGATTCTATATTCAACTGACATGCCATCCTCCCCCAATGAAGGACAGCTTACAACATTACAATGAAAAACAATATATTACAAAAATAATTTTTTATATATATTTATATATATAAATTTTATTTTTGTGTGTATGTATGTATGTATGTAGTTCTTATTATATAAGAGTGGGTTTGGGGACAGCCACAGCCGGGGGGGGGGGGGGGGGGGGGGGGGGGGGGGGGGGGGCGGGGGGGGGGGGGGGGGGTGTACACGCACACAAAATCGAACTCGCATCCAAAAGCACTCCTCCCCACCTTGTTCTGCTGCTAACCCAACCTCACTTCCCAATCCACATTCACTGCTGCCATAAAAGATGCACATTTTCTTCCCATGTGGTCTCCAACAACACCCATTCCCACTTCCCTGCCTCATAAGGGAGGAGGAGGGCTCCCATGGGTAATGTGCCTCCTAAGTCCTTAACTCCACCTCTCACAGGGAAGCTATGGCTTTCCCTAAAACCCACTAATCCACTCCTCCCCCTGTACCCTCCCTGGAAAAAAAACACATTATTTAATTTAAAGTTATAGCAAGTAATACAATAATAACCTCCTGCTCCTACTGGAGGGCAATATCAAGGGGCACCCTTGAATATCACCCTCTAGCACTAGTCTGCAGTCCCTATAAAGCCTGTAGACTGGCTGAGCCCTTCCTCTTTCCAGCTAAAGTGGCATGTAGTAATCTACATGGAGCACATCACGGGCCACCGCCAGTACACCGAACCCTCCAGACGAGCCGCCGCCGGACCGGACCCGGAAGATGCTGCTGCCTGAACTGCCCACGCCCCGCTTCGCTTTGAGAGGACTTCGCCGCCATGGACGACCCCGCCCCACCCGAAGAGGACCCCCGCGATCGGACTTTATGGACTGAGATGCTCTCTCCGAGCCACTTCCTCCAACATTGCGGACCACTGTAACGGGTTTGTGTGTATCTATCTCCTTTCCCCTTCCCCCTTCCACATCCCCCCACCCCCGGGCTTAGTTGGCTAACATTGTATGGTATGTAACCTAGTCGCGTTCCCCTCCTCTCCCCCATCCCTCGATTGTTAGTCCCTCGCTCGGGCGCTTTTATTTCCATCTCAGCTTTGTCATCTTTTTCCTGGATTCCCCATCCAAAACATCTACTAATAAAAGTCAATCTGCTGAGCTGTCCTGTCCCCTCCTCACCCCCACCCAGCTCAGACCCCACAGTAAGGAGTGGGGGCAGGCAGAGATGTTAGCTTCTGCTCAGCTAGAGGGAAGGGTGGGAGTACAGGAAAATCTGGCATCATATCTGACAGCTAGATAGTCACGCTGCAAGTTAAGTGTTCAAACTCCATCACTGAAACAAAAATATAATAGGTGTTTTTGCACAGACCCAAACTAACCTTATTCTGTTTAAATAAATGGGCAATTCCACCTGTTAAGGCCTTCACGGCACCACTCTTCTGCTCCATCATCTTCTCTAAATTCAAGCGGAGTCCTGTAACTGTAATTTCCATATTTTTAGCTTTCCTTATATTTCAGTATCTTTATACAGCTCCCTAAAATGATGTGAAAATGAATAACACTTCTTTGTAATGCAGTAAGGGATGCTGAACAGCCACACTACATGCACTAAAGCAGCATTCCACAGTTAACGTGCTAAAAATTACATATAGTTTTCAAACATGACAACAGGCCAGTTCCATGTTGTTGCAGTTACAAATTGCACTCTGCCACGCTTATCCCAGATGCTAGTTCAAAGGAAGAGAAACACAACTTTTAACCTCCCAATTAACCTAGTACTTACAAAACAGCATGTATCCTACCTAAGCTTTCCTACCACCCTTCCAAGGAAGTTGTAAAACAAGCCAATATTTATATTTGCATGTGTGCAAGAGACCACTTATATTTAGAATGCTACCAGTCTATGCTGTATACTCACCTTCAATTCCTCTACTAGCAAAATCCTTTCCGTGGGCCAAATGATACAGATGCGAGTTGTTCAGCAAAGCCTGTGACACACAAAAAATAAAGCGTGAATGAGAACTTACATTAAAAGACCCAAGAGGCCAAGATTTCTCTTCATTCCAGTATCAGCAACAATATATTTTAATTCTGGCTTTCCAATATAATTCATCATTACTACCAGTCTGACATACAGAATTTAAACAGCACATTTTTACTGCATTTCTATTCTAAGGCTACTTGTACACTTGACGGAAGTTTAGTTCTCCCTAAACTGAAACAGTGGGTTTAATTGGTGGGTTTTTAATTGTAAGAATTAAAAACCCACCATTTCAATTTAGAGCCTCTGTCACTGTTAGGAGAGGGGGCCTAATCCTTTTTTGTTTTTTTCCATCAGAGCTTGCCTGCAGCCAGGGAGTGAGCTGCCACGGGGCCCCAAGGTGCTCAGAGCAAGCACCCAGCCCGCTAGCACCCTGCCTGGGCAGCCCCGGTGGATATCCCTTCATGGCAGTGAAGGACCACCCCCCCCAGCTCAGACACTGCCCGCAGCTTGCTTCCCACCCCCCACAGTGGAGCCTGCCAGCAGCTGGGGGGGAGAGCTGCCAGTGGGCCAAGTGGCCCCCCACAAGCTGCGGGGGCCTGGTCTTTCCCTCCATGGTGGCTGCACCTGCCAGGGCCATCCCGGTGAGGTGCTAGCAAGCTGGGTGCTGGTTCCGAGCTGGGGCAGCCCCCAGACCACTAGCACCCCATCCAGGCAACTGCAAGGGGGCAACACCACCGCAGAGGGAAGGACTGGGTCCCCCACAACTCAGACACTGCTAGCAGCTCGCCATCTGGCTGCAGGAGAGGTGGGCAGGCTCCACCAGAAAGGGGAAAAAAAGTAGGCCCCTCACTGCTTTTTTGCTTTTTTCCACCAAGGCTTCCAGCATCTCATAAACTGTCCCTGCTGCCTTCCTGATGCCTGAGGCCAGGCTGGCTTGACCCTGGGTTAGTGCAGAAAGGCAGCAGGAGACTGGCTGGGTGTGCTGTCAGCTGGAGAAGGTGCACTATGTGCTGGATCTCAAGGCACTCCAAGGTGCCATAGAAATTCCTCTCACAAACCTTACCCCATTCCATTAAGTGGAAGAAGGTGACAATCTTAGAGTTGTCAATGTTTTACTAACCACTTAGAACCTATACCTTACAACATTTATGTCCTTCTTCCACTGCCTTTCAGTCTGGACGATTCCAAAATACTTTATCAAAATTAAACCACAAGGAATATTCTACACAAGGATTAAATTTAACAATGGCACAAGAGTAAAGACTACAAAATACTATGCAATTGAAATGGAGGCGGGGGGAGAGAAGATGTATCCAAATATACTACTTCTCAAAAAGGAAATTTGGCAAAAACACCAAAATGAAAAGCAGGAATAAAAAAAGTGAGCAGGACCCAGGTTTACGTTCTACAAAAAACAAAACCTAAAGGCAATTTAAAAGTCAGTGGGGCTGGGAAAAGAATAATTTGATGAGAGAAGGAGTCTAGCTTTTCTGGAAACTAGTGGCATTCTATGGGCCCATAAGGCTGCAGTTGCACAAGTGCAGAAAAGGATCCCAAGGGGAAACGAGAGTTATTAATGTGGCAGTGTTACTAGCTGAAAGGCAATAGCTTAAAAAAGCAAGTATTTCACAAAAAGGTGAATACAGTTTTCTGTAAGTGTGGAAAGCTCACGATAGCACATACCTGTTAGGATGAAAAAGTTAATATACACTATGGTCATTCACAAAAGTATTTAAATGGTATAACTCCTTAATGTACCATTTTGTTTATGGAAGAAACGCATACCAATATCACTCCTTTAATCGCAGGAGTTATGGCAATTTACACTACTTGAGAATCTATGCCTGATCTCTTCTCACTCCCCAACCCACAATGAAAATGAGCCAAAAACAGACAGATGTACACTTACCTTGGAAGGAATGCATCCAACATTCAGACAGGTCCCACCCAGGGTTTCATTTTTCTCTACACAGACAGCCTGGATGAGAAGAGAAAATTCTTTTATATCCAGACCACACTCTTAAGGTACATCTATGCTGCTGCTGCTACTGCATGTCCCAGCTGAGATGCCCCTAAGCATTCCCCATCCACCTGCTCCAATCCCACTCTCCAGCATGTTTGTGCACAGCTGCTGAAGCTGAACACAAGACTAGTTTTAGAATCGTCTTCACTGATTTTCAAAAGAAGGCTGATAAACATTTGTCCAGGGTGATAGAGGAATAGCATGTCCAGCAGTTATAGACTACATGACCCTTGATGTCCATCCTGCTTTTTTATTTATTTTAAATAAGCATAATTGCCAACTGATCCTTGCTCTGTTTTGGACAAAAAAGCAAACTCAAGCAGGTACTGAAAAGGGTGCTGGAGGGCCTAAGAACGGACTTATCTATCACAGCTTCATTTAAAAGACAGTTCTTTGGTCCTGCTCCCTTCAGCACTGTAGCATTCAGTGTGAAGAGTCAATGGTACATTTTTCACAGGCTGGGCCAAAACAGGACCTGAAAACACAGCAATCCTATTGAATGGGCTCCTATTCAAGGACCCTCCCAATTGTAGTCCTTGTAAATTTCTTTACCAGATTTAGTTAGAAGCAGCTTTTCTGGAAAGCTTTTGCAAAAACTGGAAAAAAGAAAGGATTCCTCTCCTGCAGGATCACAGTCTCAATTCTCCTCCACAGAGAAGCATCTGGCACCAGATGACTTCACTGACTCATTCAAATCTCACAACCTTAATTCTCAAGGTGGTTCTTAAATCAAATGACTGAAACACACTAGGCAATGACTCAGGGGATGGGAAGATGGAGACCTCAAGCATCACAAATGCTACTATATGAACTTCTAATAACTAAGCCATTGTTTCTGTGCACCAATGCAGGAAGTGACAGTGCCAAGGACAGAACTTCTTGTGTTGAAAACATCATGGCAAAAAAAACCCAAAACACCACACTCCAATCGCCCCACAAATTTATACCAATAGTGATACAGGAGAAAAACAACGTGAGGCTGGCATCATGGGCTTAATGGCAGCCTCACAAAGGATCAGGAATAGCCAAACTAGTTTGCAGGGAGTATACTAATACCCCAGATACCCATCTCCTCCTCTGCCTGCTTCAAACGCATGAATTCAGGAAAGGTAATATAGGGGCTTTGAGGGCTGATTTTAGAAGCTGTGACTCCATTAGTACACCCTGTCTCTAAATTGTGTGGAAGCCCTGCCCCATCTGCTGAGCCATATCTCAGTATCACCAACTTCAAGAAAGCTCCACCAAATATGAAAGAAAACCAATACCCCTAGGTAAAACTCTCTTCTTCAACAATGGTGTAGTGAAACCACCACACTGGAATTTGGGGGCAAGGCCTGTGTTGATGGAAGTGGCATGCACACTGATGTAGCCATATCCATTCAGGCCTGACTTGGTGGATTTGACTTTTAAAGAACTCCAGCCCATCCATTTACAAGTCCCAGAGGAATTTTCTACTAGGTTCCCTCAAGAAAGACAGAGGCCCTTCTCTTGTTTCTGCAATGTTCAGCCTGACATGGACAAATATTTCCAGCAGCAATATATTCTGTAGTTGACTCCCAAGGCAGACAGTGTGACAAGTTTAATTGCCTGAGACACTGGTCTGCCATGACAGAAATGAAGCTTCTGAGTTGTCTCTTTCCCTTCTCAAAATCATGTTTATGATAATAGCATACTAATAATCTTGAGGGAAATGTTTGCCTGCTTGTTAATCCTACAGCCACAAAGCAGAAATTTAGTTCTCTCTCATTCTTTTGGTGCTAATGTGCCAAATAACTTAAGGCTCTTGATAAACTCTACTGACAAACACATTCAAGCACTGGTGGCTCAGGCCAAGAAATATCAGCAAACAAGACCTCAATACAATGCTGAACAGCAAGAAAAAGAAACAGTTAACAGTAAGAAATTCTTTTGTACAGCGAACTAGAGAAATCATTAACGGCAACAGACTCTTATTCGGCTGAACTTTACCAGAAACAACAGGAAGAATAAAGAATATTCAGCAGCACTTCACTAACATTCAGAAAAAACAAGACACTTTGCTCACTGCTGCACTTGGAGGCAAACCTGGGTGCAAAAGGAACATTTAGAGATCAGTATTTAGACATGACAGCAAGGAGGGACCTAGAACACACTTGTCTGCCACCACAGCCCTGCAAGATTAACAAAAAACAAACAAACAAACAAAAACTTATAGCAGAGCTGCAATCCTATTTCTTTCACAGAACCTTAAGGCAGAAAGAATTGGAAATTAGTTGTTCCTGAACCATGTCCTTATTACAACATTGTCTAAAAACTGCTGGTAGATATTACTGGTCAGAACCTTGCAGTGTGTTTTCCTGGAAGAAACTGTTCTCTAACACTTGCTACTTTTACAAACATATATACTCTCACAGGCTACCCTATTTCTTTTGTTTTAAAGCTTAGCTGGTGTATTCATTATTGACTACTATATTTGTTATTGATTTTAATCTATTCCATAACTCACATTTAGAAGTGGATAGGTTGAACAATGTACAACAAATCATTTAACCTTTGTTGGTCAGTTTCCACATTAACCCTTTATTTGTGAAATCTTTTATCTAGATCAGCAGCCAGCAACCTTCTCAAGCCTCAGGTTAAAACAACCTAGCTCTGGTCCAATGTGGGTCAGGTGATTTCTACGGTGCATCAAAGCAGCAAATCTATCCCTGTGCCCATACTGGCACCACACAGCTGAAAGCTATATCTATGCCACCAAGGCTTCTCCCAACCCCTGCTCCCTGGCTGAGGCATGGGCACAGCTTCCAGGTGGTGGGAAACTGCACTGAAGCCAAGCAGCTGGAAGATGTGATCACGCTGATGTTGCTGCTTCTATGCCACAGCTGAGAAGTAACAGAATGTGAGGAAAAGAGGGAGAAGGAGAAGCAGCAGCAGCATGGACGCAGCTTCCACCTACCCAGCCTGGCACAGCTCCCCATTAGGGGAAGCTGCATCCATGCCGAAGCTGCGGAGAGGCTAGGGGAAGAAGCAGCAACAGCAACAACAGTGCAGCTGGAAGTTGCCTGGCCCTGGTGCAACTCCTTGCTGCTTAGCCTTAGCATTAGCACAGGCAAATCCCTTCGGCCATATCTGGCCTGCAGGTGATATGTTGCTAACCTGTGACCTAGATTGCAAGCTCCGTGGAACAGGACTCTCTTTTACATACATATGTAGTTCTTAGTGAACTTAACACTCAATAGGATAGCTTCAGTTCTCTGGCCCTGCAGGAATCCCTCTTAGTGTACCTGAATTACGCTATTTTCTCTCTTGCACCCAGTACAAGTTTCCATCTTACCTTAAAGCCAAGTTGAGCTGCTTTGATAGCAGCAACATAGCCTCCAGGACCAGAACCAATGACTGTAACATCTGCCTCGACTATGGAAAAAAAGAACATCACTTTTAAGTTAGTGTTGTTTCTATAACTTTGGTTTACTGCAGTTTCACTGTGACAGCCTAGAATGCACCACACACTGACCACCCACAGGGCAAAGAGAAAGCTAGTTTTAGAACTACACTTGAAATGCTACTTCAGTTCCCAAAAATGATTTCACAACCATCAAGTCTTACCTTGCTCTGCAAAGGTCCTCTGTGGCATTGCGCAAATCCCTGGAAGGCCATGTCGGACTTGGCTAAAACAGCTTCTCTAGAAAGAAAAAGCAGCGTCGGCAAAGTTAAGCATCTCGGCAGGGCAACGGCAGCCTGGGCCACCTAATGCAAGTCTCTCTATTTCCCAGAGCCACTGCTGCTGCACGCAGGACTGACCATGGTTATTTGGAGTCAGGGAAGAACATCACAGTCAGAGCAATACTGAGCACAGGGGTTTTGCCTTCCTCTGTAGCGGGGGACAAAGGCCTCTATCCAGGCCCTACTGAGCGTGCAGTGACAATATTTTATAGAAGCAGGATGCCAGTGGCCGGGGCTCCCCTGCTTTTGCTGCGGCACATTGGGGTGTTATGACCTGTGTCACGTGAGGGCTGGTGGTAGTTTTACACAGACTTTAGGTGCAAGATCGGCCTGTAGGACCCATCCTGCCTCAGGCACCCAGTTGCACATAATGACCTATGCACTCCCCTCCCACACCCTTGGCTTCACCTTCCTGACCCTGAGCAGCCATGACACTGAGCGGCCTTGACCCCAAGTGCAAGGGTAAGGCCCAGGGCAGCCCCCCCAAGGGAGCCCGGTAGCTTGCACCATTCGGGGGGAGGGGAAGTGGCTGGGGAGGGAGGCGCAGGAGCGGTCCCACACAGACCCCACCCGCCTAGGAGACACTCCATGCAGGGGGCGGGGAGGAGGCGCCCCCCGCCTGGGAGTGGGACGGTCCATGCAGGGGGCGGGGGGCCGTGCCCAGGGAGGGGCTCAGCGAGGCGCAGGCAGCGACGCCACCCCCACCCCCCCGCGGTACCCGGGCGAAGGCCCCGCTGACGCGGCTCCAGCTCTGCATCGCCCCAAGGTCTCCGTGCACTCGCGCAGGCGCGCTAGGCCTGGGGGTGGAGCCGCGGAGCAGCCGAGGAGGATGAAAGGATCCTGTCGCAGCCAGAGCGCCCCCTGGCCTGGTGGCCCGCGCGGGGGCGGGGTTATGCAGACGAGCCCCAAATATGCAAAACTACCCGAGGCGGCTCCGCCCCCCCGGCTGCGGACCCGCGGGGCGCGCGTGCGACCCCCGGAGCGGTTTCGTGTTGGCGGGCGGGGCCTGCACGGCCTGTGCAGGAACAGTGGGGAAAGCCAGACGGCCTCTCAATTAAACTTCACCTCTACTGGTGTTTCGAGGGTCACTTATTTTCTAATGATGCCAGAGGCATCTACCAGTAACTCCACGTGAGGAACATGCGGAGCAGTCAACTAGATGCCAAAAGAGTAATACTATTATCAGGGGAAAACTCTTACTAGAACTCATTTCTTTAAGGCAGTCTTTAAAATGTCTGTGGCAGTTCAGTCTAGGATTTATGCCAACAATTCAGCCTTTGCCAGTTCTCATTCTCTGCATACGACAAAGGCTGCCAGGAGGTGGCAGTACTTGATTAGCTCCCTGAAGGAGGTGGACCTCATTGTATTCATACAATCAGGGAAAATTAGGGTTGGAAGGGACCTCAGGAGGTCATCTAGTCCAACCCCCTGCTCAAGGCACGACCAGCCCCAACTAGATCATCCCAGCCAGGGATGGGTCTAACTGGGTCTTAAAAATCTCCAAGGATGCAGCCTCTACCACCTCTCTGGGTAACCTGTTCCAGTGCTTTACTACTCTCCTGGTGAACAAGTTTTTCGTAATATCTAACCTAACCTTCCCTTGCTGCAACTTGAGCCCATTGCTCCTTCTTCCGTCATCTGCCACCGAGAACAGTTTAGCTCCATCCTCTTGAGCCCCCTTCGAGTAGCTGACAGCTGCTATTAAGTCCCCTTCCAGTCTCCTGTTCTCTAGACTAAATAAGCCCTGTTCCCTCAGTCTTTCCTCATAAGTCATGTGCCCCAGCACCCTCACCATTTTTGTTGCCCTCTGCTGGACTCTCCAATTTGTCTACATCCTTTCTGTAGTTGGGGGGTGGCGGGGGGCAATACTGAACACAGTACTCCAGATGTGGCTTCACCAGTGCTGAACAGAGGGGAAGAATCACTTTCTTTGATCTACTGGCAACACACCTACCAATGCAGCCCAGTATGCTGTTAGCCTTCTTGGCAACAAGAGCACACTGCTGGCTTATATTCAGCATGTAACCCTCATGTCCTCTTCTCCAGAGCTGCTGCCCAGCCAGTCAGCCCCAGTGTACTAGGGCAAGGAATTATTCCATCCTAAGTACAGGACTTTGCACTTGTCCTTGTTGAACCTCATGAGATTTCTTTTGGCCCAAACCTCCAATTTGTCTAGGTCACTGAATCCCAGCCCTACCCCCCAGCATATCTATTACTCCCCACAGCTTGGTATCATCTGCAAACTTGCTGAGGTTGCACTCTGCCATCTTCCAGGTCACTGATAAAGACATTGAACAAAACTGGGCCCAGGACTGACCCTGGGGCACTCCGCTTGATACTGCTGCCAACTAGATATCAAGCCATTCATTACTACCCTCTGAGCCCAATGCTCCAGCCAATTTTCTATCCACCTTACAGTCCATTCATCCATATGCTTCCTTAGTTTGCCTGCAAGACTGTTGTGGGAGACCGTATCAAAAGGCTTGCTAAAATCGAGGTACATCACATCCACCAGTCTCCCCACATCTACAGAACCAGTCACCTCATCATAGAAGGCAATCAGGTTGGTCAGGCATTACTTGCCCTTGGTGAATCCATGCTGACTGTTCCTGATCTCTTTCTTCTCCTCCAAGTGCTTAGAAATAGATTCCTTGAGGATCTGCTCCATGATTTTTTGAGGGACTGAGGTGAGGCTGACTGGTCCGTAGTTCCCTTTCTTAAACATGGGCACAATGTTTGCCCTTTTCCAATCATCCATGACTTCCCCTGATCACCATGAGTTTTCAAAGATTATGGCCAATGGCTCTGCAACCTCATCAGCAGACTCCCTCATCACCCTTGGGTGTATCCCATTTGGCCCCATGGACTTGTATACATCCAGCTTTTCTAAATAGTCCCTAGCCTGTTCTTTTGCCACTGTTGGCTGCCCACCTCCTTCCCAAACTGTGCTGCTGGTGCAGTAGTCTGTGAGCTGACCTGGCCTAGGAAGACTGAGGTGAAATAGGCATTGAGCACTTCAGCCTTTCCTGCATCCTCTGTCACAAGGTTGCCTCCTCCATTCAGTAAAGGACCCATACTTTAACTGATTCTCCTCTTGCTACTGACATACTTGTAGAAACCCTTCTTGTTACTCTTCACATCCCTTGCTAGCTGTAACTCCTATTGCTCTTTGGCCTTCCTGACTTCATCCCTGCATACCAGAGCAATGCTTTTATACTCCTCCCTATTTATTTGTCCACGTTTCCACTTAAAAGCTTCCTTTTTTGTGATTTAGTTTACTGAAGAGTTCCCTGCTAAGCCACGCTGGTCTTCTGTCATACTTACTTAGTCTTCCTGCGCATTGGGATGGTTTGTTCCTGCACTCTTAGTAAGGCTTATTTAAAGTACAGTCACCTCTCCTAGACTCTTCTCTCCCTCAGTCTGGCTTCCCAGGAGATCTTGCCCATGTGTTCCCTGAGTGAGTCAAAGTCTGCTTTTCTGAAGTCCAGGGTCCTTACTCTACTGCTCTCCATTCTCCCTTCCCTCAGGATCCTGAACTCTATAATCTTGTGGTCACTGGTGCCCAAGTTGCCATCCACTACCACATTCCCCACCAATTCTTCCCTGTTTGTGAGCAGCAGATTTTTTTTCACTTTGTTCGTTCTCCTTTATTTAGCTACAACAGAAGTACAAGAGCAAATCAAACCCTATTCAGTGGATCCCAGCCGTCTTTCCTGCCCAAGTGCAGGAGAACTCGACCTGCTGATCTGTAAGGTCCCTTCCAGCCCCTAACAACTATGAAACTATGAATCCACTAAAGAAAAATAAACCTGTTCTGCATACAAGTCCGTGAAACCAAACTAAAATATATAGAAGGATGTAGCAGAACCTTTCTAAAACATAAGGAATCACATTGGAATATTTCTTAAAGTAAAATACAATAGAAAATTGACCGTTTAAGAGAACACATTTGTTAAACAACAAGTTAATCCACTCAACAGGTTCCCACTGTACCATTCCATTGGCTCTTTAAATACCAGCACAACTCATTTTAGATGTAAAATTGAAGCTTATATGGCAGTTTTTTATCTCAATTGAAAATAAAAGGTAACAGAATGATGCTGTGATGACAAAGGCTGGACTCTGGCCCCTTGAAGTCAGGACGCTCTGGTCAGGAACTGGCTCTGGTCAGGAAAATTGCAAGCAATGGTCTACCTCCCTTTCCCAGCTCCCATATTAAATAATACACACCAATTCAACTTGTTCTTGGTCTGTAGCACCCTTGCTATTGTAGAGTCTGCTCTTGAGCAAAAGCTGCCCTTCATGCCAAAAGGAATAGTGCAGTGGTTCTGTGATATGGATAAAACTCCACAAGAGACTGAGTTAAGACCACCAGGCACACCTAACCACTGCAGTGAACCCAGACCTCTTGTATAAAGCTGGTTAATCTGATTTGTCAACACTTTGTTCAGAAATATAAAACCCAGAATAGAGTTTACAAAATAATTTCCTTATAGAGCATCTTAATGTCAAAATATTAACAAAAACATAGTTTATGTTGATGCTGAAAATAGTGGGTTTGGAAAAGTAAAACAAAACAAAACAAAGCTGTTGCTAACAATAGACAGAAGTACACTAAACTTTTTTAAAAAAGGATCCAAGGTACTTAGCCAAAATGGAATCATTTGAGACAAACTGTTTATGAAGTGAGTTGTCCATTGCACATAAATCTATCATAAGTGTTAACATCGACTATTTCAATTTAATTTTCGGACAAGCTGCAGCCACTAGACTTAAACGAAAAAAGAATGCTAATGCAAAATGTAAGAAACCTGAAGCACTTAAGCTTTTAGACAAATGTTTAAGTTGAAACTGTACCTATGCCTCAGTTATTTAAGAACTTAAAATTGAAGTTGGCATAAACCCAGCTCAGCTGGGTTATTAGACCCTTTCCTCCTGTCCCCAGACTAAATCATGAATCCTTAGAAAGCTCCAGTCTCAGTCTCCCATGGTCTGTAGTAGGGTTTGCCCAGGTTTTCTGAGTGCATCGGTGCAGATAGGCTGAGTGCATTAGGGGACAACAGATTTCACAGATTTCATAGATTTCTAGAGTTGGAAAGGACTTTGTAGATCATCAAGTCTGACCCCCTGCTCTATGCAGGAAGGAACGCTGGGGTTAAATAACACCAGCTAGGTGCCTGTCCAATCTCTTCTTGAACACCTCCAAGGTAGGGGAAAGCACCACCTCCCTAGTTTCATTTAATTTAGATAGGACAAACTAAATAAAAAAGGGAATGCAGAGAGAGATGCCATGAAGGAGAGCAGACAGAGAGTTTGGAAGTAGAGGTGATCCCAGGGAGCTGCCATTAGGGGGCACTCTCAGTGAAGAAGTTTCAGCATGAGGAGCAGCAATGCTGCTCTGGTGATGTGGTGCAGTGGAAGACGCTGTGTAATAGTGTTACCATGCCCATTTTGAGGCACTAGTAATGGGTGAGAGATGTGAGTGTGATGTCCAAAGGCACTGCCCCAAGCAGTATGTCCGATGCCAGTTTGCACATTACTTTCTGCTTCCCATTGAAAGGCATAATTATTCAGGTGAGACACAAGTCGCCCAATGACTTGACAATGTCTTAATCATTTTAGGATCCTTTAGATTAGTGGTGCTCAAGTTTTTGGCATAGTGGGCCAGGTGAGCAGTGCAGGGCCAGTCCCAGTATGCCAGGATCGAGCATCGTTCTTCCCCTACCTAGCCCCACATGCCCAGATAGGGCCTCATGCCACCTTGACTAGCTGCCTGAGGAACTATCACCATATCTTTTAAACTCAAAAGGTGGCTTGTCCATATGGGCCTTGAATTTCTCAAGCATATTTTAACAACCCTCAAAGCAGCAGAATGTTGGCCACCATTGTCCCCCTGCTTTATCTGTGGCAGGTTTGAGTGTTATGCCTTGTAGTTGTGTCAGGGTTGACTGCATAGTTTTGCTAATAGGTTAGACAAGAGGTGCTCTATCTGGGTCAGGAAATTTGGCAGGGGGGAACAGTGGAAATACTGCCAGCCTCCCCCATTACCCGGTTCCCAAGCCTCCTGTAATGGGTCAGAGCTGAACCATGCTCACTTCCCTCCACAGGTAGGTTTGGGGTTGGGTCATACCCCCTTCCCCCTGCACAGCTGGACTGGGGGTAGGCTGTCCCACGCCCCTCTCTGTGTGGCCAGAAGGGGCCCCACCGTACCCACCCTGGGTGCAGGACTGGGACTACCAGATGGATCCAACCTGTGCATAGACTGAATACTACCCATCTGGCCCACCAGGCAAAACATTTGGGCACTGCTGGGTTCAACAATGGATTTGCATAGGGTGATTTAGATAGGGATGATCCTGCCTGTGGTGGAGGGTTGGACTGGATGACATCTGAATGTCCCTTCCAGCCCTGTGGTGGGATACTGCTTTGTGATTCTATGACATCAAGAAAAAGAACAAGGACTAGGTAAGTGAGGAACAGGAACAGTGGGCCAGAGACTGCACTGTTTTTCTCTCTTACCCAACAGCCATTACAAATATATTTATCTTGTTCACAGAGCCCTGATGGTTCTAGGAGCAACCACAGTCAAGAGGAGTCCTTGGCACAAAGTAGCTGAAGCTGTCTGCTGTGTGAGGGAGAGATTTCACCAGTGACTACAGCAGCTGCAGTCACATTGATGGCCTTGTATTTCTGCAGGCCTAGGCAATTTGGGTATCTGCCAGGTTAGTAGGAAGGCACTTCACTGTATTTTATGAGAAGGCAAAACTCACCATATAACCAAAAGGTAGGGGATTCCTCATGGGGAAAAGGTACCCCACCATAACTTTGTCTGGTCTCTCTCTGCATTGTCCTAAGAAAAGCTGCATGTCCTAAGAAAAGCCACATCTTCCCATGCATTTAAGAACTGTCACCTTGTTTCTACCATCTATATTTTTCCCACTGGTAATTTAGCAAAATGTTTACACTCCCATTCACTTGTTAGCTGTGTAATCTTTCAAAACATATCTGAATCACTTGGTTTGCTTCTACTAGTCCCACATTTTCTGGACCTTCTCACAAACTTTGCCAGCATTTCAATATGGGAAAAATATGACACGTTACTGCCATTCAGTAAAAAAGTTTGGTTGTCAGTAAAAAGTTTGCAGATTGTCAGTAAAAGAAGTTTTAAAAGAGAGGTTTTACAATCTGAGTCATTTTACAAGACAATAAAGATCCCAATCCTGGTGCAGAAAACTATAAATGTAGTGCTTTTTTATTATTCTTAAGTTCATTTTTAAGAGATATTATTTGCTCAGTTTTTATTTTGCTGCTGTCCCTCCTTTTACCAACATTAAGATTATAATTGGCTGGTATAGTTCCACTCTTCCACCACTGCCTTTTATTACAGTATGACTGTTAGTACTTACAAAAGGTGATGGATTAAGATTCCTGGAGAATGAAGCTTTCCAGACAGCATGAGAGTGGGAAAGCAGAGCAGCACAGTACAGACTTGTCTCTGCTGCCTTGAAAATGTGATTCAGCCTAAACTTGGGCAAGAGAAAAAAACAGTGCAGCTATGAACTTCTGTTAGTAGAGGGCAATGTGTTTACAAATACTGTGTTACTTGCCACACAGGTCATCTGGAGATTCCTATGTTACACCTCAGACAATGGATTTTCTACAGAAAGGCCTAATTGGAGTGAATATACCTGAGTAGTAGGGATGGAGTGCCCAAGGCCACGTGTAGATGAAACAAGAGGCATGTGTGCACAACACTTTAAAGTGGGCTAAATACTTTTGCACTGCTTTAATAGTGTCGGTGTTTGCATGCCTTGGCAGCATATTGCGCATTCATTCCAGCTACTGTAGGAAATTCAGCAGCGTAATGCATCTTACATGACTTGGGGCACAGCAAACTAAAACTCCTTCAAGGAGTTTTAGTTTCCTGTCCCTACAGCTGCAGAGTGAAGCACTGGGCTCTGTGCAGCTCCACGGCTCCACAGGAAGCCTTACAGACAGCCTGGCAGCAGCCCAGAAAAGGAGGCTTCACCCAAGAAAAGCAGCAAGCCTGATCTTTTTTCTTTTCCCCCCTGGAGCCTGCCTGCCTGCCTGAGCTGTGTGGGGGCCTAGTGCTTCCCTTTGTAGCTGTGGTGCCTCCCGGGACTGCCTGAGCCATGTGCCTGCAGGCGGGTGCTGTCTGGGGGGGGCTGCCAGTACCACGGAGGGAAGCACCAGCCCCTCCTCCACAGTCCAGGGACCTCTCCACCCGCTGGCAGCTTACTGCCAGAGAGGTAGGTAAGCCAGTGTGGTATGTGCATGACACAGGGGTTTAATCAGCCCTAAATTGAAGCGGTGTTTTTTAAAACTCACTGCTTCAATTTAGGGGTCCCCATTTCATCTACATATGCCCCTAGGGAGCAGAATAGACTCTGCCCATGTCCAGCTGTCTGAGACTGTGTTCAGGTGTTCATTTCTAATGGTGGAAATTTTTGAGAAATTTCCATCACTAGAAATTGTTCTAGGAAAGACAGCAGTACAAGTATTCAGCCTGCAGTTGCCACCTCTCCCCTGGTCTCCTCACCTTCCTAAGAGCAAGAGCAAGGATCAGTCTGGGGAACGTGTAGGGAACACAGGCTCTTTCCTTCCTCCTGGTCCCAAGGGGACTGGTGATGTTGGTCTTAAACTGCCCTCTGGTGGGGAGCCCACACGCAGAGCTACACGAGGCCCTGAAATATCACACGGGGGGGCTTCTACCTCCCAGGGCATTTCAAACTGGCACTCGCAGCCCCTCTGAGATTTGAGGGAACAAGGAGCAAAGCCTCCAAGCGGTTTTCCAAACCAGACAGTCTGCTGGTTTTCCCAGACTGGCAATACTGCAAAGCTGTGCTTCCTGTTCCCCTCTCCTCCTAGACCAGGCCAGAAGGGGAGAATACAAAGGTTCATTCTTGCAAGAGAAATTCTCTTGCAAGGGAGATATTCCAGGTTGGCACCTTGAAGATCTTCTCCCAGAAGTGGTATATTTCCCCAGAAGAAATTTAACATAGACTGTGACTCTACCAGCCTAGGTTGTAAAAAAGGTTGTTTCCTTGGACTTGGTCATGACCTTAAGGTTGATTACTCAGCATCCAGTCTCTGGCAGTGACTTGTATCTGAAGTTTCACAGTATCAGTTGTTCAGTTTTATGAAGTGAAAGAGGGGCACCTGTCTATTCTAAATAGGGTTGCCAACCCAAGAAAATATCTTTTACTGACAACCAAACTTTTTTACTGGAAGGCAGTAAGATGTGTCATGTTCAAAATTAGGCATTTAATATCAACCATAGTATAAAAAATTGTTTGGCAATAAGAAGCTTGCAGGTTATCAGATTATCAGGAAAAATAAATTTCTTGGGTATGCAATCCTGCTTGACTGCAGCAATGGTTTTATACCATACTACCCCTGCCCCAGGAGTCCTTTACTTACTCCTACACCCTAATAACCCCAACTGCACCCCACAGTATGCTGCCCCCCAAGCTTACCTACCACCTCTCCCCATTCACAGTTTCACCCCAGATGCACCACCACCCTCCCTGTACATTTGAGACAAGCAGCTACTATAGCCTGCAGGCAGGCTCAATCCCTACCACCCCGCCCCTGTGATCCAACCCCCTGTTGGGTCAGGGGGTGCTCTAACTTACAGCACTTCACATAAAGCACCATGAGTTACAGCAGGGGCCTGCACATTTGTCAGTGCCCAGGGACACAGCAACAATACATTTTCATAGATTTCATAGACATTAGGGCTGGAAGGGACCTCGGAAGATCATCGAGTCCAGCCCCCACCCCAAGGGCAGGAAGTCAGCAGGGGTCATAGGATCCCAGCAAGATAAACATCCAAATTTCTCTTGAAGGCATTCAAAGTAGGTGCTTGAACCACCTCCAGCAGGCAGTCTATTCCAGACCTTGGGGGCTCAGACAGTAAAGAAGTTCTTCCTTATGTCCAGCCTGAAACAGTCATGGAGGAGTTTGTGACCGTTCGACCTTGTCATCCCTTGGGGCGCTCTGGTGAACAGACGTTCCCCCAGATCCTGGTGAGCACCCCTGATAAACTTATAGGCAGCCACCAGATCACCCCTGAGCCTGTGCTTTTCCAGGCTGAAGAGTCCATGGCTCTCAGCCTCTCATCATAAGGTCTGTTTTCCTGACCTCTGATCATGCACGTGGCTCTCCTCTGCACTCTCTCAAGCTTCTCCACATCCTTTTTGAATTGTGGAGCCCAAAACTGGACACAGTACTCCAGCTGCGGCCTCACCAAGGCCGAGTACAATGGGAGAATGACATCCTGGGATTTGCTTGAGAAGCATCTATGGATGCAAGCCAGCATTTTGCTCACTTTACTAGCTGCAGCATCACATTGAAGGCTCATGTTCATCTTGTGGTCAATCATGACCCCCAAGTCCCTTTCATCCATAGTGCTAGCCAGCATAGCACTGCCAAGCCTATAAGCATGCTGCGGGTTTTTCCTCCCAAGGTGGAGAACCTTGCATTTTTTGGTGTTAAACACCATCAGGTTCTCATCCACCCATTTCCTGAGCCTGTCAAGGTCAGCCTGGATCGCCTCCTGTCCTCAGGTGTGGACACTTTACCCCAAAGTTTGGTGTCATCAGTGAACTTGGCTAGTCCACTTCTGATACCAATGTCCACATCATTAATGAAGATGTTGAATAGTATAGGCCCAAGGACAGAGCCTTGAGGGACCCCACTGGTCACAGGCACCACAACGATTGACTTCCATCAACCACCACCCTCTGGGTCCAACCACAGAGCCAATTCCCCAGCCAGCAGATCATGGTGAAGCCGAGGCCGCAGTTAGCCAGTTTCGCCAAAAGGTGATCATGGGATACCAGATCAAAGGCTTTTTTGAAGTCAAGATATATGGCATCAATCTCTTCTCCCTTGTCCAGGTGATAGGTCACCTGGTCATAAAAGGAAATAAGATTGGTCAAGCAAGACCTACCCGCATCAAACCCATGCTGGCTATCCCTCAGGATGTTGCCATCAGCCAGTCTGTTAAGAATGGTCTCTTTGATAATCTTTTCTAAGACCTTCCCTAGGATAGAGGTCAGGCTGATGAGCCTGTAGTTTGCCAGATCCACTTTCCTCCCTTTCTTGAAGATAGGCACCACATTGGCTTTCTTCCAATCTTCGGGCACTTCACCAGAGCACCAGGAGTTCTTGAAGATCCGTGCCAGGGGCTGAGCTATGATGCTTGCCAGCTCCTTGAGTACCCTGGGGTGTAGACTGTCAGGGCCGGCTGACTTGAAGGTGTCCAGCCTCTCAAGGTGTTCCTTCACAAGGTCAGCATTGATGGAGGGTAAGAAATCTCCCTCACCTGGGCCTTCCCTGTCCTGTAATGGGCAGGGGCGTCCCTTGGGACTGGTGAAAAACCGACACAAAGTACCCATTTAGCAAGCTGGCTTTTTCCTGGGCGTCAGTTGTCAGTTGTCCCATCTGGTTTAGCAGGGGTCCAGTGTTGCCCTTGCTTTTCCTCTGGCTCCCCACGTATCTAAAAAAGGACTTTTTATTGTCCTTGATACTTGTAGCTAGTTGGAGTTCAGTCACAGCCTTGGCTTTCCTGGTTTGCCCCTGCAGGTCTGGACCAGTGCAGAATATTCCTCCTTGGAGGTGGATCCAGTCCTCCATCCTTTGTAGGTCTTTCTTTTTAGATGCAGGAGGTCCGCTAGTTCCCTGGAGAGCCAAGGGGACTGCTGTGCCCTTTTGCTGCCTTTCCTCCAAGATGGAATAGACTTTGCTTGTGCATCCAGGATCTGCTCCCTTGAGGAGCAACCACTCATCCTGAACTCCCCTCCCCTTTGGGTCGTGCCCTTAGGGCCTCACTGACAAGCCTCCTGAGGTTGTCAAAGTCAGCTTTCCTGAAGTTGAGGACTTCTGTATTGCTGACTGACTTGCCAGCTTTACAGGCAGATGGTGAAGGTGATCAGCTCGTGGTCACTGTCACCCAGCTTCCCTTCAATCATTAGGTTGCTGATTAGGTCATCCCCCATTGCCAGAACCAGGTTGAGCAGCACTTTACCTCTCATCAGCCCATAGACTTCTTGATCAGATAAAGCTCATCCATGCATAAGAGAAAGCTTTGCAACCATTCAGATTTGGCCAAGTACTCTTCCCACGAGATGTCTGGGTAGTTGAAGTCTCCCATGACAACCATGCACCGGGAGCGTGCACACTTCAGCCAATTCCCTGGCAACTCCTTCTCAAGCTCTTGATCCTGGTATGAAGTCTGTAAGACTCTTGTGTATGTGCCTGTTCCCCATGGATTTTAACCCAGAGGGTCTCCAGCGTAGCTTTCATTGACATAGAGAACTACACTTCTGCCCCTTTTGTCCACTCAATCTCTCCTGTACAGGGGATAGCCATCTATGCCTGTGGCCCAGTCATGGGTGGAGTCCCACCAGGTCTCTGTTATCCCTATGACATCATAGTTATTTGTGTTAAGCAGGAGAACAAGTCACTTCTGTTTATTCCCCAAGCTCCTGGCATTTGTGTACAGGCAAGAAAGTGTCCCTTTGGGGGCCCTTGCCTTGCTGACAGATTGTTCCAGGGCTGGGGCAGGAGTGGGCTCCCTTAAGTGCCTTGGCCTACTGGCTTTGCAAAGGTTGCTCAGTGGGCCAACAGTGGCAGTAGTCCTCCCCATCCCCTGGTGAGCTTAATTTAAAGCCCAGTGGAGCAGGTCAGCCAGTCTGGCTGAGAAGAGCCTCCTCCTCAGCGGATAGAGGTGGAGGCCATCCCTTCCCAGCAGCTCGCTGCCTCTCTCGCCAAAGAGCAGGCTGTGGTCATGGAAGCCGATGCCTTCCCAATGACACCAACACCACAGTCTTTGGTTTACTATCTCGATCCTCCTCTCCCTCCTCAGCCCATAGCCTGAGACTGGGAGGATTAAGGAAAACACCACCTGCACCCCCAACCCCTTAAGCCCCACTCCCAAATCCCTGTAGCGCTTCATGACCTGGCTGGGAGCGCTCCGAGCCATGTCATTTGTGCCCACATGGATAAGGAGCATAGGGTAGTGGTCAGTGGGCTGGAGGAGCTCAGGGATCTTCTCCGCAGTGTCTTGGATACGGGCTCCCGGGAAGCAGCAGACTTCCTGGGCTAAGGGGTCAGGGCGGCAGATTGCCCCCTCAGTCCCCCTCAGGATGGAGTCTCCCACGACAAACACTTTGTGCTTTGTCTGAGGGAGAGTGGAGGCAGTAGTTACAGTTGAGCCTGTGTTGCCTGCAGGAGCTGGCAGCTTGGCAGGCTCTTCTGGGGCTGCATGAGGTTCATACCTGTTGCAACGCTCCAGTGGGGCGGGGACCTTGGTGCAGCAGGCCTTGGGGCCCTTGACCACCTTAGTCCAACCCCTTGGCTGGACAGAATGGGAGCTCCCCAAGTCCTCCCTTGTCCTGGAGGGCAACCTTGGTCTATCCTCCGCCTCCAGGGGGTGAAGGGCCTGGCAATAGGAGACTATCTCCCTCTCACAATCCCTGATGGCACAGTCTCTGGACTGTGGCCTGGAGCTCCTCCAGCTGGCATGCCAGAGACCCCAAAATGGAGCAGACCTCACAAGGGGAGGTGGCTATGCTCCCAGGCCCCAGAGCCTGAAAAAGTGTCAGGCACCCCCCACAGCTGGGAGCCAGGGGCTCCATCTGCCTGGTGGGTGGAGGCCTCTGAGGCACTGAAGGGGTGGGGGGGCTCACAGACCCCAAGAGGACCCTCAGGATGTAGCGCATTTTACCAGTGGTAGTCTGGCTACTACTGTGACTACCTACCCTAGGGGCTTACAGGCAGGGCCGCGGGCCCTCTCACTCACCTTCCTGCACAAACTCCTGCACTAACTTGCGCATCAAGCAGACAAGTGTGTCTGTTTGCGTGGCCTGTTCGTGAGGCTCCAGTCACATGGCTCCCTGGGGGCTGGGCTGGGCGAAGTAGAAGCTGGGGGGGCATGTTCCTCCTCAGCTCTTACTCAGCTGCCCCGCAGCTGTCTGGGTTGGGGTCCCTCCCTCCCTGCCATGGGCCCCACCTACCTCAGGCTGCACTGGGGGTCCAGGTTGGAGTCCCGTTGGGGGCTCCTGGCCTCAATGGGGGTGCAACAGGCTTCCGCCTATGTGTCTGACACCAGAGCCAGGGACAACCTGCGGCTATGCTGTCGGCGAGCCCTTTTTAAACCATGCACATATGCAGAAGGGCTCACTGACATCACCGTTCTGCTCTAGGGGCTGGGGGTCCCTGCCCCACAGAAGAAGGGGATAGGTGAGTACCTTCCACCCCTTCCCCTGTCTCATGCACTGGGCAGGACTGGTTGTATGGCTCCCTGGGGACTGGGCCAAGCAGGAGCAGGGGTAGGAGGGGTGTCCCTTCTTGGCTCTGGCTCAGCTGCCCTGCAGCTGCCTGGGTTGGGGTCCCTCCCTCCCTGCCATGGGCCCCACCTACCTCAGGCTGCACTGGGGGTCTGGGTCAGGATCCTGCTAGGTGATCCTGGGGGTCCCTGGGCTCAACAGGGGTGCAACAGGCTTCTGCCTGTGTGTCTCACACCAGAGCCAGGGACAAACTCAAAGGATCCCAGCAAGATAAACATCCAAATGTTTCTGAAAAGTGTCCAGAGTAGATGCTTGCACCACCTCTGGAGGGAGTCTCTTCCAGGTCTTGGGGGCTCGGACAGTAAAGAAGATTTTTCCTTGTGTCCAGCCTAAAACAGTCTTGCAGGAGTTTGTGACCATTGGACTTTGTCATCTTCTGGGGTGCTCTGGTGAACAGGCGTTCCCTGAGATCCTGATGCACATCCCTGATGTACTTATAGGCTGCCACCATGTCACCCCTGAGCCTGTGCTTCTCCAGGCTGAAGAGTCTCATAGGTCACAGCCTTTCTTCATAAGGCCTGTTCTCTTGCCCTCTGATCATGCACATGGCTTTCCTATGGACTCTTTCAAGCTTCTCCACCTCCTTCCTAAATTGTGGAGCCCAGAATTGAATGCAGTACTCCAGCTGTGGCCTCACCAAGGCTGAGTACAGTGGGAGGATGACATCCTGGGTCTTGCTCAAGATGCATGGGTAGATGCAAGCCAGAGTTTTGTTCCCTTTGCCAGCTGCAGTATTGCACTGGTGGTTCATAGTCATCTTGTGGTCAGTCATGACCCCCAAGTCTGTTTCAGTTGTGGTTTCATAGTTTCATAGTTTCATAGTAGCTAGAGTCAGAAGGGACCTAGGTAGATCATCTAGTCCGACCCCCTGCCTTGGCAGGAAAGAGCACCGGGGTCAGATGACCCCGGCAAGGTGCTCATCTAACTTCCTTTTAAAAATCCCCAGGCTAGGAGCCTGCACCACTTCCCCTGGAAGCTGGTTCCAGGCCCTAGCCGCCCTGACTGTGAAGTAGCGCCTCCTAATATCTAATCTAAACTTACCCTCCGCCAGCTTGTGACCGTTATTCCTGGTCACTCCTGGCAGTGCACGGGGGAACAGGGACTCCCCCAATACCTGCTGATCCCCCCTGACCAGTTTGTAGCAGGCCACAAGGTCCCCCCTTAACCTTCTCTTGTGGAGGCTAAACAGGTTCAGGTCCCGTAGCCTCTCCTCATAAGGCCTGCCCTGCTGACCCCTGATCATACGAGTGGCCCTCCTCTGAACTCTTTCCATATCGTCCACGTCCCTCTTGAAGTGTGGCGCCCAGAACTGGACGCAGTACTCCAGCTGCGGCCTGACCAGTGCCGCATAGAGGGGGAGGATCACCTCCCTGGACCTGCTCGAGATGCATCTGTGGATGCATGACAGGGTACGGTTGGCCTTCTTGACTGCCTCCCCACACTGCCGGCCCATGTTCATCGTGGAGTCAATGACGACTCCAAGATCCTTTTCCGTCTCCGTGCTGGCAAGAGGGGAGTTCCCCAACCTGTAAGTGTGGTGCCGGTTCTTCCTCCCCATGTGCAACACCTTGCACTTATCAGTGTTAAACCCCATCCTATTCTCATCCGCCCACCGTTGCAACCTGTCAAGGTCAGCTTGTAGCCTATTGCACCCTTCTAGTGCACCCACATTCCCCCACATCTTAGTGTCATCAGCAAACTTGAACAGGGTGCTTTCTACCCCCTCATCCAAGTCACTGATGAAGATGTTGAACAGTGCGGGCCCGAGGACCGAGCCCTGCGGAACCCCACTGCCCACGTCCTTCCAGGTGGTGCTAGCAAGTGTAGCATTGCCAAACCTATGAGTGTGATGCGGGGTTTATTCCTGAGGTGGAGCACCTTGTATTTCTCTGTATTGAATGCCATCAGGTTTTCATCCACCCACCTTGCAAACCTATTGAGGTCGACCTGGACCAGCAGCCTATCCTCAAGTGTGGACACTTTTCCTCAAAGTTTGGTGTCATCAGTGATCTTGGCCAGTGCACTTTTGACACCAGTGTCCAGATTGTTTATGAAGACATTAAAAAGTACAGGTCCAAGAATAGAGCCTTAGGAGATGCCACTAGTCACCGACTGCCATGTTGATTTGGTTCCATCAACTACCACTCTCTGGGTCCGACCTCAGAGCCAGTTCCCCAGCCATCAGACTGCGGAGTAGCTGAGGCTGCAGTTGCCCAATTTTTCCGTGAGGACAATCCATCATAGGACACCAGGTCAAAGGCTTTTTTAAATTCCAAATATATGACATCAACCTCTTCCCTTTTGTCCTGGTGATGTCACCTGGTCATAGAAGGAAATGAGATTGGTCAAGCAAGACCTACCCACAACAAACCTGTGATGGCTATTCCTCAGAATGTTGCCTTCTGTTAGCCTGTCAAGAATGGTTTCTTTGATAATTTTTTCCAAAATCTTCCCAGGGATTGAGCTCACACTGATCGGCCTGTAGGTTCCCATGTTTTCTTTCCTCCCTTTATTGAAGATGGGCACCACATTGTCCCTCTTCCAATCTTTAGATACTTCACCTGAGCATCATGAGTTCTTGAATATTCTCCCCAGTGGCTGCACTATGATGTCTGCCAGTTCTTTGAGCACTCTTGGGTACAACCTATCCAGACCAGCTGATTTATGAGTGTCCAGCCTCTCAAAATGCTCCCTTACAATATATATTCATATATTCATCTTCACCCTGGTCATCCCGCATCATTTTCGGCAGGGTGGTCCCTTTGGGCTGGTGAAAAACTGATGTAAAGCAATCATGAAGCAGATTGGCTTTTTCCTGGGTGTCGGTAGTCAGCTGCCCCAGCTGGTTTATTAGGGATCAGTTTTGTCCTTGTTTTTCTTTCAACTCTGAAGAAGGACTTTTTGTAGCCAGATGGACTCCTTGATTTGTGTAGCCAGATGGAGTTCAGTTGCAGCCTTGGCTTTTCTAGTTCACTTCCTGCAGGTGTGGACCAGTGCAGTAGACTCCTCCTTGGTGGTATTTCCTGTCTTCCATTCATTGTATGCCTCTCTTTTTAGATGTAGGAGGTCCATGTGTTCCCTGTTGAGCCAAGGGGGTTGCTGAGCCCTTTTACCACCATTTGAATGTGCACCTGGGAGCAATTAATTCCACAGCAATAAGCTCCAGAGTTTATTCATGTGCAGTACATGAAACTTGGTCAGAGCAACCCTGTCTGGCAGGAAGTACTGGGGGTCAGCCTCCAAACCTCAACATGCTGTGGAGAGGCTGGCTGAGATCCAAGAGACTTTCAGTATAGGGCTATTCAGCAGGCAGCCCTGCACTGAAGCACCTGTGTGCCCCAGCCAGCCCCTCCAGTGTCTACATGTGTACTGCTGCATTTTTTACTACACTGCAGAAAAGTACTTGTACTTATACAAATACAAGTACTGTCTTGTGATGGAGTAAATTAATTTACTCCAGCCTAATAGCAGTGCACATATAGATGCTGAGACATTTGCTGTGCAGCTAATTAGTTTAGTGTGCAGTAAACATCTCATGCAGACACACCCATTGACTCAGATTCTACACTGCAGTAACCAAGGGGCTCGTCATTACATCAACTTAGCTAGGAATTCTATACACTGAGAGGTCACAAAGATGCACAAGAGAGAAAGAATGTCTTGTGTTTCTCAGTCAGCCCCATGTTCTGTGCTGAGACAGAAAAGCTTTGAAGTAACAAATTCCTTGCATTAGAGTATCTTTCCCTTATGAAGATCAAAGTTCTCGCTGACAGACAAGATTATCATTCAGCTTCAAGCTTTCTCATAGATCATGAGGGCAATAAACAAAGCATGTTTTCTATGTCTAAGACCACCTGTGAACACTGGCCAGTATCAGTAACAGTATCAGTACTGCACTTTGCTTAGACAGGCCAAAGGCCTGATCTAATATAGTAAAATGCCTGGGCTGGTGGAAAACAAAGTCCTTATTGTGAGGTTTCTTCTCAAGGGCGATACAATAGGTAGGGGATTTTCTTCACTTATCATTTGGTTATGATCTAATAAGTCAGGGAAAAAGTTTTGTGTTGCACCATTCTAAATCTAGAATAAATCCATTGAAGGCAGGGGATTTACTCCAGAGCTATTTTATCATGTTCCTTTCCCACTCCCTTTGAGATTTTTATTTTCTAGCAAAAACAAATCCAGTTCTTACAATCTTTTCTCACCAGTCACATTTTCCAAATCTCTTACCATTGTTGTTGTTCTTTCTAGCTTGCCTGTATCTTTCTTAAGAGTGTAGTATCCAAAATGGAAACAGCCAAGGTCTCACCAGCACCAAGTACAGTGGAATTGTCATCGCCCATATCGCTCATGTAACACTTGTAAAAGCATATCCCAAAACAAGATTTCCCTTTTTAGCAACAGCATCATTTTCTTTATTTACTCAAAATACATCTAAATACATCTAACTGGGAAACATCTTTAACTCATCTTTAACCTTTGCTCGAGAGGTCTACTGCCTTCCAGGAGCCAGGATCCAAGATGTTACAGCGAGGATCCCTAAACTGGTCTGCCCTATGAACCACTACTCCATGCTTCTTGTCCACATGGGCACCAATGACACAGTGAGAAACGGCCCTGGGAGAATCATGAGTGACTATAAGACCATGGGGGCCAAGCTTAAGGAACTAGGAGCATAAGTTTGGAGTGGGAGATTTGAATCCCCTCCAGTTGGGCTGGGAAGCCAAAGGAGGCACACATGTTACAAGCACACATGAGCCCTCAGCACCCCCTTGATCCCACAGAGAGAAGCGGAGAGACCAAGCCAGCAGCGCCAGCAAGGTAAGCTGAGCCAGGCAGAGGGAGGTGGAATAGGGGCAGTCATAGGTCTTCAGGAAGGGGTTTTTTCCCCCCTCCCATCCCTATTTAGCTGCACCAGGCGGGAGCTGCACTCCCGAGCCAGGTGAGCAGGCTGGCAAACAGGCACACTCATCAAAGAGTGCGCCAGAGTTTGTGCAGGAGTTTGCACAGGGAAGAGAACAGCAGGGGCCAGAGGCTCCATGCATCAGACTCGGAGGCTTCAGACAGAGTCTACAGAGCCCTCAGGTGAGTGTACATAAGAGAAACTTTAATGAGGGTGGTGACTCGGAGCACAGCCAGGGACCTGCCCTGATGCTGCCTCCCACCTGGGGCTCCACTGAGGCCTCCACCCAGACAGAGCCTTTGAGTGGATCAGTGGCACCTGGGCCCCCTGCCTGCAGGAGAGTTGCCTGGCAGATTCATGAGGGCCCAGGGTAGTGGAGGGGCAAGGGGTCCCCTCGCTTGTCCCACATATTTCATAGACATTAGGGCTGGAAGGGACCTCAGGAGATCATCGAGTCCAGCCCCCTGCCCAAAGGGCAGGAAGTCAGCTGGGGTCATAGGATCCCAGCAAGATAAGCATCCAATTTACTCTTGAAGGTGTTCAATGTAGGCGCTTGAACCACCTCCGCTGGCAGACTGTTCCAGACCTTGGGGGCTCGGACAGTAAAGAAATTCTTCCTGATGTCCAGCCTGAAACGGTCTTGCAGGAGTTTGTGACCGTTCGACCTCGTCATCCCATGGGGCGCTCTGGTGAACAGACGTTCCCCCAGATCCTGGTGGACATCCCTGATAAACTTATAGGTGGCCATCAGATCACCCCTGAGCCTGCGCTTTTCCAGGCTAAAGAGTCCCATGGCTCTCAGCCTGTCATCGTAAGATCTGTTTTCCTGACCTCTGATCATGCGCGTGGCTCTCCTCTGGACTCTCTCAAGCTTCTCCACATCCTTTTTGAATTGTGGAGCCCAAAACTGGACGCAGTACTCCAGCTGTGGCCTCACTAAGGCCGAGTACAAGGGGAGAATGATGTCCCGGGATTTGCTCGAGAAGCATCTATGGATGCACGCCAGCATTTTGGTCACTTTACTAGCCACAGCATTGCATTGGAGGCTCATGTTCATCTTGTGGTCAATGATGACCCCCAAGTCTCTTTCTTCTGTAGTGCTAACCAACGTAGCACTGCCGAGCCTATAAGGGTGCTGCAGGTTTTTCCTCCCAAGGTGGAGAACCTTGCATTTTTCGGTGTTAAACACCATGAGGTTCTCGTCTGCGGAGATTGAGGCCCTGGAGGGACAGGTGAAGGAACTCCAGGCAGAGGTGAGCAGGCTGTGGGGATCAGGGTGATCAAGGAGGAGATTGATGGGTACTTCCATTCACTGCAGGTCCGCACACCTGGAGGGGAGGGATCACAGGAGAGAGCTGATGAGGCCGGATGGCAGACGGTCACTTCAAAGACTAGACGTTGCAAAGCCAGGGCAACTCCCTCTGTTCAGCTGGAGAACAGATTGGAGGCCCTGGTGTCACTGCCAGAGAGCACAGTAGTAGAGGCTGCACTTACAGATACCACCAAGCCAACTGAGAGAGAACCATGCAGCCGGAAGAGAAGACGTCAGGTCATCATGGTAGGTGACTCCTTCCTGCAAGGAACGGAGGGAGCCATCTGCCTCCTGGATCCCACAGAATGGGGGTTCGTGATGCCACAACGAGGAATCCAGACTTGATCAGGCTTTCCAACTGCTATCCCATGGTCCTCATCCATGTGGGAACAAATGATGCAGCCCAGAGTAGTCTGGGCAGGATCATGAGTGACTGCACAGAGCTGGGAACCGGGCTCAGAGGTTCAGGAGCACAGGTGGTCTTCTCATCCATTCTGCCAGTCAGAGGTCAAGGACAGCACCACAGCAACTGCACTGGAGAAGTCAACTCGCAGCTTCAGAGCTGGTCACTGCATGAGATCTGACTTCCTTGACGACCTATACTTCCAGGATATGGCCTTGTTTGGGCAAGATGGAGACTATATCTCTCTCCAAGAAGTAAGAGTCTCTTCTCTTACAGCTTGGCTGATCTCCTTAGCAGGGCTTTAAACTAGGTTCATAGTGGGGTGGGGATGATGACGACAGGGAGAAGCCAGGTACGACAAAGCACATGCCATGTGCTGGAGCAGTCCAGGTAAGTAACAAGAGCCCCACTAGGCAACAGAATGGGCTATTAGCAAGGGCACCTATCACGGGGGTTAGATGCCTCCATACCAATGCTAGGAACATGGGGAACAAGCAGCAGGAACTTGCACTCCTGCTTGCAAATAAAGAATTCGACCTGGTTGGGCTATCAGAAACCTGGTGGGATCCTACCCATGACTGGGCAGTGGGCATTGAGGGCTACAGGCTGTACGGACAGGACAGAGTGGGAAAAAAACGGGGGGAGTTGGTCTCTATGTTAAGGAACAATATACATCTTGCAGGGAAACAGTGAGGAGAGCCAAAGCAGAGATGGAGCTTAGGCTGGCGACAAAAGTTAAGGATAACAGTCATTTTTTAAGTACGTAGGCAGCAAAAAGAAAGAGCAAGGTAACTTAGGACCACTTCAGGATGAACAAGGACAACTGGTAACAGATAGGATGGCTAAAGCAGAGATTCTAAATGAATTCTTTGCATCCATGTTCCTGGATATGAAAACGCATCCCATTCGGACTTTCTACAAGCCCAGGATATATACCAACCCACCAGCAGTTCAAGCGGACCTAGTCAGGGGGCATCTGGAGGGGCTGAATGTATTTAAGTCAACAGGCCCTGATGATCTTCACCCTAGGGTACTTAGAAAATTAGCTGGAGTCATAGCAGACCTGCTGGCACAACTGTTTGAGCACTTGTGCTCAGGACAAGTCCCAGAGGATTGGAAAAGGGCCAGTGTTGTCTCTATTTTCAAGAAGGGGAGGAAGGAGGAACCAGGTAACTATAGGCTCACCTCTATCCTTGGCAAGACCTTTGAGAAAATAGTTAAAGATCACATTTGCAGGGGACCAGCAGGTAAAGTAATGCTAAAGGGCAATCAGTATGGGTTCATAGCAGGCAGATCCTGACTAACCAACCTAGTTTCATTTTATGACCGGGTCACAAAATGCTTGGATGGGGGAACAGAGGTAGATGTTGTTTACCTAGACTTTAAAAAGGCCTTTGACACAGTGTCACACCCAATTCTTATAAACTAAAAAATTGCAATGTAGAGTATTACACAGTCTGGTGGGTGGAAAATTGGCTTATGGGATGCACCCAGAAAGTGGTGGTAGACAGTTCGGTTTCTACCTAGAGAAATGTAGGCAGCAGAGTCCCCCAAGGCTCTGTCCTGGAACTGATACTATTCAATATTTTCATTAGTGACTTGGAGGAGGAAGTAGTAGGCACTCTGCCCAAGTTTGCTGATGACACAAAACTATGGGGGGAGGTAAACACACTAGAGGGCAAGGAGCAAATCCAAGTGGATTTGGACAGGCTGGGGAGGTGGGCGGAACAGAACAGGATGAAGTTTAACAAGGATAAGTGTCATGTATTGCACCTGGGGAGGAAGAATCATCAGCGCTCCTATAGCCTGGGAGGGACCATTTTAAGCAGCACAGCTGCAGAAAGAGACCTCGGAGTCATAATCAACTCCAAAATGAACATGAGTCACCAATGTATGAGTCACCAACAATGAGGTAATAAGTAAAGCTAGCCATACTCTTTCTTGCATAAGTAGGTGCATCACAAACAGGTCTGGGGAGGTTATACTTCTCCTTTATGCGGCATTAGTCAGGCCGCAGCTGCAGTACTGTGTCATTTTGGTTGCCGCAGTTCAGAAGGGATGTAGATAACCTGGAAAGGGTTCAGAGGAGGGCCACCCGCTTGGTTAAAGGCCTACAGAAAAAACACTATTTGGACCGATTGGGGGACCACAAGAGGAGGCTGAGAGGTGATCTTGTGGCCGCCTACAAACTCATCGGGGGGGTCAGCAGGAAGTGCGGGATACAGTGTTTACCAGGGCGACAGTCAGGGTAACTAGAAACAATGGACACAAGTTAAAAGATAGCAAATTCAGGCTGGACATCAGGAAAAAGTTCTTTACAGTGAGGGTTGCCAAAACATGGAATAGGCTTCCAAGGGAGGTGGTGTTGTCCCCTTCCTCGGAAATATTCAAAAGGAGATTGGACAGACACCTAGGTGGGGTCATCTGACCCAAGCACTCTTTCCTGCCCAGGCAATGGTCTAATAGGTCCCTTCCAACCCTAATAACTGTGAAAATATGAAACTATAAGTTGTCTTCTCCTCAATCCTCCCAGTCAGAGCACGTGGCCGTCAGAGGGAGGAGCACATTGAGGAGGTCAACCAAAGGCTTTGGAGATGGTGTCACTGTGTAGGCTTTGGATTCCTCAACCTTGGTATGCAGTTCAATGACAGTGGTCTGCATGCAAGAGACTATATTCACCTCACAAGCAGACGGAAGAAGCTCTTCTCTATGAGAATCACCAACTTGTTGAGGAGAGCTTTAAACTAAGCACATCCAGGGGAGAGGAGGAAAGTGCCACAGCTGTACACAAATCCCCTGGCCATGATGACTCAAAGGAGGGCATTCACGTAACGGACACCCAGATAAATACTAATGCCCTGAGGTGCTGGCAGAGTGAAAGAAAACCTGAGGAGACTAGAGGTGAACTCAGATGTCTCTCTGGGAATGCCAGAAGCATGGGAAACAAACAGGAGGAACTGGCACTCCTTCTGGTAGATGAGGAATTTGACCTCATTGGGTTGACAGAGACCTGGTGGGACAATGCATATGATTGGGCAGTGGATATTTAGGGCTATAGGTTTTATAGGAAGGATCAGGTTAGGAAGAAGGCAGGAGGCATGGCCCTCTATTTGAAAGGGTGGTACTCCTCCCTGCAGGTCACATTTGTCAGATGAGGTTTAACAGGGAGAAGTTCACAGTTCTTCATCTGGATAGGAAGAACCTTCATCATAACTACATGATGGGTGATGGTTCACTGGGTGGCACGGCATCTGAATGGGACCTGGGGGTCACGACCTGGAGGAAGATGAACTTGAGTCAACAGTGCGATGAAGTTGCCAGAAGGGCAAATAGAACTCTGCCATGCATCAGCCGATGTGCGGCCAATAGATCCAGGGAGGTGCTTCTCCCTCTCTATTCAGCACTGGTGAGGCCAAAGCTGACGTACTGTGTCCAATTTTGGGCACCGCACTTCAGGAAGGATGTGGATAAGCTGAGAGGGTACAGAGAAGGGCCACTTGTATAATTAGGGGATGGAGGATAGGCCCTATGAGAAGAGACTCCAGACACTGGGCCTGTTCAGTCTGAGTAAGAGACGACTGAGAGATGACTTGATAGCTCTCTACAAGTACGCTGGGGGGAGCACCAAGATCTAGGGGAGCAACTCTTCAGGAAGGTACCTCAAGGCCTCCCTTGTCCTCACAAGGACCAATGGGCACAAGCTAATAAGGAAACCTTTAGGCTGGACATAAGAAAATCTTCTTCTCTGTAAGGGTAACTAGAATCTGGAACACACTCTAAGCAGAGGTGGTACAGTCGCCATCCTTGGAGATGCTCAAGAGGAGGATGGATAAGCACCTTGTTGAGCTGATTTGAGCGTAATAACCTCCTGCCCATGGCAGGGGCCTGGACTTGATGATCTTACAGGTCTCTTCTGGTCCTTTGATTCTATGATTTTGTGATTCATTATTTCCCAATTATCTCACATAACAACAAATGCAAAGTGTATTAATAAAGGCATTAAGCACAATTCATAGATTCATAGATTCATAGATGCTAGGGTCGGAAGGGACCTCAATAGATCATCGAGTCCGACCCCCTGCATAAGCAGGAAAGAGTGCTGGGCCTACATTACCCCAGCTAGATACACATCCAACCTTCTCTTGAATACCCCCAGGGTAGGGGAGAGCACCACCTCCCTTGGGAGCCCGTTCCACACCTTGGCCACTCGAACTGTGAAGAAGTTCCTCCTAATATCCAATCTAAATCTGCTCTCCTCTAGCTTGTGGCCATTATTTCTTGTAACCCCCGGGGGCGCCTTGGTGAATAAATACTCACCAATTCCCTTCTGTGCCCCCCTGACGAACTTATAGGCAGCCACCAGGTCGCCTCTCAACCTTCTCTTGCGGAGGCTGAAAAGGTCCAGTTTCTCTAATCTCTCCTCATAGGGCTTGGCCTGCAGGCCCTTAACCATACGAGTGGCCCTTCTCTGGACCCTCTCCAGGTTATCCGCATCTTTCTTGAAGTGCGGCGCCCAGAATTGCACGCAGTACTCCAGCTGCGGTCTGACCAGCGCCCGATAGAGGGGAAGTATCACCTCCTTGGACCTATTTGTCATGCATCTGCTGATGCACGATAAAGTGCCATTGGCTTTTCTGATGGTTTCGTCACACTGCCGACTCATGTTCATCTTGGAGTCTACTAGGACTCCAAGATCCCTTTCCACTTCCGTGCCACCCAGCAGGTCATTTCCTAGGCTGTAGGTGTGCTGGACATTTTTCCTCCCTAGATGCAGCACTTTGCATTTCTCCTTGTTGAACTGCATTCTGTTGTTTTCTGCCCACTTGTCTAACCTGTCCAGGTCTGCTTGCAGCTGCTCCCTGCCCTCCGGCGTGTCCACTTCGCCCCATAGCTTAGTGTCATCTGCAAACTTGGACAGAGTACATTTCACCCCCTCGTCCAAGTCGCTGATGAAGACATTAAAGAGTATCGGTCCAAGCACCGAGCCCTGCGGGACCCCACTGCCCACACTCTTCCAGGTCGAAACCGACCCATCCACCACAACTCTCTGGGTGCGACCCTCCAGCCAATTCTCCACCCACCAGACTGTGCAGTCATCCAAGTCACAGCCCCTTAACTTGTTCACCAGTATGGGGTGGGATACCGTGTCAAAGGCCTTCCTGAAGTCCAAGTATACGACATCCACCCCTCCTCCTGCGTCGAGGCGTTTTGTGACCTGGTCATAAAAAGAGACTAGATTGGTCAGGCACGATCTACCTGCCACGAACCCGTGCTGGTTTCCCCTCAGCATAATTTGTCCTGCCGGGCTCTCACAAATGTGAGCCTTGATAATTTTCTCAAAGATTTTGCCAAGGATGGAGGTGAGACTGACTGGCCTATAGTTACCCGGGTCCTCCTTCCTCCCCTTCTTGAAAATGGGAACCACATTGGCCCTTTTCCAGTCCTCCGGGACTTGACCCGTGCGCCACGAGCGTTCAAATATTCCCGCCAGTGGCTCTGCAATGATGTCGGCCAGTGCCTTCAGTACCCTCGGATGGAGCTCATCCGGGCCTGCCGACTTAAAGGCATCCAGTTCCTCCAAGTGACCCTGCACCACCTCAGGGTCCACGCATGGAAGTCTGGTGCCTTGCTGCTGCCTCCCTACACTCCCAGTGAGAGACTTGTCATGCCTCTCACTTAGGAACACTGAGGCGAAGAACTCGTTGAGGAGTTCAGCCTTGTCCCCTCTGTCCGTCACCAATTGTTTCTGCCCATTTAGCAGGGGTCCTGTTCCTCCCTGGGCCTTCCTTTTACTCCCTATATATCTAAAAAACAATTTCTTATTGTCTTTTACTTGGGTTGCCATCCTCAGCTCCATGGTAGCTTTGGCCTGTCTAACTGCCTCCCTACAAGCACGAGCAGAAGAGGTATATTCCTCTTTGGTGATCTCTCCCTGTTTCCACTTTTTATGTGCTCCCCTTTTGGCCCTTAGTCTGCCCAGGATTTCTCTGGTCAGCCAGGGAAGCCTCCTGGCCCCTTTCCCTCTTTTACCTCGCACGGGGATCGTCTCGCTTTGTGCGAGAAGGATAGCTTCCTTAAGGCACAGCCACCCTTCTTGGGCTCCCATCGTTTCAAAACTACTACTCTGCAGTGCATCCTTCACTAATCGCCTGAGTTTGCTGAAATCAGCTTTCCTAAAGTCCAGCACGTTCACCCTACTGGTTACCTTACCCACTCGACAGGAATTCTCTTTATATGATATTCAGACTGACCTATAACTAACATTTTATCAAGATTTGTGGATCAACAATGTACTTCTATGTAAAACAGAGCTAGTTACACCTAAACGCTGTCTGGGTATAGGCCCAGTAAGCATGAATAAGTGAAAGAGAAAAGAGAGAAGGAAGAAACAGTTTAAAATAAATTAAAATTATTTGAATTGTATTATACAGTGAAAAATAAGATTATTGCTGATATTTTAATAGATTCTAAGGTAGAACAAGAAGGGAGGAGTAGACAGGACAGGAGTGGGTGGAGATGCAGGAGTGTGGGATATGAAGTAAGAGTTAGGGTGCTCCAGGATGAGGGATTACTGTTAGGAGTAAAGGAGGAAAATTAATACAAAAGTAATGAAAATAAAGGGAAGAAGGGGAGACAAAGAACAAGAAAAGTGTCAGGTAAGGAGAAAGGGATGAAAAGTAGAGGAGATGATAGGGAGGTACAGAGGATGAAAGAGATTAGCAGGAACATAGCTGTGAGGAACCTCGTAAGTAAGGATGGGCCACCTGAGACCTGCATGAAAAGAGGGAGGTTTAATGCTATACAGACTGCTGGGGGGGGGGGGGGGGGGTAACATGCATGAGGAGAAGCAGGGTAAAATTATCTTAAGTGCTGTAGGGTACATAAACTGAAGGAGGAAGTAACAGAAACTCAAGTGAGACGGTTCAGAAATGTGAAAGAGAAAAACAGGGCAATATGCCATGAGCCTGTATGTGAACAAAGAAAGGACTTAGAGAAACCCCTAGGGTTGAGAGCTAACCTCTTGTCCCCAGTCTAATGTGAACATAGATGCGACCATGAATACCAACCCCCATGTCATTCCCACACCATCAGCCTTCTTGGATGTTTTTCTTTCCCTAGAACTTCAAGAGGATCCTAGCATTGCAACCAAATATTTTTATCAGGCAGAAACAATAAAAGGAAAGGGCCACGGAAAATACTACTATAACTCTTCCAGGCTGGGCCACAAAGTTATTTTTATGGGTTTACTAGATAACTAACGTTAATTATTATCCCTTCTTCAGAAGGATCAATAAACATAACATTCTAAAATGTGAACTTCACCTTCCGTCTTGATACACACCTAAGTGCAAGAGCTCATTATAGTTAATATATTAACATGGAGGTTGGATAGGAGCTACATGGAAACTTATCCTCTGATTTTCAGCCACTCTTGATCACAGTCCGTGAGCAGCACCTGGGCTGTGACCAGGAGTCATAAGTGCAGGAGAGACTAGGAGGGGCTTGTCTGGCCACTGGGAATTAATGAGGTTCCAGAAAAGCTAAAACTGACATCCATTTCCTTGGGATAAAAGGAAACCAAGGTCATGCACTGACAGCCTGACTCACATCTTATTAAATTTCTGGTTGTCACCCATGAAATCAAGAGGCAAATCAGTATCTCACTGGAAGCCTCAGACTCCACTAAGTAACATGGCACTGAGAGGTCACAAAGATACACAATCAGCACTTAACCTTGACCTTAGATATACCCAGCCAGTTCCTTATGAGGTCAATGACAGGCATGTGTATATCTCTACCGGTACAGCTGGGACTGTCAGGCTAGAACAGGAGCAAAGCTGAAGTAGCAGCATCAATGTCCTGTATATTCTTCACTGAGTGTAAACCCCATCACAGAAAAACAACCCAATGACACCAAGCAGATGACACCAAGCTAGGGAGAGTAGCACACAGGAGGGTAGGACTAGGATTCAGAGTGACCTAGACAACCTTGAGGATTAGGCCAAAAGAAATCTCATGAGGTTCAACAAGGACAAGTTCAAAGCCCTGCATTTAGGTCAGAACAATCCCATGCATTGGTACAGGCTGGGGGCTGACTGGCTGGGCAGCAGCTCTGCAGAAAAGGACCTGGGGGTTACAGTGGACAGTAAGCTGAATATGAGCCAGCAGTGTGCCCTTCTTGCAAAGAGAGCTAACAGCATACTGGGCTGCATCGATAGGCGTGTTGCCAGCAGGTCAAGGGAAGTGATTATTTTCCTGTATTCAGCACTAGTGAGGCCTGCAGTACTGTGTTCAGTTTTGGGCCCCCCACTACAGAAAGGATGTGGACAAATTGGAGAGAGTCCAGTGGAGGGTAACAAAAATGATGAAGGGGCTGGGACACATGTCTTATGAGGAAAAACTGAGGGAACTGGGCTTATTTAGTCTAGAGAAGAGAAGACTTGAGAGGAAATTTAATAGCAGCCTTCAACTACCTAAAGAGGGGTTCAAAAGAGGATGGAGCTAGACCTCAGTGATGGCAGATGACAGAACAAGGATCTATGGTCTCAATAGAGAGTTGCAGCAAGGGAAGTTCAGGTCAGATATTAGGAAAAAATGTCTTACTAGAAGGGTAGTAAAACGCTGGAACAGATTACCTGAGTGCTGGTGGAATCTTCATCCTTGGAGGTTTTCAAGACTCAGCTACACAAAGCTTTGGCTGGGATGATCTAGTTGGGGATGGTCCTGTCTTGAGCAAGAGGTTGGACTAGATGACCTCCTGAGGTCCCTTCCAACCCTAATTTTCTATGATTCTATGATTATGGGCCTTGGATTTAGATAGTTTCATAGTTTCTAGGGTCAGAAGGGACCTGAGCAGATCATCAAGTCCGACCCCTGCCATGGCAGGAGAGAGTACTAGGGTCAAATGACCCCAGCAAGGTGTTTGTCTAGCCTAGTATTAAAGATCCCCAGGGTAGGAGCCAGCACCACTTCTCTTGGAAGTTGGTTCCAGATCCTAGCCGCCCTGACAGTGAAGTAGCACCTCCTGATATCTAATCTGAATTTACCCTCTGCCAGCTTGTGACCGTTATTTCTAGTCACTCCTGGTAGTGCTCAGGGGAACAGGGACTCCCCCAGTACCTGCTGGTCCCCTCTGACTAGTTTGTAAATGGCCACTAGATCCCCCCTCAGCCTTCTCTTGTGGAGGCTGAACAGGTTCAGGTCCCATAGCCTCTCCTCATAGGGCTTGCCCTGCTGTCCCCGATCATGAGAGTGGCCCTCCTCTGGACCCTCTCCATACTGTCCACATCCCTCTTGAAGTGCAGCACCCAGAAGTGGACACAGTACTCCAGCTGTGGCCTGACCAGTGCTGCATAGAGAGGGAGGATCACCTCCTTGGACCTGCTGGAGATACATCTGTGGATGCATGACAAGGTGCGGTCGGCCTTCTTGACTGCATCCCCATACTGCCGGCCCATGTTCAACTTGGAGTCAATGATGACTCCAAGATCCTTTTCTGCCTCTGCATTGATGAGAAGGGAGTTCCCCAGCCTGTAGGTATGCTGCCGGTTCTTCCTCCCCAGTGCAGGACCTTGCACTTGTCTGTGTTGAATCCCATCCTATTCTCGTCCACCCACCCCTGTAACCTGTCTAGGTCCGATTGCAGCCTATTTCTCCCGTCTAGCATGCCCACATCTCCCCATATCTTAGTGTCATCAGCAAATTTGAACAGGGTGCTTTTTACCCCCTTGTCCAAGTCACTGATGAAGATGTTGAACAGCGTGGACCCCAGGACCGAGCCCTGGGGGACCCCACTGCCCACATCCTTCCAGGTTGAAAATGACCCGGCCACCACCTCTCTCTGGGTGCAGCTCTCCAGCCAGTTGGCGACCCAGTTGACTGTGTAGGTGTCGACACCACAGTCCCCCAGTTTCGTAATGAGAACGGGGTGAGAGACAGTGTCGAAGGCCTTCCGGAAGTCCAGAAAGACTATGTCCACTGCTACCCCTGCATCTAAGGATTTGGTGACCTGGTCACAGAAGGCCACCAGGTTGGTCTGACAGGACCTGCCTCTAATGAACACGTGTTGGTTGCCCCTAAGCATAATGTCCCCTGCTGGCCCCTCATGGACATGTGCCAGAATAATGCTCTCAAAAAGCTTACCCAGGATCTAGGTAAGACTAACTGGCTTATAGTTCCCTGGGTCCTCCTTCCTCCCTTTTTTCAGATCCAGATGTTTGGATTGTTCCTTTCCAGCAGCACATTCTGTCTGTAATTGTAACTTATCCCTAAACACCCTACATGAGAAAAAACTTCATTCTTATAACATATCTTATCTTGGAGCTATACAACAGTGCTGAGATAAGCTGATCACCACCAGCCTCTAGAGAATTCAGCGAGATATAAGGAAGCCCCTGTCTTGCCTTTCCAGCATGGGGAATATGTGATCTATCACCTGACAGATGGGAAGGGGACTTACCTAGCCACCATGAAGCAGCTTTACATTACCTGAAAATTCCCCTTCATTAGAGGAAGATTTTGTTGTTCATTCTGCTATCAGACTGAACACAATTAAAGCAAATTGGCAGATTTAGAGCAGACTAAATCAGATTAGGAAATAGGCCAGAGAGCCAACAAGATGGAGAAATGCAAAAAGACATTTCCAGATATAAGGAGCTGCAGAGCCTAAAAGACAAGACGAAGAAGAGCTGATGTTTGCTTAGAGAAGAGGCAAGTATTTTACTTTTTGTCAAAAAATCCAGTGAGCAAAGGAACCACTCTGCTCCATCTCCCTGGTGCTCCATCACTGCTAGGATATGTCAACACTAGGAGTGCGCTGATAGAGATTTTGGGAGCCAATACCGATAGCTGATTTTTAAGAAGGTATATAGGCTGATACCAATCTGATTTCTGATACAGCTGTGTGCAGCTGGTAAGTCTGTTGTGATGAAAAGG
Organism: Crocodylus siamensis; assembly: GCF_052110815.1. Lineage (NCBI taxonomy): Eukaryota > Metazoa > Chordata > Crocodylia > Crocodylidae > Crocodylus > Crocodylus siamensis. The sequence continues at coordinate 26,873,426 of NC_143398.1, read as the reverse complement.
GAAGGGGGGAGGAAAGAGGCATGGCAGGGAAGATCAATGGCCCCAGTGGTGAGGGAGCAGTGGGGCAGCGGCTGGGGTAGCACTGCCAAGCCAGGGTGGGGCAGGTGCAGGACAGAGCCACAGCTCATATGGGGGATGTAGGGAGGGGAGCAGCAGATCACGCCACTGCACGCTGCTGGTCCAGGAGCAGCTCATTTGGTGGCTATTCTGCTTGTCCAGCAGCACCTGCCACTGCTCCTGCTGCTCATCCAGGAGGGCACAGGGGGATGATGCCCCCAGATCTGCACGGGGTGGGCTGGATGGGCTGCAGCTGTGGACTGGAACTGGGAGCCACACTCCCAGCACCGCCAGTGCCCACTCCAAGCCACCCTCCTCCCCACACCCCGCAAATAAGCCACAGCTCTGTCCTGCATCTGCCTTGCCCTACCCCAGCCACAGCCCCACTGCTCCCTCACCATGGAGAGCATTGATCTGCCCACCATGCCCCTTCCCTTCCCCCTCCTCTTTCACTACCATGGACTTACCAGCTGAGCCGTGGCTGCGTGCAGGCATGGGCATTTATCAACCTAATTATTGGCCACATCAGGCTGATTTCCGATACAGTCAATTTTCTTTATATCAGTGCCGATCCGACACCAGACCAATGTACTGATGCATCTTTAGTCGACACTACACTGTAAGTTCAAAGTGTGGGCCTCGTTGCTAAGGCCACTTAGGACATGTTTTATTTAAACCATAGTAAGCACTACTGTGCTGCACTAAATGTTAAACAAGTGGTCACCAACAAGTTGATCTTGATCAACTGGTCAATAGTGGAGCCTCTGACAGTCAATCTCAGTCTGTCAGAGTCTCCACAATTGGGAGCAGCAGGAGGCATGTGTCTGGGTTGAACCACACCCCCTGCCACCCCTGCCAGACTGGGTGAGTGGGGTCAGAGCCTGGGCTGCTTGTCAGGGAGATGGGGGTGGTGGCAGGTGTGGGCAGTAGATCTTGGGGTGCCCTTTACTTACAAAAAGCGATCTTCACCATAAAAAGGTTGGAGACCAGTGGGTTAGACTGTGTTCTGAGCAGCCCCTACAGTAATGTTTACTACAGTCTCTAAGTGTAATATGCAATGCCAGAGGCAGCGCTAGAGAAGAGAGAGGACGTGGACACCCAAGAGGGTAGAAGCTGGAGGCTTGTGACTTCTGGCAGCTCTTCACTTCCACCTGCAGTGGTTCATCTGGAGAACAGAAATGCATCCCTAGCAACAGAGAGGGTGGAGCATGTTCCATTGGTGGAGGAGGACAAGCCAGGCCTCACTAAGGTGGGAAGGACTGAGATGACTGCAACCAAGAAGAAGCGATGGGTGGTGGTGGTTAGTGACTCCCTTCTGCAGGGGACAAAGGGAGCCATCTGCCAACCTGACTTGTTGTCTTAGGAGGTCTGGTCCTTGCCTGGAACCCGGATCCAAGATGTCATGGATGGACTACCGAGGCTCATCGGGCCCCCTGACTACTACCCCATGCTGCTTATCCATGTGGGTACCAATGATACTCTGCCAGGGGAGACTCTGAGCATATCTAAAGTGACTTCTGGGCGCAAGGGTGAGAGGGTCTGGGGCTCATTTTCGTTGATCCTCTTGTCAAGGGAAAGGGCCCAGACAGGAGCAGGTGCATTTTGCAGATCAATACCTGGCTGCTCAGGTGGTGCTGCCAGCAGGTCTTTGGCTTCTTTGACTGTGGGATGTTCTTCCAAGAAGGATTGCTGGGAAGAGATGGGATCCACCTGATGAAGAAACGGAAGAGCATCTTCACGGACAGGCTCAGTAACCTAGTGAGGAGGGCTTTAAACTAGGTTCACTAGTTTAAAGCCCTCCTGAGGGATGGAGACCAAAGCCCTATGGTAAGGGCATAGGCAGACAAGGCTCTTTGAGTAAATCTGATATCTTTTATTAGACCAACTCAAATAGCTGGAAAAAGTCTTCTTTGCAAGCTGTTGGGTACAGATACCCTTTGTCAGGCTGAGGAAGCATTTGCAGCTGGTGTGTGCTCTTCCTGGATGGAGTAGTAAAGCAGCCAGAGGCCAGTGTATATGCAAAAAAGCCAGTCAGTAAAAATGTAATTTGAGGTAGTCAATGGGTGAGAGACAGGTGGCGAGATGGAAGGGGAATGAATATAGCTGGTAAAAAGTGGAGAAGTTACCTGGGGAGTCAGATGTTAGGTTATAATGTGTCATAAATCCAATGTCTATATTTAGTTCTTGATTTTTTGTTTGCAGTCGATTGATAGATAGAGCTACTGAATACAAAAAAATCATGGATTAAATATAGACTTTGGATTTATGACACATTGTAACCTGCCTAACATCTGACTCCCCAGGTAACCTATTCACCAGCTATATTCATTTTCCCCACCCTACCCCCGAACCTGTCTCTATTCATTGACTACCTCAATTTCAATTTTCACTGACTGGCTTTCTTGCATACATACTGATCTCTGGCTGCTTTAGTACTTCATCCAGGAAGAGCACACACCAACTGCAGATGCTTCCTCAGCCTGATGAAGGGTATCTGTACCCAACAGCTTGCAAAGAAGACTTTTTCCAGCTATTTGAGTTGGTCTAATAAAAGATACCAGATTTACCCAAAGAACCTTGTCTGCCTATGCCCTTAGACCAACAGGGATACAACCCACACCCCTTAGCATTATGTAACATATGTTCAAAGTACAACTTCCATTGACTGCAGTAGCAGCAGTAAATGCTCAGCACTTCTGCATATCTGACCCAAGGGCAAAAATGGGTCTTCAGAAATGGGGAGCACATCAGTAGTGACTGCCTGAGAAGTCTTGTTTAAATGATTTGCCTAGCTTACGTATGGTTCCCTACCAGAGTGTCTTTCTTTCTCTCTCCCAAGGCTCATTGTCCCAACCTATTATTTGTCTCCACTTCTGGTCCTCTATCTCTTGGCTCTTGTCCCATGTGCATTTGAGTCACTGACCTTCCTCCTCCATGCCTGGGCACCAGCAGGGAGTCACTGAGGGACAGATTTCCTAGTTTCAGTGGTTGTGTCTGGCCTTGCCATATGCTACAGAATCAAGGAGAAGAAATATCAGGGAAAGTACTGCTTGGCTCCTGTAACCCCAGGACTTCACAGAAAGTGGCATGAGTTAGACCCTGACCCAACAGACATTCACTGTTAGGTTGGAGGGGACTGAGGCGGGCGGTGGCAGGCTCCACTTTGGAGATGATCCAGCCAAGCAGCTGCCTGTTTTCAGTCTGTCTCCCTAGCCCCATCCCCCAGCTCCAGTGTTGTCTGTAGGATGGAAGGGGAAGAAGTGGAGAAGGGAGCTGCATGCTGGGGTTTGCCCAGCGTGTGCTGGTGAGGGAAGGTGGATTGATGCCCCTCCCGGGCTCCAATCCACCTGCCCCTCCTTCCAGCACAGGCTAGGCAAACCCTAGCCTGCAGCTCCCTTCCCTCCCTTTTCCCCCTCCCTTCCTGCAGACAGTACCAGTGCATACAGGGACTTAAAGAAGTTAATGATGGCTTGGGAGCACCTTCATCTGAACCCTCAAGTAATGAGGATTCACTTGTCACAGGATTGGGCACTTTTAAAGCACTCAACAGCTGTGCACATCTGTCAGGGCATGGCTATAGAGCACTTTCAAGGGGCCAGTCACAAGACAAATACCACTTCTGTCAGCACTCATTGTATAACAAGGTATTTTTCCCTAATCTCAGAAATCTCTAAACTTTTTTAACTGGAACTGTATAAAACCACTCACAAGACAATTGAAAGTAAACCAAAATCTGCCAGATACCTGGCATGGGGAATTTCAGCCCAGATAATTAGTTTGAAGTTATAAGAAACTGAAAACAGGCTCTTATAATGGAAAGCATTGAGCAACCTTAATCATAAACATTTCTGACAATCTGGATATCCCTGTTATCCATAAGCATGTCACATCTCCTTTTGAATCTTGCTAAATTCCTGGCCTCAGGAGTAGCATGGGGCAATGTGTGCCACAGTTCAATTAGGCATTGTGCATGTCTTTACATGTGCTCTGGGGGGGCTGGGAGTGCTTTAATTAGAGTAGCTCTGGGGAGCTATTCTAATGAAAGTGCCCACAGTGTCTTGTGTAGTCACCGTCCTACGCTTCAAAATGGCAGTAGGGCTACTTTACTAACATTGTTCGATGAACTTTAGTTAAAGTGCCCTTGCTGCCATTTTGAACCATGGCAACACTGAATACACATGATGCCGAGGCTGCAGGAGCATGCTAATTGAGTCTGCTCTGACACTTGCTAATTAGCCCAGAGCAGGCATTGGGCATGTGTACAGGTGCCCTGTGTGGGAAAATATTCTTTTATTGGTTTTGAATTTAACAGTTTTCAGTTTTACTGGAAATCCCACATATTCTAATACTGAGCAACAGGCTCACTCAGAATCCTTGCTTGGAATATTTTAAACAAAACTCATATTGCTAACTTATTTTCATCCATTGTATATCTTCCATACACAGTCCAGAGCACAGATATGACCCAGCTAACATCACATTGTCACGCTGCTCACTGCAAACATTAAAAGCAACCTTGCCTGGGCTCAAGGCAAGTGCACATCTGGACCCAGGCCAGACAGCCCAACACAGAAGAATGGAAGTAAAAGACATCCCTGGGAAACCATGGAGGGACAGCCTTTTGGATGACAGAACATAGTCACCGGTATCAGATAATTCAGGTCATGCAGCTGAGGCAGAACAACCCGACCATGGTTGTCACTGTCTGCTGACCTGTCTAAATTAGTCAGTCATTGAGTAGATTACTGCAGACTGCTAGAGAACATGCTGATAGCTCTGCAGTCCATCATCAGCTGGTAGTAAGAGAAGCAAGATTTATGTTAGTGACTCAGCTCAGTTCTGGCTTACTTTCAGATGGGCACTTGAAAAGTAGTTAACTTTTTGCTAGAAATTTCCATTTTATTTTTTCATGATTACATAGCAGTTCTTCAAATTGTAGGCCTTGAAGAAGAAAGAGTTATCCAGAACAGTGTTCTCTCAGAGGTACAAGACCTTGGGCAGAATTACAGGCCACCTTTAAACTATTCTAAAGGCATTTAAAATGGGAGCATCCATTCACTAAAGGGTGTTAAACTGTGCTAAGTACCTTCCACAAATCTTAAAATTATGCCACTTAGGGCAAGGGTTATCTTTGAGCTGTTTTGCCTAGCTTGAGCTAGGATATTGTTAGTCTGCTCTGAGGAGATAAAGCAACCAATTTGCAGTCATCCAGCATCCCAGGTTGCATGGCTCCCAGACCCCCTACCCCCAATAAAATTTTCGTCCCAAGCTCTACTGTCCCCAAGTCAAGAACTTCATCCCCTCCACAGCAGATAGGTTGGGCATGTCTACATGTGCACATTTACTGCCCAGTAACACTCCCATACCACACTGTAAATATAGCAATGTACACCAACTTGAGTGTAAATTTGATACCTGCATCATGCAGTTATCAAATATACACCCAAATAGTTACTGCGCAGTAACACACATGCAAACATCTTAGTGTGCAGTAGTACTGTGTGTGTGGACTTACTTGGGACTAGCACTGATGTGCTTTGACGCCTGCATATGTAGACACTGGTCTATTCTCACTTATTGTGAAGTTAATTTAAACCGGCAGTTAATTTAAATGCATGTGTAGATATACCCAGTGGGTATGACCCTAGCCCACATGGCACCACACTGTCAGCTCCAAGGACCCCAGAAGACTCAATATGGACCGCTGGGCTGGGGACTAGGCAAGCAGCCCTCCCATTAGAGGGCTAAACCTTTGCCCTACATCTGGATGGCTCTCCCCTAGCCAGGAGAATATGGGACAGTGTGTAGCTTCCCTCCCCAGCCTCCTGTGTTCCTGTGGGGAGTGAGGGGAGAAAGGGCTGCCTAGCACTGAGCGCGGCGAGATCATGGAGCCCAAGGGAGCATGCTTCCTCAGGCTCCATGCTTTCGCTGCACTTAACACCCCAAAATCCCAGAGGAGGGATAGAGTCATGGCTCCTGGCTATGCCCCTGGTTGCAGGCCTTCTGGTACCAAGTCACAGTTGTGCAGGTCAGAGACTGTTCTAAGCCTTAACCTGTGACTTCTCTGAAACCGCTCTAACTTTAACACAGCCTAACATTCCCCAGATTTAGAATGGTTGAAAGCACCTTGTAGCAGTACCCCTAGAAAGGGTTCAAGGTGCTGCCACTGACCAGTCTCAGCTTGATACTGAGATAAAAGAAGTGGCCACATTCTGGAGTTTTTTTCTGAAATAACCAAGGGCCTCATATGGCAGACTGCTCCAGCAAACTCCCTCACTGACTTCAGTGTGAGCTGGTTCCAAGTGCTACCAGACAGTAAAGAAAACAAATCTATAAGCACTCAACATAGTACTCAAAAGGCTTTTGCATGTCAAGGATATTTAAATCATGTGAAACAATTAAACATATTGATCACTAAGAGCAAAACTACAAAAAAGTTGAACTTGGCTACAACAAAGGACAATGTTTTTGCAGGAGCTATTTCCAGACACAATTAGTAACAGAGTATTATTCAGGGACAGACTTCCGGTGTCACCTTGAGTACATCATTTAATTGCTTGATGCCTTAGTTTCTCCTGATTGAAATAGGTATAAATATGTTTATCTACTGCAGAGGAATGTTATATATTAATAATTGCAAGACACTGGGAGATCCTTGAACGGAAGGTGCTATAGAAGTGCACAGTGATATTTTATCTTTAATCTTTAGAGGACTGTTTATGGTAATATTTAACTGTGGAACCAAGTTATAGTAATAAAAATGTCACTAAAGTCAGCACTTAATGTACCCAAAGGAACATTATTCCTCTTATCATATTGCTGTCTCTGAATAAGCTATGGGTAGTCTATAAACTGTGCTTACAAGGGTTTATTTTTAGAGATGTATATAGAAACTGTATTCTACACTAATAAATTGGTGATTAGTACGGTTAGAGTAAACTATACCAGTTAATGCGATTGTAAATTTCATAGACATTAGGGCTGGAAGAGACCTCGGAAGATCATCGAGTCCAGGCCCCTGCCCAAAGGGCAGGAAGTCAGCTGGGGTCATAGGATCCCAGCAAGATAAGCATCCCATTTGCTCTTGAAGGTGTTCAGAGTAGGTGCTTAAACCACCTCCGCTGGCATACTGTTCCAGCCCTTGGGGGCTCGGACAGTAAAGAAATTCTTCCTTATGTCCAGCCTGAAATGATCTTGCAGTAGTTTATGACCGTTGGACCTTGTCATCCCTTGGGGCACTCTGGTGAACAAACGTTCCCCCAGATCCTGGTGAACACCCCTGATAAACTAACAGGTGGCCATCAGATCACCCCTGAGCCTGCGCTTTTCCAGGCCAAAGAGCCCCACGGCTCTCAGCTTGTCATTGTAAAGTCTGTTTTCCTGACCTCTGATCATGCACGTGGCTCTCCTCTGGACTCTCTCAAGCTTCTCCACACCTTTTTGAATTGTGGAGCCCAAAACTGGATGCAGTACTCCAGCTGTGGTCTCACCAAGGCTGAGTATAAGGGGAGAATGACATCCTGGGATTTGTTTGAGAAGCATCTATGGATGCAAGCCAGCGTTTTGGTCACTTTGGTTATTCTGAATATTTTGGGAAATCCTCTTCAAAAAGTAAATGATGGAACATGATTGGAATACAGATGCCTAAATAATTAGAAATGTGAACTGAAATTTTTGGAGTCTCTGGCCATGGATAAATGCAGTATTTGAAGCACTCCATAAACAGTAAGGGTACAGGATCTGCAAAGCTGAAGAAGTGCTCCAAAAATGACCAAAGAAATATTTCAAAAGAGATCCTTATAAAACAGGAACATGTTTAAGTATTTCATTTTGAAGCGTTTCCCCAAAATGTTTACACACTCCTACAGTCCCCTCGTATCCTTCAGTACTCTGTTCCCTACCTCCCTGGGGGGCACACATCTGCATAAATCTGCTCTGCAAATCAGATTTTCAAATGTATGCCCATTTGTACCCTCTTATAACAGCACAGCAGCAGAAAAGACTGCCTATAGCAATGTGGGTAGGATTGGAACAAAAACTCATGGGATTTAGCAAGTGGTAGACCACTTGATTGCTGAGGGAGTCTGACTACAGCTGCTCTTGCCCCTCCCCCAATTTGCTGGCTACAGGTAATTCTATCTGTTGCAGTTCCCATTTCAAAATCTAAATGTAAAAAAAAAAACTTGAACTAACAGTGACTGGAATATATGCCACTGCTGTTTTTTCCTCCAGATCTAGCATGCATGTTGTACGAGCAGGTGTGTGTGCACATGCACTTATCTAGAGAGAGACCAAAGCCCTTTGTCAAAATGTACCTCATAATGGTGCAGAATGACTCTTCAGCTACACCACAGTCTGGATCTGACAGCCGACTGATGATATCTGGGAGCAAGTTATAGATAGCATTACCCTGCAAAGACAGACAAAATAAGCACATGACAACACTAATGAAGGGTTTAAAGGACGGTTTGCGCCAAGCTACAGGGTTGAGCTTCCCATATGAATTGTTCTTCTCTGCTCCCTAAGCTGTTTAGCAGGGTTGTGCCACTCATCAGCTTTTGAAGGTTGGTCAGTACACAAGCTGGCTGAGTTCTCCTGGGATGCTAGACCATAACTAGAAGAAAACAAAACAAAGGAAAGCAGACAAGAAATATTGTGGGGAGGGGTTCCAGACATGTATGAGAGCATTCCCTTAGCTCAAAGGGCCTTTTAGCATGGCTGAAGCCGCTGAGTTGTAAATGGTAATCAAATATGTGGACAGACAGGGTGGAAAAAAATCCATCAGATTGATTGTCTAATCTATTGCAAAGGTCTTCTCTTAACAGAAGCATCTGGTTGTAGATTTGACTGCTAGGTTTACCTGCTTACATAAGCAACAGAGTTAACTGAAATGATCAGTGATCTGTATTCAGAAGTTCAAATAAAAATTACACCACAGTCCCACTTGAGATATGTCCCAAACTTCACACTGGAAAAACCTAGTAGATTGTGTTCGTTCTGCTAATAGGGGTGGGATTAACTCAGGCCAAGACATCTTTCTTTTATGGTAAGATCTGACAAATTCAAACCATCTGTTTCCATAACAGACTAAGCTCCTGATTAGGAATCTGGCTGGTGGGAAACAGCAATTAGCACCTGAACCTAGAGACTTAAAACCCTAGCAACACCTGTATAGCAGACAATCATATTCAGAAGTAAAATATTTCTTCCTTGCTTGGTATACTGTAATTTTAAAGCACAAGGTAAAATATGTTATATTAGTAAAACTGATAAACTATGGAATGCTTTAGAGAGGTTTCAGAAACAACTCGATCAGGGCAGTTTATATTCTATGATTATACTTATTTACTGTCAACTTATTTCACTTCTGTTTTAATAAATCATTTATATTAACCATACATTAACATGAGGAATCTGATTTCTCCATCTAACCTAGAATTATTTATTCTCCCTACAGATAGATTCAAATGGATACATAGGAAAAGATATAGGAAGTGGAAGAGAGCTTTACATTTCCTGTTTAAAGAAGCAGCTTTACACAACTGTTGTCACTTTAGACTTATCCCAGTGAGAGACATCCACCCTTATGCCTGAGCCCCATATTTTATATATAAGCCAGCAACAGTTTAAAGGGTGAGGCATCCAAATCCATCCAGCTTGGACTTTACTTATTGCCTCAAAAATTCTTAGCTCTCCACTCCCAAGTCTATAAAAATCCCCATCTCTCCCACTGGCAGAAACACAAGGGCCAGGATCACACAAGCAGGGGTGTGGCTTTGAAGTTGCACAAACAGTAGCAGCACAAATTTGTGCCACTCTTTGTGCCACAGTGCACACCTCTTCTGCCTGTGTCCTTTGTAATTGGACACATTGTCCCGCTGCTCCATGTGCTGCAGAGTGGGGCTGGCTGCAGCACAGGGTGGTGCCTCAGCAGGGAATAGCCATCCACTGCAATGAGGCACCCTGTGCTCCAGCCAGGCAGGGAGTGTTACACAGGGCTGGGGGAGCAGGCAGCCAGGGCTCCCCCATCTCCGCATGCTGGGGTGCAGTGTGCCTTGAGATGGGGGAGCAGGCAGCCCTGGGCTGGCTGCTCCCCTGTCTCTATGTGCCTCAGTGCAGGGTCTTCACTGCGGAGCCCCCCTGCTGAGGCGCACACAGAGCAGCTGTCTGGGGCACAGTATGCCTCAGCATGGGGGCTCTGCAGCCAGCCCTAAGCTGCCTGCTCCCCCATCTCTGCATCTACCACTTTGGCATGGTTTGTGCCACTTTTTTTCCAGGTTTTTTTTTTTTGTGACTGGGAAATCCCAGTAGAAAATTTTGCCCCAGCACTGCAAATTAGCAGTGCCATGCACTGATTAATATGCAATTTGTGCAGTTTGTGGTGCTGCAAAGAGGTTTGCAGTGCCACAAATCACATGTCTGGACCTACCCGAAGTGTTTTTATTTCCCTTTCCCCTCAACTCATGAAATCCAATGTTGTCTTACCCTGGTGAGAGCATAAATAGATGGAGCCAGATCGGGCACGGGTGGATAGGCATGAAATCCACCTTGCAAACCTCGCCTGCTGCACACTTGCTCTCTCCCACTCTCCATCCTTCCAACCTTTGTGTGCGTGCGTGCGTGTGTGTGTCCACACACAGTTCTGTCTCTTGACCCTCAACCTGAATGTTACTTTCCATGACTCTGGTGCCCAAAGTACAACAATTTGATGCGTCAGGGGTTGAGGCAAAAATACTAAAGCAGAGGCATTTGCAGACTCGTACAGCCACATCTTCCCCAGTCTTCTCTTCCCTCTTTGAAAGACCGCTTTTTCCTCTGCTCCCACACAGCCCTGTTCAATCCCCCTACAAAATCTAAACCTCTCTCTCTCTGCCTGTCTCCCTGGCTCCCCTTGGTGAGTCAGGCTGGCAGATCAGTGGGACTTAAGCCTGGAAAAGGTTGTATAGGAGGTAAGGGCTGAATCCAAAAATAGATTTATGCATCTATCTAAATTTATGCATTTAGGTAGAAATTAGGCCCCTAAGTTCACACAAAGGCCCCCCTAACTGAGGGGTGGGGGAAGCCTGGGAATTAGTCTCTGCTGCCAGGCTTATTTCTGTTTTATAACCACTGCATCAACATCCCAGCAGCAGGGACTGGAGCACAGGTTTTCCCCTTCCCAGACTAGTATCGTCATCATCAGGCACTGGAGTCAGGCTCCCCTTTGCTATTCCTCTGGTCCCAGGAATTTTACATTTTTGGATGCCTAATAGTCCAGCTTCAGCAGGCTGTCTCCAAACTATTTCGGACGCTCTCCTGGGAGACAGAACTTATGGTCTGCATCATATTGGACTGAGGAAACCCTAGAAACCAAGTTTCCCACTTTCTGGGCTCTTATCACTAAACTATTGTACACTAGCCTGGTGAGCAAAAGGTGGGCAGCACCACTGTCACCAATGACCTGGTTGCACAGACATGAGGGGACTTAGGTGCCTAAGTCTAGATGGGGGTTTTGGACATGAACCTGTCTTACATGTATCTTCCTCAGGGCTGGAGGTAGACACCTAACTGACAACTAAATCTAGGAGAGTGGTAGAATTTCTAGATTGAGGCCTGAATTTTTCATGCCCTGGGGCCAGCCTGAATTGCAAGCCAAGTGCTTCCCCTTGACACTGTAATTTTAAAGTTTGTAGCAAGCTATATGAGGTATGCCACATGCCTCACAGAAATCCCAGTGCTGGCAAGCTTTCATAATCCTAGTAAAATCACCCACATTTCCAATGGCCTCTGTGACAAGAGTCAAAAGATCAGGTTTAAATATTAACACAGTCCTATTCAACAGCAATATGCAATCATGACAAAGTAAAATGTTCTATATTTACCCTCCAGTGGTTTAGGATCCTCATAACTTTCTGGCTACTTCACATAACTATTATAAAGTTTTATTTCCCACTTGCAAACAAAGGGCAGTTTTGGAAAAGAAAACCCTACTATATTTAGGAATGTGCAAGCAGAAGCTAAATTCAGACTGATCTCATCAGGAAATGCACCTTGAGTGCAAACTCACCATGCCACTCCTCTAACTTTGCCTACGGATGCCCTCTGCTCAACACAGAAAAAAAATTCTTAGGTGCCTAATCAGGTCTCTGTCCCTAACGAGTCCTCTTCAGGCAGCTAAGAGTCTGCAGGGGGTGGACTCAAGGTGAACTAAGGGAAATGTGGATGCACTAGGTACAGGGCTGAGGGGACATACGTCATCCTCCCCACAATCCTATGAATCTGTATTAGTCTCTGATCCCCCAGGGAGGACAGTAGAGCCCAGAAGAGCTGTCTGGCATGTGGATCCAAAGTCAGTTCATCTGCAGGCAGGGAGCGGAGGAGGTGAGGGGAATGCCAGGGGACAAAGCTGTAATTGCTGCATGATGCCAGTATCTCACCTCATACCATCCTCCCGAACAGACCAAGACTCCCTTTATCATAATCTGCCAATGCTCATAATACGATCTGCTTTGACAACTTAGTCTTTTGTGTGACTCAACAGGTCACTGAAATATACTGGCCCTGGCTTTCCTTTTCAAATATTTCTGGGCATTTGCTTTGCTACCACCTTAGTAGTCTCCATTCATTCTTGGTATCAAGGATGTCTCAGTACAGTGAATCCCATTTTAAGTAACTACTTAACAAGCAAAAACCAGTTGCCTAATAGAAGTTTATCTTTAACTAGAGGTGAAAGGAAATTTTTCTAGAAACTTTGAGGATTTCATAGATTTCATAGACATTAGGGCTGGAAGGGACCTCGGGAGATCATCGAGTCCAGCCCCCTGCCCAAAGGGCAGGAAGTCAGCTGGGGTCATAGGATCCCAGCAAGATAAGCATCCAATTTACTCTTGAAGGTGTTCAATGTAGGTGCTTGAACCACCTCCGCTGGCAGACTGTTCCAGACCTTGGGGGCTCGGACAGTAAAGAAATTCTGCCTTATGTCCAGCCTGAAACGGTCTTGCAGGAGTTTGTGACCGTTCGACCTTGCCATCCCTTGGGGTGCTCTGGTGAACAGACGTTCCCCCAGATCCTGGTGGTCACCCCTGATAAACTTATAGGTGGCCATCAGATCATCCCTGAGCCTGCGCTTTTCCAGGCTAAAGAGTCCCGTGGCTCTCAGCCTGTCATCGTAAGATCTGTTTTCCCGACCTCTGATCATGCGCGTGGCTCTCCTCTGGACTCTCTCAAGCTTCTCCACATCCTTTTTGAATTGTGGAGCCCAAAACTGGACGCAGTACTCCAGCTGTGGCCTCACCAAGGCCGAGTACAAGGGGAGAATGACATCCCGGGATTTGCTCGAGAAGCATCTATGGATGCACGCCAGCATTTTGGTCGCTTTACTAGCCGCAGCATCGCATTGGAGGCTCATGTTCATCTTGTGGTCAATGATGACCCCCAAGTCTCTTTCTTCTGTAGTGCTAACCAACGTAGCACTGCCGAGCCTATAAGGGTGCTGCAGGTTTTTCCTCCCTGCAGCACCCTTTACAAAGGATACTTGTAAATTAACACGTAAGGCATAGAAAAATGCACTGAAAATGTTCCTTTCAGCAATCAGGGCTCATAGTAGATATCTTTTATTAGACCAACAAGATTTTTGCAAAATTCTTGACTTGCAGACTCTCAGGCACAAATACCCTTCATTAGGCATTGGAGAAAAGATTGTAAAAGTTCTCCTGGGTAGAAATGAGAATTCATATTTCACAGGATTTCACAGAGGAGTCAATAGATGGAAACTACTTTGGGCAGGCAATTCATAGCTCGAAAGCTTGCAATTAAAGAATTTTTTTTGCAAAAATCTTGTCGGTCTAATAAAAGATATCATCTCTACTACAAGCCCTGATTGCTTTTTCCTCTAGACCAATATGTCTACAACCTGGATTCCTTTCAGCAAGTCTCTGTGCACACAGGTCCACATACTGGCAACCCAGAATAAAGCAATCCACAAAGAAGCATGACTCAGGCCAGCTGACAGATGCATCCAGGAGCTCAACACCTCTTAGTGTTTGTCCGAACACATTAAAAGATATATGCATTATTTATTTATTATGCCTTTTCCTTAGAAATCAGATCCTGAGGGGTGCTATAGTTAATGGAACTCAGCATCTCTTAGTATGAGGACCTCAGGTGATCTGTGACATCTGTGCCAGCAGAGAAGAGAGTTGCTGACCCAGAACCAATACCCATCATCCCTTAGCAGGCTTTGATTGAGGCACAAAATGCACAACTCAGCAGGTAGAGGTTTTCCTAGGAAAGTTAAGTGATTTAAGCAGGACAAATGAACGCGTAAGTGTAGCTTTCCAAGACGTATCTTAGGCCATAGGATAGTTATGACAATGATACAGCTTGTGTTGCTCAGGGGGCACTTGAAAACCTGGTTTGCTTCAGGCCTGTTCTGAAATAATAATGTCTCTCCAATAAATCTTTAAAGATATAACACTGGAGTTTAGTCAATAGTTCAAAGTTAATTAACATTTGACCATAAAAAGAAGTTAATAAAAGAACACCGGTCATTGGAAGGCTTTGATGATTTGCTTGAGTCACTACCATTTAAAATGCTATCATAGCATGTCTTATCATGAATAAAAGGAGTGGGACTATAACAAGGTACAGCTCTAATAGACTAATACTATTGTGAGGGATTTCACCAGAAGCTCATATGAGAAAGGAAGTGCATTAATATTGCTGGATAGGTCACCGGCAAAACTCTGTTTCACTTTATACCACTGCTTCAGAATTTCATCCTATAACTTTAAACATCAATAACATGAAATTGTATTTAATTACACACAGCAGACATTGGCTTTCCAACGTAAGCCTCGTGTTGCACACCCAGTTTCTCTAACTTTCCCAAACCTACTTTCTCTGCATCTACTATATCATATGTGATTTCCACCCAGAGAAGATGTTTTGGGAATTCATGTTTGGAAAGATGTTTAAGGATAGGCTGAGAAGAGCTTTTGGGGAGATGATGAAAGACTGAAAGAGAACACTTGTTTAATTTCCTAGCCTTTCTTTTGAACATCATAGCCCAAAAATAACTCCATGTGTAATAAGTTTGATTAGCTTGCTCCTTTAGTCTTTGCATGTGCTTAGGATGTGTAGTTCAGTATTGAGACATCCCGTACAAATACTTGAGGTGCCCACAGGGTCTCTTGCAAAATATTTAAATCCCACAGACTTCCTGGCAGAAATGAATAAGGCCTTAGCACTTCTAAAAGTTACAGAGATCCAACAGAGCTAGGCAGCCAGTTGAGTGTAGGTTGCTCACAATAACATATTTTAAAATAATTATTTAAGGCAGAGGAGTCTCCCACACTATGAGCCTTCTGGACCTGCAGAGCCAAGGCATTTCAAAGGAGTCATGGTAACAGCATCTGTCTGAACAATTCTGGGATGAAAGACAATGACGTACTTCTACACACTTTGCAAGGTGTCTGCCCCACGTGGCATGTCCAGAACCTGAACATACTGGCTAGAGACAGACATTATACATAAACTGGTTTAAGTGATCAGAAACTGGTTTAAACCTGTAACAGAACAGATGTTCAGTGCATGTAAACCAATTTGAAAATGGCTGAAACTGGTTTGAGATAAACCTGGTTGAATGTAGTATCAGACTTAACTGACTTGGGCCAAACTGATTTATGAAATGTCTGTCCCAGACCTCTTCCTGGTTTAAGTTCAATCACAGTCCCCCAGCACCCCAGCATGCTCTCTGGGCTGGGCAGGGCTTTCTGCCCCAGAGCTGGGCTGACCCCTTCCCTCTTCTCTCTGGCTGTAGCTCTGGCAGAGACTGTATGTACAGGGCATCTGCCTGGCTTCCCCTGCTTCCCCCTCACCCTATCACCACTCCCTGCTGAAGCAGGGATTCTCCCCTCCCCTCTGCCTTACACAGACACCTCTGAACATTAGCTAGCAGACCATATGCTGGCTACAGTCCATGCTGGGGCAGACAGGACAAAAGCAGACAGCACAGTAGCTAAGAGCACTTTTGAGCTAAACAACAGGTAGGTGGTAACCTCTCTCCAATCCTTCTTTGGAACAAGTTGTTTAAGAAGAGTTTGAACTAATGAGAAATCCTTTTGCTTTGCTAATTGGGTGATAAATGCTGTGTAAATCCCTGGCTCCCTCACTGATCAGTGACCCCTTCCTAATCAGAGTGTTCTGTCAGGGCCTGACCACATGCCCCCTCAGCTCACCCTAGATTTGCATGCAGGGCAGGGTGGGCTGCCACTGCAGGCTTTGCCCCAGGCACCAAGCTTCATTGCTACAGCACTGATGAATATATTCCTAGGATGAGCTCAGAGAGAGACGAGACTAGAAGGGACCTCAAGACATCATCTAGTCCAACACACTACCTTAGGCAAGAAAAGTCTTATATCCTGTACAAGGATTGAACTTGTGATCTTCACATTATTAGTAACACTCTCTAACCAACAGAGCTAATCAGCTATTAGCTAAGCCTGTGTTTTAAACCAGCTGTACTCACACTTTTTGTTCAATGACTCTAATGCAAAGTACATAACCACTTCTTGCTTTAACAGGAGAGATGGAGTGGCCCCCACCTTGCCTCTAGTTAGTGGTTAGGACAATCCTTTCAGAAGTGAGAGCCTTTAGCCATGTTTTTGAATGAGGGCAGCCACAGCTGGTAAACATAGTGCTGTCAGTGAGGGGTTAGGCATAGTCCAAGCTTGCTTACTGGATCAGGCCACTCAGGGGATTTAAACACGAAGTTGCATCCCCACGAGTCCACACATGTGGTCTGCAGTGCCTCAAAGCAGCACCAATAAAAAGGTCCAAATTGATCTGAAGCTGTCCAAATCTTTGGAAAAGATTTGGAGAGCTTTGGTGATTCCAGCAGTCCTGGCAGCTGCAGCAGGGAGCTGCAGCCGCACTCCTAGCTGGTAAGTAGAGGGTGGGGGAGGGAGAGCTGGAGGGGGGAGAGGGGACCATGGGGGGACCCCTGCCAGCCCCCAGCCCCTGCTTCCCCCAGCCCCCCATGGCTGCCCTGCCCATCCCAGCTCCCAGTGCTTTAAAAAAAAGCCTCAACTCACCAGGTGCTGCCGGGCAGGGGGATGATCCCTGCTGCCCCCCCCACTGCCTCATACTGCATGGGGAGGCTCTGCACAAGCCCCCTGCCCCCCTCACTCCCCGAGCCCCCCCACAGCTGCCCTGCTCGCTCCAACTCCAGCCTTTTAAGAAAAATAAACTGAGAAAAAATCTGGGACCCACCACTCCTGCAGTGGCCTCAGGGCTTCAGGGGGCTTATGCAGAGTCCCCCATGCATTGCAGGGCAGTGGGGTGCAGCAGGGATCACCCCCACTGGCAGGAGCAGTGAATCTGGGGTTTGAATTTTTTTTTTCTTAAAGGGCCAGAGCTGGGGCGGGCATGGCAGCCATGGCAGGGGACTGGGGGAGTGGGGGAGGGTCAGCGGTTTATGCAGGGCCCCCCAGACAGTATGGGGCAGTGGAGGGCAGCAGACACCCCCCCCCCCCCCACTGGGCAGCACTCACTGAATTGGGGCTTTTTTTTTCAAAGAGCTAGGAGCTGGGGCAGGCAGAGTAGCCAATGCTGGGTTGGGTGGGATGGGCCTGACTGATTCAGAGATTCAGAGATTCGGCAGCAGCCAAATCCCTGAATCAGATTTGGCTGAATCAGTTCGGGACAGTGATTTGAATCACCAAATCAAATCACTGTCCCCCAAATCGGCCGAATCCAAATCCAAAGTGAATACTAGCTACTTTGCACAGGCCCACTTTTAGGCTCAACAGAAGCATCAGCCAAGCCCCTTCCAGTAATAAAAACCACTAAAGCAGAAGTCGCCAGTTCACGGCTCATTAGTTGTTGCCCACAGACCCCTCAGACACAGGAATTTAGCTCTTCACAGATACATGTTTCTTCAGTTGTCAAGGAGAAAAAAAATATTGCATTATTTGTTTCTACTCTACTCAAGAATATACCTCCCCTCTCACACCAGAAGAGTATAAATGTAAATATCTCATCCTTGTTAGTATCCCACTGGCTTCTTTGTCTCACTATCTTTTTGGAGTAAACTGTGTTAACCATCTATTTGTTTTATTCAATTAGCTTTACACCTTTTATCTTTTAATTTCATTAATTTCATTGGACATCACTTAGCTCTCTTATTAGGCAAGAAAGTAAATAGAAACAACCAAATTACACATTAACTTTCTAAGTTTGGGGAGTCTAAGATTTGTGGGGGGTTGGCTCTTTTTTGATAGCTCTCAAATAAACTGAACAATCCAACCCCTTTCCTGCTGTCCTTCTCAGGAAGCATTTTCACATATCATAGTGTTTTCATATCACTGGACTGGAACTTTTATTTTCTGATGACTTTTTCAGTGAGGGGTAACCAGAACTGAACACAATATCCTAGGTGTAATATTGGATGTATATAATGGTATTATAATATTTCCAGTATCCTGTAGACAAATAGACAAAATGGATGACTGGGTGAATGCAACAGTATTTAGTAGGATTGTTAAGCATCATGATTTTTCTCACATTCAGTACATTGCTGATAACTAAGACAAGCATATTATTCCATCTCTGCTAATTACCAAAGTAATTCTTGAACTTTTCTTCCCTTTTTCCACTATTCATACCTGTGATTAAGGTCATGTTATCAGAAAAATAAAAAAAAGTACTGGCATGTTATTACCTATATACAGCTGTGAGATGAACAACTGTGATGATTAAAAAATATCCCAGGCATGATATTTTGAAGTTCAGGTATGATATTTTGTACTTTTTCTGTTTTATCTTTAAGCAAGCTAACAGATACCAGTACAAGAAATAATAAATACTCAAAGAATTTCAGTGGTACTTACTGAACTATAGAGGCTGGGACCTCATGCCTTTGTAATTATTAGAAGTTTAAGCTGGGAAGGTTTAGCTATTATCAAGCAGCCTGGACATAATTTTAAATAAGCGATCAAAAGATTAAATATTCCATGTCCCACTGCTACCTGGATTGTGTAAATCTCAAGAAAAGGGTGAGTTGGTAGCAGAGGTGGGACAAGGTCAAAATGTTCAAATCCAGGTATGATTTCAAGCATGCCGAAGTTTGAAGATGGAGGTGTTTAGATCCAAGGTTTGATTACCCTGTTAAAAAAACGGGACATTTGCAATGCAATACACAGGAGAGCCTGAAATCTCTCTCTCTCTCAGCTGTGCCGGAAGTAGTATAGAAGTGACAGCACTGATAACTTCCTAACAGTGGCAAAGGGAGAACTGACCTGTGGCATAAGAAATATCAGTTGTCCGGTTTCTTTTCAGAGCAAAACTGCATCTTACAGCTTTATACCCCCTCAGGTACGATTCTCTTTCTGTCCTGGAAATTACATACTTTTAGGAGGGACTAGCTTACCGCTGTGATAATTGTGAAGGGCAGTAGATTCAAGTGTTTGTAAAGCAAACAAGTGGTCAAAGGTAAAACATGTAGCACTGCTAGAGAGATGTTTGTAATCTGGTCTCTGAGAACTTAGCTGGGTGACCATCTCTATGAGGTAAACAGTAATGTTGCTCTTTGATCAAAAAAAACAGCCTGTTTCATTCTGCACATTCTGCACAATAAGCCAAAACTGACGGGAAGCCAAGACCTGATAAGAGGCCTGGCGAAATATTGGGAAATACGTTCGTACGATATAAAAGTTAACCAGGAGAAAACTCAGGCACAATGTAGATGGTGTAAGGAATGACATGTCTAAAGTATGTATAGATAAAGAGAATTTATGGCACTGCTATCTGTGGAGAGTATACCACCAGTGAAGCCCTTGGACACATGAATGTGTGATTATGAAGGGCCTGAGGTAGGTCTGCACCCAAACACTCTGACAAAGTACACGTGAGTATCTGTTACATGTTGATATATTGTTGGCTAATTTTACCACTATCTTTAGAGATATTTAAAAATAGACAACCGGTTGTAAATGCAACTGACAGGCCTTTAAAAAACTAACTTACTCATAAAGCTCAATGCGTGCAAGAGGAAAAAACAATACTTGCATGTGCTTTGGAGAAGTTGGTTATGACTGGACAACCAGGTCCTTTTCTGACTACTTATCACTATTGTTTACTTGGTAAATTTCTCTCTGTTTTCTAACCCTACCAAATAAACTCTGCTCTTATTTAGCAGAAATTACATAGACCTAGTGCCTTAAATTGGGGCAATCTTTGTTGGGCACCCCAGGAGGGAGAAGGAAGGTGACCTACCATAAAGGAGATGTAAATGGGAGCTACGCCGTGAATAAAAGAAGTTATTATTTGCCTACCTCAGAGGTTCTGCAAGGAAACCAGCATGGCCGAGGTTGACTCGAGAGAGCTGAATGGCAGAAAAGTGCTAGGCTCAAGTTCTAGGTTCCCGTTCCAAACAGCTCCGAAATGAGGGTGACCCTGGGTCCCATTTTCACTGAGACAGTTTTAATCACCTGTCCCATGCATCCTACTGGTTTAGTCAAATGAACACTTTTGTCTCACTTTCAGAAACCTTCCACTAACCTGCCCAACAGTGTCAGGAGGGAAATTCGCACAGAGGAGGACTGGTAGAGATACCACGACCCTGATCTCCACAGGTTTCTGTCAGGCAGGAGCAGCTTTATCGTAACGTAGCAGCTCTGCCAGTGGAAGAAGCTGCTGAGGGCAATACCCTAAGATCTGTCAACCCGACTGCATACCCTTCTCCAGCCAGTACTTTTCAGGCTGAGGTGACATCCCGCTGGGTGCCTTCCTACAAGAGGGCAGTGGGAACAAGTTTCTGCTACCACCGTCTCCCCCAGGGAAGGAGGCTCTTAGCAGAGTGCCGGGACACCTGCAGCCAACACGTCTTCCTGGGACTCAATGCTTTGCTTTTGCAATATGGCTTTACTGGGTGGGTGGTAGACCTAGGGAGGTGGGTAGGTTTGCTGGCTTTTTTAGGAGCTCACTTAAAAGCTATGGCTGTGTTAGCACAGATAAATTAATACAAATATCAGTGAAAACATGACAATCGGCAATCTGGCAATATAGTTATGACAGTAAAAAGGAAGATTATAAGCAACCAGCTTCACAAATGTTGTGGTAATAGTTCTGCTAACAAGTAAAAATTAGCATACAAGCAAACTACCATATGCCGCATCTCTCCACAGCCCTCTATTAATCCTTCACAGCCCCTTCCAGGCTGTTGAAAGTCACCATTTAATGGGATAACCCTTGAGCAGCTGTCAGAGACTTACCTCACATGAAAATTGTTTGCATGCAGCAGTGCTCAGTTCTGTACTAAGGCACAAAGTGAACCAAGCTACAATGTTATGTTCTTTCTGACTCACCAGATACCATTCAGCGCAATCCTGCAGTGAAGTTGTGTAACTCACTGCCATGTTTCTCAGTCTAGTCTTATGTGCCTGAGACCTCTGCACACATTGCTACATGTAGACTTAGACTAGAGATGTGGGTAATGTGCTGTCACATGGGCCAATATTTCTAGAAAAGTCATAGGGTCATAGAAAAGTAGGGCTGAAGGGGACCTCACAAAGCTATCTAGTTCAGCCTCCTGCACAAGACAGGATCATCTCTGACTAAACCATCCCATCAAGCCACTTCCCTCAATTTGCAAGTGACACTCCCTAGTGTGACATTGGCTTTTTTGCAACAAGAGTACACTGTTGGTTCTCACACACCTTTTGGTTTACTGTAACTCCCAGGTCTCTCTCTGCAGTACTGCAGCCTAACCAATCATTCCCCAGCCTGTATTTGTGCATGAAATTATTCTGTCCCAAAGACAGGACTGTGCTTGTTCTTGTTGAATCTCATTTGAGGTGTCAATTGTCTTTATCAAGTGCGAGAGATCCTTTACTACTGAGAAACTCAGCCTCTCTGAGGATGGTAAGAAACAAACACCTGTGATAAAAGTGAAGATGTTATCCATGTGTTAAGTTAAATTTGGTCAATGATCCAAAAATAAAATAATTTTAATATTGGGTTATAAATGCTGATATTTCTGTGCAGAAGAACCAGGCATAATCTGTAATATTGACAGTAAGGATGGGAAAATACAAACTTACAAAGATGAATGTTGCATTTTGTGACTGTGGTGTTTACAGTATATGTAAGCATATGTATATCTCTTCCAAAACAGCAGCCATTCAAAACTGTATTGCTCTTCAGCATGTAATAAAAATGAATTAAAATGCCAATGTGTAATAAAAGAAATCTGAATTAAAAAAATAAGATTAACTTGGACGATCCTGGGTCCTATTCCTTCACTGGAAATTTCCACCACCTCTTCAAAATAAACTACCAGAATGGCACATGCCCATGGTATAAACTTTCACCTAAGTCTCTTTATGAAGCAGTGAGAGCACTCCCTTTACTCATGACCCAACCATGTGTATACCCAGTCTTCCTCACACACTAGGCCAAATTCAGAACCTATCTCTAGGTCAGTCTAAGCAAAATGACCTAAGTACAGAAGAGATTTATTTTAGTACAACTTACTAAACATTTCCTTCTGGCCCCTTATTTCACTAAAATAGACTCCCTGTAAACTTACATACACTCTTTAGCCTCGCTTCTCAATTAGATTTACTTGGACACATCACCACCTTACAAAGTACCACTGAATTTCTCCCCCAGAGCTGAGTGCAAGAAAA
The DNA here is from genome assembly GCF_052110815.1 of Crocodylus siamensis. Taxonomy (NCBI): domain Eukaryota; kingdom Metazoa; phylum Chordata; order Crocodylia; family Crocodylidae; genus Crocodylus; species Crocodylus siamensis. The sequence goes on along the minus strand of NC_143398.1, from coordinate 26,850,702 downwards.
TGCGCTGATCTAACTCATACATGAAGGTGCTATAAAGAAAGGACTATAACAAGAAAGCAGGGACAAAGAAAGCATAAGGAGCAAGTTAAATAGTATGATATCTTCCTCTGCCTGTTCAGGGTGTGAGTGACAAATAACTGAGACCTCTGCTCAGCTGGGCTCTTCGGGCAAAGGATTCTAAAAGACCCTCAAACTGCAGAATTTTATTGGGTTAAAACTCACGAAAGATAAATAAGCAAAAAATCTGGATTATGGATCTTCACAGTTAACATGGATGCAGCTAGAAAATCAAAGCAGCAGAAAATCAAAACACTGATTCCATAGATAATGGACAATGTTAGAAGTCACATTAGAAGTCTCCCCAGGTTAGTATTATTACATATATTCCTAGACACTCAGTCTCACAGGATCTATATTTGCATTTCTTTTCCACAAAGAATAGATGTGTTTCCACTCCAAGACATTCCACAAGACAAGGAAGAAAATGTTCCTATCGTGGAAATCAATGGAAGCTGAGGGTAGTCAACACACGGCAAGAGACTCAAGCTGAGAATTCTTCAGCCTTCACAGCACAAAATATTCTGAGGTCTTGCGGTCATAAAAGTCAATACCCATCAGAAACAGAGTAACAGGGGCACATTTAAATGAGATGCTTTACTGAGGAGTTGACTAATTAAGTCTGCAGTAAAGTGTCACCATCTACACCATCTATTAGTTTACTGCAGTGCTATTAGGCCACCGTAAATTAATTAACTTCGCTATAGGATAGTACTGCCCAACACAAATACTATCCTACAGTGAAATAGTTATGTCCAGTGAAACGCATATGTAGATGGTGATGGGGCTGGCTGGTGCTACTGTGCAGTGGCTGCTTGCCAGCTAGCCCCACACTGGAACACCCTTGTGCCCTGCCAGCCCCTCTCCAGCAAGCTGAGTTGAGTCAGGCTGACCCCCAGGACTCCCTGCCAGCCAGGACTGCTCTGCACTGACTCAATGTGCTGCAGTCCCAGGTGCATGTGTAAATATAGCACCAGAAGCAATAAATTCTTGCGTGAACTGCACAGGAGTTTATTGCTACGTGCTCATTACATGTGTAGACCAGCCCAGGAGAGATATATTTCATACTATCTGCCCTTTTTAAGGTAGGTATAAAATCATTTGTGTTTGCACATATGAAATTATGTAACATAAGACACCATTAACAACCTTGCTCAGAAACCTGTCTTCTCTAGGATTCTTCTGTACTTGATCCCTCTCACATCAACAAGAGAACTCTGTTCTTGACACTGTTCATGAATAATCCTGGACCAAGGCTGATTCTTTTACACACACTGCGTGTCATCTTATTCCTTTTGCAATTCCCTTTACTTGAGTGGAGCTACTCATATACCAAAAGTTTAATGTGTGGGTGAAATGCTGCAAACCTCCACCACCCTCCCCACCCCACCGCTCCCCAGCTCCCTTCTAAAGTCATTCACAAATTTCCCACAGTGTTCAGTGGAGCTAAAATATCCCTGTGTGTTTATGGGTACCTGAATCCAACTCTAAAAACAAACAAACAACCTGTCAGATCCTTTTACAGTGCAACATATGACAATGAAACTGGAATAAAAATATTAAACTAAATTAAGTCAAATTAAATTAAGTTAAAACAGAAAACCTAGTTTTCTACCCAATGGATTAATGATCTGTTTAATTCAGGATGCAGTTTCTGTACTGAATGCTCCAAAGAAAGGTAAGAACACTGAAGGCCATACAGTGCTGGCCTTTGGGCAGGACTGAAAGCCATAAGTGTACATTTGAAAGGCACAGGGAGTGTTTTTACATGTGCTCCAGGGGTGATGGGTGGGCACTTTAATTCGAACGACTCTGAGGGCCACACCAATTAAGGCTCCCACAGCATCTTGTGTATGAGCATCCCCACGCCTCAAAATGGCAGTGAGGGATCTTGAGGGATCAAGTGCCCCCGCTACCATTTTGAAGTATGGGAACCCTGATTCACAAGATGCAGAGGCTGGCTGGAGCACACTAATTAGAGTGCTGTAATTAAAGCGTGTTGGAGCAGCCTCCCAGCACACCTACAGGCACCAAGGGAACCTGTTTTTTCCATGTATGGTAAATCACCATGGTGCTTCTACACGTGCACTTCACTGGCTAATAATTAGCTCCACAGTAAAGTGTCAATGTCTACACATGCACCTGTATTAGGGCGCAGTAGGTTAATTAATTCTGCCGTAAGATAGCACTGTCCGGGACCAAAACTATCCTATGACAGAGTCATTATGTGCACTGAAAAGCACAAGAGTGCTACAGTGCAGGGCTGGCTGCCAGGTAGCCCCACACTGGAGCATCCTCATACCCCAGCCAGCCCCTCTGCCACCCAACACTGCCACTCAGAACATGGGTCTGACCCCCTCAGACCTTCTGCCAGGCCAGGGCTGCTCCCTCCCAGCTCAACAAACTGCAGCCCAAGATGCACACAATAAACACTGCTCCAGGAGAAATAAACTCTGGTGCAAACTCTGTACTAATTGCACATGTAGATGCACCCCATGTTAATGTTGAATTGTTGATAGTGCAAATTGTAATTTATATTTTTGTGGCATTTTGAAACTGGAGAATATAACAACAATAATCTGAAACAACAACTTTAGCCCTGCTGTAGTTATCAATGATGAAATTTGGGTGTATCATCAGGAAAAACTCCTTTGGCCTTTATTAAGAGTCACAGGATCTTTAATGAGAACAAGTGGTCATGAGCACAGTTAACACTTTTAGGTATAATTTTCACAAGGTTCAGAAATGACTGGACTCTTAGGAGGCACTTTTGAAAACAGGATTTATGGCTCCTATGTTTTTTAAAGGTGTTTGCCATCCAAGAGTACAGGTAGGTGGCAAATGGTTCTTTTGACAACTGTTGCTGCTTGTCCAAAAGCTGGGATTTCCAACACCAGTGTCCCTTTATCACCTAGCTGGGGTGTTGGCTTGGAAATAAGGAGTGTGCTTGCAACGCCTCCATTTCCTATAACATTTAACTATTCCTTTGAGATTCCCTCATCTAAGTCTTACCCTGGCTTTCTCTGTTTAGGAGATTTGGCAGGAGCACAAAGATTGCAACAATATTCTCTGGCTTTTTATTCATCTGCATTTTTGTAGTGACCTCTGCAAACCAATTAAAACAGCTCACCAAACAGTTAAGCAATCCCACAGAAAACTTAAAGAAACCACCTTATCATCCTTATTGAGGATAGGCTCAGTGGTCAAGGCCACAGTGAAATCTTCCTATTCCTGTAAAAGTTAATAGTGGTTAGTTATTAAAACTCCACATATATGATCACATTTTCCACAAGTATATAGGGAAGTACTGGAATGAAGAACAGCAGTAGTGACTTGCATCACCTCTGAAAAACTTTAGGATTGCTTTCTGCCATGAAATTCTTGGCTGCTTTCTTCTAAAGGACTTCACCGAAGATATCAGGTAGGATTCAGACCAACCAGTTCTGAAATGTTATTTAAAGTAATGCCATAAACAAAATGTTTAAGTTGAATATTATTCCTTGAAAAAGCAAAAAGCCTTCCTTATAGAAGCTATTTGTTTCTATGTCAGGATTTTTTCCTAATATATGTTTATGTATGAAAAGTGAAGTATAATTTGCTAATGTACTTACTATTACTTAGGTAAGAAGACTCAGTTAAGAAGTTACCAAATTTCTTTTCCATTAGTATGTAGGAGAGATAAAATTAAAAGAGAAAAAAATGTTTAACAACTTTGTATCTAACAATTTCCAATAACAATATCCATGCAAAATAAGTATGTAGTATCATAGGACAGTAGGGCTGAAAGGGACCTCATGAAGTCATCTAATCCAAGCCCTTGTTCAAGGTAGAATCATCCCTGGCTAAGCCATCTCAGCCATGTGTCTGTCTAACCTTTGCTTGACATTTTCCAGGGGTGCAGAGCCCACAATTTTTCTAGGTAACCTGTTCCAATATTTGATACCCCTCAAAATCCAAAATTTGAGTTTAAATTTCCTTTACTGCTATTTTTACATCCAAGAGATTTTAGTCATGTTGCTTACTGTAGCACTGGTAGGTGTACAGACTCTATAGTAATATCTTTGGGATATGATCCAATAAAGAACAGAAAAGGAACACAGTGGGAACACAGTTAGTACCTGTAAAGACAGGTACTAACTTACTGCACTGTAATTGCCGCTACTGCACATCAGTGCAACTGAATGATCTTTTTGTGATGCTAAAGCGGTGTAGATTAAATCTACTGCGCATTAGTGTATTAGCATGGGTTTTGCCTGCTATGCTAATGTATGGTAGAATTAGTCTACTGCACTCGAAGTGTCTTGTGTAGATGCACCCAATTTTATCACTAGATTGCAAGTTCAAAACAGTTTTGGTCAATAAAGTGAAAGCTGATACCATTTGATAGCTGTAGTGACTTATGTAATGTAGGCCTGTGTTCTCAGTTTAGTTCCCTTTGGACTGTATTTACCAAAGCCACCAACAGAATTAGCACTAATTTTCAATCTCAGAAGGGAGTCCAAGGACTGAGTGGAAGAGACTCTTAGACAAGGTGGGGTAGGAAACTTGCCGCTTCTTGGTACTGAATCTTATTTGTGGATATAAAGAGGAGAGAATTCTTTGGATCATTGTTGTGGCATCTGCCACCTCATTTCAGTTTCTATAAAGTATTTAAAAATATCAGTAAATAGGAAAGTTAATTATTTTTGAGCAACAGTTTTCTAGTCCCCATAGAAATGCAAGTGATCATGGAATGTTATCTGCTTAGACTATAGATAAGCACAAAGTCAAATAAAGCAATAAAGAAACAATGCTGTGTGAGGTGACAGTACTGAATGCAACATACAGAAGAACAACTTGAAAAGAATGGAGACATAATGATGTGGAACTCACTGGTATTCAGTGACATTTACCTTGAAGAATAATAAATCTTCACGTTGCAGAAATATTAAGATATAAGGATAGTACGTGAAAACCTAAAGGACACTAGTCTAAATCTAACCAGAATCAGGGTTAGTGTTGGGTTTTTATTACAAAGAAACTTAACTCTTATGTGATCATTTTAAATAAAATATAGGATGATAAAAGAGTCCTAAAGAAACTTATTTTATGTATCCTGAGCTTGGTAAATTAGTTTACTACTCAGGAAAAACAATAAAAGGGGGACAATAAGGACAGATGGTGCAAAAGGAATTAAAGAAATCTATAGTAAAATCTAAAAGGGAAAATATGCGGGTGTGTCTACATGTTGTCTAGTCACAGGTAATATTTTATTTTTATCTTTCAAAGAGTCAATACAACACATCATGTGTCACATTGCAATACATAAAACTACCGAAGCAGATCTCCAACAATATCCCATCTTACAACATTAAGTTAAAAAAAAGCATATACAGATTCTAACAAATGAGGTAACAAAAATATTTGGTGGGCCAAATTCTAATCTAGAAACAGGTCTAGGCTATGCAAACAGAGGATCAGTGAAGAAAGAATATAATCAACCACATCTCCTACTAAACAGTGCTGGCCTCAGGTCTGAGGCCCTGGTCTAAGCACTCACATACTACAGTGATGGGCAGTAGAATAAATCCCTAATCCTGACAGAGTGGAATCAATTAAAAGACTTCAGTTGCCTTCAACAGGCCTTGAGTCAGGCCCTGGCTGATAGGATGCTCAGTGTCTTGGCATGTAATTGAGGAACATCTTAGGTCTTTTCAAACTGTTACACAAGGGGAACCACAAGGGGAACCACATCTGAATGCAGAGATGATGTGATGATGAGCTAGCATGTGCTCATTCATGATACAACATCCCTGTGACAGCCACAGCAATTGCATGCAGGCATTTAATCAGAAATGTACTTACTGTACCTAAATTCAGTGTAGCAGTGGGAAACAAGGGGAACAAACTTGCACCATGTGACCTGCCAGATCTCTTCACACCAGCAGTGCCCCACTGAACACAGTTTGGGACCCTCTGTTCTTAGGCCAGGAAACTAAGAGTAACTGTCTATTTTCACACAGGCAAAAGAGTAATAATTGGGTACAGCAAGACTCCATTCTAGGACACCTGCTTTCCTAGAACTATAATACACACAATATAATAATAAATATATTTTATTAACTAGTGATGTGGTAACATTTTCTAGATGGCACAGAAGTATTTGGGATAACCAAAACAAGGAAAACAGTGAGGAATTTCAGAGTAACTAAACCAACCTAGAGCACCACAGAGACAGAATCAAACTGACTTCTGAAAAAAATCTATATGGTGGTAATGTACAATGAGAAGGAAGACATAACTTACTTGGTCACAGTGCTGGATTATAAATTCACGATAGCCACTGAGGGAAAAGACCTGAGTATCATTTTAGATAGCTGAGTGACACTTCTGCTTAGTACAAACAAATACATGTAAGGATGTATAAAGGATGGGATAGAAAATAACACTGAAGACCAGACCGTGATGAGCATTACTGCAGGTGCATGGGGAAGAAGCATTCCAGAAGTCATAACAAAAACATCTACTTAAAATAACTGCTATTTTGGTTGTTTTTATTATTGTATAGATCCCCTTATTGAAATATACAGATCCAGAAGTTTGGGTCTGGCTCCAAAATTTTCCAGAGTCCAAGAGGTCTCAACTCTGGGCTTTTGGCATAGACCCTCATCCCTTTTTAGGTAGCTAGGTGAGATTTATTAAGCTCTCAGTCTTCCTTGCAGTGCATAGTGTTCTTCATTTTCAGTGTCACAACAGGAAATTGTTTTACCAGAAAACTAATTCCCCTTGATTAAGACAGCCTTCATTCATAGGCAACTGGCTCATAGATAAGTAAACTTGAAATCAACCTTAACCTTCTGGCTGTCTCTCTATACAAAGTTGTTTTCTTGCCCCAGCAATGTGAGAAGGACAGGAAAGAATTTGTATTTTTTAATCTTCTTTCTTTTGATCTTCAAAGATAGTAATGCTCAGTTGAGAAGTCACTCATCTGTGCACATCCCCTTACATTACCCCTGAGATATTTAAGAAGCTAGTTCTGCTATTTGTTTTCAGGTATTTAGGTGACTAAGGACAAAAAGACACACCTCAACCCAGCATTTCAGGAAAAATGGTTGAACCTGTAGGCAATCAGTATGTTGTGGCCAGACCGGTGTACTCAGAGAATTTATTTGGTGAAGAATATGAAAAAGTACACAGATACCACAAAACCTTTTTGGACCATCTGAGGTTATATTTTCGGTAAGAAGTATTTTTTTGTGTTGTAAATATTGCTGTTAGAAATAGATAGCTTGAGCTGCAATTCTCTGATAGTGTGACCCCCATTTTTACAGTTTCATTCCAGCTATTGTTCTAAAAAGACTTTCATTTAGTTTCTGCTGTTGCTTTTTACAAAGTCCACATCTCCCTTCTGAAGAAAACAAATGTTAACTCACAACATTGAAGACCAAATTCTTTCTTAGTTTAACTCCATTCAGTTCATTTCCCCAGTGGTGCAGCTTCATCCATCCAACTGAACTCAAATCCTTTTAAGTCTTACTACCCCTGTTCTAACTCATGTTGTTAGATTACCATGAGAAAAGACTGTGTCCCCTACCTGTGATGAGAATAGTGTTTGTTTCCTTGGTGTGTAGAAAAGGTCCCCCAGTGTCATCTACAGACCCCAGAAAATGGGGATGTGAGAAAGGAAGGTAATGCACAATTATTGGCTTGAACATTAATGGAAGAAAGAGGCAAAAGATGATTTCAGAACTGCATGAACACCTCTGTGTCATTCCAGTGAAACAAATGAAAATTCATTATTCAAACCCAACATCTACTATTTCAAAATGATTTGAAAACACCATTTTCCTTAAACATCTTCCTGTTGAAGCAGGGAAATAGTGTAGGCAGCTTGTGTCCGTCTTCCTGGGCTCGACTGATGGGCTGGAATCTGTATTCTTATCATTCAGCTTCTCATACCAAGGTTGGGTTTAGCTATAGACAGGCTTAGATTTATATGCTGGATATGACTGAACTGTGGCTTCTCATATCTTTTCAGTTGTTCCTCACAAAAGTGCAAAAGAATTGCTCTAAGCTTGCTTCCAATAGCTTCCTGGTTGCCAGCCTATCGCTTTAAGGAATGGATGCTGAGTGACATTGTCTCTGGGGTCAGCACAGGGCTGGTGGCTGTCCTGCAAGGTAATCTCTATTACATGCTTCTCTTTGGTTTCTCCTAAATTACCATTTAAATCCAGGATTCAAACACCTGTGGACTTCAGGCTATAATATGTGCATAATTTTGCCTTTTTATCCTTTAATTACAGGTCTAGCATTTGCTTTGCTAGCAAATGTTCCCCCAAGCTATGGACTCTATACTGCTTTTTTTCCAGTCATAATCTATTTTTTCTTTGGCACATCAAGACACATCTCAGTTGGTAAGTTAAATCAGATGGCACATTGCTTTGCAGTGATCTCTTTCCCTGTTTATCTGTAGTAACCTGATGTTTAAAGAAATATTGGAAAATGTAACTATATGTTACATAAAGTGCTGTTTAAGAAAGTTTTGTAACATTTTTCAAATATGAAATAAAATTGTGATGGATGAAAAGTGATATGTCACCCTTCCAACATTAACATATTGCTTGGTGTTTGTTAGGTCCCTTCCCTGTTCTGAGCTTGATGGTGGGAGATCTAGTTACCAGGTTAGTCCCTGATGATCTTGGCAACAGCACTTTAACAAACGTGTCATCAATAGATGAACAGAAAGTGATGGTGGCTGCATCCATTACAGTCCTTGCTGGAATTTTCCAGGTTGGTCTCTATCCAGACTCTCTATTTTTCCTTCATTTCTTCCTACTAATAATCATAATGACATATAATTTCCCATGTAACAATCTAACACTTTAACCAGGAACCATCTGGGTCAGCTATTTGAAAGCTTCTGACATTTGGGCTATACACAGCCATATGTCTTATAGCAGAATGGAGCTGTGATGCTAAAGTATAAAAAAATTAAGATCCATATTATAGTACTTTAGAAAGGACCATTGAATTAGAGAGAAAAAAAGCATGATTTATTACTTACCTAGAAAAGAATACTGTAAAATGTTTCACTGGGTGATGATTTCTAATATTTGTTTTTCCATTATGAAGCATTCATAATGTATAAGAAACAGGGGTATACTGAAAATCCTAAGAACAAGGACATTTGCTTTGGAGTTAAAATAAAATGCCCACATTTAAGACCTCCTGTAGCAATGGTTGTTGTACCATTATGCTAACTCTTACAATTTTATAGTAAGACTTGACAATATTGGATGTTTTTCTTAAAGCCCCACATCCTGGATGCCTGTGATTAAGTAACAATCTCAGTTTTCATTAAAAAAGTTTCTAGACGTCTTGGCTCCCAAATCTATTACTTTTTAAAATCTCATTAATTCTAAGCTATACTCATGATTTGTGAGGACTTAACTCATGACTTTTGAATGCTTGGGGCTTGCAATACTGCACTGTTCTGATGACATCAACAAATGATGAGCTCTTTTGTGTTTCAGCTGGTTCTGGGAATACTGCAGGTTGGATTCATAGTGATTTATTTATCTCAGTCATTAATCAGTGGTTTCACGACTGCTGCAGCTATTCATATTGTGGTGTCTCAGCTGAAATTTATGCTGCAGCTAAAAGTCCCTGGATTTGGTGGACCACTTGCATTGATCTACGTGAGTACTTAATGATTGCTAACACCATTGAAACAACAAAAGTGCATTATACTGCAGGTGTGTCTACATGTTGCCGTATGGTAACATTGCTACGGCACCAGGCTTTAGTACTTCTTTTTGGGATATTAAACCATGGCACAGTAACTGCCTGTACTGTGCTGTGCATGTGGCACACAGTTAGATTTTGCTGCTACTTTGCTATAGTGGCACACTAAAATGGGAGAGTGAATCGTTATGGTGAAGTAGCTGCCAGTCATGTGTAGACTTACATGATCACTACGTCGGCATAGTGTGCCATACAGTGAGTAGCACATTGCTACAGTGACGTAGAGCAACGTGTAGACATGCCCTTCATGTAACAAAGTTATACCAACAGACAATAATATAAGAAAACAAGCATGCCAAAAGAAACGTACAAAAAGAAAAAAAATGGAAGTGTTATTAACAAAATGTTGTGATAGTTAGATCTATTATTGAGTTCCCAAGTGAACAAATTATATAACCTTTCCTACAGTATATTAGCATTTCTTTAATAGCTCACTCAACTTTGTTTGAGCACTTAATAATACCTACCTTTCCTTATTAGACTGGAACATATAGTGTAAATCTGTTCAATTTCGGCATAGCTCCCTGAAATCATTTTGGGTAATTAGAAAGTATAAATAAAGAAAAGGAGAAAGGTACAAAGAAAGGAAGGAAAACAGAATTTGTGAATATGTTGTGTGTGTTCAGTTTTTCCCGCTTAACGTCTATCTTCCTGGGATTGGGGTTAGAGGCTTTCACTTTGACGTTATTATTAGGACTCTAACTCAGGTTCGTAATAGCAAAAAACTGTTAGCATCAGGTAGTTTTCTGTTGGATTATATGTGAATAACTTAATGGGTTCTCAGTCAGGTTTCCAGCAGATAGACCAAGTCCTATTGACTGCTGGGCAGCAAGCAAGATGCACCATCTTGTTCCCAGACAGAATCAAGAAGTCATGTTTGAGAGCCACTGAAAAATGCATGCTCTCTGCTATCTATCTGCAATACATACAGAAGTACACTCACCAGAGCTCTCAAGTGATAGCGTTTCAGAAGAACTGAGCTCTACCCATATGTAGATAAACAAATGAGCTAGTTGGACCAGGCCTAAGGCACCTTCCCATGCTTATGGGAAGAACACTGCTAGATATGCCTGTTCTTCTGTTTTGATTCATTTCTCATTCACTCATTGAAAAGGCACAGTGAGCAATACAAAACAAACAAGAAGACTAATCTGAACACCCATTTTGCATATACCAAGATTATACAGATACAACATTCAAATAAGCCCTCCCCACACTTACTTCACATTTTTCACTGTAACTGTGTGAGTGAGAATCCAGTCACACACCTCTGAAACCACGATTGGAGGGACTTTTTATACTGGAGGGGGGATCTGGATCAATATTTTTTTTTAATAAAAAAAGCATTTCCTCTTTCTTATGGGCTAAGATTGAGTGAAGGATCAACTGCACTGGCTTAGTACCAGAGCCAAGAAGGATTTAAAATGGCACCATATAGTGGAGGGTGTAGTCTGGTCCAAATGTGGACAAGACTCCCTGTGAGATCCTCATAGTCATCTTCCCACTGGCCAGCTTCCAGTGGGAGGATCTAAGCTAAACACCAATGTTATGGAAACGGGGCACTCCTCCCGAGTTTGCTCCTGTGGTTACTGGCTGAGGACAAGTGAAACTTGGGGGCATCTGAACCCCAAGCCTCTAGGCTTGGACCTGTAGGATGCCTGACAATGGATTTAGAAGTATCTGAAATTTATATATATAAACCCTCCTGAAACCCTTCCCCCCAGGGGTTCCCTTCTTCTTGCCCAGGCCTCAAAACGTTTTAATCTGCCCCTGGCCCTAGCTAAAGAAATAATTAATGAAAAACAGATATATGTTTTCCTTTTTGAAAGACTAATGTCTACTGAGCCAAGCTAATACAGCATATTTCAAAAGCTCTATATTTCTTCTTAATTAATGTAGACTCTAAAGAGCATATTTGAGCAGATTGAGAAAACAAACATTGCAGACCTCGTCACATCACTCATTATCCTAGTCATCGTGTTTGTGGTGAAAGAAATAAATGAACGATTCAAAGCCAAGCTACCAGCACCCATTCCAATTGAACTCATTGTGGTAAGGATTTTTTTTACCTTTTATTTGTAAGTGTAGTGCAATGAGAGTGACACTGAGGCACAGTTTTCACTATTACTTCTACATGACAGAGTGACAAATTTTGCCTTTCCACTCTGACAAAAATATTAAATAAGTTTCATGCAGGTGGATGGAGTTATCATTATATGCTTTCAGTTTCATTATTTTCTAATTTAATACATGGTTATAGATTATATTATTATTCATAAAGCACTTTATATGTGATTTAGCTGTGATATCAGATATTTCCCTCATAATAAAACAGGCCAGAATTCCATTAGGGTCACACTGCATACCAATGCTTCTCCAACCCCCAGGATTTTCACAAAGTACATCAAGAAATATCGCAAATCATATAATCACAGAAACACAGGGACCTCAAGGATCATCTATTCCAAGCCCCTGAATGAATGCAGAGAATGTTATGACAATTTTAGAGCAATGAAAACACAGTTTCCAGAATAACTTTGAGTGGTCTGGACCTTCAATGCAAGGTCAAATGCAGCAACTGCATTACTAGTTTTAGTAACTGCACCCTTACATGTACTGACAGGTGCCCTCTCCCCTTATCTCATTGCCCTGTTTCCTGCACTTCTTCCTTTTATGATCAAGTTCCAATATTTCTATCAAACAGGAGAGATAGACTTATCATTGCTGATAATTTAATGTGAAATCTCACTTTTCTAGAAAATGTAAGGAGCCTGCAAACAGGTTTTTTTTTTACTTTGAATAAGTGGTCATCAACCTGAAAGGATGGAGGAACACTGTTGTGGACTAGCATAGTATTTTTTACATAGGGGTTGTTATCCAATAGGTTATTATAGGATAACTAGTGAATTGCCTATCAAGAATGACAGCTGGCGGGGACAGAGTGCCACCATGATGGTAGGGATGGAGGGGACGGGGGCAGTGAGGCCAGCACTGCACCACTACCACCCCATGCTGCCACCACCTTCAAGGAGCAGGGATGGGGATGGGGGCAAGGCCAGCAGTGGTAGCCTCACCCCCCTGCTTGTCCCCTCGGATCCCACCATCATTCTCCCCCCACCACACTCTGCCTCCGGCTCTGCAGAACCCCCCCGACGCCCCGCTCCATCCCCTCCATCCCCACCATCATGGTGGTGCTTCATCCCCACCATCATTCTTGGTGGGCAATTTGCCCCATGCACAGCACTGGCTGGAGCTACACCCCACTGGGACCCTCGCCACCCAAGAGCATTACAGACAAACACACACACAGACACACACACACATGAACTAAGCCCTTTATATGTATGTAATGATACGATACTCAGATTATTATACTCAGATTTGGGGAGGGGGGGGGACAATCCTTCACTAATGGAAATATTCAAAGGAATGTCGGGGCAGGGCGGGTGCTGGGCACAAGACTTAACTATAACATCTAGGGGCATGTGTAGATGAAACGGGGGCCCTAAATTGAAGTGGTGGGTTTTAAAAAACACAGCTTGAATTTAGGGCCAATTAAACCCCCATGTCATGCACACATCCTGTTACTTATCTGCCTCTCCGGCAGGGAGGGCAGGGCGAGCTGCCAGCAGGCAGAGTGGTCTGTGGGCTGCAGGGGGGCTGGTGCTTCCTGCCTACAGGCACCTGGCTCGGGTGGTCCTGGGGGATACCGCAGCTGTGGAGGAAAGCATTGGGCCCCCATGCAGCTCAGGCAGGCAGGCAGGCCCCAGAGCGGGGGGGTGGGGAAGATCAGGCTCTCTACTTTGCTTGGGTGAAGCCGGCTTTCCTGAGCCGCTGCCAGGCTGCATGCAGGGCTTCCTGCAGAGCCATGGAGCTACATGGAGCCTGATGTTTTGCTCCACAGCTGTAGGGGCAGCAAACTAAAACTCCTCAAAGGAGTTTTTGTTTGCTGCACCCCAAGTCATTTAAGGCACATTACGCTGCTGAATTTCCTACAGCAGCTGGGATTAACATGCAATACACCACCAAGGCATGTAAACACTGACACCATTAAAGTGGTGCAAAAGCATTTAGCCTGCTTTAAAGTGTTGTGTGCACATGCCCCTCGTTTTGTCTACACACGGCCTAGAGCACCCAGTTTAGGGAGCCTAATTTTGCCACCAGTGAGGTCATTAGAAAACATCTTAGAGAAGCCATGTTTCTTATAGAAATGGGAAAAGAGTTTTGATCAGTGGGTGCTTCTTTGCTTTCTTATTTGCAAGTTCCTAATATCAGTTATCTTATTATCTTACAGACAGTCATAGCAGCAGGTATATCCTATGCCTGCAATTTCAAAGACAAATTTAAAGTAGATGTTGTTGGAAAATTAGAACAAGGGTAAGTGTAATTTTTAGTTATCCCAATGCAGTGAATGTCCTTCCCAAATAGGTTCTTTAATGCCAAATTCATTTATCTCTACTTCCTGATTAAATAAAATACACTTATATAAATTCCATTCTCTGCGAAGTTAGGTAAATATTTTGCATTTAACCAACATCCCAGCTTTCAGAGGAATAACTTCAACAGATAAAAACTATTATAAAGCACCTGCTTGGTGATAAGCAGTTTGGGCTGAATCCAGGTTGGTTTCAGAGGCACCTACATTTCAAAGAACTTGATTCAGTAGGTATGTTGTAAGCAAACCGTATCTCTATCAGCAGCATTGAATTCAGAGAACACATAATGTTAGCATCCACCTTTTGCCCAAGAACTTGGAGGTTAAAGCACACACCCAGGAAGTGGGAGACCTAGGTCTCCCATGCCTGCTGGGGAGGAGGCATGCCACTCTTCCAGTTGAAGCTGGGCTGCTGAGTTACTGAACAGCCAAGAATGCCAAAGGGATGGGACCAGAAGGAACATGATCTGTAGATTAGTGGTCTTTTCCATACAGTAACTATGGCAATGATATCCAGGAGCCAAACAGCTGTTTTAAAACAAAACAGAATTTTCTTAAATCAAAAGAACTTAAGAAGGAAAACAGATCTTAAAAAACATTAGTCTATATGCACACCTGCTTCTCCTAGAGCTTCTTGTTTCCTAGAACTAGAGGATCATCCAACTTCTTTAGACTCCTTCCACAGTATTTCTCTCTCTCTCTTTCTCAATCTTTCCTCTCAACAACTGACCTCAAAGATGGCTTTTTAATGACTTATAAATTGTTGATATCTTAGGGCATCTTTACATATGCTCCAGGGGTGGGGTGTTTTAATTAGAGTGGCTCTTGGGATCTACTCAATTAAAGTGCCCATAGCACCACATGTATTCAGCATCCAGTGCTTCAGAATGACAGCAGGGGTGCTTTAACTAATGCTCATTCAACAAGCTTTAAAGTGCCCATCCCCTACACCATTTTGAAGCATAGGGATGCTGAATAGACAAGATGCTGAGGCTGCTGAAGTGTGCTAATTAGCATGCTCCAGTAGACTTAATTAATCGAGTCTGTTCTGACACGCTGTAATTACAGCACATCAGAGCAGACATCCCACATGTCTACGGGTACCCTTATATCCCAGCATGTTGGGCAATCTCTGTCTCTTCAGCTTGGAGGGTGGGAACATATTATTGTCCTGTTATTGAATGTGACTTGCAAAAGTTCCTGCCTAAAGGCCATGGAGCAGCAAGTATAATTAAGGTCCCTGGTGGATAATCTCCAAGACTGATATTCCATAGTAAATATTTACTGAACTATCTATAGCTTCTAAATGCAACCCAATCCACACCAGCTAAGAAGACCTGTGCAAGGCACTTAGCAGTAAGTAAGCTTTTTACTCAGAGCATAAATAATATGCACCTTACCAAAAATAGCAAAAAATCTGACACCTGTCAGGATTTGCCCAGGTGAATTGCGAACTGAGATGATTACAGAAAAGGCCCAAGTTATGAAGTCAAAATCATGAGCCAAACTTCCATAAAGTTCAGTAGTGTTCAGATCCAGGATTATACTTTGATCATTTCTCAACATAGAAGTGTATGGACAAGACAGCACAAGAGGTGGACTATCCCCCAGTGCAATAGATGAGTAACTTACTGTAATGCCTTCTTAAGTACCCCCTCAAGGGACAGCTCTCAGCTTCTGTTTCTTTTACAGATTTCAAGCTCCTGTTGCACCTGATATAAATGTTTTCCAAAGCTCTGTGGGTGATGGTTTTTCCATTGCAATTGTTGGATTTGCTATAGCCTTTTCAGTGGCTAAAGTATACTCCATCAAGCATGATTACCTAATAGATGGTAACCAGGTAAGTAAGAAAATTTTAAAACGGTTTAATTTAATAAACTGGAAGTGAAAGTAACATTAGAAATGTTTTGCCTTGTGAACAATCTTAATGAACTATTTAAAAAAAATCTGTATTATTTTGCTAGGAATTAATTGCCTTTGGACTGAGTAACATCGTTGGTGGATCATTCAAAGGATTTGCTGCAAGCACCTCACTGTCAAGAACAGGTGTGCAGGAGAGTACAGGAGGAAAAACACAGGTATCAAAAATCCAAGATCTTGACAGAGTTTGGTGTATTAAAGCTGCCTGCTCGGGTCATATTCAGGTGTTGTGTTTCTACCAGGAGAATTGTTGCTCTATCAATAGAAACTATGAGCATACAAGTATTAATTCAATTTTGCCTGGGGGAAATATGCCCCCACCAGGAAAAAGATCTTCTAGGCCGATACCTGGAAGATTTCTGCTGCATGAGAAACTCTCCAGTCCAGTCTGGGAGAAAAGTGGAACAGTCACACTCTGCTCCCCACCTGCTCCCTAGAACAGGGTCTACTGGTCCAGGGAATGGGTGGAGGGGCCAAGAGAATGGAGCAACCCCTGCTTCCCATGCCTTTCCAGTCCAGGCTCACCCCCATCTGGGGAAGGCAGGGAGAACAGAGGAGAGGGGCAGATGTAGGCTCAATGCTGTATGCTCCCTGTCCAACAGGATTTCTAGCAGTAGAAATTTCTCAGTGCTACAAATGAATGCCTGTTCAAGGCTTCTAGCAGCACAAAATGCTCTAGGATAGGAATTTACGGTGGGAACCTTTTTTTGTTCAGATTGCTGGTTTTCTGTCAGCCATCATTGTCATGATTGTGATCCTGGCCATTGGATTTCTCCTGGAGCCACTGCAGAAGGTACTCCTTTATTTGGCATAGAATTTTTCAGTATTTCTTAAAGACCCAGTGTAGCTATGGTTGGAGTCAATGGGAATGTTGGTACCAGTTTCAGCAGTAGCAGGCTTGGGCTAAGCTCATGTAGAGCCCTATCCTGTTAAATTCCACAGATTTTCTCCACAAAAGATGCACCTGCAAGGAACATAGGATCACTGGATCATAGGAAAGTATGACTGTCATTGACCTAGAGCTTGATCCACAACTGTACCTTAGGTGCTACAAGCCTGAGCACTGCAGTGCCTAACTGTGAAGTGCCTGGCTGCTGAATGGAATCCCCAGTCCTGCAGCACTCCCTGTACACGGTATGCAGAGAGGATCCACAAAAGCCGAGGGCTAGGAAGGAAGCTGTCTAAGCTATCCAGTAGGAAATGGCAAGAAGAGGGGTGCGTTCTACACACTGCCCTTCTCTGAGGCTTAGACATCCAAATCTGGATGGTTTGAACCGATATCTCATACCTTGAAGGGGAATGCCCAAACCGATAGGCTGTGGTGGTAGGCCTCCCAAATGGGCGGGACTCCTCTTCTGATGCATGCTATGCTTCTATTAACATTTGTCTTTGCATTATAACATTCAGCATTGTTTTTTTCTTGTCTTGAAAATTCTACGTGTGCTTTGTTTTCTAACAGTCAGTCCTTGCGGCTTTGGCTCTTGGCAATTTAAAGGGGATGCTGATGCAGTTCCGAGAAGTGGGCATTTTATGGAGGAAGGACAGATATGATTGTGTAAGTGGGAACTAATATGCGTTTAAAGATAAAATGCTATTGCAGTCATTTATTTTACAGATTCTTTTATAGCTTCTATTTGTTTTTTAACCTGCTTTGCATATACTATTGATCTGCTTTGTCTGTGTTCATATAATTGTTTGAGGGTTCTTTAGAGGCTCATGCTTTTATCTTATTTCTCTCTTTTTATGCTTCTCCTCACTTTCATTTTTGCCCAAACAGATCTCTCCTTTAAAAAAATTCCACCTTTCAAGTTCAAGTATGACAGAGACTAACTAGTTTAGGCAGGTATGACATTTTATAGGCAACAACCTATAACATGCCTTTCTGAACCAGTGAGTGGCTAAGGTGCCACTCTGCCCTTCCTTCTGCACAACTTCAGACTTACAGGTAACTATCTCTGTACTCATAGAAGGTCAAATGTGAAAAGCAGTCAGAAAATTAATGAATATATACAAATTTATGAACATATTCTCTCTTTAGAATGTGGATATATCTGCCATTACAACCATTGATAGTTACAAAAATAAATCAAGTAAAGAACATCACTTTACATTACAGCAGGGGTACTAACCTGTGGCACATGTGCCACAAGTGGCACAGACAGCTTATGTAGCAGCACACAGTAGATCAGGGAGGGAGCAGGGAGCATGGGTAGATAGGGCAAGGATCACAAAGCAAAGTATCAAATTGAGCAGGGAGCACAGGAAGGAAACAGAAGACAGAGCAGCAACTCAAGTAGGGGGCACAAGGCTGGGAGCAGAAAGTAGAGGAGCAGATTCGGCAGGGGAAGGGGATTGGAGTGGCACCTGGGGAGGGTACAGAGCTAATGTGAGGTATGCCAGCCAAAAAAGTTGTCCCCCACTGGCTAACAGTATAGCTTGGGGGTTACCTGTACTGATATAGCCATGGAGCATCCTTGTCCAGTAAACAGGGTCCACTGCTGGGAACTGGAAGATCTAGCTTGCATCCTTAACCCTGATTTTTTGTGTTACTTAACTGCTCTGGGCCCCAGCTTCCCAATCTGAAAAATGGGGATAATGATACTTATCTACCAACCATGTGGCAGTGTTCCACTAGTATGAAACACTGTGCTATGGACAAACATTATTATTATCATTATTATTAGTGTTATTATTGTTACTATTACTATCATCATTGCCATCATCATCAGTAACATTATTATGTTAATAATAAAATGTTGTTGCATACTAATACTGCATTGTATTACTATATTATAACAATGCAATTATAATAATGACACTGATAGTATTATTAATATATAATAATTATAAGAACACTTCCTCTTTTCCATTAAATGTCTAAGATGTATTTACAAATATTATATTTGCCAGTACCATGATTTACATTTTATCTTGCTCTTTTGGTAGATTTTAAAGAAAATTCAACTAGTTAGAAGCACTTTTTAATATACCTTTTTTAATCCCTACTGTTTATACTGGACTTTTCAAAATAGCTGGAATTAGGAGTAAAGTGGACAAGATTGTCTGTTTCATGTCTGGTATTTATAGCAAGCTGATGAGAACAGTTGAGTCTGCACAAAATAGCCAGCACACTAACCACAGCTGAAACGATGCCTTTATTGTTAACATCTAAGAGGCTGGCATATGTCTAGCACTATTTGCCTGATATAACTAGTTATCCAAGTTGGTCATGGATTCCTTAAGTCAGGGTTGGGCAAAATACTGCCCACAGGCCAGATCTGGCCCAGCAACTGATTGAATCTGGCCTGCGGATAGGTGCCCACCAATTGATTGTATCCAGCCTATGGCTGCCCCCTGTTGCTCTGCATGTGGCTGAATCCTGCCTGCTCCCACTCAAAGAAGCCTATGCCACGCTCCCACCTGCACCCACCAGACAGAGTACAGTTTCCCGATGGGACGGCAGCCACCCAGGTACTGCTCAGGTCTTCCTGCTTCTAACACCTCCACCTCCACCTCCTCTTGCCCCTGCTACACAGCTCCAGGCAGCAGGTAGCTTGGGGAAGTGGCAGCAGCCATGGGGATGCACACCAGGCACCATGTGCCCACCCAGGCAGAGGGGAAATGGCAGCCAGGAGGCTCCTGCCCCAGTGCGCAGGGCTTCAGCTCCTGGCCACCTTCCACCCACTCGGCTACCTGGTGTAATGAGCAGCGACCTGCAGGTGGCTGAGCGCTTGTAAGGTGGCCTGGAGCTGAAGTGTTGCGCACTGGGGCAGGAGCCACCCAGATGCAGCTTCCGCTCCTGCCTAGCTTGCCATGTGTGCCCAGCACACATCCCCATAGTCACCGTTGCTCCCCTGCACTACCTGCTGCGCAGAGCATCATAACAGAGGCAGGAGGAAAAGGAGCTGCTGGAGGCAAAGGAAGCTAAGTAGTACCCAGGCAGCTGCAACCACACCAGTAACAGGCCTGCTGGGACGCTATGCATGCTGGCCAGGGCCAAGGCTGGGGCCAGGGTTGGGTGCAGGTGAGAGCATGGTGTAGGCTGCCCTGAGTGGGCGTAAGCAGGGCTCAGCCCCATGCAGAGCACTGCAGGTGCAGCCACGGGCTGGATGAGTGGGGTAGGGATGGACCATACCTGCACTTCCTGGGCAAGCTTTGCTGCATGTACGCCCTGCCTGCCCCACACTTTCTAGCCCTGGCCAGCTCTCATGACCTAGTGCACAGGCAGCCCCCCCACCACACACTCACACATCTACCCCCCGCACACACGCCTGCCCTCCGCACACACTCAAATCCCCACCCCCTCCACACACACCCCACATCCCCCAAAACCGCTCCCCCCATCTCCCACCCCACACATGGTATACAAGAGTAAGACTTTATTTTGAGCTATTATGGAATCACCTCTATATATATTACTCAAAAAACCATAAATTAGGACAAAATTATTTTTTAATAAAATAAAAATATGTTATAATGGATGTTTGAGTTTTAGTGTATGATTTGTTTTTATCTACAATTTGTTAAAATGATATCTTCTGAAAGATTTTATGTGTGCGGCCCTTGACAGCTCACCAAAACAATATGTGGCCCACCAGCCAAAATAATAGCCCACCCCCGCCTTAAGTGATAGAGACTCTACAAGCACTTCATACCAATTGCAGGTAGACCTTAGCATCATTAAAAAGATTCTCCAGTATTAACTAAGAAATCTTCCCATTACCCCTTGGTGATGCTTGGCAAGCTAAACCATGTGTGCTCTGCAGGTGAGGAAAAAAGATTAAGCAGCTTGCTCAAGAGCTCAGGAACACCTCAGGCCTATGATTTGCGGTTCCTGAACCCCAGTCTGGGGTCATGCTTCTGCTTTTCATGGATGATAACATCTGATATCGTGTTTGTTCTTTACAGATGATATGGCTTGTGACTTTCGTAGCTGCTATTCTACTAGGGCTCGATCTTGGACTAGCAGCTGCTGTTGGATTTGAACTTCTGACTGTCGTATTCCGCACACAGTTGTGAGTAATGGTTGAATATAAAGTTAAACCCTATTCAAATATTGTGCTGGAAATAAACTCAATCAGGCCTGCAATTTTGTACTCCAAATAAATTCCTAGTAGACATGATAGGATAGAGATGTCCATGCTATCTCTGGGAACGTCAGTTGGGTTTTTAGATGGCTATGTAATAGCATTTGCATCCACAGCTGATTTAAGCCACAAATTGAAGGACACACGTAGAAATGAAACTGAAGATCTCATGAAAACACTTGGCCTATGCTGTTCACAGAGAACAAAGAAATTAGAGTATACATGTGTTAAACAGTATAAAGTATACATGTGTTAAATGGGAACAGCGTATTTTGCCCCCACTTAATGAGAAAAATAATTTGCATACTCACCTCAGTATTTTTATAGGTCTCATTAGAAGGCTGGACTGGGAGTCCACTGGGCAGCAGTTACTCATAATTCCCATCAAAGAACAAAGCCAACAAGATCAATCTGACGCTGCAGTGGGACAATAGAAGCTCATTACCTATATAAGAGCTAGGTTTTATTATGATTGCTGCTGCTGCTACTTGTGTGAGTAACCACTCAGCAGCACGAATAAAGAGTTCCCAGTCTAACTCATAATAAATTTCAGCCTCTGTCAGGATAGTTTTTCCCTGCCATTTGAATTAATTCTTCGTGGCTAATTTCTCTCTTAGTGTGAACGGCCTTTAAATAGACTCCACAAACAATACAGTTATCTTCAGTCCTAAGCGTGATTTATTTTATCAGAAATTAGGGCTGTATAGCTTTCACAGAGTAAGATAAGCTTATTAGCGCAGCAATAATTGTTCATTTGATAAGGTTTGGCATAATGCATCAGTATCTTTTATATTCATTTGCAGTCCAAATTGCACTCTTTTGGCTAATGTGGGAAGAAGCAACATCTACAAAAACAGAAAGGATTATGCAGATGTAAGAGCTTCTACATTATTTACATTGACTGTTGCAGGTCTGTAAAACAGTGCTTGTAAGTAATACCTTTCTTTTATTGTGTAGATATATGAACCAGATGGAGTGAAGATTTTCAGATGTTCTGCCCCAGTCTTCTTTGCTAATATGGAGTACTTCAAGGACAAGCTTATAAAAGCTGTAAGTTTTTTGCTGCCTGTCACTTCACAATTATTTTGATTGCAAATGAATGAATGAAATAATAAAGATAAATAACACTTACTAATAATTAATTTGCATATACAGAATATAATTCAAAGAGCTCAAAGAATTAAAATTCTAATTTGTACCCATGTGTCCATGAGAGAGGGAATGAGCCTACTACTGTTCTACTGTCATTACATACTTTTAAAAAGTCTTTAAAAAAAGCATCACAGAGAAGATTCAAAGAGATGCTGTCATAAATATTTTCCTGCAATAGTAACCCAAGAAGTGCTAGGCTGTCTCTGGACAAGGAGGAAGATGAATGTCTTTGTCCCAAAGATCTGACAATCCTAAAAGACAAGCAGCAAAACAGCTAGGTGAAAATATGTCGGCAAAGAGATCAGGGAATGATAGCCTGCAGGGATTTTACCAGTTTGGCTCTGGGGATGTTCTTTTAACTGAATTCAGCTCCCTCTGTGGTCTACCCTTGATGATGATCACTCACTGTTATTGGTTAGGCCTTCACAGACACCCAGAGATTTCCCATGTCCTTCTTCCTCTCACTTGCAGTATTATCCCATCTTTGACTACTGCCTATGTAGGCACTAGGCAGGTATGCCGCACTCTCCATCATAGTTTATGTGCTAGGTCACAATATAGTAGTGGAGAGATCACAGCGTGGGCTTCAGCAAGGGTCTGCCAGCCAAGTACAAGCCAGCTAAGGACCCACAGCATATACTTGGGTTATTAGCCTGTGCTGAAGTCTGCACTGCCCCCCTCTTCTCTGCTAGCAGGGCCATGCCAGCGTGTGCTACAATCATACTTTTATCTGGCTGTACAAGCTTACCCACTAAGAAAAGAGGTGCTTGCATAGCACAAAGATAACAGCACAACAGAGGGAACACAGAGCCCAACCTCCAGTCGCCATGAACATGGTCCAAAGTCTGCTGAAGTCCTGAATCCTTCCACTGACTTCAAGGAGTTTGTCACTGAGTCCTTTATCCATCCATTAAATCGAATGGCACTGCTCATGGCTGTGAGGCAAGGAAGTTTTGCTGTAGACAACAAGCAGATCCCGTGGGCTAGATTCTGATCCCAGTCACTCACCTAATCCAAAGTAATTCAGATACAATTGATGAGAGCACAATAACAGGTGGAACTACTGCAGAGAGACACCAGCATAACCGAGATAAGAATCCAGCTCAGAAAGGGAATTTCCAAAAGACTGATGTCATTTGCCTGAAAGCAACTAAACTGCTCTCTCAAGAAAGCCGTGCACATGATGTGTGATTCATAGAGTCAATTATCTAAAGGACATTGTTTGCTTGCTTGCTTGCTTGCTTGCTTTAATATGGCTCTGTCGCTAGCCAGGAATTTGCTGATAATCTGGCCCCCCTCCCTCCCCCTACAGCCCCTTTTAGACTAACATCAAGTTTTCCCTTCTCCATGCAAAAGAATCCAGAGAGTTCATCAAGCTGTAATTTTGCAGGTTGGCTTTAATCCATTGAGGGTATTGAGGAAACGCAATAAAGCTCTGAGGAAAATCCGAAAGATGCTGAAGAAAGGAGAACTACAAGTAACCCCTGTAAGTGTGTTGACTTGAAAGGTTGGAAAGAGACAAACTACAAGAAAGGATTTAAAAGCTCCTCTAGTAATTAGGCACCCCAGTTTCACTTTGAGTTAAGTGAGAGCTGGTTGCTTTCCCCATGTCAATGCCAATGAGGACAGGTTAAGCATTTCCCCATATTGCCATGGCGTAAGCTAAATATAATCTTCAAAAATAAGCTTTTTTAAATATAAGCCCTGGTCCCTGTCCTACAGCTTAATGCACGCGTCTTTTCTTCAGTGAGTCTTCCTTGCACTCACATTTCAAGATCAGATCCCAAAGAGGTAAAGGCTTGATATGTAGCTAACTTTGGGATTGCAGCTCATACATAGTTTTCTTCAAGTAAACCACTTCCATAATTTTCATGGACCATCCAGAGCCTGCCCAAGTTGAAGGGAGTCTCCAGACCCTGATGAAATAAACGTGCAAAACAAAATACAAAGCGATTGGTTGAAAATAGAAATGTACAAACTGTAGGGGAGAAGGAAACCCTTTCAATACAAAGCATGGGTAGAACATGATCCATTCATTTAGTGCTTCGTCCCTTCAGTACCACAGTGTTGTATATAAGTGTATGCACCAGATGTACTTCTAACCCTGGACAATAGCTTAGGCTATAATGCTAATTCTAGACATTTTTCTTTGACACAGAAAGGCTTTATTTGGACAGTTAATGGTATCCCTGAGTCTGATGAAGAATTAGATAACAACAAAATAGAGGAACTGGACCAGCCCACTAACATGGCAGATTTGCCCATGCAAATTGACTGGAACTCCGACCTTCCTCCCAACATCAGAGTGCCCAGGATTGACATCCACAGCATCATTCTTGATTTTTCAGCAGTAACATTTCTTGATGTTTCTGCCATGAGAGTCCTCCAACAGGTAACAATTAGCTTTCATGAAACAACTAGTCAGTAGTTACAGATGAAAAAAGTGCAAAGATAATGTCATTCATCAAGATGTGCATCTATGAGCATAAGAATAGATCGCATACAGATTTAAGCCTAGAGCCTCAAAATCTCATTCACATTGACTTCAAAGGCTAGAACTGATAGAAAATGTTCCACTGAAACTGTTTTTCAATAGAAAATTAGGTTTTCAGCATAATGAAATAGTGCATGGAAAGTATGTGCTTTCCTTGTAAAAAGCTTTCAGTTAAACTGAAAATCCTGGACATAGCAATAAAAATAGTAATAAAAACATTTTTTTTCTTTTGTCTAAATTTTCCAAGAAAATGTAACTGTGTGGCGATGTGCTAGACCATATGTAACACATAGAACATGGTCTGGGGTTCTGAGCTCGGGCTAAGAATCTGGCTCCTACTTCTGCTGCTGCCACAAATGTGACAAGTGACCTTGGGCAAGGTTTAGTTCAACTTTGCAAATATCAGTGCCTGCAGATAGACTTCTTAAAACCTTAATTTGGGACCCAAATCTAGTAGTGTTACTGTCATGGGAGCTGAGTGCCCACAGTTTCTATTATCTTCAGTAGAAGTTATGGCTGTTTGGTATTATGGGCATGTCTACACCACTTTCAGCCAAACTTGAGTGCTGCACTGAAGCACAGAACACCTGTCCTCCATGTGCTACACACTAAAAAAAATGCAGTACAGCTGCTGTTTGGAAAATATTCAACACTATCCCTGGGCTCTCTGTCGCAGTGCTGCTTAGTGGCAAGCACACAATGATGCCCAGTGGTGGCTACGTTATACTTTTTCAGCATTAGACGTGTATACAACAGGAGCGAGCAGCTGCTTCATGGAACAGCTCAGAGTGGCAGAGTCTCTGTATTTTTTTAAATTCTGTCTTTAACCTCTTGAAGTCTCAGTTTCTTCATCTGTAAAGCACTGATATTAATGCTGGACTGAGATATTATCTTCTAAGAAAGATTTTTCTTTGCATCTCTTATTAATGTTATTTAATATCAATCCTTTCCTTAAAATATATAATTATAAACTCTTTCTTAGTGTCGTTTATCCAGGTTTACTCTAAACTCCAGTGTTAGTTTTAGGATTCTATCCTGGTCAGTGAGTCTTCTAGAAGCAGAACCTGAGCCTAAAATCCATTTATTTGCATTCAAAATACAACTGATTTCTTAAAGGTGCTACAGACACCTACTGTATCTAATCACTGTGATTGCTGTTGAGTCCATAACAAAGGAGTTAGTTGCTAATAATGGTCTGCTTTCTATTTCACAGACTTTAAAAGAATTTATCCGGATCGACGTAGACATTTATATTGTGGGAGTACATGGTAAATTCTTCCATTTTGATCCCCCTTGTTTTAAACAACCATTTACCAGTTAAATGTTCACTGGGCCAGAGAGATAGGGAACCTCTTTTTTATACCATACTCATTTCCCACCATACATTAGTACAGAGGATAAATTGTACATGAAAATACTCTTTGACGTTATGCTGCCACACCCAAATTAAACTAACCTTGCAGGGCAAGGCTGACTTTGATTTATACCCAGAAACTGAACTAAACAATCATGAGCCAAAATTAAGATTCTCATTCTGGATGAGGGCAGAGGGAAGGGGAAATGGGATAGCATTGTCTGCATCCACTTTAAATATCCCATGGCCCGTTTTTTCCTGTCACAAAGTCTTGTTCCCGACAGTTTTCTCTATTTTAGATCTTCGCATCTTTCCATCTGATAGGTATTACCAAGAAATCAGATGTATAGAGAGAAATAAAAAATGTCTGTTGCCCGTGCCCCAGCTAGCAATTGCCCAGTTTTAGGACAGCAAACAGAGGCTTAGGCTGTGTTTGCACAAATCTCTCATTGGGGCAGCTGGGAAAAGGAATAATAACCCTCAAGTCATTGTAGAACCCAGTGACTAACTTTGCCCAGACACTACAGCCATAGGGTGCCTGTCTTTGCTGAACTACAGCCATATGAAACTACAGGTTATGTGGACTGGCTACAGCCCATCCACTGTCATGGGAGTATGATGGTGCTTTAAGACCATATGTAGGGACTTTGTGAAGCCCAGACACACAGCTTTTGGCCTCTTCATGACAGCATAAGGCACCACAGGTGCTTTAGGTTGCAGCCTCTAAAAAGAAAAGAGGCAAGATGAACCAAATTCTCTTCTAACCCTCCCGTGGTACAGTCATTGTTTACTCGCCTGCACAGAGCATGCACATGGGTGTGAACTGCTGCCAGTCAGAAGGGAACTGTTTGGTACCCACTTTGTGCTGCAGAAAATGAATGGCAGCATGAGCTGCTAGACAGGGGAGCCTCAGGCCTCATGGTATCTGAACAAGTACATGATGCAGAGCCCTTCTTGGAAAATCCCTGTGCTCTCTTGAAGGACGTGTTGGGGCTCTGAGTTCTTCCTTGCTACTTCCAGGCCTGGCGGTCATTGGTTTATAACTTCCAGGCCTGTAGGTTGCCGATTTGTAACTTGATTCTGTTTCCCTGCAGATGGCTTCCTGGATAAACTGGAAAGATGTGTGTTTTTTGATGAGGAGCTGAAAACCTCTATGTTTTTCCTCACCATTCACGATGCAGTGCTGCACATCCTGATGAAGAGGGACATGGCCACTTCACCAAAATTCCAGCCCATCAAGGTACCGGTTGCTATACTATCCTCTATGCCCATTGGATCAGCACCTTACCATGATCTCAGGTCATTTGTAGAGTTAGTCTCATCTATTCTTGCACAAGCACCCAACAGAGGATGGCCCGGGGTGTTTCACTCAGGAAAGTCTGTGAAGGAAAGCTCTTTTCAAACTGTCATCGTTGGAGAAGGATAGGGGCTAAAAGGCTCGTCATGGGTCAGGGGCATGGCCTTTCAATCTTATGGGGCCACAGCAAAGAGAGCTCTCATTTCTGTAGAGGATCAGCCTATCCAGTGCTCTGTTACTAGCACTCCTCACTAGCTATAGGGACCCTTTTGGATCTCAGGTCCCCCTCATCACGGTTACACTCCAGTAGCATTTGTAGGAGAGCACTGAGGTGTAGTGCTGCTTGCATTCAAGTGTGCCAGGCCTTGGCGACACTCAAAAGTTGCACATAATTGGTTTAGTTCAACTGATCTGAGTTAAACTGATACAGCTTCTTAATCCGAATGCTCCTGGATCAGTCACAGAATTACTAGGATAGATTACACTTAGGTCAGAAGGACTCAGCTCTGTCCCTTCCCTCACATGGACCAGTGGGTGCCAGCCTTTTTGACAGGTGGCCTACAAATTAGCCTCACATTCTTCCCATGTGCCAGATCAATTCCCTTCCCCTGTCCAATCTGCTGCTCTGCTTTCTGCCCTTTTTGCCACTGTGCTGCCTGTCCACTCTCTGATCAGCCACATGCGACACACAGAATCTGTTGGTGCCATTTGTGGCATATGTACCATACGTTGGCCACCCCTGACATGGACACAGCGGACACTGTGGCCAAGATCCTTGGGAGTCACATTTTCTGAGTTCTAGAAGCCAAATCACCTCTAAAATTACCTAAAAAGAGAAAGGCACAGAGCATAACTTCCTAACCCAGACACCTCTGTTTACTATAGGAGAAGGGAAGCTACGATCACTATATCATCAACACAGCTGGAGAATTACGTAGCCGGGAACACACAGTGAGTCATTCACTTCTGTTTTTACTGTTTAACACATTTCTGCCTGAATTCAAGCACCAGTGAAAGGCACCTTCCCCACCCCCTGACAGTTCAGGGACTCACCTCACACTGGATCTCATTATATGCTGGAGGAGCATGGGAGCAGTGCACCTAGTGGTCACAGCCATCAAAAGGTGCTAGTTCCGGCTTTGATGATGTGGATTTAGTGATCCATTAGAAACCAAACTGAAGCTACCAGCTCACACCATGTGAGCTTCCACCAGGCTTTAAACCCCTGAACACCTGAGCCAGACTTGGACAGCGACCTAAGAGGACAAGCCTCCAACCCTGAACTTCTGCATCTGGCTTGTTTAGAACTGACTTGCAGCCAGTACTTGGTACACTAGTTAGGGCAGGAGTTGGCAACTTTTTCCAGCAGAGACCACAGCAGGAGCTGGGGGGGGCACCAAAATAACACAGCTCATGTCAGAGGTGGACAGGCATTAGGACCCAATCGCTGCTGCTGCTTCTCTCTGCCACTCAGCTGCAGCAGGTGGGGAAACCTCGCTCTACTGGGGCCCATGCTGCCTGAGTGTGGTGGGACACAGGCAGCACTCCTCCACTGGAGTCGCAGGCATATGAGCATGATGTGGCTTAGGGGCACTCCCCTCCACTGTCAAATACCACCAAAGCCATGACCCTGTGGGCCAGATCCACAGGCTATATGGGCCGAATCTGGCTTGCAGGCCATAGCTTGCTGGCCCCTTATTTAGGGCAAACCACTACAGTGGTGGGAAGCTATGACCTTGCCCAGGATAAATTATTAAGCATATTCCCTACAGCCAACAGACTGACACAATTCTTCATTGGGAAGAAAGGTCCGTCATTACTAGCTCCACTGCTTTCTCTGCTGACCGCCCACCCCCACCACAACATCTGAGTTGGGCTCTCTGATAGCCATGGGTCAGGAGAAGTTTCCTACTTTGGAGGCAGAGAAAACTTTCCGCCCTGCCTGCAGGAAATGAGAGGCTCTCCCCTGGGGTCTGCTGAACCTCCTGGTCAGAGGCCTCTCCCTTCCACTGCTTGCTACCATTTTTATAGAGGAAAAGACTAATGATGGGCCTGCACACTTCTGAACTGAGACAGACTTCTTTTTGGAGTGAGTCAGGTGACATGGTTAGTGAGCACATTTCCCTGTGGTGTTATTCTCACAGTTTCATGTGCCAAACACAGGGATGATATATTTCTTTGGCTTACAGTGATGTTAAAACACAAGAAACGGGACAAGAAAAAATTTATTAATTGGTGAAATGTGAAAATATTGGTTAATACCCCGGCTGGATTATTTTTAGCTGTCACTTGCCATGCCCTGCAATTATATTGTACAATATACAAAAGCCATGCTGGACATTTGTCATGCACTTGTACAGTTCTGTTCATGTGAACCCCTAAGTGGACCATGGACTCAGGTGATGGGGCACAACTGTAATTCTTGTAGGAAAGTAGCACTGTGATGACAGCCTTTGGTTGCAAGGGAGAGAAAGAGAAATATCCTGAGCAGACTGAGCCCCCAAATCAGCCAGAGTGGAACAAATGGGCTAGTCTGGAACATAAAACCCTTCTGACCTCCCAAAACTGGAAAAAAATCTTTCTGTACAGTTTACAAAGGTGCATAAAGAAGCTATTCTGCATCTAGAAATAGTATTTATTTCATTGTTTCTTTTCTACAGTTTCCAGGAGAAACAAAATTCTAATTTTCTAAACATTGGCATCATCCAAACAATAGAATGTCACCTGCAGAAGATGAATAAGGATATATTCGTGTGTGAAGACAACTACAGATATGTTCATACATTGTATGAGGGACTTTACTACACAGGATTATGTTTCAGGGTTTGGAACTGGTTTGTTGTATGCTATATATAATGTAGATTGATATGATGTGAATTTTCAGCTTTTATAGTTTGCTAGCTTATATACTTATGAAGGAGAAAAAGTGATTGAGGCTATCCTAACACCACTTGTACATATGTGTATATATGTGTATTTTATTAAACAATTTTTAAACAACCTGTACAGTAACAAATTTATATACTGTTGTGTTTATACAGCTATTTGAGGTCTTGTATTATATGCTATAGTTTAATAATTTAGTCACATTTTTCTTTATCTCACACATAATTCGATAAAGTTTCATTGAAGATCCTGCAAGACACTGACTTGACTGACTGAATTATTTTTAAAATGGTAGGCCTTTTCTCTTGTCTCAAATGGTATGTAAAGTGAATCACATATCTATTCCAGAACTTTAATATTGATATCAATGTACACAGCATTTACAAATGCAGGGATGATATATTTCTTTGGCTTACACTGATGTTAAAACACAAGAAACAGGACAAGAAAACATTTAGTTAATTGGTGAAGTGTGAAAACATTGGTTAATACCCCAGCTGGATTATTTCTAGCTGTTACTTGCCATACCTTGCATTTTCAGAGAGGGACATATACAATATACAAAAGCCATGCTGGACATTTTCGTGCACTTGTGCAGTTCTGTTCATCTGAATCCTCAAGTGGACCATGGAAACGATAATAAAACAGGGAGCATGTGGCCACAGACCAGAAATGGGAGTCTACCAAGGGAAACACTACAACTAAATGACTAACAAAGATGAACACAGAAAATTGCAGAAGCCTGAGCAGGCGAGCCTGTGATGTTCAGTGAAGTGGACAATCACTGGTATGATGCATACACACACACACAGATCATGGTTGTCCACTTCACTGAACATCACAGGCTCGCCTGCTCAGGCTTCTGCATTTTTCTGTGTTCATCTTTGTTAGTCATTTAGTTGTAGTGTTTCCCTTGGTAGACTCCCATTTCTGGTCTGTGGCCACATGCTCCCTGTTTTATTATCGTTTCCATGGTCCACTTGAGGATTCAGATTTACTGGCTTCTTACTTCAAAGACCTCTCGGAAACCAAAATATTGATCTGCTTCTAAGGTCAGTGGTGCTTGGCCACAGCAGTGTGATGTTCTGTTCTTTAGTGTTTCATTCCAGGACAAACTACAAAGCAAACTTTGTGGCTTTTTACCTCCCTAGAGAGCTGACAACTCTCTTAAAAAAATTCTTTTCCTTTCCAAAGTGCCTAAACTTCCATGAATGAGTCATGTCTGGGGGTCAGTCCTATGGTCCAGCACATCTTATAGAGCCAAGCAGTGAAAGGGCAACAGTAGTTCTTCATTGGCACACTTCACATACAGTACGTTTTACTTCTGTTTTGGGGATTGACAGATGTGGAAATCAGTAAAAAAATCGATGTATCTCAAGGGAAAAATATTTCAAAGTCAGGCTCGGGAGCAAGGTCCAATCAGAAAAGCAAAAGCAGGCCACCAAACAAACACCTAAGACTGTCTCTTTAAGACAGTGGTTCCCAAATTCTTAGATTAAAGGCACGTCTCAGAAAATCTCGGCTCTTGGGTTTTGCTTGCTTTTTGACTACAGAAAAATACTACAGCAGTTCTTCTATTGCAAAGAACTCAGATCGCAATGGGGCAGAATGTCTTTAACATTATGGATTTCTATTTGAAATCCCTGGGTTTATCTTATGACTCATGTTTGCACATGGCTAAGAACCACTGGTGTAAGATGATATACTTGCTTAACTCAGTGGACTTTTTTGGACTTGAGGCACTCCTCCAAAACTTATGTGAATCGAGTGGCATTCAATTTAAAAAACGAATATATATACAATGTTTACAATGTTGGGGGCTGGGCAGTAGAGACAGGGGATCTTCCAGACAGGGATTAGCCTCATCCTGGTTTATCTGCTTATACTTTCTGGCACCCTTCAAAGGATCTGGCAGCACCCCAGGGTGACCAGGCACCCTGGTTGAGAATCACTGGTCTACCTCCTAAAGAAAAATGCTTTCAAAAGCCTTATTAAGTGAATATACAACCTAAAACAGTGATGTTCCTACTGCCCATATTCAGTGTTGACAGAGGGAGTTTTCCTTTCTATCCCCATCTCCCAACAAGCCTCACATCTCTGCAACCTTTCCCTCCCCTCCCCCCAACCTGTCTTGCCCCTCCTCGGGTGGGCTTCCTGCTCCAGTACCTAAGGTCACCTTGAGCAAGACAGTTACTGGAGAGCAAGGAAGGAGTCCTCGGGGCTGGTAAAAGTGATCTTATGGTAGTTTAGTGGAAGCTTTGTCTTGTGATGCAGGTGACTAGATAAAAGCTACAAATAGCCCTAACTTTGAATGGCTGTGCTCTAATATAGGAGTCCCCCTAAGCTACAAAATGAAATATTTCCACAGAGGACACCACATCACACTGGAACAATTTAAATAAATGTTCCCCCTTATCCCTCCACCAACAGCACAAGATATTAAACTCTGGGTCTACTCTAAATATTTGCCAGGTGCATATAGGAACTTTTTACTCCATCGGCTGACCACCACAGCTTTCTTCACTAAAAGGTGCCATATTTTCTCATTAATACCCTAAGGCATTACCTGGATATGCTTCTGGCTCACTGATCAACCAAGCTGTTTAATAAGCCTCCAAGAGACCCAGCTTTGCTTTTAGGGGCCAGGCCATGCATGCAGGACAATGAGAAAGGGAAACAGTTGACACCAAGGGGAAGCCAGCTGCATAATGCCAGGGAAGAACCTGAAGGGAAGTTTCATACTTTTCTTAACAGAACCACACCAAAAGCTGAATCATTTGGGGGAGGGAGGGCCAGAAACTGTAGTGCATCTGGATTGGTTATTAATACATTATATAAAAATGCTGCTTCTGTTCATTTTTATGCTGCTCTGTGTAGAGGCCTCAACCAAGATCAGGGCTGCCTTGTGGGAGAGCACCATATACACAAACAGCAGAGGGCTTGTTGACACAGTCAGCTTACCATATGCGCTGTGCCACTCCAGGCAGGCTGCCTCCTAGACCAGGGCCTGTGTGACTGCAGCTGCACGACGCCACAGGTGGGCTAATCAGCAGGGGGACTAACTAACTGGCCTGATCACAGACATGCTAATTAGCCCTCCCACAGTGCTAGGCAGATGCAGTGACACTACTTCTAGTTTAGAAAGCAGAGCAGCATGACACAACTGAGAATGCTACTATCAAGCACATTTATCATGTAGAAATGGCCAGACTCCAAAGTACACAATTTGAAAAAGTTTGCCTACTTACATGTTTTCCTGACTCAGGACCAAAATGGACAAAACAGTTAAAAATGGTACCTCCACTTAAAAGATGGGGAACAGAGACATGGCATAATTAAGCAAAGTGCCCATGATCATGTAAGAAGCGAGTGGCAGAGCCAGGAATTGAACTCAGGTACAGTAGTTAGAATCCCGGTCATACCCACAAGGTCATGGTTCTTCTCTTAGAGTCACCCAACCGATCATTTATCCTAAAAACTGTCAGTCGTATACAATTTTTTATAAAAAGTCAAAACACCCAACAAATTTACAGTTTGAAAAAAATCTCAGGACAGAGACTTGCAATGTCTTTGAAAAGAATAAACTCAGCATAATTAAGCCTAATTCTGGCTGGTACTGCTGAACAAAACAAATAACATCCCCAAAATAAATTAAAGATTACATTTTGAGAGAGTAAGATGTAATTCACAATAAGAAAAGATTCCAAAGCTGAATTGTTTGATGCCTTATTTAAGGAGCTGAGGGAAAATCGAACATTAAACCAAACTATTTTCATTTACTGCTGCCAAACAATTTTGAGTAAAACATTAAGCTCCAGCTTTGCTGTGCAAAATCGTAAATAAGGGTAGTATGTATACAATATATTTGAAGAATCAGTTATCAGGGCATCATTACTAGACAAAGAAGAATGGCTGTGTGAATAATGTTTTTTAACTCCCAGGATAGTGAAATGTTACACAATGGAAATATAATTCATAAATCTCCTTATCTCTGGTATATGCCACGATGAAAATGAGAACCAGCCTTACACAGTAACTGTATTTCACTTCACAATGTTCATTTCAAGTTAGCAATTCATGCATCAGATACCAATGTGAGATTAAACTCCATTTACATCTGTAATTCCCCCACACTTGAGGTTCTCTCTAATAGGAGTCAATAGATATGTACCACTCTGGTGGCAAAATAGGTAAGTCAAGACAGCTAATTAAATTGAGAACAGAAAAAAGCTATATAATGGATTTTACGAAAGCCATGAACATTTTAGTAAATGTAGAAAAGTTATACTTAATTTTTACACAAAAGAGTGTCACTGATTACTTTTTGGGAGAACTTGAAATATATAATAGGACAGAGACAACATGTCTTGTATCGCTAGAGTTGTAAAAGATCTAGTAAAGAAAAGCAAGCATTAGTGCTTCCATTTTACTCCTTTTAGACAGAATGAACTTGCCACCACCTTTAGTCTTATCATAGAAAAGTAAAGCTCTAAGGGACCTCAAGAGAGCATCTAGCCCAGCCAAAGATCAAAGCTGCAACCTAAGTGCTATTAGCACCACTGCTCCAACCAACTGAGCTAAACAGCTACCCAAGGACACTATAATTAAAAAATGCAGAACTACTGATATTAGATTCATACCCAACAGTTCAATATTTTCTTGTATCAGTTATAACAGTAGAGCTCACATTTTTCTTCTCTAAAAGAAAACAGCTGATACATAACATACATGCACACAAACTGTAGCATTCTGCATAGTGGGCAGAAGAATTTGTGCATACATTCAGTTTGCTTTGGTTTTAAACAGTGTATTATTCAGGCACAGAATACAGAAATAATATGTGAGGCCTTACAATTTTCAAGGCTGCCTAAAAAAATTAGGCATCTATATCCCTGATAGTTTTGAAAAAAAATTAAACCTCTAACAACTGATGAAAAGAATTTCACCAGGCCATTTAACAGTCTGGATGTTTTAATCTCTTCAGCCTAAAGGATTAATACAATGATACTAACAATCATCTCTCTGCCATTTATGTGCTCATTACAAAATCTCAGAAAGGCTAGCAAATGTATAATGTAATCAAACAGTTTCTTTAAAGCATGAGAACTATTTCTGAACAGTACCAGTATTTTACAAGTGCAGCCAAACATGATCTTTATTCAGAATTGAAATGTAATTACTGAAGTAGTAGTGTCTTTACAAGGAAATTATTTCATTCAAGTTGCGACTCAAGTCTTTACAAAGTAAGAAGCATTTCTTACTCTGATTGAATTTGAAGCATGCTATGTATACATATGTTTATTGGTAACTGGCATTTCTGAGTTTAGTATCATTGCTTCTTTCTGAAAAGCAGCTGGCTAACATCCTGGTAACATTAAGCTCCCACCGGCGCCAATTTTTCAGACAGTAAATCAACGTCTTCATAGGGTAGATATAAAAGTGACAGCCTCAACTCTGCTATTCTGTGCTGTGCTCAGCATTTACAGCACTTAAGTGCTTGGCTTGAATCTATTTTTGCCTATTTAACAAAACTGGCCCATTTCCTGCATGCCTTTTGGGTCCGTTCTATGGTTGCATGACACCATATTCAGTAAGTGTCCAACTCAAGCGAAGATTTTGATCCTATTTTGTTAAGTCAAAATCCTCATTGATTTTAGTGAAACCTGGATCAAACCCTAAGCTCTGAAATGCCAATTATCCTTGACTTGGTAAAGGAAAAAAAAAATTCATATTTTATCCAAGGGCTTTTGTCTTGGATGTAGTAATATTACGGGCTTATTCTGTGAAATGCTAAGAGCTATGCTAATAAACTGAACAGCATTACCATGGTAAGAGAAATCAACAGGAGGACATTACTAATGATTTAAAGAGAAACAAGTCAGTGTTGTATTAAACCGTATTCTTATGGATCATGGGTCAAAACCTTTAATTGCCTTCAGTCATCACCAAATAAAGTAATGCAATCCAACCTGCTACTAAGACTAGCTGCATTATGGAGTGAACTAACTTTTTTTTTTAGTGTCAGCTAAAGAACACAGATGGCTGCCAAAGTCTTGGAAGCTTATTCCATTTGGAGTTTGCCAAACTTTCAGTAGAAGACACATTGCCATCACGCCTCAAAGTCTGTCAAAAGGAATCAAATTCAAAGTAAAATTGGCCCCTACATTGAATTCAAGTCTTTTCTACAAAAGCTTAAATCACTGGGTAGGTGATATTACAAAAAGCAGCTCTTAGAACCAGAGTCCAGTGGTAAAAAGAAAGGGGGAGATTGTGGAGTACAAGCTACAGCAGTCAAATAAAATGGCTTAAAATATTAGGAAGACAAATATTCACTTAAGACAATGATGAGCTGTTAGATGGAGTTCTTTGCATATCAACAAAATGTACCTAAATGAGGTGTGACTGACTGAGTTATGAACAATATGTTCTCATCTATAAAAAGGTACTTCAAAAGTACCCATAATTTTTATTATGAGTCTGTAGAACAAAAACAAGTTACTGGGGCCTTCCATTGCTTCACAATAAAATGGTAAAATTTCAACAAAGCCTATGCTGTAATAACTTGCACATATATAAGGCTTTACATCCCATAGTCTTAAAAGCATTAAAAACTGGGCATTATTCCTATTTTCCATATAGAAAAACTGAGGCAAAACCTGATTTTTTAAAGCATATTACAACAGCACCCTCAGCTGGTCAATTGACAGAAAATAACCATTTATGCACATAAGTATTTGTTTTTCAGACCCATTTGTGGAGTTTTCATGCACTTAAATTGGAAAACCAGGCCCTGAGATTTGCCTGAGGTTACCAAACAAATCAGTGGCAGAGGCAGCATAGATGCCTGACAGAGTCCCTTGCTCTGACCACTGGAAAACATATTTTATCTGCAAAGTTATAAAGTTTGGAATGCTCTGCCAACAGGGCACTCTGATAACCTGCCTGCTAACAGCCTGTATTGGGTAACACATGAAATAGTGTTGAGAAACAAATTATGGTTTTTCACAAGAAAACCATAAGCTGGATCCCTACAATATTTTAGGGGGATACCATAAGGTTAGAGGGATACCATAAGGTTAGAAACCTAATTCAAAACTAGATTTTTATTTATTTTTTTTTTTACAGATGAATGCAGCTGATTACTGAGAGTAAATGAAACTTTAAAACTTATTTTTCAGTACTAATGTTGGAATGCAAAAATGAACACCCTATTAGGTCAATTAAAACAGAATAGATGGTTTCCCCGTGTAGCTCTGTTTAAACAATACTATTAGTAAATGCACTACAGAAATGTGAATTTCTTAAACTTGTTTTTGATGGACTTAAATTTTATACAAAATAGGTAAATGCCCATTATATGAAAGAAGGTGATTTTTGGGACGTGACATGGCAACTCACTCAATGACACCATGAATATGTATTGATGGGCAAACACGTAACACGAGTTCAACACAGTGAGAAGCACATGAGCTCCCAAGCTATACCTAACTTTCTGGACAAAAAAGGAGTTAAAAAAGATTTTAAAATGTTAAATTAATATAGCTTTGCATCATGCCAGAACTGCATCTTTTTAATTATTCATTTGTAATCCTGAAACGTTCTCAACTTAAAGTCTTCTGTTTGAAGTGCAATATACTGAAAGATTATAGCATCTTAAACATGGAATAATCAGTTTAATGTAAACAATGTTATTTTGAAAGGATTTCTGAATGTCTGTCATACTAACATGACTTTTGGGAAAAGCGTTTGTGAAACATGAAAACATGAAACAGCGTTTCAGAAATAGTATATACTCTCAAGTTCACATAAAAAACCCAGCACTTTTACAACCATATTTAAATTTAATTATTGTACACAGGTTAACAAAAAGTTATCACAAGTAAAACTAAACATTGGATTTAACAAAAGTGATACTTAGAGTGGTACAATGGCTGCTCAATTTTTCAGGAACTAATATTACAAGCAATCATCTCTGGGGCATGTCTAGCCCCATTAGGGACATAAGTTCTGTTAAAACATAGCTGCAGTCTATTAAGCCACTTATTTTAGAACTACAGTGTATTTGAAGTCCTATGGTCAAGGCTTAAAAATCCTTTAAGATTCAAGTGCCCCGAGTGTCTTACTGTCACAACAATGGGATTATTAATAAAAAAAGAGAGAGAGACAGAGAGAGGGAAGGAGAGAAAGCGAGAGGTCCAAACAGTCAGATTCATTAAAAGTCTGCTGTATAGTTTTTTCTCATAGCATACTCAGTTCACTTTACTGCTCATATCATTGGTAATAGGGTCTGTATCTGGCTTGATCTGGGTGGTGTGGTCCAGGAAGAGGGGCTTGAGAAGGTGGACCTTGCATTCTTGGAGGTGGAGGTGGCCCTCTTGGAGCTGGCCAGATCCCTGGACTCATTCCCCCTGGCTGTGTAAAAGGAGGGCTAAGAGTTCCTTGATCTTCACTGAACTGTGGTAAAGAGTTAGGATTATAGTGATGGGGAGGGGGTGCATTGACATTTACAGGTGGGCCACCATGCTGGGGAGGGGGAGGTCCTGGAGGAGGATGATTCATATATGGTGGCATCTGGGCAATGATGTGTCCAGGGGGAGGGGTTATTGGTGGAGGAGCAGAGGTCATCGGCGGTGGAGGAGCTTGGCTATAAACCATGTGAGGAGTACCTGCTGCCTGGGGAGGATGCTGCATTGGATGGCTAATTGGTGGTGGTGGCGGCGGGGGTGGTGCATAATGTTGCTGTGGAGGCATTATATGATGAGGGTGGGACACCACTGGTTGACCCTGGTATTCAGGATGATGATGAGCAGGTGCTGGGGCTGGTGGAGGTGGTTCTCGGGCACCTGAATTTGAATCATCCTGAATAGGGACAGTTATTAAATTGCTGTGTTTTCTTGTTGAGATACGGAAGGTATCCTGACTGACCGAGCGAGGAGGTGGTGGAGCCATCGACATCTCTGCCGGGGGCGCACGAATGTCCTCATGAGGCTGGTTATAGTGCTCATGTGGCACATGCTGTAAAGGTGGTGGTGGCATCATGATGTGCTGCTTTGGCGGAATATGGCTCAAATGATGCTTATCAGGTGGCATTATGAAACGCTCAGGAATTTCAGCAGGAGGTGGGGCAATAGGAGGATGGACAGGTTCAAGTGGAGGACGGGTAACAGGTTTTCCAGCTCTCATGTGGCGGTGGTTGATGTGAGCTTGTAAGTCTCTCTGAGACAAATATGTTCTCTTGCACCCTTGAACAATGCTACACATGAAGAGAGACCCTCGCACACACTGCTCAATTCGCTGCACAGGTTCATTACAGCTATATTGGAAAAAAAATCAGTTCATTGTCAAAGGCAGTTCAGAATCTAGACGTATTTATGCTAAACGCAAATGCTTTTACTTCCATACCAATAGCAAAGGCTTGCATTTCCTAAATTAACTCAAATATTTCAAAACCAGTTTCCCCTAGAAGTAATTACAAAGTAAACTGGCATTTTCTGAGGTGTTGTTTATAATCGGCATCCCATGCAGGTTTATCACTCAACACAAAGCAGAGAACCATCCTGAGCTCAGAGTACATAATTGGCAGGTGACCCTTAATTATTAGTGAATTGTCACTTCTTTGCAAATTACCAAGGAAGGGAAGAACCTAAACATATTAACTATTTCAAATCTCTACTACTTACATATCTGCAGTGAAGCTGAATCCCTCATCATTTAGTTAAAACTGTTATGTTAAACTAACCTATCAAGGTTCAGTAAACACTATTCTTTACTACTTCTCTTACTGAGTCATGTGTTTTTTCCATGTCAAAATTATGTACATTAAAAAAGATTCTGTGAAATAATTATGTTTTCCCCATTTCTACGTTATCCCTTTTTAATAAACAAATTCCAGCTCGCTTACCCTGGGCACATCTTGTCTCCCTTCTTCTCATGTAATATAGCACAATCATAGCAGAAAACATGCTTGCAAGGTATCTAGAGACATACAAATAATTGTTCTATTAAAACAAGGTGTAAACAAATAGGCCACCTGTAGAATGCATTTTTTAAAAGTTCTCATATTTTCCCTCAAGAACATGACTTCTTACTGAATATCTTGTAGAAAATAGATCTTCCTTTCATTAAACTGCCTATGAAACAGATAGGTACAGTTCAGGAAAAGACATATGATACCTCTGATCAGATGGTTTCAAGAACTTAAAGATGAATGCAACTGAAAACAACATGTGAAACATTTAGGCAAATCTGTAAATGTTAAACAAATGTGCCACAAGCTTCTTCTATGGTAATATTAGCATCTATCCAATTATAGGCAATATTCTAAATTCATCCTAAGCATTAGATTTGATTGCTATTTTAAGGGAAACAAAAACGATTACTGTATGGAATTTACTAACTCAGCTAAAGTCTCCCATTAATATACAGTACTCTACATGAAAAAGTCACTTTAATGTTAAATATATATTATAGCCCTCTTACACACCTTTTCATGTTAAAAAGTATTTTTCAACTGATTACAATGGGAGCAAATAAAACATTGCGTCTGCCATCCTTTCACCATATCTGCCATTTTGTTCCTTGATTCAACAAGGTAACAGCACAAAATATGTGGAACATGAATAGTTTGGCATTCTTGTATAAATTAAGTGGCTGAGTCTGAACTGAAATGCACAGAGATACCCCCTACTGCTTCTGCACAGCTCCCCTAAAATCAATTGGCCTTATAGTGACACATCTACTTGCTTCTGCTCCGAGATGCAGACCTTATTTCACAATAATCTGACTTGAAATCAATGCCTGTTTTCTTACAAATATTAAGTAGCTGTCATAAATGATGTTACATAGCCGCTAGCTACCTACAATTTTGCCAGTAAGCCACTAACTACTTCTAAAATTGCTTCCAATTTTACACGTTTTCCACGAGTAGCTCTACTCACCATGCGCCCATACATTTTAATAGGCAATCCACACTTGTCACAAAAATGGACTGGGGTATCATCCTTTTCTCCCAGCAAGTTTATCTGTAAGAAAGAGCAATATTATGATGGCTTATTTTCGGTATTACCAATATGCTTGCAAGCTCTTAAATACTTAAGAAACATGAACCTGTGCACAATCTGAGAAAAAGGACAAAATACCTTTACAGCAAGGCTAAAAGTAAGAGAAGTACTTATTTTTCATTTGATTTTTGTAAGGGTAAGCAGGATGCATCCCATTTCATTTCCACACTTTAAAGATTAACTTGCTCCCCATATATTTAAAAGTTTAGGGAGCAATTTAATTTATATTATCATTCAAACCACTGCATCCAAGATTGTACCTTGAAGTCCCAAAAGATGGGTCCAGGGAATCTTCGCTGATTCCCAAACATTTCACCTCCTTTGCATTCATATCGTTCCTCTTCATTATAATCAAATTCTTCTGGGGAAAAAAGAGACCACACTTCAAACACAAACTATTACCTTTCTAAATGACTCAGACT
The DNA here is from genome assembly GCF_052110815.1 of Crocodylus siamensis. Taxonomy (NCBI): domain Eukaryota; kingdom Metazoa; phylum Chordata; order Crocodylia; family Crocodylidae; genus Crocodylus; species Crocodylus siamensis. Next base: position 26,808,755 of record NC_143398.1, on the reverse strand, counting down.
GATTTTAGTATAGAATGATGAGCATTTTAAACAACAATCAGAAATACTATGGCATTTCAGTGTCAGCTGGGCCTACATCCAATTTTAGGCTTAGATACTTTCTGCAAAAAGAGGAACAGAAACAGAATAAAAATTATCCTCCTTGTTCTTTGGAGGCAGGGGCCATTTACTGCTTATAACACAATATGTGGATGTCTCAGTCACATGTTCTTATGTGTTTGCACAGCACCTAACATATGAGGGTTCTGCTACTGAATGGGGCATCTCACCACTACTGCAGACCAAAAAATAAATGAATTGCCTCTCCTCTCACAGCACTGATTTATTTAGTTTACCATCATCACCAGCTTGCGTCTTTGAAGGCATCCTGTTCATATTTCTTGGAGTTCGAGGTGCAGGTTTGATTTTGTTGGTTTGCTTGGAGATGAGCTTTATAGGGATTCGTCTGCGAACATCAAGACCACCCAATGATCCAGAACTATTAGTTCCTTGCAAATCATTGTCTATATAAGAAGAAAATATGTTTACTGTAATTTCCTGGTTATTTTGCATATTAGTTTCCTAAAAAGTTTAGTATAAATCTAGACAAATTGGAAGTATAACTCTGGTTTTATAAGCTAATTTAAGATTCATTTATTGTACCAGACCCTACTCATTAGAAGGGAAAAAATCAACCTATTCTGGGATAAATCAATACATCAGCTCTTCATGGCACAGCCTTTTTTTGTGTGTCTGTGTAGTGCCTAATGGTAATATTGGCTCACTATACTATAAAACCTGTACAAAACCAAAATATTTTAAATTATGTTCTCTTACCATGCTGGCTCACTGTAATCATCACAGTGGACAAGTTGTATAAAAAAGTTCCCAAACTCTTGATTATTGTGATATGAAGAAGCCCTAATACCTCTTACCTAGTTTTTCCATTTCATCTACAAGCCCTGACCATAGTTTAAGTTATAAGGTGAAAACAAACTCTTTTTAAAGAGGCCTCTACAGCCCAATACCCTTTGCCTGCAGCTATGAAATACATTTTGGGTTCATCATCATTTGAACTGGCCAGCAGAGGCTGGAACTGTTGCTTTTGTTTCATTTAACAGTGACCCCTTCTGGCCCATTTCAGATATAAGTGACAAACCATCAGATTAAAAGATCACACAAGTTTTATTATTAATAATACAGTAGTGCCTAGATACCTTAGCTAAGATTAGGGACAAGTCCATTGAAAGCCTCATGCTTACAAACTGAACAAATTACACAAGGGTTAAAAGGAAACAGGTCTGTAAAGGCAAAGTGATGGCTGAAGATCATTTAGCAGTCCAGCTGCAAAGCCAGGAACAGAACAACTGTATTTACTCAAATAGAAGATGACCTTGATGATAAGACAATTCCCATAACTACATTCTATATATGGAAAATATAAAAATGTTTTACCATTTTCCAGGTATAGAATCATATTATTGGAGGCTTGCCTTGAATTTGTCCCCCTCTCACTGCTACAGCAGGGAAAACAAGTTTGTGGGATCAGGTAGCCCTTTGCTCTCTGCTTCCTCCATTTTTTTCCCTAGCAGACCCTTCCCTTTCTCCTTACTGTCAGACCCTGCTCTCCCTGCACACATGGAAATGAGGAGCAAATCTGAAAACAATAACCTTGAAATTAAACATGGGTATATCAATTTGCATATAGCACCCATGCACTGTCCAGCAGTCCATCCAGAATTGATGCTGCAGGGATGGTGCCCAGTTGGCACCTGCCAGGTCATTTTGAGCTGTGTGCAGGGTTCTGACCAGCCAGTGCAGGGTCATTCCAAGCTGCTGCCTGCCAGCGTGTGCCAATTTGCTTCGGCACCCTCTGACTGGAAACTGCACCTGCATCTCAAAGTGATCAAAAGGTGCCAGGCACTGTCCACAGCATGGGATTTCTGGCCAGCACATGCTGAGTTGCTCTGCACTGCTGCTCAAGCAGCAGGTGCTGGAACAACCCAGCTCACAGAAAGGGACCTGGCTAGGCTACCAGCATGTGCCAGGTTGATCCAGCACCCACTGCTTGAGCAGCATCTCAGAGCAACTCAGCATGCACTGGCCAGAAACCCTGCACTGTGGGCGTAGGGCATGGCCAGCACCTGCTTCATTGTTTTGAGCTGTGTGCGTGGTTTCCAGCAAGAGGGTGCCAAAGCAATGCAACATATGCTGGCAGGCAGCTTGGAGTGACTCTGTACTGGCCAGCCAGAAACCCTGTATCCTGAGGGGTGCCCAGGTGCTCTCTGATGACTGACCACATACTAGGTGCATTTTCTGATTTCAGATAAGTCGTATGCGATCATAAAACAAGGCTTAATTTTCCCCATATTGAATGTGGGGGGTGGGGAACCTTGCCTTATTATCGGGTAAATTTCTCTGACTCTCAGACCAGTGTCGTCTCAGACTCGGCACTTCCCCCCGTTTTGCCGAGTGGTCAAGTGCACCCATTTCACATAGTGCTCTGAATGCCACCATTACAAAGCAGAAGGTAAGAAGTAGACTCACTAAAAATTGTTTCTAGTTTTATTGGATTTTTTGAGGAGGGGGAGAGAATAGGTTTTCCACTAATTAAACCAGTTCCTCAGTCAAAGTGTATTTTAACTCATGGATCTCTCTTTTAGGGACCTGAGGACTGAAGCATCACAGAACCAATACTTTTAAGGTTAAGGGTGTTCTTGACTTTCGAAAATCGTGACTCTTGTTACAAAAACTGTGTTGCTGCTCATTAACATCTATTAGCAGCCAGCAGAACAGCAATTCCATTGAAGTCGACAGGGAGAACAATTTTGAAGCAGTACATGAAGGGCCAAAAAACTAAAATTCTCAGCAAAACAGTTATGCCTGCACATACAGAGCAAAAGTCATAAAGCAAACACCTTTCAGCTCCTCCAGTCCACACCACTGCCAGTGCAGACACCTAAACGAGGGCTATGTTCTATTCTAAAATCTTCACAGGCACTGAAGGTAATTATCAGGCTTCTTTGGTACTGACAGCAAATGAAGTATGAATGAAGGATCTTCTAGCATGGGTAAGATGACTAAGCCAAGAGGAAAAAATATCTGAAGCATTTAACAGACTCTTTTGCCATACAACACGTAATACAAAACAATGGACTCACACTGTAAGCTTTCTGAAAGCTCTTCTGGTACAGCAATTATTTTTTATATAAAAAGTACATTCTCTTCTGTACTTTTTAGGCACATGATCTTTAGAGAAAACTTTTCTGAACAAGGTAGCTCCTCAGGCTATTTATGTACCAGTTCACTCTAAGTACACTAACTGTGCAGACTAGCACTACAGGTGAAAAAAAAAAAGGTAGGCTGAATATTAGGAAACTTCCTGTTAAGTAAATCATTAGGAAATAATGCCATGAAATCTTGTAGTTTGTATACATCTTATTTCATTAGTCTATAAAGGTACACATCTACCCTGCCTTCTGAATGACTTCAGATGAACAAAGCTAACTACCTCTCTTAGGAAATGAAACATTTGGGGGTGTGGGGTAAAAACTACCCGGAAGAGACTATCAGAGCTGTTCCTAGGAGTGGGATAGATGAACCAAGAGCTTCTGAAAAAATCAACTAAACTCTACCGGCCTGCTCACCTGGTTTAGCTCTACAGACTCCAGAAGCCAACAGAGTTACAGCAGGAATTAATGCAACTCCGGGAAGTTTGAATTCTCTTATGTGACTTCACTAGTTTTTTTTTAAGTTTTTGGTTATGTCCTGACAGATTTTAAAGAGGCACCAGTCAGTATGCACTAACAGCATGCAATCAATCCCACACTGTGGGTTTAGATTCAGCCCATTCCCTGCACCTGTCCCTGGGCACCCCGACCTCTGGGCTCCATGGCCTTTCCACTCCAGGCCATTCCCCAGGCTCAAGCTCTTTTTGCATGGGAGTGACTACAAATGCAGCCAGGTCTGGAGGTCAGAAAGAAGGTCAAGAACAGCTTCATATTTCTGGGCTGAAACCTAGTCTCAAGCCCCTGCACAGCAATCTGCAAGCGGAGCAAGGGAACTTCTGGACAATGCTCAGGAAGGGACTTTTTCCAGACAGACCCTGGGCTCTTGCACAGCCAGAGGGATCGCAGCTCACTACGCTATAGGACCAGGGTCAGATGCACGAGTCCAGCACCGTAGCAGCTGAAGGGTCAAGCAGTTGTGGGGGGAAGGGTTAAGCCCACCGCCCTGGGATCAGCACAGAGACCCTTCAGGGACTCACTGAATGCCGAGAGCTTAACGGGTGCGGCCCAGCGCGGGCACCTCGATCCGGCCCCTTGGGGCGGGCCCAGGGGCGGCCGCTATCACAAGTGACCGCAGCGAGCGAGGTCGAAGGCAGCAGTCCCCGGCCACCGGGGCTAAAGCACGGGCCGTAGGTGGCCACACCCGGAGCCCTCCCCGTCCCGGGGCGCTGGCGGGGGAAAGGAAGCGGGGGCGGGGGCGGCGGCGGCGGCAGCTCGGGCAGGCCACGGCCCTTGGCTACGCTCGGCGCGGGCTCAGCCCGTGGGGCCCAGGCCTCAGAACGTGGCTCGGCCGCCCCCCACCCGGAGCCCCGCCACAGCCACCAGCAGCACCCACGAGCGCCGAGACGGCCCGGCCAGGCCGGGCCCGCACAGGCCTCTCTCCCTCCGTCGCCCCTCCTCACCATTGTGGTCCATGATTCGGCGCGGCGCACTGTGGGAGCGGAAGTGCCCCGCGCCGGAAGGGAGGAGCCGGAAACGACAGAACAGCGAAATCGGAAGCTGTCACTGGGCAAGGGGGTGGGGCGTGCCCGCGGGAGATGCCCGTGGCGCGCAATCCGGAGGGGCTGATCACCATGGCGACCAGAACACTGCACACCCGAGCGGGTAGGACGGAACGGCGCACCGCACGGCATGCTGGGAAACGCGCTTTTTTCCTGGCACCGGATTCCCGCGAACCGCGCCTTGGCTCCGGTGCATGTCGGGAGCTGTAGTCCATCACCCCCCATGTTGAGGTGGTCGTAGGCGGCGCCTGGCCCCGCAGCCCGGTCCTCTGCACAAGCAGCGTGTGTCTGACAGCGCCCGTGGCTGCCCCGGAGCGCTCCAGCCTGGTCATCGGAGCCAGGCTAACGGGGATGCAGCCGGGGGGCGTCCTCTGCCCTGAATTCATCGTACCAGGCGGAGGAAGAACCGGGAGGTGGTTTCCCGGGGAGGTCAGATCCCCTTGAATGGCGTCGTGTAGAGCAGGTGGAGACCTGCCCGACGTAGTGCGGACACGCTCCCTATCAGTCTGCCCTAGCAGCGGTTCCCAACTTTATTTGTCCCAGGACCCGTTTGTAAGCATGGATGGCCAGTCTCGACCCATTATAGGGTCATAGGGATGCAATGCAGTGCCCCTTGCTGCTGACCCACAGCCCCAGTGTGTGGGGTGAGGGGAACTCTGCCAGCCTGCAAGGGAAAAGCCATACTTTTCCCATGTTTTTCACCTTTAAAGGAGAATCCATTTCTAACGTATGTTGATCCATTTCTAAAGTTTATTCATAACCTTTTCATCTATACTTGTGACCCCCTTTTGGGTTGAGACTCACAGGTTGAGAAACGCTGCACTATTGCTTTTTCGGCCTGTTGGCTAAGGGCAAGCAAGACTCAGAGGCATCCGAATCCCAAGACCTCTGGGTTTGGGGCCTGAGCTAGGAAGCCTGCCATGCATTTGGAAGTGTCTGAAACCCTAGACTGAAGAGTCCCAGAGGGAAGATCCTTGCCAGTGGTAACGCTACATGGGCCTGAATGACTCAGCTCTGCTCAACAGATGAAATTCAGAACAAATTTCACTAATTTGACCTGAGACACGAAATTAAAAAGGACAAAAAACAAAACCTGAATGAATCCCAGTTAAAATCCTGAATTTTGGCCGATTTTGGATTTTAAACTTCATTACAGAACAGCAGAGAAGTTTTTTTACCTCCCTGCCTGCCATCTGACACCTCCAGGGAAGGAATTCTACCTGATCAACACATCAAAGAGCTAGTCAACACAGATCACAGACACTCATGGACCAAGAGGGGCATACTTCCATCTTCAGCTCCCTCTGTGCAAAAATGAAGTTTATTTCCTACCTATGGGGACTTTTTACCATCTTGTACCTTCTACACTTTTCCCAGAGCCTGACAAAGCTTGCTGAAAAGGACAGTTTTCTTGCCATTTTCCAGTTGGTCTAATAAAAGGTATTATTTTGGAACCAAGAGTTCTAGTTTTTTGTATATCCCAGTTAAAATAGCTCTTTTAAAAAAATACAATTGGGTCCAGTCCCCCCATGGCCAGTCTTGCTGCCCAGGTGGGTAAGGGAGGTGTCCCCCTGCGGCTTATCTCACTGCCTGGGACGGGCCACAGCAGCCAATCACTGCAGCACCTGCTTCCAGGAGTGGCTGCATCCATTTCTGGGAGCAACTGCAGCAATCAGCCAGTGCTTGCAGGGGGGGCACCAGCGCTCCCGCCTGCCCCCCTGCCCATCACCTAAGCAGTGAGCGAAGCCAGTCGGGGTACACTGGTGCTCTCAGGGTGCATGTGCATCCCCATGCACCCCCCTACACATCGCCACTGATTGGGTCCTTGCTCAAATGGTTAGGGAAGCAGGCCTGGAAACAGGTGTGGCTCTAAAAAGGATCAAAGTGTATAGGAACTGTTAAGTCCTGCTAGCACCTAAGTGCTGCAGGGATTAAGAACATAAGCCATTTGCTGTGTCAGACCACAGGTCCTCTTGCCCAGTGTCATGCAGTGGCAATGTCCAGTTTCTGTCTGCTTTGTATTTCATGTCTTGTAGTGTTTTAAATGTGCAGCAGCCTCACTTACCCAGGTAATTTCCTTCAATTTTAAAAATGTAACTATTTTCCTATCTAAATGTATTTATTAGTAGTAACAGTGGGGAACCATCATTTCTTACAGTTATTGCCTTAAAACCCGGAGTTAAAATTGCATAGCTTTTCTTATAATCTTGAACATTGTGTAAATTACTGTATTTATGCATTCTCACTAACTTAAATTAGCATCGTCTGTTTGATATGTTCTATTACAAGAGAGAAACGGTTAGTTTATATCTCACTAAACCAACATTAGATAATGGGTCTGATTCTGATACCTTTACTCAAGTTCCAGATAAACCTACCATATTTCTTGGCTCATAATACATATTTTTCCCAAAATTCAGGTCCTGGAAATTGGGGATGGGGGTGTTATGATCAAGGAAATACAGTAACAGCAGTGCTTGCCACTTAAGTTTCTGCCGGGGGAAAGCACAAGTAAAGGGGCACTTAAGCACGCTGCTGCTGGCTCTGGGCACTTTCCTTCCCCTACCCACTTCCCACATGTAAGGCTTTGAAGGAAGGATCTTTATTTCATTCTGCCTTTCAAAAATAAAATGGGTTTTATTCAGGGGTGTGTTGTACATGAGGAAAAGACAGCATTCCCAAAGTTCTAATACCTTCAAACAGACTAATTATGGAAGAAGGCAGTATCATAACGCAAATAGTATCAGAGTAGCCCCTAAAAATCATAAGTTAGCAATATATTACCTGGCCAAAACACATTTCTATATATGTTTGATATCAATTATGATCTTTAACAGTAGGGCCTGGTTACTAAAAATAGAATTAATGAGCCAAGTTTCTCAAATAATAGTGTCTCCTGATGAGCCCAATTTTTATGTGGTTATCATTTTTGTAGTAGTACAGTAAGTTTAACTTTGCATGAATAAATTTCACCTGTCCTCCATTTTGATTATGTAACAAAGTTTTTTTTATAATAAAACTTTAACACAGAAGCAAACCTAGGAGTATTTTTAAAGAATTACCAAGATAGATACTTTTTTAAAGATGTTTTTGCTGAATGGGGTGATAATGTTCAACTGCATGGGATTGAAGATATTTTTGCAGGTCAGGGCCCAGAGTTCTTACTGCCTATCTATGTTTTTGTTTGAGGAATATATTACAATCAATTATTTATGTTACAGTAGCACCTAAAGATGTCTCCAATTGTGCCAGGCACTGAACAAACCAATCCAAAGAATTTGTAATCTTCTCAGTGCTATGGACTATGTAACCACAGAATCATAGAAAATTAGGGTTAGAGGGGATCTTGGGAGGTCATCTAGGCCAAATCCGTGTTCAAAGCAGGACTGTCCCCAACTAAATCATCCCAGCCAAGGCTTTTCTAGCAGGGTCTTAATCTCCAAGGATGGGAATTTCACAACCTCTCTGGGTAACCTGTTCCAGTGTATTACTACTCTCCTAGTAAGAAAGTTTTTCTTAATACCTAAACCTAAACTTCACTTGCTGCAACTTGAGACCATTGCTCCTTGTTCTGCTACCATCAAGTGGCTATTTTTTCCTGTATGTATCAACATAGTATTGGGTCACTTACATCCACCAACCCTAAAACTAGTTGCAATTTCTGTCATGTTGGAACGATGTTGTAGCCATGATGGTCCAAGATGTATGCAAAAGGCAAGAATTTTTGTGAGTGATATCTTCTTTTGAACCAACTGCATTGTTGGGATAGACTTTTGAATACAATGCCTACGTGAAGGATACATTGCATTTGAAAGCTTGTCTAAGTTTATCCCAACCATGCAGTTCATCCAGTAAAAGCTGTCACCCACGCAAAGCCTTGCCTCCTGAAGTTTCTAGAACCTATGATGATCTGCCTCCAAATTTTAATAATGGGTGATTCTGCGAATGAGTTCTGATTAAATGTTTTGAGTATTTCAAGGGTATTCTGTCAACAGACAAAATGCAGACATTTCTAGAGATCTGTAGAGTTCACAAAAGGAAAACCAGTGTTTTCTTCAAATGCAGAGACTGGTACCAATTCAGATACTGGTTTTCTAATGTTGGTGCATACATAGTTTCACGAGTCCACAGCATGACAACATCCATTTTTCTTCATGATGCGAGCCTGCGCATCGCCTGTTTGCAGTGATGTTGAAACAGTGAGGGTGGAAGAAAGAGGGGAAAAGAGGTACATGATTAGTTCTGAATACACAACATCTCTTACAACATTTTTGCACATGTACTGCTCTATAAGCAGATTCAGTCAGCCAGGACTGAGCTGCTAGGAAATATTCTTAAAAGGGCTGCAGTCTGAAGCAGTCTCTGGCTGATAGCTTTATCACAGATTTTGAGCAGGATTCTCTCCTACACCCAGGAAAAACTGGCCATGACAGGGCAGGAGCAGAAACCACCAAATACATTGCCAGTCTAGAATAAGACAGTTTCTTATTCAGTCCCTGAGGTAACCTTAACACCTTGGGAGGTAATTATGTTTCTTAGAACCAGTTTGCGCTTGGAGGCGGACTGAACAGCATTTGTTAGTTGAAAGCAGCAAGCTTTTACAGAGCAGACGCAGGCATACTGCCTCAAGAGTGCTGAAGTGGAGATGCATGCTTACACATGGTACTGGCTGTACTTTCCAAAAAAAATAAAAGGTACTAACTTTTTCCACTAGCATTGTTCTTCAGGTACACAGAGACACACTAACTGTTCTCTTGCCTCACTTCTTGGCATGCATCTCAGCCATGCTTTTCCTGAAAGGGCCAGCCAGCTTCCAAGTTTTATGCAGCCCACAAAGCTGTGATATTTTGAGGGTGAGGAGTTGGGAATGCAAGTCAACTGGCTCAGCATATTTCATCTGCATGACTTTTTATGCTACTTTATTAAGACAAAAACAACGTAAATAATAGCTGCATGCTATATGCATTGGCATACCTCCTCCTGAACATCAAGTTCATCTTCAGGTCGGCTTGTTTCCGTGAACTCTATTGGTTCTTTAGATTCTTGCATGAGTGAAATCTTAACAAAGAAAAGTAAATATTGTTAGCTAAATGAACACTCTGGTAGTGCAGGTAAAGCTTGAAATGTTTGAATGTTACTGCCTCATCCTGTAAGAACTTTTTGCTTTCTTAGATAGCGTACTCTGAGTGTGTTGCCTCAGGAGTGAAAAATGGTTCTGCACTTATGCAAACTCAATATAAACTATGGTTTTAATCATAAAAAAATCTTGAACTTTTTGTGCCTCCTGACAGCATCTTGCCTTGTTTCTCAGAGGCATACATTATATGGAGCCAGGCTGGGATGTGCTGTATATCAAGCCAGCCCAACATGCCACATCCAGTACATGCCCCAGACTAGCCCTGTGTGCTGCTTGCAGCATATGTGCCAAGTCCAGCCCCATGTGCTGCATGGGGTATGCGCTAGCCTGCAGCACTGGGTAAGTTTAATACCCCAGCTCTAAATAATTTCAGAAGTGCTGTGGACATTCAGGTTTAAGCACCTTGGGCATGTCCACACATGCAAGCATGTGCGCTTGCAGCAGCTCAAACAAAAGCAGTGAAAATTTGAGCCAGGGCTTTTTTGCTTCAGCACTCATGCTCGGACTTGCACTTTGTTGTAGAGCAAATTGTGCCACTTGGAGCAAAATAACCCTGCCTGGCTCCTCACGGATCTGCAGCCAGGGAGAGCTAGAGCCCGGGGTCAGCACCTGTGCTGTCCCCATCAGCATAAAAAGCTGCCCTATCCTGGCCCCAGCAGTACAAAAACCTACCCTAGCCAGTAGCTCAGGGTTACTTGACCTCAGGAGCTCCTGGGGCCCAGGCAATTGGTATCTAGGGACACTAGCCCCTTGTGTCAGCTAGACTGCTGAAGCAGCATCCCAAATTCACTTTTTAAAATACCCCAAAATCCACGTTCTTCCTCAATTAGAACAAAAGAGAGAGAGAAAGGGGGACTGATCAGATGGGCAATGTTTTATTGCTATATTTACAAGGTTAAAGAAATGTGGAAGCCTGCCAGTGTCTCTAAATAAAATAAATCCTAAATATCTGTATGTTTTAATGTTTGCTTTGGGTTTCCTTATCACATGGTGGGTGTGTGATGGGGGGGATGGGGGGTTTCCAGGAGAGGGTGGGAAGGGGGATGGGGTGGATGTGGAGGGATGTGAGTCACTGTGTGGGTAGGTGTGGGGGGACTGTGGATGTGGGGGCTACTTAGGAGGGGTGGGTCCCCTGCATGAACGCCGCATGCCCCCAGCGGCTGGTGGGGCACAGTGGTGCTGATGGCAGTGGGAGCATGGTGGCAGTGTTAAGCAGGGAGCTCCTGCAGATGCCGCTGTCACTGGCGGCAGCAGGGGGAGGGTGGCGAGCAGTGAGCACCCATATACACCACCAGCAGCGACAGCAGTGGCCAACAGCAGTCACTGACTGACCACAGACACCACTGGCGGCAGCAGGGGTGGGGTGGCGGCAAGCAGCAACCGCCTACAGGTACTGGTGACAGTGTCAGTGGCGCTTTAAGGGGGTGCACCGCTATGCTCAGGGGGTACACATGTATCCCCTATGCATCACCAATGCCCCCACAGGGCGGAGCCCCACTTTCCCCCACAGCACATGGACTACCCTTCCTGCAGGGTCCCAGGGCACCACCCCCAGGGGCTACAGCTCCCCATCCCCCACTGGTCTCCAGTCCCCTGCTCATTTCCCTGCTCTTCTCCAGCCTCTGGAGGCTGGAGATGAGCAGGAGACTGGAGAGAATAGGAGAATGAACAGGAGGCTCGTTCCCCCCACCCCCATTGGTTCCCCCAGCTCCCCATTCATTCCTCCTGCCCCCTGCTTGCTCTCAGGCCCCCCACACTCATAGCAGTAGCAGGGAACAAGCAGGAGGCTGGAGAAAGCAGGGGAAGTCTCCAGCTTATCTCCAGGGGCTTGTCTCTAGGCCCCTGCTCCATCCCCTACTTGTCTCCAGGGCTGTCTCCAGCCTTCTGCTCTGTCCCGAGGCTGGAGACATTCCCCTGCTGTCCCCTGCTCTCCCGAGGCTGGAGACAAGCAGGGGAAGGAGCAAGAGGTTGGAGACAGCAGAGGAATGTCTCTGGGGCTGTCTCCAGCCTCCTGCTGATTCTCTGGTACTGCTGGTGAGCATGGGGGCTGGGACAGCCAGCAGGGAGCTAAGGGAACAAACAAACGGGGGGGGGGGGCAGGGGAACTAACCGAGAGTGGGGGGAATGAACAGGAAGTTGGGAAGGTCCCCTGCTCCAGCTCCTCAACCCCCTGCTTGCCAGCATGGGCAGGCAGTGTGTTTCAGGACCGGGGAAAGGGCCAATCACTGTGCCCTGAGGCAACCGGAGACTCAGCCTCCAGAGACACTCTAGTAGTGTGCCTCCGGTTGCCTCAGGGCACAGTCCAAGACTGTGCCCTGACTCGATTTCCCCCCCGTCCCCCGGGTTTGTTTGAACCTTGGATATCCAGGGGTCTAATTTTGCTCCCCTGCTGCAAATTTGCAGCAAGGGGAAGATTTTTTTGTTCCTGCATGTGCCTCTTGCAGCATCTCAAAAGGGGTTTGAGATGCTGCAAAGGGTCCCTGTGGGCTCATCTGGACGTGCCCCTTCTGTTTTCTAAACCAATTCTGCATCTGTTTCCTAAGTGTGTATCACTTTAACAGAAACAGCGAGAACTTCTTGCAACTAGTGGCAGCCATTAATCCTCCTGGATCATGGTATATGCATGAGGGCCACCCAGACCTTCATTGCACAGGCCTGGGTAGGAATTTTTTTGGAGGAGTGGAGGTTTTGCAACTAGTAGAAACATCATAAAATATGTGATTTATGATCCTCACCTTTTCAAAAATAGGATCCTGGATGTCTTTATACATAATTTGACTCTTTATGTGGAGCACAGCATCATGGACTGTCAGGAAAAATATGTCTTTTCTGATGTTATCGTCAAAGAAGGCACATTGTTCCAGCTTTGTTACAATGCTGTCTAAATAAACAAATTGTGAAACAGACTCAGACTATTTATGGGAAATATCAAACCAGAGGTTAACAAATATCAAAATGCACAGCCCCGGGCATTTAAACATAACTGCTATGCAGATAACTGGAGCTTGTTACAATGGAAGTAGTAGAGAAAAAATTAAGATATTTTGTTTTCTTATCTCTCCCCCCCACCCCATACTTCTTTGTAAGCCTGCCAAGCCAGATAGTCTTCAATTGATTTGCTTTTCCTTTTTGTTTACTAAAATCATACTTCCAGAGACAATCTACGGATCTACTATCAACTTTATTTTATCCCGCACATTGTACAAATTAGTCATAAAGATAAATTTATGCATTTACCTTGATGTGATGCAAAGTACACTCTCACATCAATTCTTTCAAACTCTTTAACTATCTGCAAGTGAAAACGTTTTTTATAATAAATAATATTTCTCAAGTGTATTTTAAACTGTATATGTATTCCCAAAAGTTAAATCACATTTTTCATTTTACTTTGTCTACACCCTCCAAAATCATGTTACATTTATTTGTAGAAACAGAGAAATTGCCATACTTGATCAGATGCAAGTGTACTGTCCTGTCTTTGACAATGGCCAAAGATTGATTATTATAGGTAGCATTGCCTGACACCTTTCCTTATTAGATCACCTTTCATGTTGCTTTAAACTGTGTTAAGTTTTAATAGTAGGGCTTCTTTCCTTTCTTTCTGGAAAATTTCAGTCAAAATAGTTCAGTAACTTCTGACAATAAGACTAGAAAAGAATACCTTGATTTTTCAATGTTAGAAAAATCTGGTGACCTTGTTTTGAACAGCGATGTCTAATTTGACAGGTGTGTACATGCCTTGTCAAAAGTATGCTTTATGCCATTTCTGTGTAAATGGACCCAAACTGGCCAAATTATAAGCCTCTGAAATACTGTAATATGTGTACACTCACAATCAAAAGACTTCTTTGGGTTTAACAATTCACATCTCCAAAAATTCGACATACCTTGAGCACAGGTCCTCGAGCCGACTGGACCACACGTGCTATCCCCAGAGATCAAGTGAGCATGTTCCATTCCATAGCATCTGTGGGGAACTAGACTGCCTATCACCCATTTCCACAGAGTAATCGATCATGTCTTTTTAGCTAAGGCAACAGAAACAAATCTGGGCTTTCCGTATAATGGCTGCAGGTGATTGCTCTGATCCTGGATGAGTCACACGCTCAAATTGAGCAGAGTCGGTCCTACCTGTGTTCTCTGTGACAGTCTCACTGCTGGATCATAGGCAGCTCATAGAAGGAAGATATCTGATTCTAAGACAAGGAGATGGAAGGGAGGAACTTGGACTGGCTTTGGATGAAAAGGTGGAAGAGTAGAGATTGGGACCAGGCAGGCAAGGAGTATCGGACTCGGACAAAGAGTGAAGGGAATAAAAAACACAGCACTGGATGAAGGGTATAGGATAGGTAGTATGTAGCCAGTCCATGGCCACGGGGTGGCTGTGATCCCCCTGGTGTCCATGCAGCCCCTCTCTGGCTCTGGCTCAGCTGCAGACCTTCCCTTTGATCACTCACCCACCATGCTTTGCTTTTATTGGAGGTTATATAAGCAAGGCTGCCTAAGGGCTCTGAGTGAGCCTGATCCTGTGCTGATCACCACTGGGCCCCTCCTTCGTCCCCTCAGTTACCATCCTGTGCCCTCAGGCTAGTAGGATGGTTTGTCTGCACCTTTGATGGGCACCTGCCACCTTCAGGGCTCATTGCATGGCTCTGTACCTCCCCTATACCACACCCCAAGCCTCACAAGTGTTCTCTCTCTCTGATGTTGTTTATTTAAACACTCAGCCCCACTTGGATCTTCAGACGCTCCTGGTCCCACACGCCACCCTGTCTCTGGGCTCCCGGACCCCTGGTCCTACATGCTGCCCCTCATTTGGACTCAAGGACCCGCTGTGGGTTCAAAATAAAGGCCACCTGCCTGTAAAACCCTAACTTCCTCTGCCTGGAGACTTGCTGCTGCTCCCAGGCCTATAAGGTTGTTTATATCAACATCAGTCCCTTCAACACTCTGTGGCTGCCAGGGAAAGACTGCCTGACCACCTCAAGCTCTGAACTTGCATAACTCCAGCCTGAGCCCTCTTTTGGTCAGGTGAGTCTCTCATTAGACCCCTGTGCCACCTGCAAGCAAGCTGCTAGCTCCCTAAACAAGCACACCCCCCAGTGCCCTGCTACATAGTATCAAACCTGTGTGGGAACAAGCATGGTCCCCACGATTCCCAAATCTCACTTTTCCTGCTCTTATAAAAATCCCTGGCGAAGTGTATAAGCTCTTCTCCTCTAGTGTCAGTCCCCATAGGGAGTGACAACCCACTATTGCTATTAGCAGTAGCATGACCAGGGGTGGGTGAAAGAGGCAACAGACCTGGGCACCAACTTAGAAGAGGCATCAGAATCATTCCCCAGTGCCACAGAATTGGCATCCTGGAAACAAAAGCAGACCCATAGTGTTGCTCTTGCAGCAGCAGCACCACCACCACCTGCTGGTGCACAGATGTCCTGCTGCTGCTTTAAGAACAAGAGCCAGGGCAGGCAGAGAAGTGGCAGCAGCACAAGCTGGGGACTGTTTTGGAAGTTCCTGGCATGGATAAGACTCCTGCACTATCACCGCCCTCCTGCAGGGTTTGCCGAAGGTGCAAACCCTGCTTGTTACATTTCTGCCTTTTAGTGACTCCTTTAGATTAAAGTAGCAGAACCTGGTGAGTTGGATCTAAAGGTTGCTACCCTGCTGATGAACTGCATAGGTATTTATGCAATGGAATTTTCCTTTTTTACAAGCTTCTCTTTGAAAAGCCAAGGAAAATTACTCCCACAAGCTACACTGAAAGATATTAAAAATTGCAAAATAAACCATTCAAAAGTCAGAAAATGCCACCATTACACATGCCTGTAAAACCTTTATTTGTCCTTTGTGTGTATGAGACAATATTTAATTTCATGATCACACATAATCTCCATCCAGCCCTTGCCTCAACCAGTGCATTGGATGGACCTATTATACAGGAAAGGAAACCACTCTGTGTAGCACCCCTGTCTCATGTGTTGCAGAAGTTAGGACTGCAGGGAAAGAAGCAATTACCTCATACTGCAGGCAACTGAAGTTTGCCCTGAAGAACTGGACTTTGTCTCTGCCATAGATGTAATACTAAGCAAGTCACTTAAACAAGATTTTCAAGTTCACCAACTGTGTGTTCTTCATTTTCTGGGTATATAGTTTGATTCTCTGGAGTCTGAACTGCAGATGTGCTAAGCTATCACACCTATAGCTGAAGGCTTTGAAAGATGTACTATAAAGTATACCACAACTAAAGCACTCTGACAAAAGCAGGTCCTAGGGGTCTCAAACAGGGCATTGCAAACTGAAGGAAGTTTTCAGCTTTCTCTCTGCCTCATTTCCCCCTTGATAGAATGGGGATAACATCACCTTTCACCTTACACTAGTACTGTTAATTACTTTTTAGCAAACACTAAAATATCACAGTGAAGCTCATGGGAAAATTAATCATTCTATTTTTACATCATGGGTTCAATAGTGCGGAGGAAATAAGGCATGGGGACCACATATTGATTAATATGAGCAAAACAGAACACTGAATAACTATTTGTTAAGTGAGAACCATCCATCCTATAGAAAAACAGTATAATGTCATTAAAAACTGTATCATAATGCATCTGTAGGGGGACACTAAATTAACATTGCATAGACATTTCCTAATTTTAGTAATTAACTTTGCAAACTTAGTGTTCTTTTAATATAGATTTGCTGTTTGCTCCTAACATATAAATAAGCCAACACCCAAACTGTTATTACATAAATAATAAATATGATGCATTACTAATCACAAATGTTTTGGAAACTCAAAGTTAATTTCAACCAATCTAATTTACAGGGTAATGGCTAGGTTCATTTTATGGAGTAATAAAAAAAAAGAAGGGCCTTACTGTTCTTATGGACCTCACAGCTACAACATCCAAGAATGACACTGCTCCAAAATCAAAAATTAAACTGTGGATGGGCACTTTGGGAACGTTCACTTTGACTGGGAGCTCTGAATTCCAGTCCACTTGGATCTCTATTTCTCTAGTTGGAATTTCGAGATCTTCGGACTCTTCTGGATCTTCATCAGGCTCAAAAGCTTCATTTGCAACACCAGAGTCACTGATGATACCATTCTAATGAGAACATTCAATACATTACTTAATCATGAAGAAAGATTTGGGGACTTCCCCATCACATCTTATGCTTAAGCAATAAATAAAAGGAATCCATATTTCACATCCTGTACCAAGTCATCCTGCACCAAGTGACTTAAATGAAAACAAAACTGAGCCAATGAACTTCTTCCTCCAGAGTCTACATTTTCTTTCTCTTTCTACAAGGAAGTGGCTGCATATGGGAAAATGACTATCCAAAGACGTCTAACAATAATTGATAGTAGCCAATTTATCCTCGAGAGCCTTAGCCTGGAGGTGTTTTTGAAGTAGGTTTACTACACTTGATGCAATGATGATAAACTGAGGGGCAAGTGTTATGTCACCACTTATCTGAACATTTAATCACCTGAACTAGAAGAAAAACAAAATATAATACATAGTATAATTAGGGCCAGGGCTGACAAAAATTGACACCCATTTTCAGCTGTCAAATGTAGGGACTTTAACCGACTTTCTAGATAATCCCTGGGACTAGACAGCTCTAGTCTTCAGATAAGAAAGCCCACATCGAGATACTTGCAGAAATATTCATCTGTGTAAATTTTGCATGCACAGGAAAATCTTGTCCCCTTCCAACTAGGTATTGACAACCCTGTGCTAAGGCCTGTACAAATTGTGAAATGTACTGTAATTATACAATAGTTGATGGGATGTTTCATTATATCAGGTGCAAGCATGACAATCTTTCAGGAAACCAAGCTTTAAGCAGAAAGAGTCAGACTATGTAAATTATCGTGTTGGCAGGATGAAATATGGTAAGCCATAGATATGCTAATGTAAAAGAAAAGGTGGGTGAACAATAGCAAGGAGGTTATGCCAAACTGGGGCTCCAGAAGGTCTAGAAGCAAACCCAATATGAATAAGCAAAGAGAAAAAGAAGGAGATTGTGGAACAGTAAGGCATGTATGGAAGTTTCCTACTAGATCTGATCAGTTTGTAGAACTCAGCAAAGATGGTCTAATAAGAAAGCTAAAGGGATAAAACTGAGCAAGAGATGTTCTTTGCTAGCGTGAGTTGGATGTGCTGGAGCCGGTCAGTATGGGACAGATGGAATCTCCCGCGCTAGCCCATTTTAAAATATTTTGATCAAACAGTAATTACTGTGTGGGCGCAGTCATTAATTGTAACATTAGTGTAACATCATTATCTAATATATATAGTTGGTATTTTGTTAGTTTAGAAGGTTTGTTTAAAGTGACTGCAAAACTGCTACTGGCCTTTAGATTTAATAAAGGAATTTTAGCTAAATTATTGTCACTGGCATTTCTCTCCCCTCCTGGGCACACCTGGGGCTAAAACACTGACAAGGTTACTCCAACCCTAAGGCTGGAGTAGCAGTCATAGAAGAAGTCTACTGTTGCTAGTATCCTGCAGTGAAATAATTTATTTTCTTTAGTCCCTGAGGAACACTCCACCATATGGTTCACCAGGCTGTGGTCAAGGGTTGGAGATAGCATCAATTTTGACATCCCTGTTTTGGATTCAGTTGTCCTGTTCAGATACCCATGTTTGAAAGTTGCTTAGCAATGATGCACCAACACTTTGCTACACAGTTGGGCACCTCAGGACTTCTTATCTATAGCTGGTAAAATAATCTTCTGCCACAGGTTCTTTCCTGGATCAGTGCTCCACATAAAACAGTCCCACCAGGGGAGACGCCTTGTTGGACCTGGTGCTGGCCACGGGTGAGGGGACTGCAGGTGCTCGACCACCTGGGTGACAGCAATCATCGCCTGCTGGAATTCACCATCCAGCGCAAGGTGGCAAAGGCCTGCAGCAAGGCAGCAGCCCTGGACTTCAGAAGGGCGGACTTCAATGAGCTAAGGAGAACAGTCGGGGAGGCACTGAGGTCCCGGAGGGGAGGAGAGTCAGGTGTCCAAGAAGAATGGTTGTTCCTTAAGGAGATGATCCTCCAAGCCCAAAGGGAGGTAATCCCAACACGGATCAAAAGGGGACAAGAGCCCCAATGGCTCACCAAAAGCATCCAGGAATGTCTCCTAGCTAAAAAGGAGGCATATACCCAATGGAAGGGAGGGGCCATCACCAGGGAGGACTATACCTCGGTTGCTCAGGGCTGTAGTGGGGCAGTCAGGGAGGCCAAGGCGGAGATGGAACTGGGACTAGCTACCCAGATCAAGGACAACAAGAAGTCCTTTTTTAAATACATAGGAGGTAAAAAGAAGGTACCAAGTAACGTGGGGCCTCTGCAGGACACGCTAGGAAATCTGGTCATCGCACCATACAGCAAAGCTAACCTATTTAACAATTTCTTTGCCTCCATTTTTCTGAGCAGGGACTGGGTCACCCCCCCACACACACACCGGGATAGGCCCCAGGGGAGGCACACCCAGGCCTAGGGTCAGTGAGGACCTAGTCAGGGAACTTCTGGAGGGACTGGACGTATTTAAAATCAGCAGGTCCTGACAATCTCCACCCCGGGGTGCTGAGGGAATTAGCAGAGGTCATTGTGGGACCCCTGGAATGGCTTTACAAGCTCTGGTGTGGTGCCAGAGGACTGGAAAAGGGCCAATGTGGTTCCTATTTTCAAAAAAGGGAGAAAGGAGGACCCAGGAAACTACAGGCCCGTTAGTCTTACCTCGATCCTGGGTAAGTTTTTTGAGAGAATTATCCTGGCGCATGTCCGCGAAGGGCCAGCCCAGGAGATTATGCTTGGGGCAACTGACACAGGTTCATTAGAGGTAGATTCTGTCAGACCAACCTGGTGGCCTTCTATGACAAGGTCACAAAATCCTTAGACACAGGTGTCGCAGTGGATGTAGTCTTTCTGGACTGTAGGAAGGCCTTTGACACTGTCTCTCACCCCGTTCTCATTAAAAAAACTAGGGGACTGTGGTGTCAACACCCACACAGTCAACTGGGTCGCCAACTGGCTGGAGGGCCACACCCAGAGGGTGGTGGTGGATGGGTCATTTTCAAGCTGGAGGGATGTGGGCAGTGGGGTCCCCCAGGGTTTGGTCCTCAGGCCCGCACTGTTCAACATCTTCATCAGTGACTTGGACGAGGGGGTAAAAAGCACCCTGTTCAAATTCCCAGACGATACTAAGATGTGGAGGGAAGTGGGCATGCTAGAAGGGAGGAATAGGCTGCAATTGGACCTAGACAGCTTACAGGGGTGGGTGGATGAGGACAGGATGGGTTTCAACACTGACAAGTGCAAGGTGATGCATCTGGGGGGGAAGAACCAGCACCACACCTACAGGCTGGGGAGCTCCCTTCTCATCAGTGCAGAGGTAGAAAAGGATCTTGGAGTCATCATTGATGCCAAGATGAACATGGGCCGACAGTGTGAGGATGCAGTCAGTAAGGCCATCCGTACTCCACAGATGCATCTCAAGCAGATCCAAGGAGGTGATCCTTCCCCTCTATGCGGCACTGGTCAGGCCACAGTTGGAGTACTGTGTCCAGTTCTGGACAACATGGGGAGGGTCCAGAGGCGGGCCACTTGCATGATCAGAGGGCAGCAGGGCAGGCCCTACGAGGAGAGGCTGCAGGTCCTGAACCTGTTCAGCCTCCTAAGAGAAGGCTATGGGGGGGATCTAGTGGCCTATTACAAACTAGTCAGGGGGGGACCAGCAGGCATTGGGGGCATCCCTATTCCCCTGAGCACTACTGGGAGTGACTAGAAATAATGGTCACAAGCTGGCAGAGGGTAAATTCAGATTAGACATCAGGAGGCGCTACTTTACTGTCAGGGCGGCGAGGATCTAGAACCAACTTCCAAGTGAAGTGGTGCTGGCTCCTACCCTGGGGGTCTTTAAGACAAGGCTAGACAAACACCTTGCTGGGGTCGTTTGACCCCCATATGCTTTCCTGCCACAGAAGGGGGTTGGACTTGATGATCTGCTCAGGTCCCTTCCAACCCTAGAAACTATGAAACTGTTTACATCAGCCAGGCCCTAACTGGAAAAAGGTTTGAGTTTCCTAAAGCTTGCATTATAGTCCAATAAGAATTACACCCATCTAGCCCTTCTTGAACATCCCAAGCAATCCAGCCTGCTGTCATCTAGATGATCACTACCACCTTTTGGCAACAGCCACACATTATTTATGCTACAGCAGCATAACCTAGTACTAAGCATAGCTGTCAGATAAATGGCTCAGCTTGCCAAATCTTATGTAAGGTCCCATCTCCTATCTTAGTGATCAGTCAAAGCTATCCCCTTTTTATTTTTAAAATAAAAGACAAAAGATTTCATGGTATGGGCATGAACCACAGCAATGCTAGCTTGTCTGATTTTAGATCTATTAGCAATCTTGTAAGAAAAAAAGAGAGAGATGAAAAATTAAACTTTACCTTAGTTGCCTTCAACTTCCCCTTCTTGATTAGTTTCTGTATCTTTCTTAGTGCTTTGAGTCTCTTGTTGTATACCCTAACTGCATCAAAACCCACCT
Source organism: Crocodylus siamensis (assembly GCF_052110815.1). Lineage (NCBI taxonomy): Eukaryota > Metazoa > Chordata > Crocodylia > Crocodylidae > Crocodylus > Crocodylus siamensis. The sequence goes on along the minus strand of NC_143398.1, from coordinate 26,787,280 downwards.
ACAGAAAACAGGACCAAGGTATTAAATTTATTTGCATTTGATCTAGGTAAACTGCTGTGACATATCCAGAGCCTGTAAATGAGGAAATATCCAAAACCTTCACAGACTACTTACAGTGGATTTGAGGCTGCTTTTCAATCCATCAATATTGGCATAAAAAATAGGACTGGAAAATTGAAGAATCTTCACTCCTTGTGGTTCAACAACCTGTCAAATGTCAGGATGAAGCATTATTTTATTTATCCAGTAAGCAGCAGTATCTAAACGTTGCCAAATGGTGAATCAGTTTGATAGCAAAAAATCAAGCTGTCATATAATTCATAAACAAGGTGATCTGATAGCAAACTCCATTAAGTTTTAATTCAGAGTTTCAGCTCTGAAAAAACTATATATCCCAGCAGGTGATATAGCCCAGCCACTTGGATGTAAATGGAGGGTTTAATTCTTAGACATTTTACCTTTAGGAGCTGCACTTCTGCCATTATTAAAAAAACCCAAACAAACTGATCAACTCTTACGTTTTTGTATTCCTTGACATTCCTATAGAGATCTGTGCCAGGAACGTTCCCAAGGCCACCCCAAGAAGGACTAATAGAAACAAAAGGAGAAAATGGTGAAAAGGAAACACTTAATTGAAAAATTATGAACCTGGGATGGTTTCTTAGAATGACATACAACCTTTATACAATGCTGAAAATATGTCTTAAGCTGCAAACTGAATAGCCCAGTAAGGAGCCTGCTGCAATCTTATACTACACTATTATGCAAGGAACTCCCCTGACTGGTAGTGGTTCTAACAGACCCTTTCTTAAACATGATACACTTTAGTCTCAGCAGCCTAGTGACACTATTTTTAAAGGAAGGTTAATTGTTTTTGTTTTGGTTTGGTGACTGAACAGAAAAAAAAATCTTTTGGAGTCAAACAGAAACGTATTTCCCAGGTTTTTGGTAGAACAAAAAAGTGAAAGAACACTGCTTTGAACCAAGCCAAAACTCTTAATTCAATCTAAAACAAAATGCATTGTTTTATTTTTTATTATTTAACTATTTTCTTTAATCTTTTTTCCTCTAATTCATGTAATATTTTAAAATAAAAAATATAAGTTTCATTTTCAAAATGTTGAAACTAATTGTTTTAATTTCTGAAATTAAACATTTAATTTAAAACATCTTGGAACACATTTTTTCTACATTTTAAAATTTCCTCCCCCTTTTTGAACTGAAACTATTTACCAAATTTAACCTGACCAAAACTCCTTTTTTTGCTAACTTATTATTTGTCAAAAAAAATTGCTGTTCTAAGGGCCTCTTCACAGCACAGCTCTGATAGGCACTGATGACACTGTGCTTTCTGGACTCCAGGGGAAGGAAAGGTGTATATTCAGCAAGTAAATCAGAAGAGGCATATGAGGTAGCTGAGTAGCAAAGCAAAGTCCTCTGAAGCCATCTTTCACTTCCATTCACCCTCTACTGTTTTTTTAAGTTGGTTTGCTGCCCTGCATTCTGTGTGATCAGGGAAATACCAGAGGCAGTCAAGAGTTAACCTGTGAATATGAGTCTTTTAACTACATAGTATTTTATATAGTGTCTTAGGGTAACAAAACAGAATAAAAATTATGGTCACACACACACGTGCTACTCGTTCTACAAATTCTGTCCAGTGACATGTAGAATAAGCAGCTGCTGAGACAGTTACTTGCCAACATGTTTTCTATCCTATGTGCCCCCACCATAAATTGTTTAGTGCTGAAAAATCAATGTAACCGGTGTGGTCAACCTGAAGCATGTGTGCCACGAGTGGCATGGGCAGCCTCTTTGCATGGCACATGACAGTTCAGGGAGGGGATAACCAGCACAGTGACAGAGAGAGCAGGAAGCAGAGCAGCAGATTGGGCAAGGAAAAGGGATTGGAGTGGCACTCTGGGAGAATGCAGGGCTAATTTGTGGTACATTTGCCAAAAAGTCTGACTTCCACTGCACTATAGTAAATTAATACAGTAGAAACGCTCTTAGAATTTTTCACAGTTTTGAATGTTTCTGTCCGTTTTCTAAGTTCCACAGTCCTGTGGGTTCATAAAAGAGAGATGACTGAGGATGCAAAAAAATTACAGTAAATAGTCACATTGTATATTACTTTTGTGATTATGACAATAATCACAGAAACAGCACTGTGTATTAAATCAGTAGATTTTTTTTACTTCCATAAAACAGTCATAATTTTCTTTGCTTTTCGCTAAATTATTTTAATGGTATAACACTGAAAGGTCTCATTTCTGTGTTACTTACAATTGAACTCTCACCACAACTGTCAGTAATCCAAACACAAGGCCAGCAAGCAATCCCAAATCGAGCCCCAGAATGATGGATGCCACACATGTGAAAACCCAGATCATCTAGAAAGGAAATAACAAGTACGAATTTTCTTATTTAAAGAAAACTGCTCTTAGTCACAGTAGGATCTCACTGAACCAAATATCAATGGTAATCTACAATTTAAGATCAAAGGTGGTCAAAATACCCCAAGTGCTGATTTGTGTGTTAAACTCTTCCTTTATTTCCCAGATAGTTTTGCCAGTTCCTGTTTTATTATTCCTATTTGAATTTCAGGCAATGAATTACCAAGTGTTTTTAACATGATGAAATATAACAGACACCCAGTCACCTGTCATGGAATGAATGAGAACACCACTAGTCATTGCTTTTAATCTTTTCCAACAACACCTATTTTTGTTAATTTTGCATACAGAAATTGTAAACTTTTTATTTTCTCATGTACACACATTGTAGGAGAACAGTTTATTCTCAGACCCACTGGTGGTAAGGAGGGATTGTCCCAAATGATTTCTGAGAGCAGGATCTGTCCCACAGACTGGTATATCATATAAAATGAGGGACATATTCTGAAGTCTTTCCTGCTTCCTTGATCAAAAGAAACCATGTGGGATAAGTCTTGACATGCTTAGCCTATCATTGCTGAGGCAAAGTTCCCATTGGACCCAAATGGCAATGGTTTGGGCATCTCAGCTCCCATGTAAATGCTGTTTGAAAATTGGTTAAGAATCTCAGAATCTGGCCCATTCAAGGTACTGCTCATAAACAAGCTCCAGAAAATCTGGGCATGACAGGGACTATTGAAAGGAGACACTTTCTATGCAGTCCTTTCTACCCCAAATCTCACAAAAGGGATCTTCATAGAAACTCCCATAAGGCATGAGGGAAGAACTTGGTTGAAATTAGAGGGCTCAAAAATACAGACTAGGGGCACTTTGACATGCTCTGGGAGTGTGGGTGGGCGAGCGGCTGCAAGAGCTGCTTTAAAGTGCTGTAGCATCTCATGTAACATCATCCCCGCACTTCAAAATGGTGGTGGGGGCGCTTGAACTAAAACTTGTTCAATGAGCTTTAGTTCAAGCACCCCTACAACCATTTTGAAGCATGGGGACACTGATACACGAGAAACGGGAAGCTGCTGGAGCACAGTAACTACCAGGCTCCAGCAGACTCAGTTAATCAAGTTTGCTCTCAGCATGTCTACAGGCACCCTAGGTGTAGGGGTGGATCCACTGGGGATGCAGTGGTGCATTTGCACCCCACTTTGATTCCTGGTCCACCCCAATTTTAAAAGCAACTGCCTGGCAGTGCCAGCAGAATTTATACTTAGGCAGCAGCGATAGTCAACTGATTTTATGGCTCACTATAACCTATCTGATTCTTTCTAAACTCTTCATTCCACAGGCATCTATAATCCTCTCTCCTTTTTCACTAATTGAGTTATCCTTTCTTGGGCAATTCTGCATCTGTAAGTGGCTCCTGATAATGAACCTCCCATTTTTCAGCCTTGCAGACTGTTTTTAACTCCAAAACATTAACTCAGGTGTGGAAATAACTTTCAGTGAAGTACTGGATGCACTGTAAAGATGCTCAAGATGCTTTTGTTCTAAGAATCTGAAAAATTCTAATGGCTACAGGACTAATGAAACAACAAGTTTTGATTTTTTTTGCCTAGTTTGCTGTGTTTCTATATGTAATATAGCAATATTGCAATAAAGATATACTTTGCTTTTATTTTAAACTGAATGATATGGCTGTAAGTCCTTAGCATATTAGTCAAAGTTCTAGTTTCTTTTTAACTGGAGAGAAATGTATATTGTGTTATATGTGATGATCAGGGATCCAGGTTTTCTGTTCACTAAGGAAAAATATGGCAAAACCCAGATTTTCTCATTTTGGAGGAGAAAAACTTGGATTTTGTCCTTTAAAGGAAAAAGATGCGGGAAATAGTAGGTAAGTCTGGTGGTGATGGGACAGGGATTTAAGCCCCCATAAGGGGGGACAGAGGGAGTTGGGTAGGGCTGGGGCTGCTGCCCAGTTGGGGCGGTGCATGGGGCTTGCAGCCCAGGGCCAGAATGCATGACTGCAGGGCCCTGGTGGGGAGCGGGGTGGAGCCACAAGTGGCTCATCCAGGGGGTGGCAGGGGCAGGGGGGCTGGCTCCTTGCCACTACACGCGCTCCCAGGGGCACATGGGAGGCACATGCCCCCCAGACTTGTTCACGGTGAGGGAGCAGGCTTCCCACTGCGGGCTTGGTGCTCCCTGTCCTGCTCGCCTTCCACTGGGGCCTCTGTGGCCCAGTGGGTAGGCCCTGGCACAGCACAGCAGAGTAGGGTAGGGAAGCTCAGTGTTGCCACTGGGAGCCTCATGCTGCCACGGCAAGGCACCCACTGCCTGCCCAGCAGCAGTAGGGGTGGTGGCGCAGGGTTGTGCCACCTGCTGCTGCCAGACAGGTAGGGGGTGCCTCACCATGGCAGCGCAGAGCTCCCAGTGGGCACTGAACTTCCCTGCCTGGTCCCACTCTGCCCCTGCCAAGCTGGGTCCCATTGCTGGGCTGCGGAAGCCCCAAGGGGAGGGCAGTGGGGTGGGGAGCCCACACCTGCAGTGGTCAGCCCGCACCCACCCCCTCCACAGGCTCCACTCCAGCTCTGCCCCCCATGGAGGAGGGGGAGCTGGACTCCACGCTCTGCTCTGCCACAGCAGCTGCTGCCTCCTGTGGTCAGCAGCTGGGGCTTGAGCACTTCTGCAGGGGGCAGCGGGCTGTGGACCTGGGTCCCTGGCCCATATTCCAGGCAGATGGGGGGCCCCCCTCCAGCCGGGCTTGGGGCTGTAGGTGGGGAAGGAGGGGCAATGGCATTGGCAGGCTCAATGCTCCCTCTAAGGAGTAGTGGTCCATGAGCACACTGCTTTGGTCCATAAGCACACTGCTTTGGTCCTGCCTCCCCGTTTTGGTAGGGCACAGTCTGCCGGTAAGTGTTCCAAAGTAACTGTCCAGCTGGGAGCAGGCAGGGTTTGGCCACCACCCTGCTCTGGGCAGAAGTCAGCATGGAGAAGTGCAGTGGAGTGCTGTGGCCCAGCCATCAAATCAATAGAACTGAAAGGAAGACACCAGGGCTGGCATGGGACACTTACTGAAGGTAAGTTCCTCACTCCTCACCTGGGGCAGGCAGCGGCTCCTCCCAGAGGTGAGGCAGGGACAGGGGTGGGGATGGGGACAGGGCCTGGGATGGGCTCTGCCAGCTCTGAGAAACTGCTCCACTCCCCCGCATCAGCTTGGGGGGTGAGGAGGCACAGTGGAGCAGTTCCCTGGAGCTGGTGGAGCAGGCAGTGGCTCCTTTGAGGCGAGGCAGGGATGGGGATCTGAGGTAATGCTCTGCTCTTCCGCATCGCCTCAGGGAGCAAGGAGGCACATGGCATCAGGGCTGGGGAGTGTAGCAGTTCCTCGAAGCTGGTGGAGCCCACCCCAGGCCCCAGCCCCAGCCCTAGCTCAACTCAGGAAGGAGCTTCAGTAAGTGGCCCATGCTGTAGTCCAGGTCCTATCCTGGAGGGTGCGCAGCCTTAAAAAGTTTGTGCATGGCAAGACTTTTACTTGTGTGTGGCCACGCACATGTGCAGCTTAGAGGGAATGCTGGAAAGACCCCAGCATATCAGGGCAGTGTAGGGGGACAGCTGCAGCTTGACCCATGTCTTGGTGAGTGAAGCAAGCAGGGAGCTCTGATTTTCCATGACAAAAAATCCAAAATCAAACACCAATATTTATAGGTATTTAGAATTTATTTTAAATAAAATATTATCTTTAATATATATTAATGATATATTTATTTTTAATAAAAATTTAACAGAGAAAACCAGGATCCCTGGTGATGATGTGCCACACTAACTGCATCCCACTTTTCAAAATCCTAGATCTGCCCATGACTAGGTGTGTTTGTGCCTGGAACTCTTGACAAAGTGCTCTTATGCACACATTCTAGTTCATATTATTCCTGCTCTTAAAAAAAAAAAAAAAAAAAAGGGAGGTGAAGACTGTGGGGAGCTATTGGTTCTGGAATGGTAAAGAATAATGTTGCTATTGCAATGTATCTGGAAACATTTGAGAATCGTTTACAAATTGATTCATAATCAGAACATAAAGGGCCATATTCCCTGGATCATCTAAGATGGCAAAGCAAATTCGAAAAGCAGAAGGATAAAGGAGATTAAGACATATTTACAGGCTCCAGCTTCACAAACTGCTGTACACTGTGCTGGTTGCCAATAGCCAGGGATTGCCAGTGTAACGGGATGCCATAACTTGGAACTTTGTGACAGGATGCTGATAATTACGGTGGTAAAGATCTGCTACAGTGGTCCCAACACATCAGGACATTTTCACTGACTGCATCTGAAATTTTCACTGCTTTAGGGGCAACATATGTATTGGAGATGAGCACAAAAATAGCCATTATGAACCAGAGGATATGGTTTAATTCTGTTTATGTGAATAAAAAGGATGTGGAAGCTAGGAGAAACCTGGGGAGTGATAAAAACCATAAAGAGAACCAATATTAAATTATTTAGGAAAAAAAAGTAGATTACTTACAGCATCCACCTTGTTCTGTCTCCACAATCTGGGAACATCACATACCTGCATGAACATCCCTTTCAAGTTGGCAATGACAACAGCTGCCAACACAGACTGTGAAGATATATAGTGAAAACAGCATTATTCATAAGAAAGAAATGCACTTTAGGGTGTTTAAATACATCTTCTCATTATGAGGTATATCCTCATTGTATACTATGGAACAGAGCCTCAGCTGGAGACACCAGTCTAGTTCACTACAGCTGAGTGTCTGGACTTAAAAGGTATCATCTCTGAACCAAGAGTTCTAGATTATTGCATTTATTAGACCAACTGAGAAATCGCAACAACAAAAAATTTTTAAAAAATCCTTTTTTTGGATTTAAATAGTATGTCAGCAAGTGTACTTCATAGGTGAAATATAGTACCTTTTGCAAGGGCTCTAGCAATTTCCCCAGAGCAACAATGGCAATCATAACAATCCCAGCTGAGATTAGGCCAGCAACCTGCAAAGAAGATAGTATTTATCTGTAGTAAGCATTTTTAAATTTTCTATTATGTTTCTAGGTTCATTAAGAATAATACATATATAGCTTTATGTCACATTTTTATAAACAAGCAAACTGCTAACATATTATTTTCTTCAAATGTACATGAACAAATGCTGAAACAATTAAACTAGAGAGGTCAAATAAGCCACAGCAGCCCACGTAAATCACTACACATATATTAATATTCTCAGGAAGGCTGATCTGTATATAAAGACGAGAACATTTACAACTACTCCGTGTTCCACATGGCAGTGTAAGGACGCTAGGAAGTCCTAGTCTCCCTCTAGTGGCTGTTGCACACTGTTCAGAAACCAATTACACTTGCTGAGATGCTGATCTTTTTTTTCCTGTTAGTAGCTTCTCGTGATTTTACTGCAAAGAGGTCTGGGTTCAAATCTCAGCATCAGTACAACTACAAGTAAGATAATTAACACCAGCATACTGTTATTACAGGAGCGTACTATGGTTAGACTGTGCCCTATGCAACATTAAATAGGACTATCTTGAAAAGTAGTAGCTAGAAAAGCTCATTACCTGAGTTTTTCCACCAGTGCTTTCCTGGACAGCAGTACGTGAAAGTGCAGTTGTAGCAACAAAACAGGAAAAAGCTCCTGAAAAAACATTGCTGATCCCAAAGGCAATAAACTCCTAGAGGAAGATTAAATGAGGATGTAAATGCAAATTTCTTAAGATAAATTTGCAGTCCAAAATGACAATATTTTCCTGTAGGAGTCTGGAAAGTAAAATGTACAGTAGTCGCTCACAAAACACTGTAATAGTAACACCAGTTCTGGCAAGTATTTTGGAACCTGTTTACACTGTTTTTTGCACTGGTTTAGTTCAAACACCAATAAAGATAAATTGGTACATCTCCCTCATGAGAAGTTTACCTATAAAGGTAATTTTCTATTTACTAATAAAGGTAAATGGCTGATTTCCAAAAATTTCATCTTAATATGTTATATTACTATAAGAATTCTTATACTAGTATAACTGTATCCATACATGAGAGCTGTACCTTAACTATGTTGGTTTCTAAATTAACATTAAACCTATTAAAAAACTGTGTGTAGACTAGCCCTTACTTGATGCACAACATTTTATCACCAATAGAGCTGGTTGGACATCTGCCAATAAAACAAAGCTTTATCAAGATTTGCTGGTTTATTGAATCCAAAATGCTTGTTCAAAACCTCTCAGTGTTGATAAACTTGCACTGAATCCAAGGCAGGGTTCTGAAGGAATCTTGCCTGGATCCCCAGCACAGCTGCCCTGAAGCCAGGAACACTAGAGTATGTGAGGTCCCTGGCCTCCAGGGACTGGGAGACTTAGATCAAGTTTAACTTACATTGACTGAAGAAGTCTTCCAAAACCCCTCTACCTGTTCAGCACAATCCCCTACACTTCAAAATCATGCATCTCAAAGCATGTTCATGCACAGAGAAATGAAAAGCAGGTGTAACTGTGGATCAATACTTACATAAAGTCAGTCATACCATCTCTACACACCACCAGATACTTCACCTGAATAAAGATTACCAGTAGTTGACCTTTCAGGGAAGCTTTAAGTGCCTTTAGTTTACTGGAGCAACACGAAGGATTGGGGGTTGGGACCAATACTGTGGGTAGTTCACACTTGTCTTATCTCCATGTACTAAATTTGTAATATGCTGTAACCGAAGCCCACATGTTATCTGCTTCTTGCAATAGTTTAATATCACACATTAGAATTCACTCAGATGTGAACCATTTATATAATCTGTATTTTTTCCATGTGGCCATGTAAGCAAACATCCACTTAACTTTAATTTCCTTAGATCTTAAAATATTTTGGTTTCACATACCTGGTTTCCATCAATAGCATAATCATACTTGGTTGCATATACCTTCCCCACAGACACAGCAATAGCATAAGCGACCACAGCAATGGAAAATGCAGCTGCTGCCATCTGTGAAAACATGCTGACAACTGGAGGTACAGGAGGCAAAAACCTAACATTCATGAAAATATATTTATATCATCAGCTTTGATCAAAAACTGCATTCACTAGAAATGCTAAGAACCTTCAAAAGCAGATATCTATATATCGTTTACAACGTGAATGGTAATATCCCAAGTTAATACAAAAGTAGAAAGACCTACTGACATAAAATATGATTATCTTGCTTCATATGGCCTTAATCTTGACCATATTAGTTAGAAACAAAATTCCCATTGGTTTGAGCAAGATAAAAATTTGACTGTGCAAAAGCAAAGGGAAGAAATACATTTTGAAGGTTGAATGAAGGACATTATGTGATTAATTATACTGTTACAACAATAATACCTCAGGTTCTATACTTAGCACTTTTCATCAGAAGATCTCAACAACATTTATATCTAGCCTCATGTTCCCACAAGAATTAATTAGTTGGGGCTTGTGCATCATCTAGGATGTACAGGTTCTTGCTATTAAGAGATTAGAATCTTTCAGGACATAATCACTCAGTTAATTCCTTGAAAACTTTATTCTTGCAAAGATACAAATTGTATTTTAGAATTAAAACCTGACGTGTAGATACAGACTATGATCAGACTATTCACATGAAAATGGGTTTTCAGGATTGTACATATAGTTGAGTATTTTTATTTAAAACAATTGAATTTTGTAGTATTTTCCATTACAAAAACTCACTTTACCAACAGTAACTTATCATTTTGCAGATAACTTCCAATGAGTCAGATCAAAATACAATTAATAATAATATTTATCTGATTCATTGGGGGTTATCTGCAGAATCAGCTATTGTTGCCAAAGTGATTTTTTGTAATAGAAAATACTACAAAATCCAATTAATAATAATATTTTAGTGTTTTCCGTTGCAAAAATTCACTTTGGCAACAGTAGCTGATTCTGCAGATAGCCCCCAGTGAGTCAGATAAACATTTTTATTATTCCTCTTTTACAGATGCAGAAAAAGTAACCCTGGAAAATGTATGGAAATACTTACAAAATGAGAAGTAAAACTCCTGAGCAGACTGCAGTTGTCTTTGCTCTTTTTTTCTCTTACTATAGACATTAATAGTCATTTAAAATATTAGCTGCACTCAGAACAAAGGCACTCACCCTCTAGGTATGTTTTTCACAATGCCTGCATTGTATTTTTTTTCCAGGTCAGCACCATAAGAAATACCAGTGGCTACTATCGTCTGTAATCAAATAAAACAAGTTTTAGTACTGAAAAACTGCTCATGTCCTCCTGCAACGAGCTTCATCTACTATGTTGTTATTTGCTTACCACAATGACCTCTATAGGAATGGGAATCGGAATCTTGTGTTTGAATCGATCATTTATTTCTTTAACTGCCATGCAGACAACAATGGTCAGGAGCCCAGCGACAAGATCTGCAATATTGGTGGTACCAATTCTTTCAAATATTTCTATGAGGGTCTGAAAAAAAGTCAAAGGCAATATAAGATACTTTAAATTGCACTTACCAAGTGAGAGAAAATAGTCCAGGCAAAGAAGCTGCCATGAAAACCTTAAAGAAAGTCAGGGGCTACTTATTGCATTTGCTTATGTATACAGGCCTAAGGAATTTGACTAGGAACACAAGTTTCTTTAATGCAGTATCAAGCTTTCACTGAATCAGTGGATGGATTTCATGGGGAACTTACCTAAAAAAGCAGATCCATGAGAACTTTCTGTGATGATCTCTTAGGATTTCTAACTTCTATATAATTAATATTAAATAACAAGGGGTAGATCCCGCCTCTATTCAGAAAATTTGAGAAGAAAGAGGACAGATGTTGGAGCTTCATATTCCTTGCCCAGACACAAAAAATATCCATCCATGGTGCTCAAGCAACAGCTACCAGATGCAAATTTAACACACTGGCTAGGTACAGACATTTAAAAAAACCCAAGGCAGAATAGATCTAAGTTACAGTTTTCTGTAAGCAGCATAGTTTAGATTGGTAGTGAACAGAACACATTCACCCTTTGGGGAAGGGGGTGGGGGGCAAATCTTAGACTGGGTTACATCATTTTTAAACCAGTCTATGTGTGACAAACTTCTGTTCTGTTATGGATATACACCAGTTTTTGATCACTTACACAGGTAAAAAAGTGGAACGTCTGTACCTGGCCACTGTCTAAGTCACCACTGGAAACACTGGGTCTGGAATTCTATTTCTTTTTGATTGTGTAAGTCAGTGGTACTCAACCTTCTGACCCTCTGACCAGATGAGTGGTGTGGGGGACCCATCTGTGGGCTGGATTGAGTCCTGGGGACCCAATACTGCTACATTCTGTTCCCCCACACCAGAATTGGGCCCTAGCACTGCCCATTCCCAGCCCTGCATATTGGGATTGGATACTGGATCCCTGTGGATCCAGAGATTTGGCACCAGGGGACTGGTGCTCCCCCCTCTGCCCCAAATTTCTGGTCCTGGGAGGAGCACCAGAGCCATGGGCCAGAGATTGAGCACCCCTAGTCAAAGTGGCAGTTTTTTTGTCGTCATCTACATGGTATTTTTGGCACCTACATGCAGACAGCTATTCCATTCCTGGCTGCATAACTCTGTGTGCATAGACAACTGCATACACATGTATGTGGACATGCGCCCCTGGCAACAAAATGGTGGAGAAGGAAGGCCCCCTATGTTTTAACCTCAGTGGCTAAGCAGCTCACCAGGGAAAGTGCAAACCCAGGCTCTAAGCCACTCTTGCCCAGAGGGCATTTGAACCTGCATCTTCCTGCCTTTAACAAGTGCTCTAATCATCGCACCCCAAGTCAGGCATTACCCCAAACCTTCTCTGGCATTCCTTTTGGAGCTGGGCCTCTACCCCTTGGGTTTAATATAGTCATTGGGTAAAATGAATGAATAGTAGATGGGAAAGTTTCTGCCTCAATGGGAAGTACGGCCCTAAGCTAGAAGTCAGAGCCCCCACTTTTCCAAATACCAATCACCATACTAAGCCATATATACTCTGCCTTGCTCTCTTCTTCCTGGCCCCATGTTTACCCCTCTCCTGGCTGCCCAGGGGGCCAGCTTCAAAAAGAGTGCTATAGAGGGTCCTAGAAAATATCTGAGTGGCTGGGTGGTTACAGCACTGTGCTGGGAAGTCAGAGTGTTGCAGTGAGGAAGGACTAACACCTGTTTCTCTGACCTCACAGTAAGTACCCTAGCCCCCTCACCCTTCCTTCCTTTCCCTCAGGTATTGGGACTAAAACGGGGGAGGGCTCCCCTTCTTCTGTGTCTAATATATGCTAGTTGTGGGTTTGTGACAGACCATGTTTTTTAGGCCTTAGATGCTGTTATGTATCCACCAGGGGTGATGCATATAGCCTGGTACATACACATCCAGTGCAGGGCCTCCTGTGTACATACTAGTATTCATGTCCAATTACATGGCCAGATTGGCAAGACACTGAATAGGTATCACTGTGTAAGTGATTCAGATGCCATGTAGATATCTAAAACCCATCACCTGACTAAAAAAAGTTGAACTTCTTCACACATATGCTCAAGGGACGGTCTGTGGAGTAAGGGCTTGTTCAGCTTCCCTACTTCCTGGCAAACAAGACTTATGAAGAAAAGTAGAAAGAACAAGAGTTATTTAGTCTGGAAGAGAGAAGACAGAGTGGGGATTTGATAACAGTTTTAAAGTACCTGAAGGGTAATTACAGAAAGGACAGCAATAGCTGTAGGGGACAAGACAAGAGGCAATGCACTCAAGCAGCAGCAGAGGTTGGAAATTAGGAGGAACTTTCTGACTATGAGGGTGGTCAAGCCTCAGTGGAACAGGCTACCCAGACAAACTGTGGAGTCTCTGTCCCTAGAAGGTCTCAAGAACATGGTAGGACAGACACTTGCTTGGGCTGGTGTAGTCAGGGATGAACCTGCCTTGAGCAGTGTGCTGGACTAGATGACTTAATGGCAGTGTCCACACGAGTACACACGTGCCTCCTGCCCTGCCTCAAACCCCTCTGAGATGGGGCAACAGACACGTGTGGGGACAATGAAAAAAATGTTCCCTGTGCTGCAAACTTGCAGCGCAAGGAGAAAATTAGACCCTTGGATATCCAGGGGTCTAAAGAAAAAAAAAGAAAGAAAATCAACATTTAAAAAAAAGTGTCGGAACTGGAGGCTGGGCGCTCCATAGAGACGCTCTGGCTGCCAGAGTGTCTCTATGGTTGCCACTCACCCTGGTACTGAAACACAGCTGGTCAGGCCACGTGTTTCAGTACCAGGGCTCTGGAGCCAGTGAGTAAGGGGTCGGGGGGCTGGAGGAGGGCGAAGAGGACCATGGGGGGGACCCCCAATGGCCCTGCCCACTCCTCCCGCCCCCCTAACCCCCACCAGCCCTGAGGCCCCCAACCCCTACCGGGGTGGGCTCCTCCCCCTTCCAGCCCCCACCTCGAGCCCTGCCAGGGCTGGCCCGAGCCCCTCAAGCCCACCCCATCCTTAAAAAAAAAACAAACAACAAAACAAACCCAACAAAACAAACCCCGGCACCTACCAGCAGTTGGAGCTGCTGTCTGGCTGCCGGGGGCCCCACCCGCGGTGCGGAGCAGGTTGACAGCCCCAGCCTGAGCCCTCCTGGCCCTGTGCTGTCCTGTGCTGCCCAGGGGGCTCTGTCAGGAGGCCCCTGAGCCCCCCCCACCCCTGCTTCTCAGGTAAGCAGAGGCTTTTTTTTCCCCATTTTTTTCTGGGTTTTTTTTAAGTGATGGTGCCTGGGGTTGTGGGGTAGCCTTGGGGGCCTGGGAGTGCAAGTTGGGGGGTGAGGCAGCCACTGGGGGGCTGCAGCAACTGGTGGAGGATGGGGCTAGGTGGGGCAGCAACTGGGGGGGCTGGGGTGGGGCATGTGGGCCTTGCAAGGGGGGTGGTAGCCCCTGTGGGGACCATATGGCCACTGTTGGGGGCCTGTATCCTTTGTATGGGGGTTGAACCCCCTGTTGGGGGGCTGTACCCCTTGTGAGAGTCCTGAACCCCCTTGTGTGGGGCCCATCGCCCTGTGGGAATGCAGCAAAACATGTTTCATGAATTCATGAAACATGTATTTAGAGTTCACTTTATTATTATGACAAGAGACTTGCTTTAACACTGTAAGATAAAACATTGTACAACTGATCACTGTCTCGTTCTTGCTCTCTGTCTTTATAGTGGTCTTTTGTTTTACTTGTGGAGGAACATGGATTTGGGGATATTTTACAGAGTGACTTTGAGATTTTTTTTTATTATTATTTTAAATTGGGGATTTTTCAGTTTTCCAGTAGGGAACACCAGAATTCCTGCTAGGGAGGCCAGTGGCAGGACCCTGCCTGCTCAGAGCTCACATCTTGGACCCATCTGGCTGTGGCTGACCTCCAGGCCAAATGGGGACAGGAGGACATGCTTTGACAGTTCAAAGCAGGCCACAACACCTGGAACATCTTCCAGGTGATAGCTGCCCAGATGGCCAGGCAGGGGCACACATGGCAGTAGTGCCACACAAAGGCCAACCCTGCAACCACTGGCAACTGGCCCAGAGGGGCAGATGCCTCTACCAGCTCTGCAGTCCCCATCTGGGTCTGGTAGGTGCACAGCAGGTCACAGCCAGGCAGCAGCCCCCACTGCCAGACTGCTGCAGTGGGTAGAGGGTGCAGGGAACTCTCAGGGCTGCTTCAGCAGTCCAGCTGGCACAAGGGGTTGTGTCCCCAGGTACCAGTTGGCTGGGCCCCAGAAGCTCTCAAGAGCTAGTAGCCCTGAGCTACTTGCCAGGGCAGCTTTTTATACTGTTGGGGCCAGCACCTGTGCTGGCCCCGGGCTCTAGCTCCCCCTGGCTGAAGATCTGGGAGGAGCCAGGCAGGGTTATTGTGCCCCAAGTGGCACAATTTGCTGCACAACAAAGTGCATGTCCAAGTATGTGCGCTGAAGCAAAAAAGCCCCGGATCAAAATTTGCACCGCTTCTATTTGAGCTGCTGCAAGCCTACGTGCTTGCATGTGTGGACGTGCTCAATGAGGTCTCTTCTGGCCTTATGTCTGATTCCGCAATCCCCTGTTTGCAGTCAGAGAGTATGATACTACCATATCTTATGGCTCCACCTTACCTCATGGGGCTCAAAACTTTCCCACTGGAACTCAGCCCTGACTAGGAGGATTCTTGCAATAGGTATGCAATATCACTATGCATCACTGTTGTATTGAACAGAGCAAGAACTGACCTTATGGTCTTAGTTCACACTGTAGTGCCTACAGATACATACATTGGCTGCTTGCAGATGTTAACCCCACCCCAAACAAAAAACATGTTTTACTGGAAGAAGCAGCGTGTTACTTTGACCTGGCATCTGTATAGACCAGATGCTTTAGTGGGGCTTTTTGGTACTTTTATCTCATAGCTGATTTAATCAGCTAGGTGAGCTAGGTCCAACTAATGCAATGCCTTTTCTAGGCGTGTTCTGGACTTGACCCAGGAACGTGTCGAGTTTAAAGTAAAGCATCATTTGTTTGTTTTTTAATGTCTGCAAGCAGCTGTTGTGTTTAAATTTCTGAATGTTTAAATTTTAAAATATACTTAGAAAATCATAAAGATAATATTACATAAATAAGTGTATAAAGGGTTGGTCCAGAGACAGGTAACAAGTAATACTCAATAATTTTCCTGTGTTTCCCAATGTACTGTACAGGGGTGACTACACATTCAACCTGAGGCGTGAATTGTAAGTGATAAGGTACCTAAAGTTTAGGTTTTAGAACTCCTAAGTACACTCGGGAATCTATGCACAGAAGTTTAAAAAAAAAAATTGTCAGGTCAACACAAATCACTGGCAAAAGAACCCAAAGTTTCTTGCTCTACACAGTTGTGTACATCTCCTCACCTCACTTGCTACACTACTCACTGATTTTTAATGTAGGAAGTCAGTTCTTCCGTCTTTAATATGCAGTATTTGGGAGTAATAACTAATCCCTTAAAATGCGTTCTGGTAGCTGTACAACCCTTTGAAAACCATAAAAGCGAGAGATGGGAAAAAATTGGTAGGTCACTTAGCCCACCTTCATGCTAGGATTACTCTGTGCTTTCTCCAATCAAAACAAAGATGTCCCACATGAGGGAGTTATTAGTTACTAGCCTTATATACAGACCTATTTACAGTTTAAAATATCTTACTGTTAGGAAAGATTAATTCCATCCCGGAAGAGCACACACCAACCGCAGAGACTTCCTCAGCCTGACAAAAGGTTTTTAAACCCGAAAGCTTGCTAAAAAATTTTTTCCAACTATTAAAGTTGGTCTAATAAGAGATATCAGATTCATCCAAAGAACCTTGCCTTACTGTCAGAAATATTTTCCAAGTACTTTGCCTACTTTTCTCCTTTTCTTCCTGTTACTCCAAGTTATAGTCATCTTGTTACTTTTGGTTTATATGCCAATTTATTCTAGACTGAACGGAATAGCTTTTCCAATCTCACCTCTATTAGGCAATCCATCTTGCTTTCCTTTGAGCCTGTGTCTAGAAAGTAGAACTACCAGCAAGTTCTCTATGCTGAAGTAAGACGTCTTTTGGAAACCAATTGATTTTGGAAACCTAATGTGTTGTAGTATAAGGAAGAATTGGAAGTCCTTGGACAGTCATGGAACTATGACATGTTTGGAATAAGAGATACTTGATGGGAGCTCACATGACTGGAGCACTGTCATGAAGGGGTATACATTGTTCAGAAAGGACAGGCAGGGGAGAAGAGAAGAGAAGAGAAGAGAAGAGAAGAGAAGAGAAGGAGCTGCACTTTACATAAAAGAGCTGTATGATTGCTCAGAGCTCCAGTATGAAGCTGGAGATAGGCCTGTTGAAAGCCTCTGGGTTAGGGTTAGAGGGCAGAGCAACATGGGTGATGTTGTGGTGGAAATCTGCTATAGACCACCAGACCAGGAGGAAGTAGTGGATTAGGCTTCTTCAGACAGCTAGCAGAAGTTTCCCAGTCACAGGCCCTAGTTCTCATAGGGGATTTCAATCACCCTGACATCTGTTGGAAGGGCAATACAACAGTGCACAGGCAATCCAGGAAGTTTTTAGAGTGTGCTAGGGACAGCTTCCTATTGCAAGTGATGGAGTAGCCAATGAGGCTCACAAACAGGGAAGAATTGGTGGGGAATGTAGTGGATGACAACGTGGGCAACAGTGACCACAAGATGACTGACTTCAAGATCCTGAGGAAAGGAAGGAAGGAGAACAGCAGAGTAAGGACCCTAGATTTCAGAAAAGCAGGGCTGATGGGCAGGATATCCTGGGAGGCCAGTTTGAGGGGAGAGGAGTCCAGGAGAGCTGGGTGTACTTTAAAGAAACCTTACTGAGGGTTCAGCAACAAGCCATCCTGATGCACAGGAAGACTAGCAAGTATGACAGAAGACTAGATTAATTTAGCAGGGAACTCTTCAGTGAGCTAAAAAAAAATAATCACAAAAATAAAGCTTACACTAAGTAGAAACTTGGACAAACAACTAGGGAGGACTATAAAAGTTTTGCTTGGGTACGAGGGATGAAACCAGGAAGGTCAAAGCACAATTGGAGTTCCAGCTAGCAAGGGACATGAAGGCTAACAAGAAGGGTTTCTACAAGTATGTCAGCAACAAGAGGAAGTTCAGGGAAAGTGTAGGTCTCTTCCTGATGGGGAAGACAACCCAGTGACTGATGATGTGGAAAAGGCTGAAGTACTCTATGCCTTTTGTAGGTCAGCTTCCAGACTACTGGACCTGGCAGCACAGTTTGGGGATGAAATGAGCAGCTAAAAATGGTGAAAGAACAGGTTAGGGACTATTTAGAAAAGCTGGATGCATCCAATCCATGGGGCTGGACACAATGCACCCAAGGGTGCTGAGGAAGTTGGTAGATGTGATTGCAGAGCCGCTGGCCATTATCTTTGAAACTTGTGGCAGTCAGGAAAGGTCCCAGATGGCTTGAAAAGGGTAAATATAATTCCCATCCTTAAGAAAGGGAAGAAGGAGAATTGGGAGATCTACAGCCTGGTCAGCCTCACCTCAGTCCCTAGTAAAATCATGAAGCAGATCCTCAAGGAATCCCTTTCTAAGCATTTGGAGAAGAAAATGATTAGAAACAGTCAGCATGGATTCACCAGGGGCAAGTCATGCTTGACGAACCTGATTGCCTTCTATGATGAGATGACTGGCTCTGTTGATGTGGGGACACCACTGGACGTAATGTACCTTGACTTTAGCAAGGCTTTTGATATGGTCTCCTTCAACTTTCTTGGAAGCAAGCTAAAGAAGTACAGGTTGAATGAATGGACTATAAAGTAAAAAACTGGCTGCATCATTGGGCTCAAAGGGTAGTAATAATT
The DNA here is from genome assembly GCF_052110815.1 of Crocodylus siamensis. NCBI lineage: Eukaryota > Metazoa > Chordata > Crocodylia > Crocodylidae > Crocodylus > Crocodylus siamensis. The sequence goes on along the minus strand of NC_143398.1, from coordinate 26,768,510 downwards.
GGCTCGATGTCTACATGACAGCCAGAATCAAGTGGAGTGCCCCAGGGTTCAGTTCTGGAACCAGTTTTGTTCAGTATCTTCATCAACAATCTGGAAGACTGAGTGGAGATAGAGGGGACCCTCAGCAGGTTTGCAGATGACACCAAACTGTAGGGGGGAGTAGGACTAGGATTCAGAGAGACCAAGACAAATTGGAGTATTGGGCCAAAAGAAATCTCATGAAGTTCATTAAGAATAAATGCAAAGTGCAGGCACTTAGGATGGAACAATCCCATGCACGTCTAGAGGCTGGAAACCAACTGGCTAAGCAGCAGGTCTGTAGAAAAGGACCTGGGGGTTACAGTGGACAATAAGCTGAATATAAGCCAGTTAGCCATTGTTGCCAAGAAGGCTGACGGCATACTGGGTTGCATTAGTAGGAGCACTGTTAGCAGATCAAAAGAAATTATTCTTCCCCTCTATTTGGCACTAGTGAGGCCACATCTGAAGTCTTGTGTCCAGTTTTGCACACCCCCCCCAGTATAGAAGGGTTGTGGGCAAATTGGAGAGAGTCCAGATGGCTATGAAAATGGTTACGGGCTGGAAAACAAGACATATGAGGAGAGGCTGAGGGAACTGAACTTATTTAGTCTGGAAAAGGGAAGACAGAGGGGATTTAATAGCAAACTTTAACTAGGTGAATGGATGGAGCTAGACTGTTTTCATTGATGGCAGGTGCCAGAACAAGGAGCAGTGGTCTCAAGGTGCAGCAAGGAAAGTTTAGGTTAGATATTACGAAAAACTCTCACGAGGAGGGTAATAAAACACTGGAACAGGTTACCCAGGGAGGTTGTGGAACCTCCATCCTTGGAGGTTTTTAAGACCTTTTTAAGACAAAGCATTGGCTGAGATGATCTAGTTGGGGATGGTTCTGCTTTGAGCAGGGGGTTGGATGAGATTATCTCCTGAGGTCCCTTCCAACTCTAATTTTCTATGATTCTATAAATCAGTATAACTAATTTGAACTCAACCTGCCTCCCAGTGAAGTCAGTAACAAAGGTCTTGTTAATTTCAGGGAAGCAGGCTGAAGTTTTTTTTAAAGGTCTCTCTAAAGAATCAGAGTTTTCATGAGACTCTTAAGAGATTCTTATGAATCAAGAGAATTCCAAGATATACCCTATTGATCTGCTGGGAAGATTTAGTTCCTAATTGCTCTTGAATTTCCATTTAGCTATACTTCCAAGTGCATTAATAAACCATTTAGGTTAATGTTGTGATATTGTTTTCAAAATAAAACAAGAATCGAGTACAGTATATCACCTTTCTTTTAGAAGTTCACTTGATTGCATAGGACCACACCATTACTAGCACATAGTCAAAGAGACTTCATTGTCATCAACAAGGATAGAACTCAAGACCTTTCCCTCCAAACATACAAGCCCCTAGCACTAGAAGAGAACTGTATTTATCTGACTCTACAGATCATTCTGTACTTTATTGTCTTCAATTGTATTAATCTGGCTATACTACCATATCCAAATAGTCTCTTCTTACTGCACTGTACTTTCTCTCAAGACACTGAAAACAAATAAACCTGGCTCTAAGACCAGCCCTGTAATATGTTATAAAAAGAGGGAAGGTGAAGAAGTGTTCTTCAGATTAAGAACTGTAGCTAACAGATCCACCTGCCATCTGGAAGTCACAGGGACCAGGCAGCCATGCAGTTATTAGATCCAGCTGGGAAGTAGCAAGATAGTTCCTCTAAAGCAGGGGTTGTCAATCGGGAGTGTGTATACCCCAGGGGTAATTGGGAAGAGGCTAGGGGGTATGTGTGGGTGAGCGAGGATGGAGCGCCACCACTCACCATCCCGCACTGCTGCCTCCCAGGAGCAGGGCCGTGGAGGGTGAAGGCAGTGGTTTCCTTCTGTAGGCTGCACAGGTGCTGCCCGACCGGCTGGATGTGGAGTGGGGCAAACTTGCATGCAGCCACCACTGCCACTGCCATCCACCACCCTGTGCCACTGCATGCAAGTCCCCCAGCTCTGTGTCCTGCTGCTGCTGCCACCCCCCCTGCTCTAAAGGGTTGATGATGGTGAAGCAAGTATCACCACACGCATATGCTGGAAGCATGTGGACCAGAAAGTCAGCTACAGACAGAACGGTCAATGTCAACAGGACCTTGGGTGACCGAAAGAGGGCCCTAATGGCATTCATAGATGATAGAGTCAGCTGTCTGAGCAGCAGGAGATGGCTGTCAGAGGTACACAATGCCTGCAAGTTCCACAAAGTAGGGAACAAAAAAGATGGCATACTCAAGGAGCAGTAGCCCAGGGTTGATAGAGGGACTGTTTTGTTTGATGTTTTTCTGAAGTTTTATGTTGAGAAATAAAACTGAACCTGAAAGAGACTAGGTGCACCACTGAGCCATGCCTACATTAGGGAAATAAGCCATCTGCCTTACAGGCAGGCAAAGCAACTACCTATAGGCCCCTCCAAATAAATTACAGCCAAACACCCATTGATTTTAATGAGAGCAGGCTCAGGTTCAGGATAAAAAAAACCCCCTGTATTCCCTACATTCTATTATGTGAGCCACTTCTGCATGAAGTGGAAGCAAGAGATGGAAAAAAAAAGGAAAACTGCTATGGAGAATTTCTGCCACAAAATGAAAGCAAATTAGCCAGGTATACTTACATATATTATGGAAAGGATCCCATTATAGTTTTTGGTTGAAACATTTAAGACTATTTTCAGTTGTGAAACAAACACTTGAAAAGCAGCTGCGGTTGTGAATCCTCCCACCAGTGGATCCGCAAGGTACCTCACAATGAAACCAATCTGAAGGGCTCCAAGCACAAGCTGGGAAAATCATCAGGAAAAAAGCAAACAACTTACTAAGCAGTAAATCAATGTGACAATGAAATTACAAAACGTTTAGGATTTGATCCCATGTAGAAGGCTGTCTGCCTAGGAAGAGTTCAGATGGCAACAGATTTTGCTGGACTGAAATGTTTACTTACAGTGATGGTAGCTTACAGTAGCTACAGTCACAACAAAGCATGTGGAGTTATCCATGGAGTAAAATAATGTTCAGTGTAATAGTATCACCACTTGCTTCCTTTAAGAGTTTGAAAAATCTGAAAACCCTTCTTTTATACAAAGCTATCCAAGCCTCATTGTGTGCTTGTTTTGTGACCTGATTTCACGGGGAGCTGTGCACACGAAACAGTGGCAGAATCTACTTCTGTGCTCTTCCATAGAAAATTGGAGAAAAGAATAATTTTGGCATATTACCACATACCACTGAAACATGTTGGGGCTGCCCATCATTTGAAAAGCATGGAGATTTCAGGGTGATGTTTCCCCTCCTGTATGTTTTATTATGGGAAAAGTAACATATTCCCCTAAAATACGGTTTCTCTTTGCATTCTTACCAATTATTTAATAAAGTAAAAGTAGTATAAACCTAAGTCTACAAGCCAGTTATATTACCTGTATAATTCCAACCAGAAACGTGACAGTACTGGCAATTAATACTCTCTGTGCATCTCTGGATTCAGTGTCTATCAGTGTTTTGTTAAGCCCTGTGGTATTACTGCTAACTAGGAGGAAATTTTCATCAGGTGCCATGCTCAGCACAACAGATCCCACCATCAAACTGACCACAGGAAAAGGTCCTGAGAAGATAAACAGTATATATGTTGGCCTTCCATACATCACAAAATCAAAGTATTTGTAAGATAAGATAAGCAGTTCTATATTAGACAATTAAAACATTTATATCAGGGCCAATTTATTATTATAGTATTTATCTAACTGGAGTACCTAGGAACCATATGCACTGCAAATACAGTACGAAGAGAGATCCTGTCCCACAAACCTTACTGTGTAAGCATAACAAGAAAGAGAACATGTGGCTACAGCCAATCTTACAAGGAAGCGTAAGGAAACAAGGAGACAATACTGGTCAACATGCGAGACTGTAGTATCAACCCAGAGTAGCTTAAACATTGTCAGTGTTTTATAACCATTACAGAGGAGGGCTCTGAAGGAGCAAATGAACCAAAATTGCCTACATTCATAGAGAACTCTCTCCAAGTGAGAGAGTCTGCATCGGGGAAAAAAGTACAAAGGTGATTTTTTTGAAAATGTAACAAATAAGCAATGGAGGCTAGAACACTGAGCCAAGTGGAAAAAGGAGTCAGTATCATGATAGCAAATGAGACATGGCAGGTAGGGTGAGGAGAGGATGTGAGGACCGCTTATATTGGAAAAGGGGACATAATAGAGAAGGGGAAGTCAGTGGAGGAATGCAAGAAGGGCACATCTACATGTGCATTAAGTTTAGTACCTCTAATACGAGGTACTACATAGGAGCAGATGTTAATGTGCTATAGCAATGGTGCATGGTCTTTTTGTGATGCTTACTGTGCAGTAGACTAATTCTACATTAACAGTTTTTTGCCATGACACTCTTATGCGCAGTAGAATTAATCTACTGCACATTAAGTATCTCATATAGACATGCCCAGAGAGATGTGAAAAAGTAAAAATGATTGGGTATGAAAACAATCTTTTCAGCAGCATTCTGGATGGGTATGAAGAAGTTAAGATGGAATTTGTCAAGGCTAGAGAAAAGGAAGCACAGTAACTGAGATGCAAGATGAGAGCTTAGATGAAAATCTTACCTGTGTGGACAGATAGGAAAGACCATGTCTTGAAGAGATAATGTGGAAAGAATTGGCAAAGTTTACACACAGCCTGGACGCAAGGGCCTAGAGAGAAGTCTGAGTAGGCATCCCAATTGTAGGCTTGAGTGACAGGCAGGATTATGGTGTTGTCCAAGATGGAGAAAAGAGATAGCAAGGAGGACTCATGAGGGAAGATTAAGAGTTCTGCTTTAGTCATGTTGAACTTGAGTTAACAGATAAAGTGTCTGTTCGTAAATTTATCCAGAGTTAATTTTTCAATTCCTGCTATGGCCTTGATTCTGCAACTCTTCACATGCTATGCAGCAAAACACAAGGCTCTTGGACTCCAGCACAAACACAGGCAGAGGCTATGCACAGATACACATGAAGTAAAGCTTTATGTACAACCCTCTGCACTGAGCAAAATAGTTTTAAACCTCAATAACCTGCCAGTGTGAAAGCACAAAACACAGTGAATGCAATTCAAAAGTGACTGCCTCACACAAAATATTTATGTTCACAGTAAGGATATGCATTCTGAAAAAGATGCAGTTACCAACTGAGATGTGCCTTGATGTTCCCAGGAAAAAGTATGTCAGGATAGGAAAAAAGGCAGAGTAGAGACCATATCCAACAGGAACAGCAACCAGTAAAGCATACGCCAAACCTGAAATCACATATTCACAGTGTTTTATGTTATAGACTCCACAACAGACTAATATGTTGCCAAATAATGAGCCACATTAAAAAAGGGATCTTCTTTTTCCAGACATATTTGTAATTTGTATTTTTCACCTGTAATTCAATGGCATGCATGAATTTGCAAACTTCTGCTTTACACCACTCTAGGCACATCTTTGCATGAATATTAATATGATACAATAAGATCCAGCACAGTTTGCACTAGCATGTATTGCTCCCAGAAACAGCATCCTGGACTGCAGTACACTGAACCAGAGCTGTGCAGCCCTGACTACCAGCAAGCCCCGGGGGTCAGCCTGAGGCTGTTCTGATCCAGCTCAATGTACTGCAGAGAGTTAGGGCTAGCTAAAACACTTCAGAAAGGCTAGCTAAACGGCAGCCCCCACACTGAAACATCCTCATACCCCAGCCAGCCCCAACTATGTCTACACATGTGTTGTGGTGGAGTAAATAACTCCGCTGTAGGATAATACTTGTATCTGGCAGTAGTAACCTATGGCAGGGTTACTTAGTTTACTTCAGCCTAATAGCTCCACACGTGTAAACTGGTGATGCTTTACTGCAGAGCTAATTAGGCAATTCAGCAGTAAGTGTCTCATGTAAATGCACCCTGAGTGCCATTTGGGTAGTTAGATTTGTAAGTATCACCAATTATACCTGCAATTTGGCATGAAGCAGAAGTGTTTTGTGAGGACCTAGTGAGGTTCAACAAGGGAACTGCTGTGAAAGTGGCCGATGTGCCATTGCACTTGGGAAGAAGGACTTATGCAAAGGGCCTAATTTATAGCTGGGATTTTCAAATTGGGTGTCCATTTACTTCACTGGGAGATGCCAATATTTAGGACTTCTGAAACTCAGGCAATTCTTTTAGGTATGTAACCATACATTTAGACACCTAACATTTTAAAATGTTGGTTTTTATTAATTAGATCCTAAATTAATAATAAAGGCCAGGATTATCTCCCTTGAAGAGCAGAGAAGCAGTTATACAACATTTTTACCCTTGCACAACAACATTTCCTCCACATTTCCAAGTCTGTGGGCATGTCTACATGTGCATTAATGCACTTTAGTTAATGCTCATTAAATCTAGTACCTCCATTGTGAGGTACTAAGAAAATGTGCATTAGCTTGTCTTAATGCACATTAACTAAAGAGCATGGTTTTTAACTGACACTTAATGCACATTAGCCTATTTTAATATGCATTAACTAAATAGCACATTTTTCCAGTGATGCTTTAATGCACATTAAAATAGGCTAATGTGCATTAAAGTGCATGTGTAGATACACCGACGTGTTTGACCCATCAGCTCCACTGAAAAAGTGTGTGTAGGGGGGCAGTAAACAGAGCTTGGAAAGTTATCCTAAATGTCATGTTTACTTTCCAGCCCTAGAATTGTACAGTAAAATATGCAGATAGCTAATCTTGTTTCAGGCAGCATTAACTCCCATTGCCAACTTCTACATTTCCCTTTTTAGAAGCATCAAAAGGTACTACCAGATTTACAAAACAAAAAAATGGTCTGGCCATACCACTGTAGCTGGTGGGAGGCCAGAAGGGCAATACAAATCAAGAGTCTGTACTTGCAGGCTCACATGCTGAGTTTCCACTATTTCTCCTACACAGATCTACACAGCACCTTTTGTCATAAGGGAAGTAACTAGGAAAATAATTTACGTCCTTATAGGATAGGGAAGATCTGTACGTGGATAATGCAGATAATGATCTGGAGTAGGTGACAGGTCCACCCATGGGAATTACTATCAGATCAATAAGGCATACCTCGTTTTATTGCGCTTCACTTTATTGCACTTCGCAGATATTGCGTTTTTTTACAAATTGAAGGTTTGTGGCAACCCTGCGTCGAGCAAGTCTATCGGTGCCATTTTTCCAACAGGATTTGCTCACTTCGTGTCTCTGTGTCACATTTTGGTAATTCTCGCAATATTTCAAAATTTTTCATTATTATTATATTTGTTATGGTGATCTGTGATCAGTGATCTTTGATGTTACTATTGTAATTGTTTTGGGGTGCCATGAACCGCGCCCATATAAGGCGGCGAACTTAATTGATAAATGTTGTGTGTGTTCTGACTGCTCCACCGACCGGCCGTTCCCGTCTCTCTCCATCTCCTCGGGCCTCCCTATTCCCTGAGATACAACAATATTGAAATTAGGCCAATTAATAACCCTACAATGGCCTCTAAGTGTTCAAGTGAAAGGAAGAGTCGCACGTCTCTCACTTTAAATCAAAAGCTAGAAATGATTAAGCTTAGTGAGGAAAGCATGTCGAAAGCCAAGATAGGCCAAAAGCTAGGCCTCTTGCACCAAACAGTTAGCCAATTTGTGAATGCAAAAAGATTACGACTCGCTGAAGGCTCAGATGATGGTTAGCATTTTTTAGCAATAAAGTATTTTTTAATTAAGGTATGTACATTTTTTTTTAGACATAATGCTATTGCACACTTAATAGACTACAGTATAGTCTATTAACTAACTACATAACTTTTATATGCACTGGGAAACCAAAAAATTTGTGTGACTCGCTTTATTGCGATATTCACTTTATTGCGGTGGTCTGGAACCGAACCCACAATATCTCTGAGGTATGCCTGTAGTCCATTTAGTTTTGTCTTTGAAAGTGGCCAGTATCAGGTGCCTCAGAGAGGAGAATGAGAGTCATAGCAATGTCATTTTGGAGTGCTGTCTCTGGTCTTGATTAACCTAGGTTCCATTGTATCCTCTGCAAATTTTATCACTGTTCTGCTTCTCTCTACTATTGATAAATGTATTAAATCAGTCTAAGGGGTGTAGGTTGTAGCCGTGTTGGTCTAAGGACATAGGCAGACAAGGTTCTTTGGGTAAATCCGATATCTTTTATTAGACCAACTCAAATAGTTGGGAAAATTCTTCCTTATATCAGTTCAAGTGAATTATGTAAAAGTATGTTTTGTGAATATTAGTTTTTAAAGCTTGACCATGGCAATGGCTCTTTTCTGATTGTTTGAGCAAACATTTAATAACTTACTGGCAATAACACTATAAAAATAAAGTTTAAAAGGTTTGTGTTCATGATTTTTTGCAGGAAATCTCTTTTACATTTTTAAAGACATGTGGAAGTGCTTGCATGATCAACTAATTGTGGAACAGTGCTAATACTATGCCTGATCAAATGCAGGTAGGTAATGTATTTCAATTATTAAATACTCACAATATGCCCATAGAGAAAAATGAAGAGAGATACTAATCAATTATATTACAGTAACAAATTCAAGGAAACTGGAATATGTTAACCAATGCTAAATAACAAGAAAGAGGCAAAATTAAGCAAATCAATCATTTACTGCACAGTATTAATAAATAATATTCAAGGACAATGGTCTTCATATGGATATTTTAAATCATACATGTTTAACTTGATGTGTGCAGTATAAAGCATAAGAAATAGTTATGGGTATCTCCATACAATGTATCTAGCTTCTTATTAATAACAAAGAAATAATCTAGCCACAGCTTACCTTGTAAAGTAGCTACAAGCCCTGTACTGATACCAGAGATGATATCACTAATTAGCCATTCCTTCACTCTGTAGTTAGGTAGCCATTCCAGTATGGGGATAAAGGACTTGGTTATTTGAAATGCCTTTTTTCTTGAACAGCTGCCAAAAAATAGACAATTAAATTGTCAGCCTACCCCTATGAAATCATAACTGTAAAATGCAAAAAAAATTCCTACCAAGAGATCTGAGTAGCTGTTATTTAGCCAAAAGACCCCTTGTTTATTATTTTATAGAAACTACATGAATGTTGTTTACAATTTGCTTATTTTATAGGATCAAATTCTGCTCTCAGGTTAATAGAGCTACTTAGATTTGTTCCACAGCTTCTTGGCCTCTTGTGGGCTAAGATCAAGTGCTGTATTCACAGGGGATGCTGATGCCAGCAAGTTACACTAGTCATAACCAGGGATCTATCTAAATCGCACTGGAAGTACAGCGACTCCTCTAATCTTGCTATTTTTGTTCCCCCCTTCCCCTCCTGCTGACTGGTTGGAGGACCCTGGAGGCCCTGCTGCATATTCCTGATCAGCCATGGGGCAAAAAACAGTTTTAAATATGCTGTGGTTTTTGCCTCCAGCCACTGATTGGCTGAGGGGCACCAGCGGTCCCACCACTGCTGATCAGCCAGGAAGCAAAACCACAGCCTATTTAAAACTGCAGCAAGGTGGGGGGGGGGGGGGACCTTGGCCAATCAACAGCAGGAGAGGGAAAGGGGATGCCTGGGGAAAGATTTAGGTAGATCCCTGGTCATAACACATTTTGTTGCTCACAAACAGATCTTCAAAAAACACTTCTCTCACAAAACAAACAGCTTTGTTCTTTAAGGCACCCTAACCAAAATGGACTCTGAAAAGAGATCAACTGTTGTCACAACATTTAGAATGTTCTGCACATTTTCAAGACAAAATTATCCATTTTGGTATGAAAAAGTTGACTTTCCAAACAAAATATCTGTTGATGACACTTTTGCTGGCAATCGACTTTCTCAGTGAACAGCACCATTGATATCGCAGATACCATTTGCACAGTGGTCTTACTCAACATGGCTAAAGCCATTTGGCCCCAGCTGTTTAAAAACAAATCACAGACTGATGGAGAGGTGGGCTGGCAGGGACCTCCAGATGGCACCTGAGGCAGGACCACCCCTATCCAAACCATCCCCTTCAAGGGGACTGTCAGTCTTGGCACCCTGACCTGCCACAGGTAAAGCAGGGGTAACCACAGCAGCTGTAATAAAAGGTTGCCAGGATGGCTGCTTGCAAACTTTAACAAAAAAAGGCGTTTTACTTTACTCTCGGCACAGAGCCCAGTGCCTGCCTGGAAGAGGCAGTTAGCTGGACCCGGCTGGGTCCACATCTGTAAAGATCAGGCGCTTTAGTGGGGCTTTGGGGCGCTAGTAGCGGATTGACTCCGCTTTAGACAAAAGTGGTGAAAGCCCCGCTGAAGCGCCCGGTCTCTCTGGACGCTGCAGAGCCAGCCCAGGCGAACGCGCCGCTTCCTCTGGTAAAGCGGGGCTTTTTTAACACCTGCAAGCAGCCCACAGGCTCAAGAGATCGTAGCCAGGCCCCCGCTCCAGAGCAAGGCAAACCCCGCAGTGGGCACCTCTCTGCCCACGGGGTAAAACTCCGTGCTGAGCCCGGGGATGGCTCTGCCCTGCGCGGCGCAGCGAGACCCTCGAGCCAGGAAGCTCCGGCTCCGGCCGCCGCCGCACCAGCCGGGGCTCGCCCCGTAGCCCCAGCCACGGCTGCAGCCGACGCCCGGTGCCAGACCCCGCGGCAGCGCAGCAGGAAGGGGCGCCGCGAGGCGCGGGGCCGCCGCGTGCTCCCCCGACGGCGCCGCTCCCGCCCTCGCCCGCTCACCGGCAGGCGCGCTGGGCGCGCTCGCGCAGGGTGGGCGGCAGCGGCGGCCGCCGCTCGTGCTCCTCCTGGAAGGCCGCCTCGCTGTACACGGGCCGCGCCACCACGTAGGGGCCGGGCTCGCCCGCCGGCGCCTCCGCCCTGTCGCCCGCTGCCATGGCCCTGCCTGCGGGCACAGCCCCGCCCGCCCCCGCCTTTATACGGCCCCGGCCCGCGCCGCTTTATTGACGGCAAACAGAACCGCCCGCGCCGGCCAGCCGGGGCCGCCCCCCGCAGGGACCTCCCACCCCGCCCGGCCCAGCCCGGCCGGGCAGCGCGGGGACCCTGCCGGCCGCGCACGGCCCGGCCCCGTCGGCGCGCCACAGCGCTCGTAAGGAGCCGGCGCGGGGGCCGAGGCCGCTGCTGCAGGAGCCGGCGGCGAGGGACCGGCGCGGAGCCCCCGCGGGAAGCGTCGTCTCTGGTGGTGGCGGGGAGCCCGGGCCCACCCCTCTCCTCGCGTGTCACAGCGAGGGGGCAAAGCCCGCGCACCTCCGCGCGTGCCCGCACAGTCGCCTGCCCGCGGGTGCTGCTGCAGGAGGGGGTGGGCGTCACCCGGGCGAGAGAGGCAAGAGCGGCTCTTGCAGGGAGGAAGGCTTTAGCTAGGTTCACCAGGGGATGGAGGTAAGAGAGTCCAGCCCTACGATGGGAAAGCAGTAGCTGAAGCCTTAGCAATGTTGGGGAGAGGCTAACACAGTCAGATAGCTGCGTTGTTGATGTGCTACTGCAAGAAGTACAAGGGACAACTAGGAAGAGCTGGAGGTCCGTGTACAACCAGGGCAGGACGAGGGAATTGGGTAAGAGAGTGTGGTGTGACAGTTCAGATGCCTGGACTACCGTCATGGATGGGCATAGGATAGACAAGGAGAAAAGAGGTGTCGGGAATGAACACAGGCCTGTTGGAAGCCCCTGGGCAGTTCAGGGGGGTGAAGTCGGGGGTCACAGTGGGCATATGTTACAGGCCACCAATCCATAAGAACTTGCTAAGGTCCATGGCAGAGAATGGATGCTGAAAGGAAGAGTGAATAGGTTTTGACCAGGGGTTTTCCCTTATTTCATTTCCACTTGCAGTCTCCAGTATTTAAGGTCTAAGAAGTTCTGATTCAGAGATTGCACCTCTAATTCCCATACTCAATAGCCACTGATGTCTCCCGTTCCTCCAAGAATTTGTTCAAGCCCTTTTTGAATCTGAGGCTAAACTCAGCATCCACAACATGGGGTAGCAATGACATCTACACTTTAATCGCACAGTGTAAAAAAATAGCTTGCTTTCGCTAGTTATGAACTTACTACTCACTAGTTTTATTTTATGACCTCTAGATCTCATACAGAGATAGTAAATAATAAATCCTTATTTACTCCCTCTTCACCATTTAGTATTTTGTAAACTTTTATCTTGTCCCCAAACTGAATAAGTCTAGCCTCTTTAGTCTCCTCACCTAGAAGCTCTTCCATACCACCAATCCTCTTTGTTATGCTTCTCTAGTTCTTTCTCCTCTTCAATATCCTTTTTGTGGTGAGGGGACCAAGACTGGTCTCAGTATTCAAGGTGTGGAGACACCATGGATTTATTAAAGGAGCATAATGGAGGAGGAGGGGGTGGAAAAGTCGTTTTTTAAACAAATGGAAGCTTCCAAATAGCTGAGTGGAAGGGGCGGGGGTAAGGGGGCAAGGAAAAGCTAGCAGGGGAGAGTGTGGCTCTCTGCCAACCAGAAGGAGCAGTAGGGCTAAGCCCCTGCCTGCTTCTCGCACCAAGAACTCTGTCCGGTGTGAGGAGGCAGGAGGCTGTGCTGCTCCGCCTGCTTGCTTCTGGGTGCCTGGCAGCCAAACGGAGGGAGCGGTGCAGCAGAGCTGCTTCTACAGGGAACTCTGGTGTGAGAAGCAGAGGGAAGCAATTGGTGGCTGTTCCCGCTCTTCCCACCCCATTTCTGGGAGGGGTGGGAGCAGCTGTTCCCTATGCCTTCTCAAGTCTGGCATGCTCCAGTCTCAGGAAGGCATGGGAGCCTTTCCCTTGGCTGTACTCCCCTGGCCCCCGGAAGGAGCTAAGCTGGGACAAGGTATAAGCATTTAATATCCCAGGAGAAATTTAATATTCCCAGGAGCAATTTAACACCGGTCATGCTAGGATTATTTTTCTCCTAAAGCAGCCATTTTTGCTCCAGGAGAAAAAGTCTGAATGCCTGGGGAAAACCAAGGATTCTCCTCGTAGAAACTGTATATCTGTAGTGGTAGAAACTGTATGTCTGTACATAGTCTGAGTTTTACAATCTATATGCATCCTTTTAATCTAAAAACTGAAAAATAATTTATATAACAGTAGCTCCTATAACCCCAATTAGCACTCCCTTGTGCTAGATCCTATACAAACTCATAGCAAAAAGACAGCCTCTCCCAAGGGGAGTTTATCTTTAGAAGTTTAGCATTTATAGGAAATATCAGCGAACTGGAAATAGTCACGTACATTTGAAGATTTGGAGCAAACAATCAACATATTGTGGTTATTTCTAATCCGGTATGAACCATTAATAACTACAGTAAGTTAAAAGCAGACCAGAACTTAGTGCACCCTGGTAGCTTACCCCTCCTTGAAACAGGGCTAAATTATGGAGGATTAGCTTTAGTCTGTGCTGGGATAAATGCAGGCCCAGGGACAGTTGTTAGGAGTGGATGAAATGTAGCAAAAGTCCCCCAGTCTCTGCCCTACCTTCAGGGAGAGTGCAGTGGTCTCCAACTAAAAGCAGGATAACTGTTTAACTAGAATATGCAGCTAGTGCAAGTACTTTTATAATAGTCATTGTTACTGTTAATTCAAAGTAGTGTTTTCAAGTGACACATTTAAAAATGACTGAAGAAATCTTTGTAGACAGAACGGGTAGCAAAGATGGGAAGATAGAAGAAAGGGCATTGTCCTTTTACATTTAGCTACAAAGACCTCAGTTCAGCAAATCATCTGAGGATGTCCTTGGGTCCATCTCTATTCAGAACAAGACATTAGTATCCACTCTCTTTTGAATAAGGACCAAAGAAAGTTTGAAAGGGAGAAGCAAGCAGTAACCCCACCCCAAGAAACCATGTCTCTCAAATGTTCTCAGAGCAAAATACATATATAACTTATAAAATAAAAATCCTGGAATATGACCTGCCCCCTTTATTAATACAGAAACACAGTCATCAGCAACAGCTTCAAATGAACTGCTTGAATTCAATTTATAGTTAGCACCATTGGAGTTTCTCTTTGCCTGTTTCTAAGTTGGGACTTGTATTTAGAGTAACTATTCTTACACCTAGGAGTTTGTTAAGGTCACTGTTCTAGACTTTTGGAAAACTCTAATGGTGCAAGCTGTTTTGAGACAACTTGGGTATCTTCATCAGGATTTCTTCTGTCACTTGGGGAAACACCTACATGAAGCAATTTCATGCAGTGACTTTCAAAAACATTTTACTTTACTACTGGCATTTCCAGTTCTGCTGCTGTGACTTCAATGTTGATCACCGAACACATTTTTTTGGAAACAGAAAATATCGGACTGAAAATTATTTTGTTGAAAAGCAGGAAAGTTGCTATCTTTACATTGACAAACTACATGGAAAAACAAGCCTGGAGTTTTTGGAACTTTTTAAAGTTCAAGGGGTGACAAAACATCAATGAGATGTGACACGCTACCAAATGTTTGTGAGCGAAGTGAAGCATCACAAACAATGCAAGAGCACTGGAGCCTAACAGATCTCACTGCAATCCCGTTTGATTAAAAAACCCCTAAATTAATAGGACATCTCATAAGAAAAAGAGGTGGAAGAAAAAGTAGTCTGATCATTAGGGGCTGTTTAAAATCTGTAATTAGAGAAACATCCTAGCTCTGATACATATAGCAAACTTACTGCTTTGCTTTTCTGCAAACCCTTTTCAGATTTGCTTCTGCAAGAACTACATCAACCAGGTTTTAATTGCCAAGGTAAGTTAGGGAAAACTGATGTATGCAGCCACAAATTAAAGAGCAACAGCTAAACATGCATTCTATGTCCATAAAATTGTGGATACAATTGTCCCCCTCAACTCTTGCAACTTATCTTCCAAGATGGTGAACTCTAGACAGTAGGTTTGTGTCTGTTTATACAACACCTAGCACAACTGTTCCAAATTCTGCTTGAGGCTCTTGCCTGCTTGCGAAACCAAAGTACTCAAGTCGGGTGGTATTATCTTAAGTTTCCAACCTAAGCTTCAGTGAAAATGTTACTGTGTACTATTAAACTACAGTTGTACTTCACAGCAAAAATGGTTTATTCCTGTAAAGTGCTTCTGGATCCTCACTGATCACTAAGAGAGCCAAAAGACAACCTTTGCTGTTAATGAAGTTTGAACTAAGTACCCGGTTTCAGTTCCTTAAATATTTTTGTTGAACTAAAATTGTTTGGACTACTTGCATAGAAATACTGATTCCAGCAAAGTTTCAGTTCTTTATTTTGTGCTCCAAGGGTTTGTTTCAACACAAGGATAGAAAAACTAAATATTAAGAAGTATGTGCAAGCTTTATCTATTGCCTAGACCACCGGTGTTCAAATTGTTGGTCCTAAGGCGTGGATAAGTGGTGCTGAACCAGTCTGTGGGTCAGATTAGGTCCTATGTGCCAGGATGAGGCCGTGTGCTGTTTGGTCTCAGCACTGCTGGATTGGGCCCTGTGCCGCCTCCAACTGGCTCCTATGCAACCAGATCAGCCTCATGCCGCCTCAGCCGGCCCCTGCACGCCAGAATTGGCCCTGTGCTTCCTCAACCTACCCCTACACACCCAGATTGGCCCCCTGCCACCCTGGCTGACTCCTACACAGCCAGATCTGGCCTGCATCACCTTGACCGACCCTTGTGCCTTGATTGGCCCCACACCACCTCCACCCAGCCCTGCACATTCAGGTTGGACCCCATACTGCGTCTGCTTGGTCTCGCATGCTTGAGCACGGCCCTGTGCAGTAGATATCTGGCCTGTAGGGCTCCAAGAATTTGGCAGCAGATAAGTGGCAATTAAAGCTGTCACTGTCCCCTACCACCAAATTTCTAGATGCATGGGGAGCCCTGAGGGGATGATGTGGGGCCTAGCCTGAATACCGGAAGTTGGGCAGCCCAGCCTAGACCAACAGATAGGGCAAAGGCATTTCAACAGCATTTGGGTGCCTAATCACTATTGGAATTAAATAGGAATTAGATGCATAAACACCTTTCTGGACCTGGCCTTTATTTTTTAAATCTGAAACTTGATGTGCAGGGATGGACTCTTATTGCTGCAGAGAGCCCCATTACCTTCAGATAAATTTGCAGGATTCCTGCCATTGTATTTTCTCAACTTACAAGGATTAAACCCCCCCCCCCAAAAACGCACTTAATAGAAACTTTCTTGCAGTTTGTGTGTCAACAGTGAGGGGAGGGAAGGAAAGGGAAAAGGAAAAAGTATATGCTGCCAGCTTCCTTGCAAGGCTGAATAATTTTTACTTGATGCCTTTCTGCTTCCTTATATAGCATGTATTATTTCATAGATTTCATAGACATTAGGGCTGGAAGGGACCTTGGAAGATCATCGAGTCCATCCCCCTGCCCAAGGGGCAGGAAGTCAGCTGGGACCATAGAATCCCAGCAAGATAAGCATCCAAATTTCTCTTGAAGGTGTTCAATATAGGTGCTTGAACCACGTCTGATGGCAGACTGTTCCAGACCTTGGGGGCTCGGACAGTGAAGAAATTCTTCCTAATGTCCAGCCTGAAACAGTCTTGCAGGAGTTTATAACCATTTGACCTTGTCATCCCTTGGGGCGCTCTGGTGAACAAACGTTTCCCCAGATCCCTGTGAACACCCCGATAAACTTATAGGTGGCCATCAGTTTGCCCCTGAGCCTGCACTTTTCCAGGCTATTCTTTGAAATGAAAGTCAAAACATGAGAAGTAGGGATGGAGTGAGGGTGGTTCAAAAAAAAAGAGGGATAAACAAAGAGTGTTATGAACAATACTAATGCCATCTTTTCCAGAAAAAATAAGATCTCAAATTATACAAATGTTTTGAACCTCTGGTAAATAAATACTGATTCTGAATGCTCTAACGAAATAATTTACCAGGTGAGTTTTGTACAAACACAAACATAAATGCTTTAACAATCCCTTTAATATAACAATATTCAACTTCTTAGTAGAAAATTTCAACCAGCTAATGCAAGTGTTTTTAGAATGCAAAAAACCCATGTAAAACAGTGTACATTTGTTTGAGGTACTTTAGCCATGAAAAAACAAGAGAGAATATTTTTCAAATAAAGTTATACTCTGCAAAGCAAGAAGTTAGGTGGTACAGAGTAAAGAGATCTCAATACTTGTACAAATAAACCAGAGGATACATAACAGTATTTTCAGTTGTGACTAAAAAGAAATTCAAAGTAGTCTCAAAGGAGTAATCATACCACATGCAGAGTGCATTACTGCAAACATGTTACTCTTAGTGGCTGATTTAAAAAGAAAAAAGTAAAACCCATAGAACAAAAGAGCCCCACCCCCTCAAAACAAAAAATACCCATCCAAAACCACACACACAAGCTAGTTTGCAATAGATTTAGAAATCTAGATTTTACACTTTTTCTGATTGTCAAATACTTCACACAAATATAACAGCAGATAGAGTGTTTAACTTTTTAAAGTTGAACTGTACAAGGCTAAGAGTTGCTGGCAAAAGAAGCTGAAGTTGTTAGATTTGCACAGTTTGTTGTGACTTGTAAACCCATGCAATGCTATTGGTGCTATTGTCCATAATCTTTTAACATGTTGCAAGGCAAAAGGATGGAGAACCACCAGGTTGTTGCTCCTGAAGAAATTTTCCCATTTAAAATGCTTAATTTTACTTCACAAGAGCAAAGACAGACTTCATGGCATATCTTCTAGATCATTTAATATTCTCACTACAGCACAGAATATATTTGGCAACCAGAGCTGTAAGTAGAACATGAATAGCGAACCACAGTGCTTTGGATTTTAAGAAAATCTAATCTTGTTTTATATTTATACACGTTGTCAGGAGGCTAAAGATAAGAGTATGACTTTCACATGGAGGCAACTGTATTCATGGTCTTCTCTGAACCACATCTATTG
Organism: Crocodylus siamensis; assembly: GCF_052110815.1. Taxonomy (NCBI): domain Eukaryota; kingdom Metazoa; phylum Chordata; order Crocodylia; family Crocodylidae; genus Crocodylus; species Crocodylus siamensis. Next base: position 26,750,571 of record NC_143398.1, on the reverse strand, counting down.
GTCTTTCTTGTCCTCTTCCTCATCTTCATCTAAAAGGTCCTGAAAAGAGAGACAAACACATCAGAAAGAGAATTAAAATTAACAGTCTTTGCACTTGGCAAGAACACAGACTGTTGTGAACATCCTGCCTTAACTGTGAGAGCATCCTTTTTCTTTCTGCTTTATTCACCACAGACCTTCCATAGCAGGCCGAGCGGGGATCCTACAGCCAACAGCCCCCTTTCACTATGCAACTGATTCATCCTCCAAGTCCTCCCTGTTTATACTGCATGAAGCTGTTAATAGTCTTATAGTTTAGTTTTATGGTTCAACTTCATGATGTTTGATCCGTATGCCCAAGGGCCAAACAACTGCCAGAAGCAGCAGAACCATAAAACGGTACCACAGCAGAGAAAAAAAACCAGTTGGTTCCCACATGCCAGAGCTAAGTTCAACAGTAGCTTCCCAGCCCTGGGGCAGTGAGGTGCTCTGAATGAGAAAGCTGCTGTGTAGATTCTAAAATAAAATTAAAATACTGCACCCACTCAACCACACTAACTTGCTCTCCTCTTGTTAAAGCAAAACACAAAAGGAGACTTGTATGTGACCTACACAGGAAACAGCAGAAGAGCTTGGGAGGAGACGGATCCTGGGTGAGATGAAAAAATGTCCTTTAATTTTGGGTGACCAATTTGAAATTTTTGTAATCCTACTTGGTAATAATATAAATGCTCAAAAAGCAGCTCTAACTGTCTTTAGTGCTCAATGTTTCTTACAGGACAGACCCCAATGACTCCAGCTGGGCAATCAGAAAATGAACATGTGATCTTAGAACTGGATACTTCCCAGCAGCATCCAAACTGCAACTATGAGACTATGCATTCTCTTCCTGCAATCACAATGCACCTTCCTTATCAAGTGAGCGTATAGGCCTACAAATAGTCTTTCACTGCACAACACTGATTTATTTTCAGACTATGTCCAGGCAAGAGGCAAGGATGACATTCTTAGGGCACGTCTACATGTCACTGTATGATGACATTGATATGGTGCCATGCTTCCTTTTGGAAGAACAAAAGCATGGCATAGCACATGGTTAAATTTTGCTGCTATGTCACTGTAGCGGTATGCTGTACTGGGGAAGTGCACCGTATAGTGACATAGCTCGTGATCACATGTAAACCCATGTGATTGCTATGTTGCCACAGCATGTCATACAGTGATGCATCATGTCACTACATCACCACAGGGTGATGTGTAGATGTGCCCTTAATGTTTTTAGAATACAGCTGCATGTGCACAATTTCCTAGGATTTTAAAAGCAAAAATTCCCATTGTGTGGCTTCTTACTGACACTCTCATGGTTCACCACAGACCTCTGCCACTTAAGCTAACAGAAATGCATATAAATAGCCACAGCTTTGTCTCCTTTCTATGGACCAGCATTAAAGAGGGCAAGACATTTAGGCAGTGGCTTCTAGCAAATATCTGTGATGGCAGAGGAATGGTAAAGCTTGGGAATCCAGATTCCTCAGACGCCTTATTTTAGTCTCTTTGTCCAGCCAATTCCTGTTTTCCCTGACCCAACACCTTGCCCATTGGCCCTACTCTTCCCTATGATTTCCACTTTCTTCCCACCACAAGCTCCTAGCCTCTCCCCAAACCCCTGAACTCCAAACCCATTCTCCTTGCCCAATTAATTCCTGTCCCAGTGCCCATTTCCCTTTTATTCCCCTGCTTACACCCAGTCCATTTTTCTAGGAGCTTCAGCTCAGTCCAGTACTCTTCACCCCTCTCCGCCCACATCTGGTTCTTGCCCACTCCGTAAACAAGATACCAGTTGGGAGTGCAAAGGAGAGAAGAATTGACAGTACATCTATATCCAGCGCTAGGCTCCTGCCTAAAGTAACATGGTACTGCAGTTACAACATCACCCCATTGTCCTGGACTCAAACATGCCCAGTTGCTGTGTTGATGAAGAACACCAAAAATGAGGAGCTGAAAGAGATGGCATAGATCCCCTCACTTCATGCAGATTGTGTACACAGTCTGGTTGGCACCGGGGCCTGAGGGGCTGCAGTATTAGCAAGGCAAAATACTTGGAGATTTTAACTGCTAATCTAAAACCTCTCTGAGCATACACAGATTTTCTAAATGGCTATAATTCCAAAAAAATTGGCCAAATTGGCACAGATATTTCACAGGAGCAGAAAAAGGGTCCTTCCTTTGCTAATTCTTAGAAACAGCTGAAATGTTTTGGAGGAAACTCCCCAAAAATTTCAGCCTGAGGCAGATACCTGACAGGGAACATTTCAGTCCACACACAGTTAAAGTTTGACAAACTGAAAACAGGGTCTTCCAAATGAGTGCCTGACCACAGTAGTAGGCAGCACTAGCAACCCTGCCTATGATTTTATGAATATTCAAACATGGAAACCCAAAAATTAAATTTAAAAAATGTGGCGCTTTTGCCAGTTATGGTGTTTGTTATCATTATTCACTTCACTCAGTTTGAAAAGCGATTGTAATCTAGATTTTTTCCTTGTTCCTTGAGGATTACAGTCCAAATGCTGCAACATTGTTATATACAAGAATCAAAGCACAAGCTACCTTCTTACGCACACAGTAGTGACATTTCTTTTGCTCAACTCAAAGCTTCAGTCTCAGCCTCTGAACGGAAGGCAGATGCAAATCTTGAGTTATCTCCAAGCAATAGCAAACTGATCTGCATTTTTCTCTTCTCAGGAAAAAAATTACTAATCAGACTTGCCATCAGATTCTTGCAGGATGGAATTCTGCAAGATGTTTTTTATGTAGTGGGGCTGGAGTATCATTGCAGCTGTGGTACAGAGAAAATGCGAGAAGCAAGGATTTTTTTTGCAATATCCAATATCAGTAAGGCAACTCAAGGAAAAGCACTCTGTGCTTAAAAGCTTGTCTAACATCTTTCCTAACTATATGATTGGTCTAATAAAATATATTACCTGAATAATTACCTAAATAATAAAGGATGCTTTACAACATTTATAGAATACTGACCACTGTAAACACTATGCAGTGCCAAGAGCATGTGATATAGTTCTCCTGGTCTTGGAGCAGAGACGTGTATCATTTTGCTGGTACAATTTCAGAACATTCTGCTCATTCAGTGAAGCACAACCACCTACCTGCAGCCGTTCATGTTCTTTCATAAGACGATCATATTCCCTCTTAAGGCCTTCAGACTGCTTTTTAACAGCAATCACTTCGTTGGTTGCCTTGGAAAGAGCTGTAAAATATAGAAGCTAATTTATAACACTTGGTAGCGTATCAGTGATGTTGTAGTCACGATGGTCAATAAATTATGTGAGGCAAGGGTTTCTTAGGGTGATTATCCTTTATTGGACCAACTATGTAGCTGGGATAAATTCAGGCAAGCCTTCGAATACAAGACATTCTTCCTCAGGTCTGATCACAAGGGGCCAGGAACATGCCGCACGGAGTCAGACCTGAGGAAGAAAATCTTGCATTCGGAAGCTTGTCTAACGGTCTCAACTACATAGCTGGGCCAACAAAAGATGTCACCCTAAGAAATCCATGCCTCTATAAAAAATAGTATTATGCAGTACTCAGGAGACCTAGTCATGGACCATAACCCCTTTGTGCTAGATCAGTGGCACTCAACTTTTTTCTCCAGTGGGCCAGATGGGCAATGCCCAGTCCAGCTGGGGCCCAGATCCAGCTGGTGATCCTAATCCAGCACCTAGGGCGCATGCAGCAGGCACCATCTGGCTGTGCAGAGGGAGGCAGGGGGCAGTCTGGCCCCAACCCAGCCCTGCAGGGGGAAAGGGCATGGCTTGGCTCTGTCAGGGGGAAGGGGACATGGCTGGATCATGGGGCTTGAGGTTTGGGAATTGAGCAGGTGGAGGGTGACCATATTAATGACCATGGCTCCCCTGCCACCAAATTCCCAACCCATAAGGAGCCCCATGGGCTGGATGTGATAGCTCCATAGGCCCCGTGTGTCCCATTGGGACAGAGGTTGTGCTAGATGTTCTCTGCTCCAAACAGATTCTGTTCCAAGTACAAGATGGGCAGCACAGATACAGCAAGAGGAGAGGAGAGAAGGAAGAAAGATGAGAAGAGGACACAAAGTTAGGAGTGGTGGCAGAGATGGGCATGGTGGTGGACTGGGCAGAGACAAAAGGATGTTAAATGAGTAAAATACCAGCAGAGGTGGTAAGGAGGTGGCACAGAAAGATGTAGATTTGAGAGCTGGATTTGTACAGGTGCAATGAGGGGAAGGCTGCTGCATTTTATGAACAAATACTTATACAGTCTTTCAGATGTTCAAAATAAGTTTTCAATTCTACCTTTACTGAAGTTCCCCTGAAATACCCAATTCTGATCTTACATCAATGACAGTAGTGACTAAAAACATTACAGGACTGATTCTAATCCCAGCTGCTCTAATGTGAATCTGAAGTATCTTCATTTTTTTAAAACAAACCCAAATTAAAATAAAAAGACATGTGGTTGTTAAAGGAGATTGAAATATTATCTCTGAAAAGTAAAACCCAACAGTATTATATTGGAAGGTTTTAGTAGTAATTAAATGCACGCGTCTCCCTTCCCTTTTCCTTTCTGAGATGGCTAAACAAGAATCATAACCTGATGATCTTACAATTAATTTTGCTACCTATCTGAACTATAACAGTCTTATGTTTGGTGTGTTCTGCTTTATCTCTTGCATCCAAAACAGACATTGAGAGAGTTTAGCTCATCATTTAATATTTTGGGGCAACTACTGGAAAAATTTTTTGATGAATACAGGAAAGGGCTCTCATTCTACAACCAAGGGTAGGGTGCATTCATACCAAGTAATTTCAAGAACGCCTGAGATGTGAATTCTGATCAGACTATTATTTCTTCATTAAAAGTTAAAGAATCCCCCTTCCCCAATTTTAGGAAAGCATAAACAACTACTGCAATTACCTCTGATACCAAGGCCAGTGCTACTGTCATTAGTGTCAGTTTCTAAGTAGTACATCCTTTCATTCTGGAGAATACTCAGACTTGTTTGTCCTTTTGACTAGAGAGGATGTTTTTTGCAGTACAGCCAGCATATGTCAGTGTAAAGAGTCTTATTTATTGGCACCCTGCAGTCAGGTCTATTTAGACAGACTCAGGCAGTTCAAAGAACTTACATGGTTGGTATTTAAAATATATTCTGTATACTGTAGTATTATTTTGGTCTTTTGGCTTCCCTGAGTAAAGTCTAGTTTGACAAACAGTTTACCTAACCTGAACAGGAAGATAGTTATTTCGTATTTAGCTCAAGATTTCATTAGTCTCTTCAGTAGTGGTGAGAAACTGCAGCTGAGTGTCTCATGTAACCTGTTTCAGATTTAGTTTTTGGTAACTTCCATGAACATTAACCTACAGGAATCAGTCTCATAACTGTTAAAAACTATTTGGCTATCCAGACAGTGCCATAAGCATTCTGAACACAAAATACAGGCCTAATTTTGCAAGTGTTTCTACCAACCTTAAATAAGATTACCTAAGAGTAAATATTGCCAGATTGGGCACAATAATCTCATGCATCATCTTTAAGTTAAGTAGGTAACTAGATTTCTGTTTAAGCACCCATTAGAGATTTCTTGAATCAACAAAAATATTACAGATTGATAAAAAGATATGTTGTTCTTTTGCACTACAGGAGTTAGCACCAACACACTTATTTTGAAATGAGCAGAAAACTACACTGTAAAGTGGGATTTGAAAAGGATAAAGCAGCTATGACCATGACACTGAAATATACTTTAAAAAACAGATAGAAGCAATAATTCTGTATCTGCTACAGGAACTCCAACCCCTTTGTCCATCATGTTGCATAACATGACATTCTTGAGATCTCTTAAATGCATCAGCTTTACAGCTGAGAAGTGCTGAAAAGGTCTTTTACCACTGGGACCCTTTGTATCTTTTCCTTCCACTATAGAGTAAACATACTACCTTCTCTAGTTAATCTAGTAAGAGACTGAGAGGATAGGTTTATTGCACACTGTGGTGTGGCATGCCAGTTTTGGGTCTGGGAAGCAGTCTCACAGTACTGTCAGGTTGCTAGATACAGGCTAATTCAGTTTACTTAGCCTTCGTGGAACTCTGCACTACCATGAATTAGCTACCTCGAGCTAATTCAAGTATTCCTACAGTGCATATGGCCCACTCAAATTAGCCATGATACAGCAGAGATCGGTAACTGCTAGTTTCATAGTTTCTAGGGTCAGAAGGGACCTGAGCAGATCATCTAGTCCGACCCCCTGCCATGGCAGGAAAGAATACTGGGGTCAAATGACCCCAGCAAGGTGTTCATCTAACCTCCTCTTAAACACCCCCAGGGTAGGAGCCTGTACCACTTCTCTTGGAAGCTGGTTCCAGATCCTAGCCGCCCTGACTGTGAAGTAGCGCCTCCTGGTATCTAACCTAAACCTACCCTCTGCCAGCTTGTGACCATTATTCCTGGTCACTCCTGGCGGTGCTCGGGGAAACAGTGACTTCCCCAATGCCTGCTGATCCCCCCTGACTAGTTTATAACAGGCCACAAGATCCCCCCTCAGCCTTCTCTTTTGGAGGCTGAACAGGTTTAGGTCCCGCAGCCTGTCCTCATAGGGCCTACCCTGTTGTCCCCTGATCATACAAGTGGCCCTCCTCTGGACCCTCTCCATGCTGTCCACATCCCTCTTGAACTGGACGCAATACTCCAGCTGCGGCCTGACCAGTGCCGCATAGAGGGGGAGGATCACCTCCTTGGACCTGCTCGAGATGCATCTGTGGATGGATGCCAAGGTGCAGTTGGCCTTCCTTACTGCCTCTCCACACTGCCGGCCCACGTTCATCTTGGAGTCAGTGATGAACCCCAGATCCCTTTCCGCCTCCCTGCTGACAAGAGGGGAGTTCCCCAACCTGTAGGTATGGTGCCGGCTGTTCCTCCTGAGGTGCATCACCTTGCACTTGTCTGTGTTAAAACCCATCCTATTCTCATCCGCCCACCCTTGTAACCTGTCTAGGTCTGATTGTAGCCTGTTGCATCTTTCCAGAGTGCCCACATCCCCCCACATCTTAGTGTCATCGGGAAATTTGAACAGGGTGCTTTTTACCCCCTCATCCAAATTGCTGATGAAGATGTTGAACAGCGCGGGCTCGAAGACTGAGCCCTGCGGAACCCCACTGCCCACGTCCTTCCAGGTTGAGAAGGACCCATCCACTACCACCCTCTGGGTGCAGCCCTCCAGCCAGTTGGCGACCCATTTGACTGTGTGGGTGTCTACACCACAGCCCCCCAGTTTCTTAATGAGAACAGGGTGAGAGACAGTGTCAAAAGCCTTCCCGAAGTCCAGGAAGATTATATCCACTGCTACCCCTGCGTCTAATGATCTGATCGTAAAAGGCCACCAGGTTGGTCTGACAGGACCTGCCACTGATGAACCCGTGTTGGTTGTCCCTAAGCATGCAGTCCCCTGCTGGCCCCTCCTGGATGTGTGCCAGCATAATTTTCTCGAACAGCTTGCCTAGGATCAAGGTGAGACTAACCGGCCTATAGTTTCCCGGGTCCTCCTTCCTGCCTTTTTTGAAGATGGGGACCACGTTGGCCCTCTTCCAGTCCTCCAGTACCTCACCAGAGCACCACGAGTGCTCATAAAGTTGTGCCAGGGGACTTGCAATGACCTCGGCCAGTTCCTTTAGAACTCTAGGGTGGAGATCGTCCGGGCCGGCTGACTTGAATACATCCAACCCTTCCAGAAGCTCCCTAACTAAATCCTCACTAACCCGTGGCCCAGGTGTGCCTCCCCCGGGGCCCGAGGGGGGCCCAGCAGGGAGGTGGCTGTTCTGGTCCCTACTTAGGAAGACGGAGGCAAAGAAGTCGTTAAACATGTTAGCTTTCCTGTCTTGTGTGACGACCAAGTTTCCCACGGCGTCCTGCAAGGGCCCCACATTACCCGGGACCTTCTTTTTACCCCCTACGTATTTAAAAAAGGACTTCTTCTTGTCCTTAATCTGGGAAGCTAGCCCCAGTTCCATCTCTGCCTTGGCCTTCCTAACTACCCCCCTACATCCCCGAGCAACTACAGAACAGCCCTCCCTGGTGATGACCCCTTCTTTCCATTGGGTATAAGCCTCCTTTTTAGCAAGGAGACATTCCCGGATGCTTTTGGTGAGCTTTTGCTTTAATACATGATCCCAGCAACCCATTTAAAAAAAGTCTGATACAATATGTAAAAATGATTTATTGTAAATCAATATTATTAATAATAAAAATAAAAAAACAGCAACACTATTTGTTGCTCTCCTTTCTCTGATCACATGTTTGCATCCTTATATTGTGAGCTGCCTCAGCCAGGGGGCTGTTTCTTTTCAGATGTGTGGAAAATCCTCTCAGAAAGATGCTGTTCTCATATCCTCCACAGAGAACGGTTAGTGAAAGGAAGGGTGCTATTTTGAAGAAGAGGCTTTATCATGCTGTTACCTTGATGACTACTCTGCCAAAATCCCCATCCATTCCATTACCACTTCTTTATGCCTTCCCAGATCTTCAGATTCCAGCAGTCCATATACCAAAAGAAGGATGACAATCACCCATGTTTTTAGATATTCTGTTCGATTTTCTCTCTTTTGATGACCTATTCCTAGATCAAAACTTTCCTCCCTTAAATTCCAATCGTCTTCCTAGTTTTTCCTTTTAGAAAGGAAAGGAACACCTGGCTCCCCTGAACTCTCACTGGCTTCTACATCGCCAAAAGATCACCCAATTTCTTTATATTCTTCCTTTTACTCCCTAACTCTGCTAGTCTTCCCAAGGCCTTCTCCTTATCCTTGGAAGACAGTCTTGCCAATAGCAGTTTAAGTCTTCACCATTCCTCTGGGCATTTAGGAAAAACAAGGACTTGAAATGTGATAACACCATTTTATTTTGCATTAGTTAGGCCTGAGCTAGAGTATGGTATCAGATTTCAGATACCATGTTTTAGGAAGACAGGTAAACTGGAAAGCTTCCAGAAGTAAATGATGAAGATAAAGGGGTTAGAAAACAAGTCATGAGGGAAGCTCGGCAGAACTAGGTATATTTTAGTTTGGAGAGGAGGCAGTGGGCAGGGGGCATGACAGCAGCTTTTAGATATTCAAAAGTTTGTCTTAGAGAATACGGAAAAAAGTCTTTTTGTGGCAATGGGTTTAAAGAGCAGGAAGGCAGTTTTAGATTAAATCTTAAGGGAAAAATCTTCCCAATGTCATTCCTACCAGTGGAACAGTGGAACCAGCTGCCCAGGGAAGCTGTGGAATCCCTTTCACTGGAGGGGTCCAAGCTGGATGGACCTTTGTTGGTGTGGTTTAGGAATAGCAGGTATACCTACATGCCGAGGGTGAGATTAGAACAGTGGGGACCAACCTTTTTGGCAGGCGTGCCCCAAATTAGCCTTGCATCCTCCCTAAGTGGCACTCTAATCCACTGTGGTTCCTCTGCCTGATTTGCTGCTCTGCTTTCTGGTTCCTGCCCTGTGCCCACTGCCTCATCTACTGCTCTGTTTCCACATCTATCTGCTGTTGTGTTGACTGTTCGTCCCTGATCTGCCATGTGACAGGCACAGAGGCTGCCCATGCCACATTTGGTGCTCATGTGATTGGTTGACCACCCCTGGACTAGAAGAGGCTTGTTATTAGGCCTGTGCGAAGCAGCTAGTATTCGTGCTCTCCCAGCCTGGCAATGGCTGCCCCACCTCCCAGCACTTGGGGAAAAAAACACCCCGACTCCACGGTTGCTGCTGGGTGGGGACTGTGTGGGGTGCTGTGCACAAGCTCCTCAATCCCTACCCTCGCTCTCCCAGCCCCTCCACAGGTGCCCTGCCCAGGCCAGCTCTGGCCCTTTAAGAAAAAAACAAACCGAAACTCTCCCCCACAATTCACCGTTTCTGCCGGCAGGGGGTGATCCCTGCTGCCCCCCATTGCCCCATGCCATGTGGGGGGCTCTGCACAAGGCCCCGAACACCCGAAGCCACAGCAGGAGCAGTGAGTCCAAGGGTTTTTCTTGGTTATTTTTTTTCTTAAAGGGCCAGAGCTGGCCCAGGCAAGGCACCTGTGGGGGGGCAAGTGGGGGTCAGGGGATTCGTGCAGCGTGGGGCAGCGGGGATTGCCCTCCCCTACCCCCCAGCAGCACCTGGTGAGCACTGGGGCTTTTTTTTAAAGTGCCAAGCTGGGGCAGGCAGGGGGAGCGGGCAGGGGTCCCCTCCCCCACCACTAATACCTACCAGCTCAGAGTCAGCTGCAACTCCCTGCTGCAGCCACCAGGGACTGCCTAAATCATCAAAGCTCTCCAAATCTTTTCCAAAGATTCGAAGAGCTTTGAATCGATTCGGACCTTTAAATTGGTCCCCTGATTCAATTCGGATTTGGCAGTTCAGCCATTGAATCAGGCCAAATCTCCTCAATCAAATCACCACCTGAAACTTTGCACAGCCCTACTTGTTATCTCTGCCCACAGATATTTGACAAATGGACTCATTTTTATACTTATCTTTACTGAATAACTCTTCTTCTTTTCCTATCCCTATTAATTTCCACTCTACTCCTATTTTTGTTTTTAAATATTTGACACCAATACATGGGAAACCATCAAGTTGTCTTACACTCAGTTTAAAATAGGTTCCAGATATTCCTATGGCAAATAACATTTATGCATATGATCTTCAATATTTTTTTTCAGAGAGACAAAAACAAAAAAAAAAGAAAAAGAAACTTACTCCATGCTTCCCAGTTCTTTTTAATATTTAGGTAGTATAATGACATTGGACTATGACATCTTTTAAATAATAGTATTGTGTTAACTTGATCTAATACTTACTAATGGGGGGGTTTACAAGGCACAGTACAATACTTTGGTTGTAACCAAAAACAAACCTATCTCTAAACATGAACAAAATATCTTTAGATCAACAAAGCAAACAACACACTGCATTGTTTCAATGTTTTAACTAAAACACACTCATGACAGGTGTACCTCACCTAAAACTAACAAGAAAGCCAAGGACAATCATGCTATCCACTTCTCCCCTATTGGTAGAAGACACAGGTAAACCCACTCGATCCCTCCAAGAAGGCTGGGCTGCAAGGAGTGTGGGGGGGTGTCACAGAGAAAGAGGTAGTGCTGCCTTTACAAAATTATTTTCCCTCCATATCAATTTAGGCAGTACAGCAGAATTCCAACTAAATCCCCACCTACATTAATTGTTATTACAATGTGTGTTTGGCTGCACTGCATATATTATATATATTACAGTCTGCCTTTTATCATGTAACGAGACTAAAACAGAAAAATACATAGGTTCAATATACCTAAATTTACGTTATTTGTCACTTTAGGATGTGTTATCTTAAAACAGGTTTTTGCATTTAATGTCCTAAGAGCTCTTAAGAGAAACCCAAAGAAAAATTATTTTGGCAACCTAAAGTCACTTACAAAAATACAACCATTTTTATGCCTTGAAGTATGACTAGAGAGCCATGTACACTTTTAAATGCAAGTCTAGTACTTCCTGTTGTCTCATTAAATTTTTCTGTACCCAGCTCCCAATCTTAGTAATTCACCTAGACGGGGGTGGGATTCCTACTGCTTGAGCTCTGTGGGTTGCAACCTCTGATCCAAGATATTTATCTGAGATCATACCAGAAAAGCATCTTTAGGACTTGGAATAAGACTGGGGTCAACAGACTCCCAGTTCTGCATTCCAACCACTTGACAAACAGCTCTCAAAAATGAAGACCTTTTCATTGAACAAACTTTTAGAATAAAGGCTAAATTCATGTATTTTATAGAATTTTCATTTTATGTATGTACAAGCTTAGGTACTGAAATATCCCAAACAATTCGAATAATTAACACTATAGCTTCAAATGAAGTTGTTCTTACTACAGAGAAATTTCAGAATTTATAATATGGGTGAAGTAAAGGGCCTTGTAAAAGCCTTCCCCACTGCAATTAGTGCTATCCCTCTGGAATATTATAACTGAAAATGGTTATGATATTTTGCACTGTACAGGACGCTTTCAAATACAGCTGTGGACATGGCTATGTCTCGAGTATTTAAAGCACATGACTGGAATAAGAGGGGTTTTGCTTTTATATCTGACCTTGATTTAGCCCACAGCTGTCCGTCAGGTGATCCATGTAACCCGCAAGAGGTTGATATGTGTCCTCCCTCCCACTGTGTTGCAGATGGAGTCTCTGGGCTCCACCCCTCCTCTGACTGCCACTTCTCCTGGGAGCAGGACAGTGCAGCACAGCACAAGAAGCTGAGGGAGAGTCTAGGTCACAGGAGGCAGTGGTGAGGGCGGTGGTGCCTAAGAGGGTGCATATGTGGGAATCATGCCTGTGCAGTACAGCAGTAGGGGGCTGCCCAGTGCAGTGGTGGGAGGGGGTGCCCATGCAGGTGCATGAAGCAGTGGGGGGTTAGTGGAGGAGAGTCTGTAGCTCACCTGGTTCAGCCCCTGTGGCATGTTGCCCCTGCTGGTGTAGCCCTCACGGGCTTAGAAATTGAACAAACCTGATCCAGCCATTTAATTTTCAGAGACATTTAAGTGACTTAAAGGCCAAGCCCAATTTTCAAAGTTGCTTAGAGACCGAGTCTCTAAGGACCTAACTTATTTGTGGAAATATATCATTGGTAAATTTTACACACAGTCATCAATGTTAAAATGTAATGGGTGGTCATTTTACAAAACCAGAATAAAAGAACTGAATGCGTCTCACTCACCAGGCAAGACAACAGAAGTGTTAGTAGCTACATTTCTTGTGGCTGGGAGGTTGGAAAGAGCAGAAATAAGTTATTGGGGATATGGAACTATTACACCTTTTTTTTTTTGATTTCTCACTGAAAAAAGTCTGACCCAAGAAATTACTGTGACTGGACTCATTTATGGAAGAACAGAACTATACTGGGATGGTAAGTGCATCAGTTCTGTTTTCAGATATAGATAGAGGGATTCAGGATAGATCACACAATGTGGAATATTATTGAGCAAGATGTCAACCTGCCAGAAAGGGGTGACAGGAGTCTGTTCTGTTGCAATGTTTGATATTTGTTAACCCGCAGAACTTTGTTTTGTAAATAAAGCTGTAACTTTTATCATATGTGAGTGCAGCATCAACAAAAGGTGAACTGAAGTGGGCAGGATATGGAGCAGGAAGAGTCCCATGGTCCTGGATATTCTCCAGAAATTTCACACTTTAATAAGTCCCTAAAGCACAGGAGCCATGAGTAAAAAGAGAAGGCAAAGAGGTCTGATTAACACCTGATCACTTGGCATTTTTTAAATTGCCAAGGAAAAGGATGGCTACTTTACAGAACTTCCCTTTTTCCAGACTATTTCCATTTGCAGACCTGTTTGTATAGTAAATTTCCCCAAGAATCCCACAACAATGCTAGCAAAATGGTGCTAAGCTATTCAACGTGTAAGGTTAGAATGTGCATCACTGACTGGAATTAAGAAGGTGAAGTGGTGCAGCACCTTTATATTTTCAAAAGTAGCATCTAAAACTGCCCTTGCAAATATGTATGTACAAGTTCTGCACAAGGGAAAAACAATTCCCAAACATTTCAATATGTAGATGCTTGTAGGCACAATACTAGCGCCCAAACTGAGATCCCCAAGAATCTGAATCAAAATTTTCTTAGAGTAACTAATCGTATTCTTAAGACACGCTTACAGTTTATGGAGTCCAATTTTTTGGCTTATTAAACTCTAAGGGTACTCAGTCATTCCTGGATACTACTAAGGCATTCTTCATTATATGCTTGTGTATCTATAAAATGCCATCTCAGAAGGGTTTTCTAAAGACGTGCTATTACATGTCCAGGTATGCTAGAAATGGATTTAGGCTCTGAATGTGCTAACACACTGCTGGGTGCCTGTAAAGCCCTCAGTATGTGGGTCTTCAATAAAGGAAAATAAAAACCCACTCTTTCATTTTTACCACATTGTTAAAAAAGGCCTCAAATGGGGACAGGAAATCCAGTACTGAGAATGGGGGAGAGAAGGCGAGGAGACTAGCTGACATTTGTTACATCCTCCACACTTTTCCTCAGATTTAGGTAAACCCTTCATCTATAATCCCTTCCCTCTTTTGCCTCGTTTTCACTAGAACAAAAAATAAAAATCTTAAAGAAGAAATGGCATTTTGCAGTTGTCAGATGAATTAGCAGGTTGAATTAGACACTATTCCTTTGAAGGACCCCTCTTTGCACACAGTCAACATTATTACTTGAGTGGAAAACGCAGAAAGAGTTCATATTAAATATTTCTTGTCCCAGAAATAGAAAAATAGTGAACTGAGAACATTATAAAAAGTTCTGTTTTCCTTTGATGCTAGCACATGGACTTGTACGATACATTAGATTACCAAAATTAGAATCAGTAACATTTTAGTCCTAAATACAAGTCTGAGTGCAACTTTCCTAGTGTGCACTAACAGCTTTATGATTCATGTATAGTCATTGTTTAATGGAAATGAACCACTCAAAATGACCCCAGCATTATGAACAAATTGTTTCATTAGTACTTCCATATCACAATATGCTGTAGACAGACTTCCATTCAAACAGCAGAAACACAATTGTTTAAGTAATTTTACATACCAGCCAAAGCAGACTGGATCTTACTGATATTAGGCTAAAGGTAAACCATAAAAGTGTATCATTTATTTTGCGTTTTATGTGTCACAATTTGTCAAAAAGCTTTCAGACATTTCTTTCTAACTATGCAAATATAAAGAAAGAAATGGTACAGTTTTAGTCAAGTGCTATTGAAACACAACAAAATGAAAAACCCCATTTTGATGCACTAGTCTTACTAGTAACATGAAGCCTCAGTTTCTATTCCTTAATTTCACTGCTGAAATTTCAGAAGATACCCTTTGATAACCTGCTATACAAATTCAGAAGATGTAACCTGAATCAAATGAGTGGGATGTATCCACCTTAGTCTTTAAGTACCTTAAATTAATTGATTGTCAATTAGCTGAAAGTAACAAGAGCCTAAGGTAGACCCCAGGAAAGTGAAACATCATTAACTGAAGATTGTTGCTAATCAAATTTAATTGTGTATGTTCAAAAATTGGTTACAAATTTTATTTAAAAAATATAAAATGAAGTGTACAGGATATCAGGCCCCCCAAACTGCAGGAGGACTGCGGCCAAAACAGCATGTGCTAAAACTACTTACACCCTACTTTTCTATAACATTCCCGATTAAAAAGCTTACGGTATATTAATGCTCCATATTGCCAGTTGGTTTAAATACACATATGCATTTTCACATTTTCCTTTCACTAGGCCTGTCACTTCAAAGGCAATCTTTTCTCCCTTTCTGTAAAGAAACAGCAGGGGATGCACAGCCCATAATCAAACATGCCTCAGAAGGAAAGGGATAGAGGAGACCCCCCTCCTATTAAAATCATTCTTGCTGCATAAAGCCCAACTAAAAACAGCTGTTCTGAAGTTTGCCACCAGATTTAGACCTGACAATTTATAATGATTCATTAAAATGTCTGGAGTAGCTTTTTAGCAGTGGCACACTATGGTACCGGAACACTGAACACTGATCTCACAAACATTGCTATCTTACAGTGACAGCACATTAGAGGCTGCAAAAGAAAAATGTATCATTTCTGGGGTAGCTTAAATGTGCATTTGGATTTTTACAAGGTCATGAGTGATGTTATCCAAAACATTAATTTCAGACAGGTGAGTATTCAGAAATGTCAGGAACCTTGCAAGGTCCAGATAAGACATCCTCAAACAGGTAAAATCTGCTTTTATCTTGGTGCTGATTAACCAAGAAGGCAGTTCTGACAGCCTAAACCTTAAACATGGAAGCCAATAAGAAGTGTTGTGCTATAAAGCACATCAAAGAACTTCTCTTTATAGATCTTTTTTCAAAGAAATGCTACTACTATATTTCTCTTTTACAGTAAGAAACAGAGAGAACAAGTAAGGACTTATATCTGTGACTTAAAAGGCACACTGTACTGGACACAAACTTTTCATAAACTTTCCTTTTATATGAGAGGATAGATTATACATGATCTGAAAGGTCATTCAGCACATATATCACCCTACAAATTGATCTTTTATTCGCTATAATACTTGATCAAGGCATACTTCACAGAATGAAAGCAGCTCCAAGCTGTAACTCTACCACCTTAGTTACACTGCCATTGTTTACAATATACAACTTTGTGGAACTAAAATATTTACTGCAAGACAGAAAATGACATTGGTCTGTACCTGGAGTCCTAGGCCAAATACAACTGAGATTCTAGCCTTTCTAAGCAGTAAAATCAACTGTGTTACACTTGGGATTGTTTTAGTCCAGGGATCTTTCTCTATTTTTTAATAGAAAAATAAAACCTATAGGAATACAGAAATATGAGCAACCTGCATTTTTCTTGATAGTTTTAGAAATAACCTACTTAAATGGACCAAACTTGATGGATAGAAAGCCTAGTCAATCTCAATGAAAATAAATGCAACAGCTTACCATTTGAAGCTCTCTTTAATTCCTCTGTTAGGTATTGAACCTCTTGCCTCAGTTTTTTGTTGGAGGCTTCCAGTGCCTGTTCCCTTTTATACTTCCCCTTTTCATTCAATGCCTGTTAGAAAACAGACTAGTTGTTATAGTTAACATTGGCTTAAGTTACTACTAGACGTTAATACCAAAAACTTTAATAATAGCTGGTTAGAGTTATTGCTCTAACCAATGTCAATAGGAGCAGTAAGTGCTCAGCCCTTTCAGGGCAGGGGAAGAAAGGGAAGATGAACATATATTCATAATAATTTAGGCCAAAATGAACAGTTATGACAGTGTATTATAACCTGGATAAAGATACTAAAGAACATCACTCAATCATTCTGCATTAAGCCCATAATTTGTTTAAATTATACAATGTCTTTGAAAAAACTTCTTCATGGTAAGGGTGGCCAAAACTTGGAATGGGCTTCCAAGGGAGGTGATGCTCTCCCCTACCTTGGGGTCTTTAAGAGAAGGCTGGATAGACATCTGGCTAGGGTTGTCTGACCCCAGTACTCTTTCCTGCCTAGGGAGGGGATCAGACTCGATGATCCGTTGGGGTCCCTTCCGACCCTAACATCTATGAAAAAATGTGCCAAGTCTTCAAATGAAGTACATAAGTGATGGATTACCTATGGATATAGGGATTCTCTGTTTTGTAGTTAGTTACCCTACTTGAAAGTTGTATCTTATTTCTAGCACAAATTTGCTCTATTTTAGCTTCCAACCACTGGATCTCATCATTTTCTAATGAAGAGCAGTTTACTTTTAGAACTCTCTTTTCTGTACTGCTATTTGCAGTCTGCAAGCAAGTCATCTCTTAACCTTAATTTGTATAAAATACTGTGATTTATCATCTTTTTAGGCTCCTAGATGTGACTTTCTCTAGTTCTGAGATGAGCACTTGCAGTTATCAAGAAAAGCCTTGTTAAGATGCTAACTACACACTATCCACTGCTCCAAGAATTTGAGATTGATTAGATCTCTCCTGGTTATGACAAGAATATATATTTTTTGCAGTGAGGGGCAGTCTCACACCCAACCCCTAAGCCTAGAGGGCCAGGAGACCAGCATTTATCTAGCCCAGTGTTTCCAAAACTAATGATACCTGGGGCACACTTTTTTCTGGATTAAAATTGGTGGCATACTTTTCTGAATCTTGCAGCACCCCACTTGAAAATCAATGAGCTAGATATAAATTCATAAAAGATACAGAGGGGAGCCTTGAGGCTAAAAAAGTTGAAAATCTATGACCTTACCCTGCTATGCCCTGCTCTTCTCACTGTTTGTCCCTCCCAACCCCTTGTCTGTAGTGCAGGGAACCAGGACAGCCCCTGCTGCTGAGGCGCCTACTGCTGTGTCCCACATGCCAGCAACCACACCCTGCCAGCCTCAGGAACACAAGAGTGAAGGGGATGAGCTGGCTTGCAAAGCACAGCTCTGTCTATGCATCTGTCCATCCTCCTGCTCTTGGCAGAAGGCATATTTGGGAATGTCAAGAGGGGAGCTGGCATAGGGGCTGCCTAGGGGAGGGGAAGGCAGCAGCAGTGAGGGAATCCCTACAGCAGTCACAAGTATTGTTGGAGTAGGGGTGGGGTGGGGATGACAGCATTTACTCCTAGCAGGATCTTGCAGCACACTTGTCATTCTGGATACAGACAGAAGCGACAATTTTCACCTGGTCCGGCCACAGAAAGCAATGTATAGCTGTGACCAAACACAAGTGCACAGCTGCAAATAGCTTAAAAATGGCCAACGGGGTGAAAATCTGACCCCTCATTGCATGAGGTATTAGATAAAGATGTTACAAAAAGTAGTGTATTTTGTAACTGCAGGGCTGCCAGCCTGTAGATGTTTCAGAATGGGAGGAAAGAAAGGGAGCAGAGGGAGTTCAGTCTGGGGGTTTTTTACCCCCCATCCAGATGAGGCAGGTGTATTGCAGACCACCCCTTGAGGTGGGGGCTCCAATTCACCCACCTCACCCTTCAGCACCAGCTGGGGAGCCCCAAGAATAAGCTCCCTCTGCCGTCTTCCCCCTCCCATTCTGAGACAGCCTGGCCTTAGCTATGGGAACCTGGCTGCAGGCTCCCACCACAGCTAGATTCCCCTCTCCCCTGGAACCAGCAGTGAACTTCTGTTTGCTCTGGGGTAACATAACTCAGAATGCTTTGCAA
The DNA here is from genome assembly GCF_052110815.1 of Crocodylus siamensis. NCBI lineage: Eukaryota > Metazoa > Chordata > Crocodylia > Crocodylidae > Crocodylus > Crocodylus siamensis. Next base: position 26,731,819 of record NC_143398.1, on the reverse strand, counting down.
AAGTTGTTCTGAATTATAGCTGGGAGCTGCACTTCTGCCTGCATCCTCTATTGGCACACTAGTATGCCATGGTTTCATGGAATCCTAGAAAATTAGGATTGGAAAGGACCTCAGGAGGTCATCTAATCCAACCCTCTGCTCAAAGCAGGACCATTCCCAATTACATCATTTCGGCCAGGGTTTTGTCTAGCTGGGCCTTAAAAACCTCCAAGGATGGAGAGTCTACAACCTCTCTAGGTAACCTGTTCCAGTGCTTCACCACTCTCCTAGTGAGAAAGTCTTTCCTAATATCCAACCTAAACCTCCCTTGCTGTAACTTGAGACCATTGCTCCTTGTTCTGTCATCTGCCACCACTGAGAACAGTTCAGCTCCATCCTCTTTGGAACCCCCTTCAGGTAGTTCAAGGCAGCTATCAAATCCCTTCTCAGTCTTCTCTTCTGTAGACTAAACAAGATCAGTTCCCTCAGCCTCTCTTTAGTCATGTTCCCTAACCCCAAAACCATTTTAATTTCCCCCTGCTGGGCTCTCTCCAGTTTGTCCACATCCTTTCTATAGTGGGACAGTACTCTATATGTGGCCTCACCAGTGTACACCCTGTGCGAATACATGGGCTAGCTTTTGCTCTTCCATCCTTTGGGCAAGGATGTACCTCTGGGAGTTGAACTCTCACCAGCATAGCCTGTTGAATCAATCTTGCAAGCAGCCCCATGCAGCCCCTCACGTCAGAAAGGTCAAACAAGAATGGGGTTAGATCTTCACTTCTCAAATTATAATTTCTATCTTGATAGGTATGAACTTCATTTGTGATGAAGAAAGGCTTGAAGGGCCAAGAAAAATGCAAGTCGATAAAGCTGAGAACATACCAGGATTTTCCCAAGAGTAGGAAAGAAGGGGTCAGTAAGAATACATGGGATGCCACTGCCAAAATGAAATAAGCGAAGTGGGACCTCTTTAATGCTAAGGAGCAAGAGGATATTAAATGGAAAAAGAGTAAAAGAATAGATAAAATAGTAGAGAAGTTCAACAAGGAAAGACAAATACATATTGACAGAGGTGCTTTAGAAGCAGAGACAGCAGCCAATGGAAGAGCTCTAAACCAAACTACAAAATGGCTTGCAAGCTATTTCAGTTGCAGCTACAGCAAACCAAAAAAAGAAAAATTTCACCAGCCTCAAAGAACAAATTAAACAATGGGTAGAAAACTTCTTATATTTAAGTAGACCTCCACAGAAAACAAACACCAACAACATAGATAAGAACTTTATAGCAATTGCATGGAAGTCACCTTCAGGGTGGAGGAGAATGTTAAACAGCCGTCAACTAACTATAAGGCCAGGATAAAATAACTGCATATCTACTCAAAGCTGGTTGTGAAGAGAACTTAAGGACTCTGTCATGGCTCTTCAACTAAGTATTGGGACAAGCACCTCCCCAGAATGATAGGAGGAGAGACCTCATAAAATTGCTTAAGAATGGCAATTTAAGCAACTGAAACTAACTCTTATGGGATAATACTTATGTTAGTCTCAATGAAGGCCTTCTGAACAGAATCCACCAGACTACTGACCGCATATTTCAAGAACAAGCTGGATCTTGCATCAATGACTTCTTTGCAGTACTCAGTATCACTGAACAAAGGGACAAACAGCAGCTACCACCCATTTTAAATTTCAGAAAGCCATTCATCATATTGATAAAGGGTATCTGCAGCAGATGCTGGAAATCAATGGATTCTCTTGTAAAATTATCCACATGTTCTGCAGTCTTCTCCAACCAGGAGTGAAACAACCAGTTTAATGATAAGGGTGTGTCCTCTCCCTTTTGTGATTTGGTGTCGTCACTGCACTTTGCTATGCAACAGATTTCTAGCGTGGAAAACAGAATGCCATGATAGATTGTGTCCTTGGAGATCTAGACTTTGCTGATTATATCTGTCTCCTGAATACACTCCTAAATGAAATGCAGCAAAAGACCAATACCTTGGTTAGAACTGCTAAACAATTATGTCTTACAATCAACAAGACGAAAAACAAAGATTATGAAAGTCATTATGACCGCAAAGGATTCTATCATTTTAGAAAGAATAGCTTTGAATAATGTTGTAGTTTACTTGCACCTTTGGCAGCACCTTTTATAACTCTGATAACTGAATTTGTGATAGTCATCAAGTTGGTAAGACACAGATTTTTGGAAGCTTATCCCAGTACAGAAGTCTAATATCATCAGTATCAGCACTGCGCTGAAAACCTTTAGTAGCAGTGTCATAAACATCACTCTGTATGTACTGAGTCATGGAAAATGGAGGAGCAACAAGTCTTTCCAAGGGAAATTAGAGGACTTTCTTTCAGTGTTGAGCCTGTGCTAGATATTTCAAGTAGAGTAGGTAGAGAATATAAGAATGTGGCGATCTTGGAGAGGGCAGTTACCAACAGCTGTGCAAACAGAACATGTAGGAAGATGGATTTGGCTGGCACTCAAAATCTGGCTGAAGTAACAGACTTCCCCTGCAAAGCCTGTTTTGCTAGTCTCAAGGCCAAAAGAAGAAAATTTGACTCATTGGTCCTTTGCAGCACATTAAAGATGGAAACAGACTTAAAAATTAACAGTAGGAGATTAAAGAAACTGGCCTAGAACAGGACTGGCTGACAAAAAGTTGACTTCTGCCTTGTGTGGTGCAAGCAGTGGTTTGGATTGGATAGATGATCTGTAGCAGTTAGGTACCTACTATGCTTTTAAACTTGCAGTCCTGCTTTACTTGTTGCTTGAAGTATGATGATGCATCACAGCAACTCAAATAATTGTCCTGTCTTTAAAGTTCTTAGATAGCCAGAAATTGTTTCTTGGACCTCTTTTTTTTTTTTCCCTCCAGTGACTAATCCCTCCTCTGAAGCAACGCCTCTGTTCACAGACCACCCTCAGCAAGCACATGCTCCCTCCCAGTTTACTACTTCCATATTTAAAAGTTCACACTTCCAGCAAAATATGAATAGGCAAGTTCTGAAGTTGATGTTTATTAGAGATTAAATCCAATTAGCAATGAATATTGAATTGTTTTACAGATTTTGTAGGCAGCTGACAAAATAAACAGAACACCCAACACTCACCAAACCAAAAACATCATGCAACCATTGGTGGCTATGCCAAAGCTTTCTTTTACACAGGCTATGGGTCTTGAACTCATCAGGTCTCATGTGCAGTAGCGTGTACCCTGGATTGATCCTGTATGCTGGTCTGGGGCATATGCTACATACAATGTGTAGGTCAAGTCTGAAACCCATGGGCAGCACCATGGGCTGGATGATAGGGCTCCACAGCCTGGATCTGGCCGGCAGGTCATGTCTTTGACATCCCCAATATAGACTGTTCTAAGAGAAGCCAGTCTGCCCCTAATTTACTTCTTTATGAAGACCCAATGTGCATAAAAATGGCTGCCCAGGTACAAGTTTAACACATGAACGTAATCATCTGATCTCAGTCATTTATTACGTACACATATAAGGGAAAGGAACAGAAAGAAAAAGGAAGGTGTAATCAGATAGCAAGAGTTGAAAGGAACAAGCTGATCTCCACTTCAGTGACAAAATATTCCTGCTGCTCACTCAACCATACACCTACTGTGATAACTACTCTAGAGCTTAAGTCCAAAGAGTAGTTCAGACTCCTCCCCTTTGCTGTTTCAGAAGTGGGAAGTACTGATGACAGGGCCAAATCTCCTGGCATATATACTAGTAACCCTGAGAATGAAGGAAGCCCTTTCTCTCCTGTTGGTGTCTATATGCCCATTCCCAGCTTATCCAAAGTCTGGGCTAATGGTGGAACATAAGAAGATAAGAATTACCATTTACTGGGTCAGACCATAGGTTCATCTTCCTCGGTATCCTGCATTGTGCAGTGGCAGAGAGTGGATGCTGAAAGGTAGAGTGAACTGGGTATAACCAGGGTTGTTTTTCCCAGTCTCTCTCTCACTTGCAGCCTCCAGCATTTAAGGTCCAGGAAGTTCTGATTCAGAGGCTGTATTCCTAACTTCCTTGCTCAACACCTATGATGCTCTTTTCTTCTAAGAATTTATCTAATCCCTTTTTTAATCTGGCTAAACTGGCAGCTTCCACAACATCTGGTGGCAACAAGTTCCCCACTTTAATTACATGTTGTGTGAAAAAGAAATTCCTTCTGTTAGTTTTAAACTTATTACCTACTAGTTTCATTTTGTGACCCCCCTAGGTCTTGTACTGAGAGAATAAATAATAAATCCCAATTTACTTTCTTCTCAACATTTAGTATTTTGTAAATTCTTATCATGTCCCCCTAAACACCTCTTTCCTAAACTGAACAGGCCTAGCCTCTTTAGTCTGTCCTCAAATAGAAGCCCTTCCATACTGCTAACTAACCTTGCTGCCCTTCTCTGGACCTTCTCTAGCTTTTCTATACTCTTTTTTGAGGTATGGAGACCAGAACTGGACACAGTATTCAAGGTGTTGATGCACTATGGATTTATCAAGAAGCCTTTTAAAAATATTGGAATCACATTAGCTGAGGCTGTTTTTATTGATAAGGTGCATACTACAGTTAGGAGCTTGGCAATTTCTGATCTGAGCTCTTTCAGGTCCCTAGGACAAATGCTATGAGGTCTTAGGGAACCTGGGGCACTTCTCCCTGCCCAAACATTTCAGCATTACCTTCTCAAGTTCCATAACAGGCAGTGTAAAGTGAGGGAGAAAATCTAAGTCATGCAATCTCTTACCAACTACCACGAAATGATTTGAAAACACCCTTGATCAACATTATGGCAGTGTATTATATAGACCAGGGGTGGGCAAAATGCGGCCCGGGGGCTGGATGCAGCCCACCAGGCCATTCTATCTGGCCCACGGGGCCCCTAAAAAATTTAGAAAATTAATCTTTATCTGCCCTGGGCTGCCTGTCATGAGGCCCTCAATGACTTGCCAAAACTCAGTAAGTGGCTCCCTGCCCAAAACAATTGCCTGCCCCTGATATAGACCATGGGTAACAAACTCATTAGACCCCAAGTACCCTAGATGGCCCCAACAAGCTGGAATTTGTCTGGCACAGTAAAGAACGGAGCTATGCAGAAGAACTGGTTTACTGTGAAAGCTAATGAAGAAAACATCATGGCAACTGATAAAAGATGCCAGCCCTTGAGACTCAAGTTCTAACTTTAGAGGAGGTGTGTTCAGTTCATTCAGAATGCAGTGGGGCTGGATCTGGTGCCGTGTCAGGTATATGACATGGTCAGAAATTTAGTGGTGGCAGTGTTAATTGCTGCAGCTCTTGGAGCCACAGCAGCCACTGCTCATCGCACTGCTCAATTTTTCTTGTGGGAGGCCCCACTTGCCAGATGAAACAATTCCATGCTCTGGATCCAGCTTGCTGGGCTGGAAATTTGGCACTGGGGTAAACAGTGGCAGCATTAATAACTGTAGTTATGGGATCTGGAACATGGAGCTGAATCACGTGGCAAGGCTGGATATATGAAAGTGGGAGCAGTGGTGGCTGCTGTGGCTCCATGAGCTGCAACAATTAACACTACCATCACTTGCCCTACTACCAAATTCCCAGACCTGGGCTGGATCTTTAACCCTCCTGCTTTAGAACAGTGGTTCCCAACCTTTTTTATACTGCAGACCAGCATGGCAGTGGTGTGGGAGCGGGATGGGCTGCACGGAGCCAGCTGCCTCCCTCCCGGGGTTGCCCCACCGCCCAACACGTGACTGCTGGCAGTGGAAGCCGCTCGCTCAGGCAGACAGATGGGGGTCTGAGTGGGGGGCTTGTGCCACAATCTGGCAGCCAACCCTTTGCAGCCCAGTACCGGACTGCGGCCCAGTGGTTGGGAACCTCTGCTTTAGAAGGAAGAAAAAATACTAGGGCAGAAGCTTTGTAAACCTGCTCAAAGGCTACTACTTGGTGGAGGAAAGAAGAAAGTTAGAGTTTCCCTTTTAGTTTGCTAATATCTTTTTTTTTAAAGAATGTTCATGTACATTGAAAGCCCGACACAACTGAAACTTGGGATTGCGTCTTTCCAGACATTTTGCTAATTTAACTCCCTCAATTAAAGACAAGCTATTGAACTATTTATTAATCCCCCTGGATTATATATTGGAAGAAACTTTTTTTTCTTTTCCAGGAGACAAAAAAACCATTTGGTAAAATGGGATCCAACAACAGTTCTTGTTGCAATAACCGCTTCCATACCTAAAACAAAAATTGAGAAAAACCAAATGATACCTGTTGCAGTATTTCATTCTCCTGTAGGTATTTTTTGGCAGCTTCATTAGTGTTGGCTACCTGAAGTTCCAGAGCTACCTGAATTCCCATCTCTTTTGCCAACTGAGTGATTAGGGTAACAGTACGCCTTAATACTCTGAGGAAGAAACACAGTGAATAACAAGTACTGCAATGTACAGTGAAAGTGTAAGCATTATTGCATTTTTTCTCTGGTATGTATCCTAGCTTTCTGTTTAGATTTATAATAGATGTAAAGATGAACAAAAGTACTTCTATAGCTAAAGTGGAGACTGCTTAAGATCTTCTATCATTATTAAGATGGACATGTAAGCTTAGAGTCAAATGCTTGATAAAATTAAAAGCTGAAAAGGTGTTCCACCTTTCAAACTATATTCCAGTTCCAAGTTTTATCTTTTGCAAAGGATAACATCACAAATGTTCCATGTATCGCCCACCACATGTTCCATAAGATGGAGTCCACCCTCCCTGCCCCTTTGCTTGGTTTGAGTGAGTCCTTAAAAAAACCAGAAGGGCAGAGATATGCATTGAACAGGCTTATGCTATTATTTAGTTTTTCACCTAAGAGAACCAAGCTCAAGAACAAAGCACCAAGATGCTATGGTAGGGAGGATAATATAAAAATCTCTATATAATATACCTGACAAGTGTAAAATGTAACTGAAAAAAAATGTTGCTTAATATACATTAGCGATATTTGTTACTCCCTTGTATATTTATGATGATTTTGTATTTTATTGCACACCCCTGTATATAATATGCACCTTGTTTTTGAGAGGTAGCATTAAAAAATAAATCTGCCCTGTCCAAATTGAGTAACAGCAGCTAGGGAGCCAAGACTGCTCCTGAGCTTGCTGCCAGCCCTGCATGCTGGATGGGGCTTGCAGAACGAGTTGCCAGTTTCTGAACTGATCGGTGTGCCAATCCAGTGTAAATGGGACCATGCTGTTCAGTCAAGGGAGCTCTCTATGGGTCTGAAAATTAGGGGTTGGGGAGTGGTGGCAATATTAAATGTCATGACTCCCACAACAACGGCACTTAATGCTGCTACCAATTCCTCGCCACCAAGTTTCTGGGGCAGAACCATGGGGATCTGTTCTTCTTGTATAGAATGTACACCCCAATTTTCACCAGCATGAAACAGCTGGTTTTGGGGAAAGGGGCATGGGTTACATGTAAGAACCCCCCCCCTCCCCCCATTGGCTGTTTTTTTTAAATGCATCTAAAAGACATTTAAATTCACTTGTAACATAAGTCAGAAAATGATGCATAAAATTATAAAGCAATCTTTCTGTTGCAGAGAACTCAAACCCCAGCAGGTCAGAATATTTTTGTCATTATGGATTCCTATTTGGAATCTCTGGGTTTACCTCGTAGATCACATGCAGGTACTTGAACCTGTTGTACCTTTAAAGATCCTCTGGCACCCTCGAGTGCCATAGTATCTTGTTCAAGAATTACTAGTCTATAGCAGGGGTGCTTATCCCCCAGCCCACGGACACAATCCAGCCTGCTGAACCATGTCAACTGGCCTGTAGACTCTCCACAGGTCTGAAAATTTTGCTGCTCCCCTGCTGTCAAATTTCTAAACTTGTGGGGAGCACTGCAGAATGGATAGAATGGCCCTGCATGCTAGTTTGGATGTGTGGGGCTGATAGGGGTGATGCAGGGCTCAGTCTCACCCATGGATCAGTCCCCTTGACACTCTTCTGACCCATGGAGCCGAAAGATTGAGCACTACTGGTCTACAGTATTATCAGAGGTCAAGGAGTCATGGACACTTAACTACTCTTTCCTCACCCTCTCCTTGCCCCCAGATGTGGTCTCCCCAGGGCAAAGGAAGGTCACTTCCTGCAACCTGAGGTTGGTTGCAAGTGATGGGAGCTAGACCCAAGGGCATTTGCTGTCCACCCCATGTGTCCTCTACCACATGTTCCACAAGAAGGAGGCTATCTTGCCCCCCTTGCTTATTTGAGTTGGTATTTGTAGAAAGCTGCTCCCAACCAGCCTGTCCCTCTGTAACTTGAAATCATGCCCCAGTGAGCTCCAAATCATACGTGTCAGCCCCAAAGCATCAGATGTACAGGCTGAACAATATTAAACAGGTTGACAATATTACTCGTAAGGTCTCCAACTCCTGTGCTTTAGTGAAATGGTCAAGGTTAGACTTGAGCTGGATGGCTCAATACCAACTTTCTGGTTATTAGGATTATTTTAGTAATAGTCTAATTATTTACAGTGATAAATTTCAGGAAAGAAATCAATGTTCCCATTGGCAAAAACTGCTGCCACATACATCTTACAGCCAGGACACTTACCCGACATGCTCACCCTAAATTTTTTGCTTTTCAGGTTAGACTTGCATGCGACCCACATGCCCCTCCATTGTTACATTCTTAAAATATTTGTACACTTCTTTCTCTCTTTCTACTGTCTCTTAACCAAGGTAGTCACAATGCAGTTCCTTTATTTTTGTAAACCGTTCTTCTGATCTTTTTAGATTCTGTTCCATATAGCACCTCTTGTAAAAGATGCATCATGCACATTATAGAACAGCAATTTTTATACTTACAGCCAAAGAAAAAGTGAGAATCCTGAGATATAAAGGTTCCTTTGGGACCTAAAGAGTTTCATCTGAATATGATCAAAGGCATTTTGGTGGACACTTGCAACCTTCTCAGTTGCATGAACAGCTGAGTACTTCTTTACTTCTCTAATTGCATCTGTAAGCAAAAACAGATTTTCATCTTTAGTTTGTATGTGTACAGGCATGGCAGTTTAGCACTTCCAAAACCTTCAAAGCTGAGACTGCACTGTGGTATTCTCACTTCACAAACAGATGTACCACAGACAATGAGACAGGGTTACTCAACTGTCCTGAAAACGTGTCCTGACTTGAAAGGATCTCTCTGGAGCAATACTGTAGTTTGCCTACCATGCCATCTCTCCCAGCCCTGCCTAGATACACTAGTTAGGAATTGGATCAAGGTAAAACATTCTCTAAAAAACTAGCAGATACTCTTCAGATAGACCATATTCCAATTGGTGAACTTGCAATAAAAAGATTAAAAACTAAAGCTCCCAAGGTATTTCCTTCCTTCCCCATCCCGTCCTGCCACAAAGGTTTTTTTTCTTGCCAACGAGATTCTTGATTTAGGTTCCTATTTGGGGACATAGAACCAATGCTATTTTCCCCTCATTAAAAGGAAATAAATTATCATATAGAATCTATAACAGACAATTAAATCTGACTCATTTTCATGGGTTGTATTTATTTTTAAAATAGCTTCCAAATACAGTAGGAAAGGAGTAAATTAGTTTGTCTCATTCTCCTACAAAACCTTTGAAGTGGCCAACAGACACGATTGCAGACATCACCTGATGAACTAAGCAGAGTGAAGCAAAGTTGCTACTGCAGTAGGAGATCACCAGGGAGGACCTGGACAGTGCAGGAATGTAACTACATTCTTTCCTTTGAACCATTATTCAGCTAATATTCCACCATAAGCCTAGATGCATCAGTAGAAATGCCATTTTTACAGCCAGAAAAACTTGTTGCCATTAAAAATAAATATGATTCATATCCCTTTGCCACCCTGTAACATATTAATTAACTCCAGCTGCTGGGCCAAATTCAGGGTGGTTGTCGGAGACATTGGAATGTCAAGATAAAGAAATATTTCGCTTTCTGTCCTAAAAACTTTTTAGTATTATTGCTGTGAGCTATTAAGCTGCCTCTGTATATCAAGAGCGGACCAAATGATCCATTTAAGCTTTTATTAAAACCACCTTCTCTTTTTATAGGTGCCTAACTTTTTGGCTTTTAAACTAACCCCCCCCCCAAACTTGTTTTATGGTATAAAGGGATGGATTATATGTATTATAGTTTGACAGGTATACCTCCCTCATGATTTATTCCAGCCCACATCTTCATTTTAATACATACATAATTTTGGGTCATACAATATTGCCAAATAAATTCAGTGTGAAAAATAAGGATGTACACCTTTATTTTGGGCCATTCACTCCAATACCTAATGCTAAAGATCCTGGAGGTCTTCTAGAAAAGGCACTTGAATATTCATGTCTTTGTGTGTGTTATTACCACAGATTTAATTTATTAAAATGACTATTATACTGATCTAATTTACATTTTATTTGTTTGTTTTTTGCCTTTGCAGTTTATTGTTTTTGTATTTCACTCAACATGGACAACAAAACTGGTTAGATTCAACTTCTGTTTAACTCCTGTATCATTCCAAGTTTTTTTTTCCATCTCAAAACATTTTACAAGTTTAGTAACTCCTTCTGTCCATGAAAAAGGTTTATCACTTCTACCACTGAAACACATCAGACATTTAAAAAGTATGTAAACTACAGATAGCAGTTTGAGACAAAAGTGAACTAAATTAGACAGGCAGAACATAGTCACCCAAGCTTATGCTTCACTAAAAATTTAGGGCTACTTTACAGATCCTTATGTATTTTTCTCAGAGCCAGGTGTGACCAAGTATTCAGTTTTATACCTTGCCTGAGTAAAAATCTCCAAGGATATGCTGTTTTTCACAGCACTCTACCAGGGCACTAGCTCAAGAGCAGCTTAGAGAAATACTGCCACCTATTGAAAACTATTAGTCAATTCTTACAGAAATTCAGCATTCTTGGGGACTGTCCCATCCAAGTACCGATCTCACTTTACTATACTTGGCTAGCACAATTTGATCAAATGACGGCAAGAAGTGGTTTGGCTGCACTTCCATTTCTTCTTACTTGTTAGCACAATGCTATCATGTTCAGATTCCCAAGTCTGCACAGAAACGTTTAAATTACACCAAAACAAACGTCAACTGAAATTAGGAAAAAACAAAGCTGTGTTAGGTTTATATCCTTCTTGTTTAACCACTGCTATGCACCCTTATATATCCGCTAAGTAATATTCAGCACACAAGGGAAAATATTTATTACTTACCAAGAAATAAAACAATCAGTAGTACTATTATTGTAAGGAATGCTTTATTCCAGTAAATTGCAATTTTATTCCATAGTGGAATCATAAAAATCTTCTGCCATCTGTAAAAAAAAAAAAAAAAAAAAAAAGAGCACTGTATTATTTCAAAACAAACCCCATAATTCAGAAGAGGAGGAGCACTTTATACAAGCATGTTTGTCAGACTTTTGATTCCCATAGTGTAAGTTCAAGTAGCAGCTTTTTCAACTTCAATATGGTTTAGATTAAACCTTATGGTTTATATTAAACCTTAAAAGTGATTGTGACATCCATGCTTTTTTTCCTCCCTAGCAATAGGTACACACACTGATGCTAAATCTTCCTTTTCCAACTACAATCACATGAATGTAATCTTTCCAAGTTAGAACTTTATAAACTAAAAAAAGGCCTCACTTCAAAAAAACACCAAAAAACCCCACAAGAGTGCTTTGTAAAAACTGATGCTTTGTCACTCATCTGCTACTGATCAAGGATTAAGAAGAAACTTTCCCTGCACACAGGTTATTTTAGGCATTTGATTCCAAAGAGGCAACTGTTACTGCCTACTGTTGAGAATGGTACACAAAACTAGTTGAACCATTGACTGGAACATAAACATTTCTATGCCAAGTCAGGAACAAAACACTGACAGTTTGGTTCTGTCCTCCCAGTTGCATTTTGGTACTGCCAATACATAAAACAAAGAGCAAATTTTGTTTGTTAATACATTTCAAAACCAGTATACAGTAAACCTCCTAAGCCTAAATGAGTTGTCTGAAGACTTCAAAAGGAGTAACTAAAGTTTTCCAGGAAAGCAGACCACTTCTTACTTCAGTGGTACATGGTTTACCATTGTGACAAAATTGAATCCCAGATCAATGTGCTGGTCAGGCCACAACTTAAGAAATGTTGCCCTCAGGTGCTGTTCACAAGTCCAGGAACTAGACTTTAACCCAGCATGTTACTTGTCATGGTCAGCTATCTTGTTAACAAAACCATGTCATTTAAAGACAGAGGCATTTTGTTTTTGCAAAAAAAGTTTAAGAGAAACTGAATGCTGCAAATGAGCCTCATTAGAGCTAACACAAAATAAACTGACTTTGGAGGAGTCTCATCTATCCCATTATTAAAGCACAAATGAGCCAAACTGTAACATTAGGAACCATGCTTAACAGACTAGTGAGATTTTGGTAGCATCAGATGTTAAAGAATTAGCTTTTCATTCATGGAAGCTAGGTTCAAAACCTAGTTGTCTTGCAAGCCAAACTGAGTTCAATGCTCCCAACCTAAGTCACAGTGGGCACGCCTACATGAGATATTTACTGCGCAGTAGCTTGATAACACTCTGCAGTCACATGCCAGTCAAAAACTGTACTAATATGCCACTGCACAGTGTTATTACTAAGCTGCTGTGCAGTAAGCATCACAAACAAATTGCACGGTGCTGCTGTGTAGTAACTGTAGTTACTGCACATTTAGTTAGTACTTCATTAAGCAAGTAAACATGTAGATGCACCCAGTGAGTATCTGCTTTTATCATGGGCTCCAAACAGTTGTGTGGCAGCTTTCTTCTTATAGGTTAGTACCATGGCTTATTCAAACTTGCAAAGTATTTCTCCCTGTTCTGGTTCAAACCAGTTTCCAATGCTGCACTTCCTGTGGTGCCCTTTCAATCTCCTGGCACACGGACAACCTGGGATCAGGGACTGGGTCACTGATCCCAGACATCCTGTGTTCAAACGCAGCCCAGAATCAAGGAACTGGTTCCCCAGTGCTGGGCTGCACAGCTACCCTCTGCCCACTGAAAAGTGTGCTGTGAAGTCCAGCACCAGACTCCAAGGCATAGCTTTAGAATGTCCTGGCACATGGAGAGCAGGACACAATGCAGGGAGTTGCTCCCTGATGTCAGGCTCCTCATGCACCAGGACATTTAAAGCCATGTTATGCAGTACAGGATTAACAGAGCTGGGATACAGTTACCCCTTGCCCAGTCCTGCCCATCAACTGATTGCCAGGGCTGGGCAGGGGGCAACCCTCAGGTCCAAGACACAGGCCACTGGTTTTGGGTTGTGTACCCACTCATCTAATCCAGTGTAGCTTTAAATTACCTGGTGCACGAAGAACCCAACATCAGGGAGCAGGTCCCCAATCTCAGATTGCCTGTGTGCCATGCAGCTGGGCTACATGCACTCCTTTTAACTGTCCCCACAAATGGGGAGCCCCAGATCAGGGAACCACTTCAAAGAGGCACATGCAGCTAGACTGAACATGGGCATAGGGAGCTGGTATCAGGGAGATGATTGGGAAGCCCAATCTCAGGCTTCTGCATCGGCACATTTAAACCACACATTCAAACATCTCTGTGGCTGGTTTGAATAACATAGTACTTATGGCACATTACAATTTATCCCCAAATTAATGACATAATCCACAATAAATCAATGTCTGACACAGGCCTCAGAGATTAACTGGTTCAGAAAGGCATAAACTTTCATAGACGATAGCATAATCAGATGGACTAGATCAGGGTACATCACAAAAGTCTGAAACCTGTTGGATTTGCGCCAGACTAGAAACCACCCTAATGGATGTAGGTGATTATCTATGGAAAGCAGCAAGTGGAAGAGTTAGTCATATTGTACAACTTCAGTGAGTTTTCATAAACTGCAACTCTGATAAAAATTAGAAAATACTTACGGACTGCACCCTGTTGTATAATCATAAGGTAGCCATTCATATATTATTTCAATGATACAAAAACCTTGCTATAGATATCATAGAAAGATAGAGAAGTAGGGCTGGAAGGGACCTTCAGAGGTCATCTAGTCCAGTGGTTCTCAACCTTCTTTGTACCATGACCCATTTGTAAACACTGATGACCAATCCCTACCCACTGCTCCTTACTCCTGACCTGCTGATCCCCACCCCAAGACCTCAGCCCCCCAATGTGAGGCAAGGGCGCCCCAAAGCAGCCCCTCGCAGGCTGGAACTCTGACAGCCTGCAAAGGAAAAGCCACAGTTCCTATGCTTTTCTCCTTTAAAAGAGAATCCATTAAAAAAGTTTGTTGATCCATTTTTAAAGTTTGTTTGCAACCATTTCATATATTCTTGCGACCCACCTTTGGGTTGTGACCCACAGGTTGAGAAATGATGATCTAGTCCAACCCCCTGCCTCAGTCGCAATCATCCCTATCTAGACCATTCTATACAAAGAGTCTAGATTATGGATTTGTAAAACTACCACCAATCCTGACACAAGACATACCTACAGGCTCCATGGCAACAATTATACTTGCACCACAGCCAAAAGGGACCTAGGGGTAGTGATCAACCATCACATGAACATGAGCCGGCAGTGCGATGCTGTGGCCAGCAGGGCAAACAACATGCTGGCATGCATTAACTGTTCCATCTCATGATAAAACTAAGGAAGTAATACTCCCACTGTACTCTGCACTGGTGAGACCACAGCTGGAGTACTGCATCCAGTTCTGGGCACTGCACTTCAACAGGGACATAGAAAAACTTGAGAGGGTCCAGAGAAGAGCCACCCGTATGACTGAGACAAGCCGTATGAGGGGAGGCTGAGGGACCTGGGCCTCTTCAGCCTACAGAAGAGAAGGCTGAGAGGGGACGTGGTAGTACATCAAGAACTTAGTGAACAGCTATTCACCAGGGCATCCCTGGGAAAGACCAGGAGCAATGAATACAAACTCCTGGAAGGCTCAATTCCAAGAAAAACTCCTTCAGTCAGGATGTCCAGACTGTGGAATAAACTCCCTCCAGTGGTGGTGCAGTCACCTAGCCTGGAAATCTTCAAAAGGAGACTGGATAATCACCTCGCTGTGGTCACTTGACCCCAGTTTTTTTTTTTGTCTTTTCCTGCCTAGTGCAGGGGGACTGGACCCAGTGATCTACAAGGTCCCTTCTAGCCCCTAACAATCTATGAATCTAAGATACACCTGCCCTAGGTAAACCAGAGAAACCACAGCAGCCAATGTCCTGCTACTATAAAAGCTTGGTAATAAGATGCTCAAGAAATCCATGCCCCTCCTCTACAGAAGGAGAAAACCCGCACAGTCAGTACCAATCTGACCATGGGGTAAAATTCTTACGTGACCCCCAAGTGCAGTGACTGGTCTGACCTGGTGCAGAGGTGCAAGATCCTCTATCCAGAAACCTCTGGCTTTAAAGCCCCAGCAGGAGCATGGGCAAACCCTAAGGTAAGTATAACAGAAGGAATGGTACCAAAAGAATGAATCTTGACTCACCATTTTTATTAGAAGTTAAAATAAGTAATGAAAATTCAATAGTTAAAAATATATTTTATAACCAAACCCATCATGTTTCCACTGCTAAAGTCTAACACCGGTTTAAGAACCCTTTTAACTTCCTAAAAGGATTCACCACAAAAAGCCAAGAACACTACGAAGTCTCCATTGTAGAAAAATTTGGGGAATTGGGATGTCACATTCCACTCTGAAGTCCCATCTACTCATAGATCTATATATGGCAGTAATAGCAGACTGTGAAAGCATTAAACAGGTTTGGAACAGCTGTCCAGTGTTTGCTCTGCCCAATGCATGTTGGGAAAGGCATAACGTTATTACTGCATGTAGAAGTCAAAAAGATTCATTCCTGGGAGAAATGCATTTGTCATTTTGGAGACATATACTGGCATCTAAAAGCTCAGAATACACTTATTTCATAGGTTTGTATAGCGGTCTTAGAAAGGACAAGTTCCTATAATGTATTAAAGGTTTAATCCTATTGAGGCATTTCAGTGCTCTACTACAGAAGAAAAATAATAAGTAGATTACAAATGGTGAACACTACATGAGAGGGAGTTGTCTTATGAAAATTAAGAGAAGGCAAGCCACATTTTTTTTTATGCAAAGAAGATATCTGGCTCAATTCCCTTGCAGGTTCTTCTTACTGAGGGTTCAGGAAATTGGTTTTACAAAACCAATGCAATGTCTTTCTATTCCTGGGCCTACTACAGGTCTCTTAAATTTTGTATGGTCATTCTGCATGTCAGGAAGAATCCTTACAGAGTGTGCATGCAGGCAATGCTGCCATGTTTACATGTGCAGTGCCTGGCAGGAGGCTGGCAGAGGCCCCTGTCACACATCACACATATTATACCAGTGATACTCAACCTTTCTGACTGGCAGGCTAAATTCAGCTGGGGTTCCCAATCAGACAGGCACAGCAGGCACTGGAAGGGGGTGGGCTGTTCCCAACACATCCCCCTGGGGGAAAGGAGTTTGACCCTCATGGAGAGGAAGATGTGGCCCTGCCCTGTGGAGTGGTCACAGCCAGTCCCCAATTCATTTCCACAGACAGAATGAAACTGAGGCTCCAGGGGAGACACAGCCCAGCCCCAGGGGGAGGGAAGAGGCAGCCCAGCCCTGTGGGGGAAGGGGACACGACCAGCACCACAGCCTGGCTGTAGGGAGAGAAGGGACATGGCCCAGCATGGATCCAGAATGGGGCCTCAGGGGAAGGGGTCCCAGCCAGGCCCAGTCCCGACTAGCTGCACGGAGCTTGGGAATTTGGGAGGAGCGAGGTGGATGGCCAAGTTAATGGTTACCACCCCCTGCTGTCAAATTTCCTGAGCCTTGAGCGGGAAGCTGAGCCATGATGCAACTCACTGGCGAATGGCTCAGTGCATTCAGCCCCGGTGCCACCCGTGCAGAGGAACGATCAGGCCACGGAAACGTCCGTCTCGCTACAAGAGCCAAGCGGCTACTAGGCCAGGGCTGGAGCACGTGCAAGAGCTACGGAACTGCTTTCTATCCAGCCTCAAAGCCCATGCGCGCAGGGCCCAGACCCCAGGGCCGGACCCTTCTCTCACACAGGCGGCTCCTGACTCCACCAACAGCCCGGCCCCGGCCCTTCAGCGAAGGGGCGCCTATCGCTGTTGTTCACGGCTACGACTCCCTCAGGGCCGGCACCCCGAGCGGCAGCGGCTCTCGCAGCCCCTACCTGACCGGGGAGACGAAGGGCAGGCAGAGCAGTAGCAGGACGCCGATCTCGGCGTACAGGAACGTGGCTACCGCGGTCCACTGGAAAGTCATCGCGGCCGCGCCGGGGCAGCACCACTCGCGGCCGCACCCCTTCTCCCACGGCCCGGCAACGCCTCGGCCCCCAGATGGCGGGGCCTGCTCGGCCGCGTCCCGGTTCCTCCGCGCGCCCAGGCTGCAACGCGCCCGCCCCGCCCCGCCCCGCCGCGCCTCCCGGGCGCCCCGCGGCCGGGCCCCCAGTGGGCGAACGACACTGCAAGGGAGCCAAAAAATGGTCTCTGCCGCGTCCCAGCGCTGCGGGGGGTTGTCCCCACGGAGCATCCCGCCCCCTCTTGTCCTCCCCCGGCGGGTCTGGGGGTGCTGCGAGCCCACCCGGCAGCCTCGGGGAAGTCCCAGGAGGACTTTCTTTGTGGTGACAGCCCTCGGTTTTCTAGCCTGGGTATCGGAAAGAAACTCTGCCCCCTCGGCTGGGACCAAGTTGTCGCATAGGAGGGATCCTCCATCCCCGTGGTCTCCAACCTTTTTATGGTGAAGATCACTTTTTGGGACTAAAGGTCACTCCAGGATCTACTGCACCCTCCCCCGGCCCACGCACCCCTGGACCGTGGGGTGTCCCAGACCGAGCCGGATCCCACTTCTGGGCTGTGGCTACACTGAGCCGCACCCGCCCAGCAGCCAGAGGAAGGTGGCATTAGGCCCCTGCCCAGCTGGGTCTGGAAATCTCCATGGTCTGCGGGGGGCTCCCACCGCTTGGTGCAGCCTGGCAGAGGCCCCGAGGGCTGTGCTCTCTCCCCACCTGTGCTTGGGATGAGGTGGCTGCTGCTGCGGGTTGCTTGCTGCACCCCGAGCACAGGTGGGAGCAGGGCAAGGGCCTCTGCCCAGGGGCAGAGCCCCCCCACATGCCCCTGGATGGCCAGATCTTCCCAGACCTGGCTGGGCCGGGGGCACCCCCACTTGTGGGCGCAGCTCAGCTCAGCAGCAGGGACTCATGTCCCTGCTGCTGAGATGAGCAGGAACAGCAGCAGCAGCTTCTGCCACCTCCACCCCTGCAGAGATGCCCCTCCGCCCCAATCCTCCCACCACACCGCCGGGCTAGGGCCCCACTTACCTTCCCTTGCTCAAGGCTGGGCTGCACGGTCAGTTGCTCACCACGGGGACCTTGATCTGGCTCCTGCCCCTTGCCTCCCCTACAGATTGACCTGGTGGGGTTGGGGGCAGCAGGTGTGCATATGCACACATGCCCAGCTGTCCCCCCAGCCCAGGACCTACCAAAAGAGGCTCCAGGACCTACCTGTAGTTTGGGACCCCCAGGCTGGTGACCACAGCTCTAATTCAAATGCAGAGAAGAAAAGCCAGGTGGAAGTAGGGAAGGTAGATTGGACTTAGTAGAGCTTAGTGAGATGGGGAGGTACAGAAAGTGCGATGGGGAATGGTAAGATTGGGAGTAGGCAAGGACGCTCTGACTGGAGGTAGGGAGGGGAAGAGGAGATTAGGGCTGGTTAGCAATGAAACTTGGACTTGCATCTAGTGGCTGGGAAGGGGTACTATGAAACTACATGGGAAGCCAGGAGGAGGAAAAAGAAGTGGCTCAGTGAAGACAGGACACTGGGAGAAGGGGGGACAGAAATCAAGAGGATAAACTGGAACTTGGGCAAGGAGACTGGGATGAGACACTTGAAAGTTGGGACTGTGTTGTCAAAAGGAATGAGGACATGAACCAGGAGCCAGATGTTGGGCCCAGTGGAGGCACTACTATGGCTACCCACACTAGAGGGGTGAAGGACTCAGCCACTGCCAGCCTGCAGCCCCTACTAAGCCTGTAGGCCTCCTGCTCCTGATACACTCTGCATCTCAGTGGGGATTGCTAACATTGTTTCTCCCTTGCCGCTGGTTGCCAGCCCAGAGAGGGAGAAGGCTAGGCCCAGCATAGACATCACTATGGCTGCCTCTACCAGCTGGAGGGGAGAAAGGGCCAGACAGCTTGCAGCCCCTACATAGCCTACAAGCCTCCCTGGGTGCTCCCGAAGGCCATGTTGGCATTGCCCTTTGGTAACAACACAGGTAGAGACAAAGGGGTTTTTGGTATTTCTTGCTGTAATTCTTTTGTTCATCAAGGGAAAGGGAAAGATGAATGGCTTTTAAGGACAGCTACAGCCCCCTATGGAAGAGGGGAGTACAGACTTGGGGGGTGGGGAGGCAGGGGTGGACTCCCCAGTAGGAGGGAGTAGGGGAAGAACACTTCTGTCTGATGGAGGTTAGGAACCATGGTTGGGCTGGGTAGGAGAACGATACCCCTAGGTGAAAGAAGAGCAGGAGTGGGTAACGTATAATGACATTTTTTAATTTGGGGGAGTTAGTATGTAACAAAACAACCTTAATTCAACACTTTTGGGTTTTTTAAAGTTACTTTGTCTTTTATTATAAGCTGCTCTGAGTCTTTTTTGGGGTGGGTGCTGTATAAGTCTCAGACCAGCAGAGACTCCCTATACCTGAAAGCTTGCTAAGAACTTTTTCCAACTACTCAGTTTGTTTAATAAAACATATCACATCTCCTCAAAGAACCTGGCCTGGCTAAAATAGAACAAGTTGCTAAGAAGTTGTAGACTTTTTTGCATCGTAGGGGAAGCTGGATAAACATCTCTCTGGGATGGTTTAGGAACAGTGAATACTGCATACTTGCAGGGGGTTAGATTAGATAACCCATGGCAACCCTTCCAGCCTGACTCTATGATTAAAGACATAGAAAATGATAAAAATGTAATAAAGGTTTACTAAAAGCAAATTGTGAGGGGCCAATCTGATCTCTTTCTCTACAACTAGGGGCATACTGAATTTGAGGCAGCGGACACCTGATTCTACCAGCAAATCCCAGGGCTGGCTGCCAATTTTTGCAGGCCAAGCGCAGTAGGCTTCCCCCCCCCCCCATGCCTTTGATTGGCTGAGGTGCCCTGGCAGTCCCACCTCTCCTAGTAAATTGCCAGATGGCCCAAAACCACAGCTTAATTACCCTGATTAAACCCAGAGAAGCCATTAATCCATGCAGTAAGTGGATGAGGAGGATATATGTTAGGAGGGGGAGGAAGTGACTGCTTGTGCAGCCTCCCTGCTGTCTACTCTCCCTGTTCCCCCTCATCTTCCCCCCTCCCCTGCTCAAGACTTCAGGGCTTCCCACCTTTTTCCCTGCTTGTAGGTACAGTTTGGTTTTGTTTTTTGCAGCGAGCCCATCATTTTTCATGGAGCCCACCTATATTCATGCTTTCTGCAAAAACCATGCAATTGTAAATTTGGTAGGTCCCTATTTATAGCATTATTGTATTTCTTTTGTCTGTAACTGGGTTATTCAGCTTCTGAGTGGCTGTGGGCCCCTGCAAGGAAAGCAGAAGCTGGAGGGGAGAGGAAAAAAGCCCAGAGACCTGTGGCAGCAGCAGGAGCACTGGGGGAAATGATACTTGGGGCAAGCCTGCATTTTGTAACTTAATACCTCATGGGCTACCAGTTGGATACCCTGGTCTAAAAATCATTTCTCATCTAGCTGGACTTCAGTAATGCACATTATTAGTGATACTGGAGAAGATGGAAATTAATATAAGAATTGTAAAGTGGGAAATGAACTGTTGAAACTCTAAAGCAACGTGTAGTGTTTAAAGGGAAGTATTGAGATGGAGGGAGTTTACTCATAAAGTAACTTCTGGTTGTTAATAAAGTTCTTCTAGGGCCAGACTTATAATTGATCTTGTTTGATATTTTATTAATGACCTTGACACAAAGAGTAGGTATGTACACATTATTTTTTCTGATGATGCCAAGTTAGGAGGGACTGTCAAATTGGAGGTGGGAGAAGGGGAGGATCAGAGGATAATACAAGAAGAAATGGATCACCTTGAAGACTGGAGCTAATATTAGTCATAGAGAAGAAGGGCCAGAAGGGACCTCCAGAGGTCATCTAGTCCAACCCCCTACCTGAGGCAGGATCATCCCTATCCCTCAGGCCCTATCCATAATCTAAACTACATAAGACTACCCGCAACACTGACACAACATAAACCTAACACCTTAACATATTACAGGTAAAACAGGGGAACCATGGCAGCCAATGCCCTGCTACTGTAAAATGTTCCCAGGTAGAGGGCCACACCCCCCACTACTGAGGAAGACAAAACTCCCATCATCTGTACCAGTCTGAGCATAAGGTAAAATTCCTTCTGACCCCAAATATGGCGATTGGGTGACTCCTGTGTGGAGGGGCAAGACTGTCTAGCCAGGAACCTCTGGCTTTGCTCCTAGAGAATTGGCTCACCCCAGTTAAAGTCCTCAGCCTCAGCTTTAGCCAACACCCAGGCCTCTGGGAAGGCCTGAAAACATCCTGACACATACAGCAGATAAAGGTGGGGAGAAAGTGGAGAGGGAGTGGGAGCAACTAGCAAAGCCCAGAAGCATGGGAAATACCCATGGTAGAAAATAGGCATGGCAACATCCCTGACCAGTGGCTGTCCAAACTCTTCTTGAACACCTCCAGTGATATAGAGTTCACAACTTATTTAGGCAGTCTATTCCACTGCCTCACTGTTCTAACAGTGAAGTTTTTTCTGGATATCTGATCTAAACTTACTTTGCTGCAACTTCAGGCCATTGTTCCACACCCTCTCTGTAGCAAGAGAGAAAAGTTGCTTTTCCCTCTTCTTTATGGCAGCCCTTCAAGTATTTGAAGACTGTTATCGTGTCCCCTCTTAAGCACCTTTTCCGCAAGCTGACCATACCTAGCTCTTTCAGCCTCTCCTTGTAGGACTTGCTTTCCAAGCCCCTGGTCATCTTTGAAGCCTGCCTCTGGACCCTCTCTAACTTCTGGGTTCCACATTTTTAAAAAGATATGGAGAACTGCACACTGTACTCCAGATGAAGGCTAACAAGTGCACAGTAGAGAGGTGCTATCATTTTCCGTGATAACAACAGGATGAAATTAAATAGAATAAAATGCAAGGTCATGGTCTTAAGAAATAAGGGCAAGAGGTTCTTATATAAACTGGGAGCTCAATACTTGGAAACAATGGAGAAGGACCTGCATGTACTAGCCGATCACAGCATGACTGGGAGATGTGAAAAAGACAAAGGTGATCTAATATGCATCAGCTGAGGTATTCCCAGTAGAGACAAGGAAATAATGTCATTGCACATGATCTCATCTGGAATACTTTGTACATTTGTGGTTACCCATGTTCCAGAAAGATGAATTTGAATGGGAACTGTTGCAAGGAAGGGCTACTAGAATGAACAGGAAAACAGAGAAGCTATCATATGATAAGTGCTTAGCTTGTAAAATAAAGGCTGAGAGGATGCGACTGCCATCTATAAATACATCATAGTGATAAATCTCAAGGAGGACAAAATAACTACATAAGCTAAATGGTAATGGTGCAATAAAAATACATAGTATAATCTGGCCATGAATACATTTAGATTGGAAATAAGATTTCTAGCTATCAGAACAGTGAGATTCTGGAACAACTTCCCAATAGGAGTAGTGGGGCAAAAAATCTGGCTGCTTTTAAGAAGCACCATCAATTTATGTAAGAGGATTGGATGACGTGCATGTCAGGAGAGATGAACTGCCCTGTGCTATGTTCTTAGAATGCTTCCCTAAATATCCCAATGGTGGTACATACTACAGTAACAGCAAACAACGGTCTCTTAAGCTGCCATATAAGAAAATTCTCATCTAAAAATAAGTTTGCTTTAAAAGGTAAGAGCAGGGAAACCAGAGCCATATCCTAAAATTTATGACACATTTAATAAAAACATTAATTGGGAGCATATACAAAATTAAACAGATAGTTTAGAAAATTAACAGCTATTTATATTCTTATACAGTCACTTCCAGATGTACGAAAGTCAAATTACTAATTAAAATGCAAGCATTACTGGTAAGAATTTCAGTGTAGCCAGATGCTATATGAAATGCATGATTTTGGATCAAAATCTTTATTACACTGGACTGAAAAGTTTGTGAAGTTTCCCCTACCAAGACCATTGCAATAGTGTGGAATGTTATCCTTGTGTTCCAATTTTCATTACATTGTGCCTATGAATAAATACACTTCTAAGTAACAGTAATGCTTTGTTGAGCAACTAAAAGAAATGGGATTGTGAGAACCTGGCTGAGAGAATCATGTTGTCTTGCCTGTCTTCTGACTTACAAAAGACTACTTCTTCTTGCTAACGGGATTAAAACCCTATGCTTCTTTATACGGTTTCATAAATATTATCCAGTTCCTTTTATTTATATCTCTCAAATAAAATATATATATATATACGTGTTTATTACACTCTATTAATGAACATATATATACTGTACATAGTACATATTGAACAAATCATTAAGTTTCATGTACCTGTTCAGCACAACAGAACTTCAAAATAAGACTACTCCTATGTTTAAAATCAGTGGTACTATACAAGTGCATGCTTAATTCCCTTGCTCAATTGAGACTTCATTACTAAAAATTATGATATCACTTAGCAGAAAAAGCACATAGCTTCTACTTTAAATATTAAATTACTGGGGCAGTAGCATAACTGAAGGGGGTGACGAGGAGAGAAGCCTCAGGTACACTTTGGTTGAGGGGGCAGAAGGGCACAAAAATAACTGCCACTGCTGCAGCATCTGACTGCACCACTGCCATTGGAACTGTGTCACCTGTTGCTGCCCTGCGCACAGAGTTGCCCTGCTAGCCCTATAATGGGTAGAAAATAGAATTTAGCCTGTTCTTTAAATTACAAGATAAACACACATAGTTTTAATTTATTTCAGTCATATAGCCAGGGGAATCTGGAACTCTACTGAGTTCAAGGCCCATTTAGATTTGCCAAAATAAACAGCTGAACCTAAAGAGAGGCAGCTGTGCAAAGCCCTGATATTCTGGGCACTAACATTTTCCACTGTTTAAACTTTAAATGACAGCATAATTATCTGTACATCAGAAAAATACACCTTAAGCTTTTCACAGATAAGAGAACAAATCTATTTAATATCCTTTACATCTGATCCTATTGCCCTTACTTAACATTAGGCCTATTGCTCCAAGCAGAAATCTCTTACGACCAAAGGCTGCAGGGCTGGGACCTGTCCTTGTAAACACTTTGGTACTTCATATATTAATGTTTTTTCCACAAGGACTTGCTTATATCATCATAACTCCATGTATAGTAATGCACTGCAATAGCTCCATATAAAGGCTGTTTTCAAGTTGTTGCTATTTCCTGAGTAGCAAAAGTTAACATAAAAATACTATAAATATGTTCATATTATGATCAAATATGATCAAACATTTAGTAATGTGTCACTGCACAAAATCTTTTGGTATTATATATGATGCTGACAAAATATAAGCATGAGGACAACTTATTAGCAATTCTGAAATATAAAATGTGATACTCATATTATTAAAATACTTTAAAAGCTCTTACACTCCATAGTGGTCACTAAGGTAATCCAAAACTGCTGGGGTGCTTGATAAAACATTAAAAACCTTTTTTTCTTGTTTTGAAGTTATCCGTTCCATCATGTACATCAAGTGATGATGAAAACATGTAAAAGGAGTCCCATGTTCAAGAGCAATGTCAACCCAGTCCTGTATACACTTCAGGGGTGTCTCATCAAATCCTGCAAACATGGCTGGATTGGCTAAGAGCCCCCTTGCCACCATAACACCTTCAAATGGAAAATTTTAAACAAGAATCAATGTACAAATTTTAAAACAAGGCTTTAATCAGCACTCATCACCACACCTATTGGAAAGCTTATAAACAGCTACCTAGGGAACAATGGTAAGCTAAAATTCAGTACCTGCACCAAGAAAAACTTAAACAAACCAAGCACAAGGCAGCCTGTGGCAGTTAGTGGTGCAAACTATCCAGTGTCCTTAATGGCATTCTTCATGATAGAAACTTTGAAATAATGCACAGGATGAACAAAACAGCAGCTTTCTCTTTCCCCTGTTCTTTTATTCACTGAAACTAAACTTCCAACAATTTTGCTTTTGTTAGTTAAATAAAGGACAATCTGACTCTTTAGCACAAGTCATGACTGATGGAAAAGAAAGAACATGCCAGAGTTTTCTTTTGTGTAAGGAAACTTACATGATGGATAAACTTAGGCTATTATTTCCAGAAACTGGGCTTTTGATTTAGTATGTATCTGTACTTTTGGTACAGGTTTGATGCACCTGCACTTATCCTAAAACGATCAGCCAGATAAAATCAGAGAAGCACTGATTATTCTGCAGTGAGACAAGATGATTCAATGTGCGTTACAAAGCTCTTTCCCTTCACTGACATCAGGTCACCTTTTATTACATGGAGTCTTTGCACATTTCTAGAAGTAGAAACTAAGTAGTAATGATACTAGAAATTGTTGCACTTGTGTGGTGCCTAGCAGGAAAAAAAATTAATACAAGTTTCTGGATTTCTCGAATAATACCTCTTAAAGTATTGACTTTAATTTTATACTTTGGTTATCAACGAAGGTCAGCTGGGGCATAACAGGTTTTAAAAGTTTTTATCTATAAAACATTTTCTTTTGTATTTTACTAGCAATACATTTTCTGCAGCCCCCTGCAGCTGATTTTGGGAGGAAGGCCTTTTGTCGTAGAGTAATAGCACAGGAAATCACAATTTTCTCCTCTTGCTCCTACTGAACATCAAAGGAGGCAGACTAAATTTCTCTCGCATATCTTTTGTTATGGAGCTGCTTTTCTCTCTTCTACTATAGACCTACTATAATAGGATCAAGGCTGTGCAGGTCAAATCAAGTCTGCTTCCTCAAAACACTGGTTTTATTTCCATAGCGGTTTAATGACCAAGTCCTGGCACAGGACTCTTTTGTGATAGGCACTGTAAAAACAGTCCTTCCCCAAAGAATGCCACTACCATTTGCCCTCTCTTGCCCTCCTCTTCCCATCCTCCACTAAATTCAGCAGTGGGAGAAAAATGGAGCTGTGCTCACATGCTAGCCCCTGGAGTCATGGAAAACCCAGGGCTCTAGTCAGAGTCTGCACTGATCCCAGTGAGCTCACAGCATGTGTAAAACTCTGGCAGCTGCTTCATGGACATGACTGTCCAGACTTCATGGCACACATGCCACAGAGCCAAATGCAGTGTGGCTGCACTCCCTTAACATCCCTCCTGAATGTGCTCATGGATGTCAGCCGCTGCAATACCTACCTTCAGCAGTAAAAAGAACTGTTATTTGTCAAGGGAAGGTTTTCAGCAAGGTTATGAACCCTTTTTTCACAGGTCATGGACTTCACAAGAAGGAAGGAGAGAATTCCCCAGCACTTCCGCTACATTAAAGGGGTGGAGCAGCTTAATAAATGGGTGGCTTGTGCATTGCCCTGGAGATTCTTATTAATGGTACGCATCATGATACTCGAATGATTACAAGAATGTCTGCATATGAAACCTTAAGCTATTGGAACCAAGAAAGCTCCTCTCTTTTTGAAAAGATAAAAAAATACCCAAATAGGTTCTACTAAAGACAAAATAAATATTTAAAAATTTAATTCCCCACCATATTTCCCAAAAATACATAAAAGCATGCAGAATTCTTACCATCTGCACCTGTCATATGATGAACATTCTCTGCATCTTTTAATGATTTAATATCTCCATTAGCCACAATAGGTATAGATATGTTTTGTTTAATTATTTTGATTGCATCATAGTGTACTGGCTGATGTCTTTCTTCTACACTTCTTCCATGAACTGTAATCCAGGAAACTCCAGTTGCTTCTGCTTTTCGACAGAGGTCTACAGTTCTCTTTAGGTCATCATGGATCCTAAAATTCCAAGGAATGGAATTATCACCCAATAAATAGCTGAACAGTGTAAAAATCTGGTATATAGCAGAATTGATAAGAGCTGTACAAATGAGAGAACATTACCATTGGAAGATTCATTATAAAAGACATGTGAGTTTAACATATACTATTTTAATGTCCCTCAATTTGGTACTGTCACATTAGACTGAGTCCCTAAACTAAAAGTGGGCCAAGTTTTTGCCAAAACACTGAAAGACTTTTTAAATAACTTTGTATTTTGCATAATTTTATACTACACTGAAAACTTTCCCATTTCTCTCTCACATTTCTTTTCCAGAGATCCCAAACTACTTCTCAACTAAATTTAATGAACTGATATGAAAAATCTACCTCAGAATCATTTCATTCATTGAAAAGTCACATAACACAGAGCAACACCTCACACATTTTTAGGAAGTCATGAAATGAAGGATATCTTTTTCCACCTGAAACTGAAGAGGGAATTCAAACAGGCAGATTAGATCAAGTTGAAGTTTATCAAGGAATTCAATGACATTTTCAAACAACTATAATTGGTCAAGGTCCACTTTTTATATCTAATCCAAAATTCAGCCTCCTTACCTGAGCAATGCCGTTAATACTATAATACATCATTAACTGTGTTCTAACAGGGTGTATCTACACATGCAACACAATCCTCCGCTTTATGATACTCATGCTTCAGAACCGCAGTTTCACTCTCAAGACCATCGATGGATAGGAAACACCCTAGAAGTCTTAAGAATGGTGGCCAGCAAGGCTCGGTACTTTCTCCATTGATTTTCAATGTGAGATAGCGTTTGCAAGGCAGCGCATGCAAGGAAGCACGCTCAAGGCAGAAATGGATGTGGTCCTCAACAGGTTCCCAAAACTCAATAAGTGGCTCTCCAGCTGAAATAAAGAACTACGGTGCAATTCATGCTGGAGTCAGGTGCTCCTGGGTGCAGTGTCTTCACTTGTGCTCAGTATCGCAGCTGTTTGGGACTGGGGGGGGGTCAGCCCTGGGCTCCAGGTGGTAGCGTTGGGCAGCAAAAGGACTTGCTGAGGCACCAGGGTGCGATGGTGCAGGGCTAGGTGGCAGGCAGCCCCCACTCTATAGCACCTTCATGCCCTGGCTAGCCCTGGTCACTTTGTCTACATGTGCATTTTGGTGCACTGAATGACTCTGCCATAGGATACTACTTGTCCCAGATAGTACATCCTACAGTGGAGTTCATTAATTTACTGCACCCTAATATGGGTGCGCATGTAGGCAGTGTTGCTTTTCTGCAGAGGTAATTAGTCAGCTCTGCAGTAAAGTGCACATGTAGATGTACCCACAGAGGAAGAATGCCACTAACTCAGCATCACTTCCTGTTCCCCACTGGTGTTCCTTAGGGAGTGTCCACCCATATTTTAATCTTGCCCAATCTTTTTTCACAGGATTACTTGGCAAACAACAGGCAATATGCTTGTACAAGCTATACAACTTGTTTGCAATCATTTTACCTTTATTGGATTCTGAACTGTTGAATTTATGCTTGCGCTTTGCATGTTACTGCATATCTGGAGAGGAGTTTCAGAGTTATGCTGATTGCAATTGTGTTAGATTGGGATTACAAATCCCCAAATGCATTTTGGATGAGAGTGCAAATGGATGTCTTGGCCCTTTAGGGTTGTTAAAGATCTCAGGGGTGTCTTACAGGCAAAAAGTAGATTCTCAATCACCACATTTCAGGAAATCTAACATATTTACCATGAAAAATTCTTCATTGTACCATGATGTAGAAATGGCCTAAATTTACCTTATTTTAATAGATACTGAAAATCTGGGGTTCTCCACTTGATTTCTTACTTGTCTTACCATATCTCGAACTAGCTCTGGTTTATTTATTAAACAAGCACCATAACCTTCTGCCATTGCCCACCTGTAAATTAAAGAGAAGAAATCTGCATTGTGCATTTGCAAAACAAGACAACTCAACCTAATGGTCATTTCAGTTTTTTTCTTTACTTGCTTGTGAATTATCTGATCAGCACAGAAATAGGCAGAAATAGTACTGGCTATAGACGAAAGATGTTCTTTTGGATAAAGCACTAGCTATCAGGAAATCTAGGTTCAGTTTCTAGTTCTAACACAGATTTCCTGTGCAACTTTGCGCAAGTCCTTGACTCTAACTCAGTTCCTGCAAAATAGTGGTAAGATTTTCCTAACCTCGTAAAGATTTATAAATATTTTGTGAAGTGCTCAGGTACTACAGTGATACAGGCCATGTAACCACTGTAGGTGAATTTTATTAAGATTTTATCTTCTTTATGGCGTTGTGTGGACTGTTTTCAAGCAGCAATGACAGAAGAGGATAAGCTATTCAAATTTGGTTCTTATCTGTGTGGAAATGACTTCCCTTTAAAACTGACAGTGAAAACTATGCCTTCAAATGCGTGTGAGGATAGATATAGCCTTTTCTAAATCCAGCTGCATCTATTTATTGACATATTTAAGTAATTTGTTCTATCAGGTGAATTTTTAAGTTAAAAAGATAACAGTGCTCTCTTTTTTTTTAAACTGAGAACTTTTGTCTCTTGTGAATATTAAATATAACTTTTGATCAGACAGAAATTTCCAATCTGACAATTTTCAAAGCAGCTGGGTTGAAAGGTGGAGACTAAGATTCTTGTATTTAATTATAAATTTGCTTTCAGTTTTCCTTTCCTATATTTTCCAGTTAATGTTTTCACTCCGTAAAAATGCTGCATACTAAATACTTCCAATACCACTTATAAATAAATGGTATGCAACCAAACCAGTTAATGGATGTCTCTACTTGAGCATGATTATTTTCAATCTGATTAGGGCAGTGGTTTTCACTCTCTGGCCTCTGGGCCAGGGCCCATGGGACTCCCCACAGCTCCAGAAGTTTGGTATTGAGGGAACAGTGGCAACTGCTCCCCCACTGCCAAATTTCCAAGTCCTGCAGGTCAGATGGCAGAGCCCTGCATGTGGGGCTAGGGCTGGGGCTAGAGACCTGCGCCAGGTCAACGCTATGCACCTGCTGGATCCAGCCTGCATATGGACCTGGCACCACTCATCTGGCCTGCAGAGACAAAAGGTTGGTTACCACTGGATCAGGAAGTGATATACAGGAATAGTCATTAAGATGGTAAGTAAGGCATATATATGTGTGGGCATGTAATATATACAAACACATATATATGAGTGTGTGTGTGTGTGTGTGTGTGTAATACATGCATACATATATATTATGCACTTTATATATATTATATACACGCAAAAAAATCAAAAGACACAAGCTTTTTTATCACCAAATGAACTACACAGTCACAGCTTAATGCAAAAAGAGATAGTTCAGAAGGTGCTCTTTGTCGAAGTCTTCCAGGCATCAGGATCTAACAGTATCATTCTGGTGACTGACATGGTTTCCCCTTAATGTACTTTTCAACTTGTGAGAAAGCTCCCACTCTGGGAAGTTAGAATACACACATTTTAGGGCCTTTGTTAATGCACTGTTAATAGTAGCCCACTAGGTGGTGCCCATTCACTATATTAAGTCAAAACTCAACCTAGCTGAGGGGTTGGCAATTACCTGGGCTGAAAAGTCATTAAAAAAGTTTTGGTGAGCTGTTGGGGGGGGAGGGGTGCTGACCCAGCTTGGAGGGGGATCAGTAATTGATCCATGAAGACCCCACCAGCCGTCTAGCACATCTGGCAGTGGTTATATGGTGGATGGGCTAGGATGGCCAGACAGTAGGGCCAGGAGGCAATGGAGACAGTGACATCAGCAGGTAGGAAGAACGAGCCATCACTGTGGGGGTTGCCAGGAAGCCAAATCCAGCTGCCCTGTCTCCCCCACCCTGCTGCATGCCCATGGTCTTGGCTTCTCCCTGCACCTGGGGCAGGAGGGGCTGAGGGACCAGCTGCAGGCCAGATAGAATTGCTTGGTGGCCCAGAACTAGCCAATGGGTCATATTTTGTCCATCCCTGACCTAGAAGGAAAGAACAGCACCTTGGCAGCAGTGCCTAGATTCCACTGTACTTTAGTAGGAAGACAAATCAAACCTCTCTATAAGGACTGCCACCGAATTATTAATATTTCATTAATATTTGGACACCAAGGGAAATAATATTTTTATATTGATTTTTCCCTATTTTTTCCATACATTCATCCAACCTCTTTAAAGCATTTACCTCTGAGGACAACCACAGTTTAAATCTATTCCATCTGCAAAGGGACAGACGATACAGGCAGCATCTGATAAAACCTGTGCTTCTTTAGCAGCAAATTGAACAATCAGTGGGCGATCACCTAGTCAGATAAAGAGCTGTTTAGAATATAGTAATGCATACTATACAAGACACTTATCCTTCATAATTCTTGAAAATCAGCTTGAAACTCCATAAAAACCTAATTTTATGATCAAACTGCATCAGATTTTTTTTTTTGGAAAAAGTAATACTTTGAGAATTCTAAGTTCTGAACATTTTGTTACTTCTGGAAAATGTCCAACATTTGTATATTTACTTTTTCAACATCATTAAATACAAGTTTCTAACATTATATCATTGTCAATAACTAGTGCTGCAATGCATTGTTTTTCCATATATATTTACTTCAATATTAGGATTCCACTCTATTCACAGAAGAAAAATTAACATCAATGGCAAGAAACAGACAGAAAACATTTTTAAGCTCTCTTATTTTTTGAATGCTCTGGTAAAGACAATATAAGGGGACCTTAAAAACCGGGTTCTTGAACTGTTGAAACAGGTGTCTACTGTGGCATCTCAATCCTAAATGAGCATTTAAGCAACACTTACATTTCTTCCAAGTAGCAACAAATAGGATTGTCACTATTAAAGAAGGCCAAATATGTGAGGGCATATTTGTGCTTCAAAATACCTGTATATACAGAAAAGGTAATGGATCTGTTCTACCTGAGAAATGCATCTGTGAGGATTATCAGTACTAAACATCAAAAATATCTGCACTGCTGCTAACATATAAGCCACTACATTTGAGCTATCATTAGTACATAGTACAGGGACCCTGCAAATGCTCCAGTCTTCATCAACAAGCTTCCTCTGTGCCATCCTCTCATGCCGTCTCCCAAATTTGCTGCATTTCATACCTGGTCTCCACTATTTCTTCTTTTGTGTCTGTTAGAATCCAAGTCACTGACAGACAATTTCACCCTATGACAAGTTCAGGGGCTGCCTCTGTTATGGATAGACAGTAACAGCAGTAAGGGGTAACAGAGATTTCTCTGCTTGTGCTGCTAACCAGTCTAGTTGGCCTGATTTTCCTGTGAACCAATCAGAATTTTCAACATCTCTACTTGTGCAAATATCAAAGGTTGGACCCACGGATGCCTAGAACAGTTTGAGAGTTTGAAATTGGTCATGAGTGGTGTACCCAAGTTTTATTACATACCTCTGAAGTTGAGGGCTAGACCTCACTTACTCAAAATCAATTACTGCATAAAATCATAAGAAAATGCAACAGAATGAGTACTACATACCTTGGTTTGTTGTGAATTCACTGTCTCTAGCTTTAACAGATCTGACAAAGTCAGCAGCAACTATCATTGGTGTATAACACAAATCACAATTGTATTTCCTGACCAAAGTTCGGAAAGCCAACCTGTAAGCATAAGAACATTTGACTTGGGGAAAAGAATCACAATTACACAATCACAAGTAAAGGCATTGATCTCCCAAATAAGTTGTTTTAAAATTAAATTAAAGTGTTTTTGGCCATGTAGCTCAGGTACAGTGGGTAATCTACCTGGTACCATAACATAAACAAACATGTTCTGAAGTATATTTCCCCAAGTATAAAAATTAATAATTAAAAAATAAATATACTATTTTTATACTTAATACAATGCATTTACATGATAAAAGCTTTGATGATATGTGGTTAAGACTGACAAGTTACTTACTTTGAATAACGGACCATAGGGGCACATATTTTCACAATGTGCCCAGAATGAAACAGATCTACTGGATCTCTCAGAAGACATACTGGGGTGTTTGTGGTATCACAGATCATGTATAAATTTTAGGTCTTTCTAAATCTAGAAAAAAAAACCAATAAAATTTAAAACAGGAACCCTACTTTCTATGCTCAGTTTTCATAGTTTACAGCAAGGGGAGACTGTTCATGCAAGAATAAATTCTATTAATTGTTTGTCTAACCTCATACAAATAACAGTTTGAGGAGGGACCTATTATTAGGGTCCAGGAGCAACATTATGGTGAAAGCCTGTTGCATACTAACCCACTGCTTCTCCCAGTTATCAGTAGAGTTAATTGATTATCTTAATTTCCTACCTAGATTTTGCGTGTGCCCTTTAGTATGTTCCTTGTATTTAATATACCACACAGAACAATAGATTTACAAATATGTTTTTATTTCGCTTACTCCATACAAAGTCAATGGTATATCTCAATTAACTGAAATGTAATAGATTGTGTAGAAACTCAGCAAAATGTATGGAGCTTGAGAAAAGCTTGGGAATATTCTACGCAAGAGTTCACCAATTTTCCTCAGCATTGGATGAAGGAAGCTGCTGTTAACAAAAACATCTCTGATTTAGTCTGCCTATAACAGTGATTCTCAATCAAGATGCTGTGGCACCTTGGGTTGCTTTGAGATCCTTTCAAGGGTGCAATGATAGCACTGGTAGGTGTGTAAACACGACTCACAAGGCAAAGCCAGAGATTTCAAATAGGAATCCACAATGTTAGGGGCAGCTTGACCAGCTGTGGACTTCCTGAGCTCTTTGCAACGCAAGTGAGTCAACGACTGAGTGAAAGCGAAGAGCTGGCAGTCTCCAAGGTGGCTTGAGTCTAACCTGGGTTGGGCTGAGAACCACCGATCCACTAGGCCCCTGCTACACATCATGTGTATTATTCACCTCACAGGTGAACTGCGCAATAAACACGGACTGGCCACGCATCACATATATTACGTACTGTAGATCACTGGAGAACGGTTCAATACATTGAGACCAGCCAGGCATGCAAAGCCATAATCGGGCCATAAATATGCCCCTGGCTTTAGGGAGCTAATGCGCCACCAAGCCAGCGCTTGAAAACGTGTAACAGCCTTAGAGCTATCCAGCTTCAACCTGAAGGTGTGGCAGGGCCCTGGCGAAGGGGCAGACCTGCCCGGCCCTCCTGGGGCAGGGAAACCCAGGGGCGCCGCGCCGCGTCGAGCCCAGGCGGGAGCAGAGAGAATGGAGCGGGCGGATAAGAGGACACGGAAAAGCAGTGAGCACGTGGGGCAGGACGGACACCCGCCTCCGCCGCTCCCGGTCCCAGTCCCGCCCTGCCCCGCCGGCTCCAGGTTACCTGCAAGAGACAGGCACGACATAACTCGCACGACCTTTGCCCCTGACTTCCCCAGCCCCCGCCGACCAATGGGAATCGCGGAGATGCTGCCCATGGGAGGGTTTAGCTTCGTCGCTGGATTCTCATGTCACGCTGGAGTGGTCGCAGCGCAGTGACGTAACCCTGCCCCTCCCCCCGCACCTGCCAGCATGGAAGCGGGGGGCGGAAGCACGGGCCCGGGCCCGGCGCTCGGGGAGCTGCTGGTGGACGGTGAGGCGGACTGTGGAGGGGTCGCCTAGCAATGGGGGGGCGCCTCCTTCCTCGGGGGCTCAAAATAGCCCGCACAGGGGCTGGGCGCTGCGGGGCGACCTCCTGGGCAGGAGCAATGACTGGAGCAGCCTCTGGCTGCAGCCCTGTAAGGGGCTCCTGGCACCCCCTTCTGCTTCCTGCTCCCGGTCCCCTCCGCGCATGCTGGGGCTGCCCCGTGCGGCACCTGTGCCCCTGGTTGCCCCCTCCCCCCCCAGATTAGAGCGTGGTGCAGCCTGGTCTCAGATCCTTGATCCAATCATTTTCATTTTTTAAAGTTGTGTGGTGCCAGCGGACCCGGTGCGGGGGCCTGTACTGTGCTGCGCTCACATGTCTCTGCTTCATGGGAGGCTCTGGGGTTTTAAGATGCGCCTCTGTGCTGGGCTGGACTTCACGTGAAACATCAGCTGATGCAGTTTTCAAGATTCAGAAGAAATAGAGAGTGTAGATCATGGGAAACATGGTGTTATCTAGTTTGGTTTATCGGGGTGTGAGCCAAGGTCTGTTTGCTCTCACTATAGCTATGGTGTGGTCTGGCATAGCTCCTTTACATTTGCTTCCCTGCCAAAGTGCCCCAGGGCAAAACCAGGAGTAATGGTCATAAGCTTGTAGAAAAGGGTTTTAGATTGGATATAAGGAAAAGCTTCTTTCACGGTTCATGCGTCTCTGGAATAGACTCCCAGCAGGGGTGTTGCAGACACCTATTGTGGAGATCTTCAAAAGGAGACTGGACGCACACCTTGCTGGGGTTATTTGACCCCAGCAGTCTTTACTGCCCAGAGCACAGGGGCTGGACCCAGTTATCTGACATGGTCCCTTCCAGCCCTAAACTTCTGTGAATCTGTGAGTGGTCATTTGTTAAATAAATGTGTTCATGTGGACAACAGAAATTAGCTACCACCCTGCATTGGACTGAGTACAGGTTGGTGAGCTTCCAGTGTTTCTTACATGTTTAAATACTTATAGGTATTTGAGCATGAGAATAAATAGCTTGTTTAACCTTTTTTCCAGAATGTTATGCTGACTTTTTAAAAGAAGAGTTTGATGTAAAGGCTTACACTTCCCAGTCTATTCATCGAGCCATAATAGCTGAGCAGTTAGCAAAGCTTGCTCAAGGAATCAGTCAGCTGGATAAAGAGCTCCACTTGCAAGTAAGTATCCTGCATATCAGTTGTTTCAGGGCAGTTGCATACAAGTTGGTTTGAAAACTAAATATCCCCTTGGTCTCACTTGCATATCAAACTACCCCATGTTCTCAGCAGCTAGTGACACTTGCAGGAAGACTAGCAAGCATGGCAGAAGACCAGGGAACACTTCAGTGAGCTAAAACATTAAAAGAAAGCTTACCAAAAAAAGTCAAAACTTGGAGAAATGACTTGGGGGTTGGGGGGTGATGGGATATAAAAGTATTGCTTGGGCATGCAGGGATGGAATCAGGAAGGCCAAAGCGCAACTGGATTTGTGGATAGCAAGGGACAAGAAGGGTTTCTACAAATATGTCAGCAACAAGAGGAAAATCAGGGAAGGTGTAGGCTCCTTCCTGAATGGGGGAAGCAACTTTGTGAGAGATGATGCAGAGAAGGCTGAAGTGCTCAATGCCTCTTTCACCTCAGTCTTCACAGGCAAGGTCAGTTCCCAGACTACTGCACTGGGCAGCACAGTTTGGGGAGGAGGTGAGCAGCCGACAGTGGCAGAAGAACAGGTTGGGGCAGGGGCAGTCAAAGGCCAGTCTGTGGGCCAGATTGAGCTCGCAGCAGACTCCATTTCCCAGCAGCCCCTGCCCATCTTACTCTGGCCAGTTTTCATAGAGACTTCGGGAGGCCCCATGGGGCCAGTGACAGTGCAGAGCTAGGGTTTCCACGGAGACCAGTCCAAGCAGCATTGGCAGGGGATGCGACTGGACGGGGAGCTGCTTTGGGGCTGGGATTTTGCACTGGTGACAGTGTGGGTCAGACCTGGGGCAGAACTGCGATCTGCTGCCTACCTGCCCGAGGTAGGGCATGCAGCCAGTGGATCATGGCAATGCCTTGGCTTCAGTCCATGCTGTCACCTCCACAAAATCCTGGCTCTGGCCCCAAAGCAGCTCTCTGCCCAGCCATGTGCCCTCCCAGTGCTGCTTGGGCTGATCTCTGTGGAACCCCTGGCCCTGCACTGTCATGCCCACTGTTCCTGGGTTCTCCATGGAAACCGGCTGTAGTGATGAATGCAAAGGCTGTTGGGAAATGGAGTCCAGGCACTTGTCGGATATGTTATTTTGCCTACCTGTGGCTTGGGGACTATTTAGAAGAGCTGGATATGTACCAGACCATGGGGCCAGATGTAATGCACCTAAGGGTGCTGAGGGAGTTGGCAGGTGCTATTGCAGAACTGCTGGCCATCAGCTGATGCATGTTAAATAGAACCAAGGAGGTGATACTTCCCCTCTAAGCGGCATTGGTCTGACCACAGTTGGAATACTGCGTCCGGTTTTGGGCGCCGTACTTCAAGAAAGATGTTGGCAGACTCAAGAGGGTCCAGAGGAGGGCTGCTTGTATGGTTGGGGACTTACAGGACAAGCCCTATGAGTAGAGACTGAGGGACCTGGACCTCTTCAGCCTCCACAAGAGAATCCTTAGATGTGATCTTATGGCTACTTACAAATTCATTAGGGGGTTACAGCAAGGGATCAGAGATGCTCTGTTTACCAGGGCACCTCTTGAGGTAACAAGGAATAGTGGTCACAAATTGACAGAGAGCAGATTTAGGCTAGATATCAGGAAAAACTTCACGGTAAGGGTGGCCATAATTTGGAATGGGCTTCCAAGGGAGGTGGTGCTCTTCCCTACCTTGGGGTCTTTAAGGGAAGGCTGGATAGACATCTGGCTGGGGTCATCTGACCCCAGCACTCTTTCCTGCCTAGGCAGGCGGTTGGACTCAATGATCTGTTGAGGTCCCTTCCTACCCTAGCATCTATGATTCACCCAGGGGTCAGTTATTCCTGACCAATCTGATTGCCTTCTTTGAGATGACTGGCTCTGTGGATGTGGGGAGACCAGTGTACATGATGTACCTTTAGCAAGGCTTTTGATACTATCTCTGCCAACATCCTTGCAAGCAAACTATGGAAATATGGGTTGGATGAATGGACTGTGAGGTGGATAGAAAATTGGGTGGATCATTGGACTAAAAGGGTAGTAATCAATGGCTTGATTTCTAGATGACAGCCAGTATCAAATGGAGTGCCCCAGGTGGCAGTCCTTGGGCCTGTTTTGTTTAATATTTACATCAATGACTTTGAAGATGGGATGGAGTGCTCCCTCAGCAGGTTTGCAGGTGATGTCAAGGTGGGGTGGGGAGAAGTAGATATGCTGGAAGTAGGGCTAAGATCTAGAGAAACCTAGACAAATTGGAGGATTGGACCAAAAGAGATCTCATGAATTTCAATAAGGAGAAGTGCAAAGTTCTGAATTCAGGACTGAACAATCCCATGCACCAGTACAGGCTGAGGGCTGACTGGCTAAGCATAAGCTCTGCAGAAAAGGACCTGGGGATTACAGTAGACAATAAGCCAACATGAACATGAGCTGAACATGAACCACCAGTGTGCCCTTGTTGCCAAGAAGGCTAACAGCATCCTGGGCTGCATTGGTAGGAGTGTTGCCAGCAGATCAAAGGAAATGATTCTTACCTGCTATTTGTCACCGGTGAGATCATATCTGAAGTACTGCAGTTTTGGGCCCCCCACTACAGAAAGGATGTGGACAAATTGGAGAGAGTCCAGTGGAAGGCAATGAAGAATGGGGAGAGGAGGACTGGGGGACATGACTGATGAGGAGAGGCTGAGGGAACTAAGCTTATTTAGTTTGGAGAAGAAGAGACAGAATGGGAATTTAATAGCAGCCTTCAACTAGCTGAAGTGGGGTCGAAAGAGGATGGAGCTAGAGTGTTCTCAGTGGTAGCAGATGACAGAACAAGGAGCAATGGTGTCAAGTTGCAGCAAAGGAATTTTAAGTTAGATATTGGGAAGAACTTTCTCACTAGAAGGGTAGTAATATACATCACATATATTTAATGTTCAGGAAAGTGGAATGCTGACAACCCCTGTCCCAGGTAGCCAGATTATAGCAGGTGATGTTGGCAATGTTTTGAAGTGGGAAGAGGGGAAAGGGGGCATTTTAATGGAGCTTGGCACTGAGCACAAGGCACTTCCAACTTGTCCCATGCCATTGCTGCTGCAGCCACAGCTACTTGGTTGTCCTCTGTCAAATGCTCTCCAATTTGTCTACACATCCTTTGTATAGTGGGGACCCCAAAACAGCACACGGTACTCCAGATGTGGCCTCATTAGTAGAGGTACACCAATACATCAGTACATATCATATAGGCTCTGATAAACGGAAAATGGACATTATTGGCAATTGGCTTTTTTTGGCTGATGTGGCTGATTATGTCACTGGTAAATACCATATGCATGCATGCAGATGCGGCGTGCACATGGCCAGGAATGCAGCCTGGCAGCATCCAGCCAGTAAGTCTGTGGGGGAGGGAAGAGGGTGTAAGGGGGCCGATTTGAGGCCCCCACAGTGAGGGAAGGAGTGGGGCTGGGGTTGGGGCAGGCACTGCATAGCTTGGGCAGGGCACGGCTCATCCGGAGGGTACAAGGGGGCAAGTCCCAATTCTATGTGCATCCCGGGAGAGGCACATGCTGCCCTGGATCTGTGCACGGGGTGAGGGCAGGCTGCCACTGCACTCTCGGTCCTGGAGGCTGTGCTGGCCTCTTTCTGGCAGGGTAGAGGCTAGGTTGGGGCTGTGCTTGGGGTGGGTTGGGGAGGAGTGGGTGGCAGTGGCTCTGGGAGGAGGGGCTATGGGCTGGGCTATGGTGAATTTTGGGGTGGCTGTAGCCCCCTGCCCCATAACCACCGCCTTCTGCCCATAGCACAGCTCTGGCCCAGCCTCCCCGCCAGGAAGAGCCCACTGCAACCTCCAGCCCTGAGCATGCAGTGGCAGCCCATCCTCACCCCAGGCACAGAACCAGGGGGCACGTGCCCCTCATGCGGCCTCCTGTGTGCGTGCAGCAGGAGGAGCTGCCCCCACCTCTGCGCCCCCTGATAAGCCATGGCTCCATTCTGCACCCCAGCCCAACTGTGCAGCCCCTGCCCCAGCCCCAGCCCTTCTCCCTCTCTCACCACTGGCCTTGATCTGCTCCCACCAAGCCCCTTCCCTCCCCCTGGCTCCTCACATCTGACAGACTTATCAGACTTATCAGCTGGATGCTGCTATCCAAGCTGCCCAGCTGCATATTGGCTATCGAATCCGTATTGGCTGATATGGCTGCCATTGGTATCGGCCCAGACAATCTTTATCAGTGCACCCCTAGTCAGTTGTACTGAATAGAAGGAAAGAATCACTTTCCTCAGTCTGCTGCCAGTGCTTCTACTAATGCAGCCCAGTGTGCTGATAACCTTCTTGGCAACATGGGCATAGTGGTGGCTCCATATTCAGCTT
Organism: Crocodylus siamensis; assembly: GCF_052110815.1. Lineage (NCBI taxonomy): Eukaryota > Metazoa > Chordata > Crocodylia > Crocodylidae > Crocodylus > Crocodylus siamensis. The sequence goes on along the minus strand of NC_143398.1, from coordinate 26,691,570 downwards.
ATTGACCCCTGTAACTCCTAGATCTTTTTCTGCAGAGCTGCTGCCCAGCCAGTCAGTCCCCAGCCTGCACTGGTGCATGGGATTGTTCTGTCCTGAATGCAGCACTTTCCATTTTTCCTTATTGAAGCTCATGATATTTCTTTTGGTCCAATCCTCCAGTTTGTCCAGGTCACTGAATTCTAGCTCTATCCTTCAGCATATCTACTACTCCCCCCTAGCGTGATGTCACCTGCAAACTTGCTGAGGGTGCTCTCTATGCCATCTTCCAGGTCGTTTATGAAGAAATTGAACAAAACCAGTCCCAGGACTGACCCCTGGGGTACTCCACTTGGTGCTGGCTGCCAACTAGACATCAAGCCATTGATTACTAACAGTCAATCATTGTTTTTGAGGTTTAGACTGTGGAAGAGTTATGGAATCCTCTACCTGTAGGTTTTGTTAAACCATTTGTCAAAAAGGGTCCAGCTGTATTTTGTAGCAGAGGGATGGAATAGATATCCAACTGATGTCCCTTTTCAGCTGTACATTTTTGTCATTTTGTAATAATTTTTGGTCTCTCTTCAGGTAGTTGCAAGGCATGAAGACCTGTTGGCACAAGCAACTGGGATTGAATCTCTAGAAGGTATATAGTTCTATCATGCTTGCTTCTTTTGACTGTTATGGAGACAAGGTTTTCTTGTGATTTCTTTTGTGATATCTAGATGCTACTAGCACCGCCATATTTAAGGTGGTGTTGTGCTATTTACTTTTGGCAAGTAATGTCATTCAATAGGAAATGCTCTGGATTAACACCTGTCAGTTTTCTTTGTTGTCAGCAGATGGAGCTCCAAGATGATGATTTCACTGACATTTCTGTAGAGTAATTGCACTGTAGAGAGACTTGCTAGCGGAGAGCACTTCTTAAAGTAATTCTTTATGTTTTGCTTCTTGATCTGTGATATTTGGAAGAAGCACACTTTTTAAATATTCCATGCAGTGGCATCATATCTGTCGACAAGCACTGCATATAACTTACATTTTGCGACAAGTATTAGCTTTGGTGGTGCATACTCCTCAGTGTCTAACTTATAAATGTTGCCAAGGTGCCCATTATGTGGTTTTAATCATTTTGTAATTACACATTTCAAAGTTGAATATACATCTTTTGTCCTGCTGGTTAGCATCCGGCATAAAACAAACGTCAAATAAAAGACTTATCTGGGAACTCTTGTATCTGTATGAAAAATTGGTCATGGTGGGTTTCTTCAAAATAAATACAAGGTTTCAGAATCTTGTGTGTACTTCAAGGCTGCCTTCTGGTCTCCACTAAAATTGTTATACCCTTCTACACTTCCAGAACATTTTAAATCTGATCTTTTGTGACTTTCATTTTCACCAGAGCATGTACCAGTTCAACTGAAACAATAGGGTGATACACACTACACACCCACCCACCAAAATACTATAATTTCGTGTACTTGGTTGTTTCTGTAGGCTGAACTCATTCTCCACACCATGAGTCCTTGTGTTCCTTTTATTCTTTCGATGTACAGGGAGCGTGCAACTCTCCCTTCCTGCTCTAAATTGGGGATTCCCTACAGCCCTTCTGCCACATGCTAGGATAGGGCGGTGGGCAGTTATTTGGCACAGACGGCCTCTAAGGGAGTTTGGGTGAGCTGTTGTGGGCAGGGTTAGCACCCCCACACCCACCTGCCTGCAACAGCTCACCAAAACTCCCTAACTGGCTCTGCCTTGGGGTCTAGCTCAGCCCATGCTGTTACCTACCACCTGGCGATCCTAGGGTCTCCATAGAGAGTGGCTCGGGACCCGTGCAGGCAGGGTGCTTGGCTGGGAGGATGGTATGGGCAGGCAGGTGGGAAGTGGCATCCAGAAGTGGAAAGGGCAGGTAGGGCTGGGGCTGGAATTTTGAGGTGGTGACAGCATGAGGCCGGGGCCTGGGGCAGAGCCACAATCCATGCCCTACATGCCCCTGCCCACAGAAATGGCACACGTGTTTGGGCAGTATATCATGGCTTTGCCTCAGGGCCCAGCCGTGGCCCCATGCTGTTACCGCCCTAAGATCCTGATCCTGATCCTGGCCCTGCCTGCCTGTCGCACTCCTAGATACCGCTTCCTGCCCATACATGGTCCTATCTCATCTCTCCAGCTGTGCCTCCTGCCTGCATGGGTCCTGGGCTGGTCTTCATGGAGACCCTGCCTGCCCGCTCCATCGGTGCCACCGGCAGTTCATGTGGGGCAGGCAGGCTGGGGTACCCAGGCAGCAGGGCTGGTTCCAGCGGCAGACTGGCAGTAGTAGCTGGAAGGAGCTGCTGCTGTGGGGGCTGCCAGGAAATGAGTCTGGCTGCTGCCACCCTAACCCCGCTGCTGCTTCCATGTGCGGTGGGACTGGCCAAATGTCCCATTTGGAGGTGGCCTGAGCTCACCTCTATACCTGGGCTGGGCGGGACCAAAGGACCCATGCTGGTTGGACAAAATCCCTGGAGGGCTGGATTTGTCTCGCAGCCCATATTTTGCCCACCCCTGTATTGGGGGTCCTGTGCACCCCCTACTCTCTCCTCCTGCCATATGCTAGAGGTTCTGCATGTCCTGTTTCTTTTGGGACTTCCCCTAGAACAGTGTTCCTCAACCCTGGACCTTGCCTCAGGAGGGTGATGTGCAGTGTAATTGTGGGGGGAGGAGTGCCTCTCACCTTCAGGTATGGTGCTGTCTGAGGTGGGTGGGAGGACAAAAGAGCAGCCACATGGTTGGAGTCAGAGGTTTGTTCCAAGAGAAAGCCACTGCTGGTGTGGGGCTGCTTAAGTCAACTCTCTCAGCACCCCCCCCCCCGGTCCCCCTTTTTTTTTTTTTTTTTTTTGGTGCAGAGTTTCAGCTTTGAAACTTGCTATCAAAACTTGTTTTTGCAGTGGCTTTGTTTTGTGTTAACTCCTGCAGCAGCAGCTGCTTGTCCTATTAATCCTTTGCTGGCTGCTCATGACACAGAAGTGCCCAGTTACACTTCTGGTTGAAGCTAATGGCTGTGTGTAACTGGATGCCAGTAGATGTGTGTTTCTCACATCCCCCTGCCTGTTTTTTGACTTTCACCAAAATTAGTTGGACTTCTGGCCATTGGCAAGATCTTTTCCCTGAGATTTTGGAAGCTATTGGAGGCGGCATTCAAAAGTTACTGCGCTGCCTTCAGATAAGGCAAACCATGTCTCTGCTTACACATGTGGCTGAAAAAGAGGGAGGAAAATAATCTGCATCAGCTGTCTATATCAAGATGGCCAGTAAGATATTCTATGCCTTGTATACCAAATAGCATGTGCTGATTTTTTAAGATACCAATCTTTTCCAAATTGAAGGGTAAAGGAAAGCTTAGGGATACTTGTGTTTTATGATTCATTCTACCCATCTGACTGACTGAAGTGGACAGGCGTTTATAGTCTGCTCACAGAATGGATGAACATTGTAGTCGCTGGGTGCTTGTACACACGATGGCAGTTTAATTCGGTTTAGTTCTCCCTAAATTGAAATGGTGGGTTTTTAAAAACCCACCATTTCCACCGTTTCAATTTAGGGAGAACTAAACTGAATTAAACCCCTGTTGCATGTACTCAAGGGTTAGGGGGCCCAATCCTTAGCTTACCTGACTCTCCCATGGCAGGAGGAGGGGCAAGCTGCTAGTGGGCCAAGTGGTCCCTGAGCTGCGGGGGACCCTGGTGCTTCCCTCTGCAGTGGTGGTGCCCAGGAACGGCTGGATTCCCCCTGGGGCAGAGTTAATGAAGCTGACCTGTAAATACTCTTTATCATCCAATCTACCTGAAGTTTCTTAAGTCTTTTCTGTGGAGTACAGTTTTTTTTTTTCCTGGTTTTTTTTATTTTCTAAGGAAAGTCTTCTTTTGAGGGATATAATTACACAAGCTGTTGGAGAAGTGTTGGTAAATTACCTCCATTTCTAAGCAACAGTTCAAAAATGATTTTTTTTTTAAATGCTAGTCTAAAACTGGCTTGAGCTAGAAACTCCAACTTGTTTAATTTAGTGGGCATTAATGAGGATTGATGCTTATAGTTATTCTTAGTTATTCAATTTAGATTTTATTACATTAGTAAAGGTCTTATTTCTATGACTTCCTCTCTAAGGGGATTGTGATATTTCCATTAGATCTTAAGAAGAGATGAAGGTTGCAGGGAGGGATCTTTTGCACTAGGAGAAGGTGAAGGGGGGAGGCATGCAGATTAATGGAGTAGGGGCTAATGATTAGAGGGCTAAAATGTAGAAACTCTTAAATTCTCTTCTGGTTTTAATAATTAGAACTTATGATTTTTTTTGTTGTTGTTTTCCGATCTCCTAGTTCCATGCATTAGTGCAGTGTATCCCCATTGTTTGTAATAAAAAAACCCAAAACATGCTTATTTTATTTTTTCCAAACCTTCGCTTAAGTCCGTGTTCAAGCCAGGAGTAGAATCAACATTTCTTATTAATGTTCTTATTGACTCATTTAGTTAAGACAAACAGTATCATCTTCACAGTTCTGTTTTTAATTATGTAACCAAACATTGTAAAATCATAATGTCCGCTTCTTTTGTGTCTGTGAGTTACTAGCAAATTGCTAGGGGCGGGGACAGAGCTCCTCCACCACCTACCAGTAGCGGGGTGAGGGACGGTGGGGAAGCTTGCCCTGCCATTTCCTCCGTCCCTCTTGGCCAGCACTCCACTGTCTCGCCTCCAGGGAGCAGGGCCGGAGGGCAGTTGAGGCCACTGTTCCCGCCATCATGGCGGCGCACCGCTGCCACTGCCTCCTGTCCAGAACGCTCTCGGCGCACTCTGATTGTGACTGAAACGACCGGAGTGCTCCAAGAGCGTTAGGGGCAGACAGACAGGTGGACTAAGCCCTTTATTACATTAGAATTCTTGCTAGCTAGAAGTTCTGTACTTCTTTGCATAACAAAAAAATATTAATACTGGCCACGTCAGACCTTAATGTATGCCAACAACATAATTAAAAAGGTTGATTCTTGTATCATAAAGTTGATCATCAGTAGGCATATGGGACAGATGGGGAACAATGGTAATGAGCTGGTGGAGAACAGGTTTAGGTTAGAGATCAAAAGGCAGTTTTTTACAGTTGGGGTGGCCAAGATCTGGAACCAACTTCCCAGGGAAGTGGTCCTCACCCCTACAAATTCAAGAGGAGGTTGGATGATCACCTGTCTGGGGTCTTGTGAACCCAGCATTCATTCCTGCCTGTGGCAGGGGGTCCAGCTAGATGATCTATTCAGGTCCCTCCTGACCCTAGCTACTATAAAACCGTGGTCGTTCACTGTTTTGATGTAATGTGACTTTTGTATTCACTTGGTTAAGCAATTGTTTGAGAGATGTTCCTTCCCTTTGATAGCTTAGGTTATATTGTTTTAGGTTATATTGTTGTTTTTACTATAGTTCAACCTTGGGTGTTAAGTAAAAACCTTACACTTTCTTGTCTGTGAACTTGCTTGTTTTGTCTTTTTAAAAAAGTATGGCCCAATGGATCTCCTGTGGGACTCCTTTGCTTTGAACTTATGAGATCTGGAGAAGTCCAAAAGTTCCCCACCACCACCACCACCACTTGTCCTAGTTTGCCAAGCTTATGAATTCATCAGGATCTTCATCTCCAGCTTCGTTTATCAGTGTTCATATCTCAGGAATTCCAAAGGATGTTCAACATTGGTCTTCATCCTGCTGCATACATTTCTACCTTACGTTATTCTGTGCATTATAGGAGTTTAGCATAGAAAGTGCAATGATTAAGTTTGCAAATGATACCAAACTGTGAGGAAACGCAGGCACGCCAGAGGATAGGGCAGGGTGGGCAGTTAGTTCAGGTGGAGGGCCAATTGATGAGTTTTTTGGTGAGTTGTTGAGGGCTGAGTGGGTAGCCCTCCCCCTCCATTTGTCCCACCCCCAGTTGCTATCTTGGGACCAGAAGTCCCGCCCTCTGACCCCTGCCACCGGAAGTCCCGCCCCTTGAACAACTTACCAGGTAGCAAGGGGTTGTGACCCCTCTAACATCCTGCCCCAGCAGTGGTGTTTCAGGGGCATCAGACCTCCCCCCAGAACTTTCCTCCTACCTGTGCCAAGTGGTCCCAAAAGGAGGAGGCTCTGCCACCTCTTCTTCTGGCCAGTGCCGACCCAGTTGGGCTTGCCCTGTCCCCAGCAGCATGTGGGAAGCTGGCTTCAGCCGCATGCTGCTCTGGATGGGACGGACCCAGCCGGGTCTGCACTGGCCAGGAAAGGCAGCATGCAGCTGAAGTCGGCTCCTCACATGCTGCTCACAAGAGGAGCCCGGCTGGGTCTGCGCCAGCCGGCAGAAGTGGTGGCAGAGCCGTGTGCCACTCAGGATGGGATGAGCCCAGCTGGAGCAGCATTTTCCCCGTCTGCACCAGTCAGTCCTGAGCAAAACGCTGCTCTGCTGCCACTTCTGCCAGCTGGTGCAGACCCAGCCGGGTTCCTCCTGTCCCTAGCAGCACGTGAGGAGCTGACTTCAGCTGCATGCCACCTTTCCTGGCCAGTGCAGACCTGGCCGGCTCCTTCCCATCCACAGCAGCATGCGGTTGAAGCCAGCTTCCCACGTGCTGCTAGGGACAGGGCGTGCCCGGCCAGGTCTGCACCAGGCAGCAGAAGTGGTGGCGGAGTCGTGTGCCGCTTGTGATTGACCAGCACAGGTAGGGGAAAGTGCAGCTGAGCCCCTGCCGCTCCAGCTGGGCTCATCCTGTCCCGAGTGGCACACGGCTCCGCCACCACCTCTCCTCTGTGGTGCTGACTGGGTCAGAGCTGCAGCCTAGCTGCTGCTTCCTTTCCCCAGTGCCAGCCCAGCCTGACGCTGCACAGCCCAAGCGGCACAGCATGGGGAAAGCCTGCCCAGCAGCCACTTTCCTGGGCCTACCTGAAGGGCAGGGCCCTTTCCAGTCCTGTGCAGCAAAGCAGAAGGTGGCCTAGGCACTGTTTCCCGTCACTGGCCCCAGCCCCCCTGCCCCTCTCAAGCTGCAAACGCGGCTTGAGTCAGGGCAGGGAGAGGCCAGCTGGGGCAGGCTGAGGTCCAGGTTGGTTGCCTCACAACCAGAACCCAAGGAAACAGCCTGAGGTGCTGCAGCCGGCGGTTGGTGCTGCTGGAGGCTTTTAGAGAGGCAGCTGCCATTATGTGGGTTTTGAAGGGGCTCCGTGGGCCAGAGGGAAGTGCTTGGTGGGCTGGGTGCAGCCGGCGGACCATATTTTGCCCACCCCTGGAATAAGGGGAGCTTGACTGACTGGATATATGGGTGGAATGAAATCAGATGAAGTCTAACAGGGAGAAGTGCAGGGTCCTTCACCTGGGTAGGAAGAACCGTCACCACAGCTATACAATGGGTGGTGGCCTATTGGCTGGCACAACATCTGAACAAGACCTGGGGGTCATGATTGGCTGGAAGATGAACATGATCCAACAGTGTGACGAGGCTGCCAAAAGGGCCAAGAAAACTCTGGCGTGCATCAGCTGCTGTGTGGCCACTTGGTGAGTTTTTCAAGGGGCGGGGAAGTCCCACCCCTTGCACAACTTACCAGGTAGCAAGGGGTTGTGTGATCCAGGGAGGTACTCCTCCTTCTCTATTCAGTGTTGGTGAGGCTCCAGCTGGAGTACCATGCCCAGTTCTGGGCACTGCACTTCAATAAGGACATGGATAAACTTGAGAAGGTACAAAGAAGGACCACCCGTTTGGTTAAGGGCATGGAGGGCAGGCCCTATAAGGAGCGACTTGGGGAACTGGGCCTGTTTAGCCCAAGGAAGATAAGGCTGAGAGGTGACCTGATAAATGCTTGCAAGTATGTTGGGGGGAGCATCAAGAAATAGGAGAGCAACTATTCAGGAAGGCACCTCAAGGGAGGATGAGGACCAATGGGCATAAATTAATAGAGGTTGGATATAAGGAAAAACTTCTTCTCTGTAATGGTTACCAGAATATGCAACATGCTCCCAGCAGAAGTGATGTAGTCACCATCCCTGGAGGTGTTCAGGACTAGGCTGGACAAGCACCTTGCTGAGCTCATCTGCTCCCAATACTTCCTGTGCATGGCAGGGGACCAGACTTGATGATCATATAGGTCCCTTCTGGTTTTATGATTTTTGTTTAAAGTAATTTGCATTATATTTAAATCTTCATTAGCTGTGAAATGTAAGGGCAATTTAAATTATGCTCAGTATTTTTTAAATTGTGCAGGTGCATTAATATTGGATTTGGACAGTTTGCTTTAGACTCCTGTTTTTGGAAATGTGGCCTACATCTTTTTTATCTTCTATACTGAATGTCTGCTTAATTGTGATTTATTTTTTTATATAGTTTCATAAAGTCTTGGTAGTATTGGATTTGTTTAAAAAACAAAACAAAAACAAACCCCTATTCTAAAACATTAACTGACTTGGAGTACAAAGTTAAGGTCATGGGTCTTATGTTAAAATAAATTCTTCATACAGGATATAGTGGTTAGGCTTTATTGAAAGGATTACTGACTTTTACTAATCCTGCAGACTCCACATGGACTCCTGTTTAAAACCCTTTCTATCCTTAAGTGTCCTGATTCTTCACTTTTCACATATTGTGCTTTTCTAGGCAAAGCTTGATCACATGTCCTTGATTTCCATTTGTCCAAGTTAACATGTGAAACTTTTGAATCGTGTAGGATCAAGTTTCTGGCAGGAGTTGAAGAACCAAAACCTCAATCTTATACTCGCTGAGGAAGAAAACTTTTTTCTATGTCTTTCATAAATATTGCATCATATTTCCGGTGCATAGGATTCTGCTTGGCATAACACAGTCTCGGAGGTGTGACTACCAGGGCCTACACCCTGGCTGACTTGGTGCCAGGTGAAAGGGCAGGGATGGGTCTGGCAGTGGTAATCTGCTTTCTTGCACTCCTTTTAAGTGGGTGTGTGGAGCTGGTGCCCTGGTCTTCCATTGCGTGTCATGCCACTGCATATTCTCAAGCTTCCCTGAAAGTTGGGGGTTGAGTGAAATTTTCCTGCCCCAGAAGCATAGGCTCTTTCCAGCTAAAATAAGGAAAGTGTCTTCTAGCTGTTGGCTTTGAAAGGTCTATGCATGGAACACAGCTGGCAACTATGGTTTGTCCATAGTTGGTACTCTGTAAATAACTCTTTGTGTACTCTGTAAATAAGTCTTAATGCTGCTTATTGCGTAAGTCTTAATGGGAATAGTTATTTTTTACTTCATAACTTTTTGTCTATCTAGCTTGTGAGTGAGAATTTAATTTTAGTGCATAACATTTTATAGATGGTGTTTATGCTTCCAGTGACAAGATGCCTGTGCATGCCAAAGATACCGTGCATGCCAAAACTTCTGAGCTGGTACCTATCATGTTCTCCCTGTCACTACAGTGGTTTCTGTCAAAATCTGAAGTTTCAGGTCTTTTTGGTATCTTCAGTGTGTGATGGAGGGCTGGGAGGAAGTGGGGTGCAACTTGTCACTCCATGTAGAGCTTGGAAGAATTGGATGGGCTGCATTTGCTGTGGGGAAGAATTTAGCACAAGGACTTCATATTTATGTCTTTTAAGACAAGGGTCTCAAACTTGTTTGGCTCTGCAGGCCGAATGCAGACTGCAGCAGTGATAATCTCCACAGTATTTGGAGCTGCTGTTTTAATGTGGCTCTGGAACCCAGGGAGTTAACTCTGCTGCTGCTTCTGCCCACCCCTTTCCCCCCTACCACGGATTTTGGTTGTCAGGGCAACTAAAAACCCCAATTTGGGCAGTGGGGGTTGGGGACAGTGAGTGGCATTAACTGCATGGGTTCTGGAGCTGTTCCATAACAGCAACTCCAGCAGCTGTGGGGATTAACACCACCACTACAGAGACTCTGGCAGATGCAGGAATGAGCCCTGCAGATCAGATGCAGCCTGTGGAGGTTGGTGGTTTAGCCTGTGAGGAGCCCCATAAGCTGGATGACACGGCTCCACGGGCCAAATCTGTATAATTGACAGCTTTAAGGAGAGGATGGCTGAAGTTGAGGAGCAAATCAAGCTTTACCTGTAGTGCTTGCAGAGCTCCACTCACCCATCAAAGTTTCCCTGTGCAAATTGTTCACCTACAAGTATTACAAAGGCAGGTTCATGCCAAGAACATTGGCACACATTTTCTCTGTTTGAATTCATTGTCATATTTTAACTTTTCCTTCTCAAAACTGATTGTCTAAAATGTTAATTGATAAAATTTGGTACCTAAAATTGTAGACAATAGTATTTTGCACTGATCCAAGCAATTTTTAATGAAATGTTAAGTATCAGTATTCATTAAAAATATTTCAGCAGTTGCACACAGGATTTACTTTGCCCAGATTCTCAAACATTCTTGTACAGGGACAGACAATTATTTCAGGTGGAGGGCTGCTTAACTAATTTTGGCGAGCTGTCGAGGGCTGCGAGGTAGCCATGTCCCATGACATGTGCCCCGTCCCTTGGTCGCCATCTTGGGACTAGAAGTCCTACCCTTTAACTCCTTACCTTTGCCACTGAAATCCCTTCCTTTTTCCCCTCAGAAGTACTCCTTTGGGGAAATGGGTTTGCCATCTTGGAACCAGAAAAAAAAAAAATACTCAAAATCAAACACTGACAATAACATATTTTAATTTTATTTAAAAAAATATTTTCCCCTGTCACAGGGAAGATACAGGGGACAGACCTCGAGGGGCCAAGGGGGGACCCTGGGGGCTGGAACGTAAGGAGAGAGAGGAAAAGATGGAGAATCTCTTACCTGCAGCCGGTGCCGCGGTGAAACCGGAAGTGGTAGCTGGACCCGCACGGCTCATTAGCTGCATTTTTTTAAAACTGCAGCCAGCTGTGGGGAGAAGCGGCATGGAAGGATAAAAGGCATCGTGGGTGAAGGAGCAGGGGGAAGACCTGGAGGTATTCCCGGAACCCCAATTAGAGGTAAGAGGAGGCAGGACTGCCTCTCATGGGGCAGAAGTCTGCCTTGAAGCCCATCATAGGGAAGACGCCAGCGATGGCCAAGAGAGAGAGGAGGCGGATGTACCTCACTCAGACGGAGGATTTCAGAGAGAGGAGGAAGAAGGGGACAACAAGGATTGTTCCCGAGGAAGAGGGGAGAGTGACGAAACTCTAGGTGTCAAGCCAGGTGGGATAGGTGCGGGATCGGAAAGGCTCCAGGAGCAACCCCAGGAGGGGAATGAAGAGCCTAAGCAGTGGGAGGGGCTGCAGATGAGATCCAGCTGCATAGAGCTGCCCGACGAGGGACACGGAGTAGGCGGAATTAGAGGGACCACCAAGAGTCCAGCTAATACGCAAACGGTCTGCAGTATGGAAGGGAGAATGTGGTAGCTGCCAGGCATAGGTGTGCACAGGACAGGACCAGTTAGAAACTCTTGGGGCCAGGCAGGCGCATTTGATGTAGTCAGGAGCCCACTGATATTGATAGTGTTCCTTCTTTTGTTTCTTTCTGTTTCCCACCTTTGGAGGGGTTGGGAGGCCTGTCACATACAGCCCTAGTGTTGGCTCAATCAGAGGAAGGGTTTTGTCTTAGAGGTAATCAAGATGACCATGTAGACCCATAAAGGTATAACCCAGATTTGGGGGTTGGGTTAGACCTAATACGTATCCACAGGAGAGCCCAGAATACCAACAGGCGGGGGTCGGGCTGAGAGACATCAATGACTTGTTGAGGCTGGGTATCAGGGCAAGGTATAGGGAAGGTTGGAGCCTCACGGAAAACTGCCGTCTAGAGGTCACAGACGGGTGCTAGCCCCATTAGTCGGACACCACCACTGAAGGAATAAACAAAATCGTGGCAGGAAGGACTGGGGAAGAGACTACCCCAGGGCAGGACAGTTGTTCAGCAAGACCACAGGGATGGTGCGACGGACAGCCCTATATATCCAAAGCCAGGCGGCATGTGACCGGATGATCGAAGCCCGACGGGTGCATCCTGATTTGTGTGCGTTTGTGTGGTGTATATATAGAGGTGATTGCATTATAGCTTAAAATAAAGTCTTACTTCTGTATATTGTCAGGGAGTGTAGAGGGGTGGGTATGGGGTTTGTAGGGGGTTGTTTGTGTATATGGGGTATGGGGGAGCGTGTAGGGGTGTGGGTGGATGTGGGTGGATATGGGGGTGTTGTGGAGGGGAGTGTTTGTGGGGATGTTGGTGGGTAAGGGGTTTGTGGAGCATGTGGAGGGAGATGGTGGGGGGGATGTGGGTGTATTTGTGGTGGGGTGTGTGCATGTAGTAAGCAGGGCTCCCCCAGAGACACATGGATGTGTGTGCAGAAGGTGCATGTGGGTTTGTGGGGGAATGTGGAGATGAGTGTGGGTGGGTGCCATGTTTGTGGGGTGTATGATTGTGTGGGGGAGGTGTGGTTGTGCAGTTTGCAGGGGAGGGTTTCTGGGTATGGTGGGGTGTACATGGGACTCCCCCATGCTTGCCCTGTGACCTTACCTGCCCAGGCTCAGCAGCAGTGATTCGTCACAGAAGCTGTTACTCAATGCAGGGGGAAAGTGGCTCCTTCCTCTCCTGCTGCTGGTAGTTCCCTGCTGCAGTCACGTGGAGCCCACTACCATGTATATCCCGCTGCCATCACTGCTGCCTCCAGGCTGCCCCATGGGGCAGCAGTGGCAGTGCAGAGCAGATGCAGGGCAGCCCCTCACGGGCTCCGGGTGGCTGCAGCAGGGAACTGCTGGGAGGGGGAGAGGCCACATTCCCCCGACACTGAACAGCAGCTTTTGTCCCACACCACTGCTGCTGCACCTGAGCAGGTGAGCCCAGAGCAGGTGTGCGTGGAGTTAGGGCTGTGCAGCATGGGTTCCCACCAGTTCCATAGGGCTGGAGCCGGCAGCAGCAGCAGCTGGAAAGAGCCACTGCCACCTGGGCTGCCTAGAAACACAGTCCAACTGTGGAGCTGCCCCAGGCCTGCTGTGTGCCGAAGGGGCAGCAGGATACACTACAGCTGGACTGTATCTGGGTCAGGGGACTAAGGGACTTGCCAGGGGCTGGATCCGGCCTGTGGGCTGTATTTTGCCCCCCCTTGCTCTTGTAGGTCAAATACTGAGGCAGTGAAAATTTTGTGCTTCATAATTTATCATTTAAAATGATACATATTTGATTAAATCGTATTTCCTCAAATTCAAGATGAGGTTTATTTCCCCATTCAGCATTGGGGGAAAGCCCCTTCTCCTGGATTTGAGTACAAGGTGGGGTGGCAGGCAGGATGCAGAGCTGCAGCTGCTGCCACCCCTGCCACCTGCACCTCCCCCCCATCCATCTGCCTTCCCCTTCCTGCCTCTGGTTACCCTCAGTTGCAGCAGTGGCTCTGGTCCTACTCTTGCTGGAGGCATAGAGCATGTTGGCTTCAGCCCCTGCCCAGCTAGACAGTAGCAGCACTAGTCCCAGGGCTGGCATCAAGGCTGGAGTCAGAGCTGCTGCTGCCACAGCCACTGCTGCCTGGCTTGGTGTAGACTGGAACTGGAGGGTGGGCAGGGGGCAGGCAAGCATGGGAAGCCAGATGGCTGCAAGCCAGGGGCAGGAGGCAGGGGGCAAGGTGTGGAGGAGCAAGGGGCTGGAATCAGGCAGCTTGATTTCCCTGCTGCTACTGCTATTGCTTGCCCTGCTTTGGGGGAGTGGGGAACAAATGTAAAATGACTCTCCAATAATTAGATTCCATGCATGGAAAATTATAACAAATTTTTAAATTCCCCATGTATAGAATTTAATTTTGGGGGGGGCCTCACCTTAAATTTTAAGTCATTTTCTATTCAGGTAAATTCAATAATACTTGTGTTCCATGATTAGGCTTCCTGAGCTGCTTATTTTGGCCAGGACCCTGGTAGATTGTAGTTTTAGAAGTACCTAATATATTCACTTTTTTGCAGTTAGTATGGACTTGAAAAGTGTTCCCTGTGATATAACTCTATGCACCATCCAAGTTCAGCTATCATATATCTATCTTGTATGAAAAGTTGGGCCCATACACATACAAGTGTTAGAGCCAGTATGTAAAACAGCATGTTTAAAAAGTAAAATCCCAAGAAATCCAACCACACCTATAATATAAAATCATGAAAAAAATTGCTAGGATAAGACTGTACTCCCTGGCCCAGGAATTTAAGGGGATGCTAGTCTTCGCTCACCTGAACACTTTTGTTGTGTGCTTTTTTATCTTTTAATCAGACTTGGAAAAAAACATTTTCATAATTGGTGTATGTCACCAACTTTTGCAGAGTCTAAGTTTTGTTGGGATAGTAGCTTTAGAGATGCAGATAGTAGAACAGAGTGTATACCAAAGTAGTGTGGTACCCCAAAGTCTGCAGGGAGCTACTCTGTGTCTGCTGCTGTTCGCAGTTCTGCCCAATCTGTATGAAAGTGATAATAAACGACTGCCTTTTCTGTGCTCATTGCTACCCTCGGGGTTTTGAGGAACAGCAATGAAAATAATATTTACCTGAATTTAAGATCATCTCCCAATACTTTTATTCTGTACACAGAAAAATTATAAATTTGTTGCAGTTTTCCATATGTAGACTCTAATGATTGGAGGGTCATCTTAAATATGTTCCCCCCACCACTGCAGTGGGACAAGCAGCAATCGGGAAGCAGGTAGTGTGGGAATCAAGTGGCTTGACCACCACACCTTGCCCCTTACCACCTGGTCTTCCCTTCCCTCACTTCCTCCCCACACCAAACCATTTACTTTCAGTTGAGGCTCTGGCCCAGGGCATGGAGCACAAGCTGGCTTTGGTCCCCACCGGGCCCAGCAGCAAGAGTTGCACCAGGGGCCAGACCCAGCATGTGCTCTGTGCTCCAGGCCAGAGTTTTGAAAAAAGGGTAAGTGGTAGTAGTGGGATAGAGGAGAAAGGCAGGGAGCAGAAGTAGGTGGGGGGCAAAGACACTGAGATTGAGGTAACACAGGACAGTGATGGTGGGGGGCAGCATCTGTGGCTCCTACTCCAGTCCCGAGCCTGGTTCAGAGCCAGAGCTGGAGCTGCAGCAGCTACCTGCCCCTGCCTTTTACTCGCATCTAAGATGAGGGACATCTCATCTGAAGAGAACAATTAATATGAAACTTTACCATAGGTGAAAAGAAGCTAAAGAGTCTTCTCCTTGTCCTTTTGCTCCTCCTCCCAATCTGTGACAAATATTTGTTATAATTTTTTTAAATTTTAGTTTGTCCTTTCCCTGAAATACAGACAATGCCCTTACTAGAGTTGTTGACACAGAGTCTTGAGGGTGCTTTAAATTACCAAACCTGAAGATAGATTTCAGTCGGCCTCCAAGCATGTATTACAGAATTCAGTCCAGTTCCTAGTGGAAAGACATCCGTGTCTCAAAAAGTGCTGATATACTACATCGTTTTCTTGGCTGGTTTTTTTTAGTAGTTTGTGTTCCTCACTTTCTAATTGTGTATGCTCCAGTTTAGACTATGACTGGGCATTATGAAAGAAGCTTGTATTACCACATCAGCATGCTTGTCTTCTTTTTGAACAGTGGATTTCAATCTCTCTGTCCTAGGAAAGGGGAGAGGAGAAAAGGGATAGATATAACGTATATAACTGGGTTGATTTATTAAGAGATTTTTTTTAATTTTGGCTTTGATACTTTTATAATTATTTAAAAGAAATCTCAAATATATGTCAAGTTTACAGAAAAAGGCCACATACAGACATTCATTTTCTTTTGGGAGAGTCAGTGCTCTACTTTCCCTGTACAAAGAAACTTCAGCTATTAGGAAAATCATATTCCTGTGTGGACCTTTTCCAGAAATTTTTCAGCCAAGTTAGAAGGCTCTCATAGGGGTATTGTTGACCTATTCTTGGCTAAAGAAGTCTCACCATAAGTGATTCTCTTCAGGGTTCTTTTCTGGGTTTGTTTGATGAATGTATGTTCAGTCCCTCTTCTGTGTTGGCTTCTCGAATTAACAATTGTGAACTGTATGTAGTTTTGCCAGTGATCAGTGATTTCCACTAGTATTTAGCTTACCACTTACAATAACTCAAATGTGCGTATCTGGTTACATAGAAAATTTGTATGTTAAATGTAACAGTATCAAAACTGCAGTTCCCATATCTGTTCTGACTGCATTGTCTGAATAGCTGGTGACTGCATTGTCTGAATAGCTGGACGTCAAACTCTGTTCTTGGAGTGCAAAAACACTTGTTGAATCACAGTGCTAGTTCTGTGACTTATTTATAAATTGTTTTAATGCATCTGTTACCTTAAAGCAACATTAAGTTAATTTATGCCCCTTCTAGATTAATATTTAAGATATTTGAATATCAGTAAGAAAAACGGTAAGTATCAATATAATTAGGGGTGCTCTGGTAAAGACTTTTTTGGTGGATGCCAGTGCCACCAGCCATGTTAGCCAATACCGATCTGATTACCAATATGCAGCCCAGCAATGTGGAGAGCAGCAACCACCCAGTAAGTCTGTTGGGAGGAAGGGGTGTGGTGGAGGGAAGGGGCATGGGGGGGTTCAGATTGAGACCCCAGTGGTGAGGAAGGGAATGAAGCCCGGGCAAGGGCAGGGGCAGGTGCTGCCCAGCCAGGGTATGGTGCAGAGTGGAGCCATGGGTGGCTTGGGTGGGAGGATGTGAGGGGGCAGCTCCCATTGCTCTGCACACTCTCAGGAAAGGCATGGAGGGCATGTGCCCCCTGGATATGTGTACAGGGTGAGGGCAGGCTGCTCACTGGGGGTGGTGCCAGTCTCTCCCCCTGGTGGTGGGGCTGGGCTGAGGATGCAGTGGGAGGGGGGGTTATGGGGTGGGCTACAGCCACCCCAAAATTTGCTATAGCCCTTCCTCCCAGTGCTGCTGTTGCCCGTCGCTGCCCACCCTGAGTGCAGCCCCGGCTTAGCCCCCACTGGGAAGAGGCCAGCACAACCGCTGGCCCCAGCCCATAGCGGGCAGCCCGCCTTCACCCCAGGGACAAATCTGGGTGGCATGTGCTCCTCATGCCTCCCCTGGGGGTGTGTTCAGTGGCAGGAGATGCCCCCCAAACAAGCCACCTGTGACCCTGCCCCAGCTGGGTAGCCCTTTTGCCCCAGCCCCACTCCCTCCCTCACCATGGGGGCCTTGATTTGCACCCCCCATGCTCCTTCCCCCCACAGACTTACCAGCTAGACACTGCTCCCCAAGCTGCCAGGTTGCATTCCTGGCTACCTGCATGCTGTGTCTGCATGCATGCATACAGCATATATCGATGACAATATCAGCCACATCAGCCAGAAAAGCCGATTGCCGATGATGTCAATTTTCCTTTTATTGGTGCCAATACAATATGAACTGATATATTGGTGCACCTCTAAATATAACAGAAGCCAGATTTTTCATAGAGTCAGTTTCTTTAGCCCCCTGCAAAAATGAGGGTTGGTGGTATAGCTACCCATAGCAAACTACTGTATGGACAACGCTGGTACTTCTTCAGCATCTAGGTGGGACTGCTGATGAGCTCCAGCTGAGCGGAGAAGGGTACCCATTGAAGTTAGTTGCAGTGGCTAGCCCTTATTCAGCAACTCGTTGCAAATTAAGCAAATTGCAAACCATCTCCATACAGAAAATCTGCTATCTTATTCACATTAAATAGCATCGTGTTTCATGAATAGTTTACTTGTTCACATATTGGTTCCATATCGTATCGGCATCGATAAAGGGAAAATTGACATAGTTCACATATTTTGATCTGCGTGATGGTTTTCAGTAGACTTTATGATTTGGGAAGTAATGTTGAGGTTGATCTCACTAAGTAAATATCTGCCTTTTTACAGGTGTCCTTCAGATGATGCAGACTAGAATTGGTGCTCTGCAAAGTACTGTTGATAGGTATGTCATTTCATAATTTATTATAGTATAAACTCTGAAGTCTTCCAGTTTACTCTATTTCTAAAATGTATTTCCATTCCTGTTATCAGAATCAGAGCCAAAATTGTTGATCCATACAACAAAATAGTATCTCGCACAGCTCAGCTAGCAAAACTTCAGGTAAGTTCTGTTATGGTTTTATTTATTTATTTATATATGTATTTATTCATTCGTTTTTAATATTTTTCAAAAAACCTACTTTATTTCCAAATTTCTTAGAAGAATAAAGAAAAGGTGTATCAATTCAGATATGCAGAAAAATCATTTTGGTAGAGATTTGCCTATTTTAAGGAACTATATATTTTTTTTACCAGTGTTTCTCAATTAAATTAGATTTTAGTAATATATTTACATAAATATTCTGGGCTAAAAGGTCAGTGCTTCACACTGAAAACTAGGAAATCAAAGTTGGTAGTAATTACTTTAGTTTAATGGGGAGAAAGAGTGAACTCTTAAAAGAGTTTACTGTCCAACAAGCAAAGCTAATTATGTTCGTTTAGAAATAATTTTTCCATCATTGGACCAATAATCCCTCCATATTGTTCTAAACCTCATCGTACTCACCTAGTTGATTTAATAAAATATCCTTCATCCTTATCTTTGTTACAAGCCAGAGTCCTGGTTTTCATTGTTTAAAAATCCCAAAGTCTCTCTGATTTAAAGGGAAGCTCCACACACATTTTCTGATTAAAAAACCCCAAAATCTGCACTTTTCCATGATTAAAATGAAACACTGCTATATATAGGTATCAGTTGAATACAATGTTTTATTGATATATTGACAATTTTTGAGCGGTTTGGAAGCCTACTAGTGCCTCAATCATTATAACAAAAATAATAAATTCTAACTACCTATACATTTGGTTGTTTGATTTTTGTATTTTTTATTGTGGAAAATCAGAGCTCCCCCTGCCCTCTTTGCTCACCATTACTCGGGTCCATCTTTGGCTGTCCTGCCTGCCGCTTTGTGGCTCAAACTAGCCCTCATAAGCTGGTGCCCTGCCCCTGCTCATGCCGGTGCCTCTCACTTCCAGCCCACAGCCCCCTGGCTCTGCTGGTGCCCCATGCGCCCAACCTGCAAACCCTGGCCCTGATGGTGTCCCTTACTCCCAACCCACATCCCCCCCTTCCCCCTAGGTCTGCTGGTGTAACTCACTCATGACCCACAGCCCCCTGTCCTCTCCAGCCCTGACAGAGGGGCCCCCATTTGCCAGGTCTATGGAACTAGGGCTAGGGCCCACAGCTCCCTAGCCAAGCAGAGCTGAGTGAAGCCCATGATGTGGAGGGGTGGATATGGGTTCCCTGCCTTGCTGCCCTCCCCCTACGGGCCTTGGCACCCCAGTGGGTGGGACCTGTAATAGGAGGACAGGGAAGCTTGGTGCTGCTGCCCCTGGAACCCCTGCACCAGTTGCCCTGCCGTAGTGAGGTGCCCCCTTTCCACCTGGCAGCAGCTGGGGGCACAACTCCATGCCACCATGACTGCTGTTGGATGGACAGGGGGTGCCTCACTGCAGCTGGTGTGGGGTCCCCAGTGGTGGCAGCACTGAGCCTTTACACCTACATGCTCCAGGTCCTGCCTGCTGGACTGCAGAGGCCCCTGGGGGAGGGCAGCAGGGCAGGGAGCCCTGAGCCCCGCAGCAGACAGCCTGTATCCTTTCACTCTGCACACAAATCTAGGGGGGTGCTGTGTCCCCCTATACCCCATCCACGCACCGCCCCAGCTAGGCAGCGTCACCAACCCTGCCCCACTCCCTCCCTCACTGTGGGAGTTTGTCTCGTTCTCCCATGCCCCTCTCCCTCCAGACTGACCTGCAGGCAGCTGGGGAGCTGCTCTCCAAGTTGCCATGTGCATGTGGCGCTTCCTGTGTCCTGTTCCCCCAGCTCCAACCAGCCCCTTGCAGGCTGGAACTCTGCCATCCTGCAAGGGGAAACCTGCATATTTCTGTGTTTTTCTGCTTCAAAGGAGGAAATGCATGATTTTTTCCTTTTAAAAATCTGAATCTTTTTTCTCCTTCAAGTGAGAAAATTTGTGGTTTTCCACGGCAAACAGAAAACCCGGATCCCTGGTTATAAGAAGTAATTTAGAAAATGTAAACCTTCTCGTCATCTTTCTCTTCTTGCTGTTGCTATCACTCCCTAATTCCAAAGACTAATGGTAGAGGAATTGCAAGCATTGAGAGGAAAGTGGGGAGATGCTAGAGGGCGTGCACAGTAAAGCACATAGAGGATGACATAAAAGTCATTTTAGCATGCTGAGTGTGAGCATATGATTCTTAAGAATTTGAGATAAGGATGGGTAGGGGTACAGAAATAAATGGTGTTCAGGATCTTTTAACCCTGCACATTTGGGATTAATTTCAGTGTTTTGGCTTATTTTGTTCAAGTTATTTTCCCTCTTGAATTAATGCTTATTCTTAACTAAAGATTTGTTTTGGGAATAATTTCTTTAACAGAGAAATTACAGCTCATTATAGCCATGCTTATCTTGGAGTTTTACAAAAGGGACTAAGCAGCTTCCCTTATTTTTAACACATGAGCTAAGACTTCAGAGAAAACAGTTCCCAGAGATAGAGGAGTGGAGGAAAATTGTTTTTACTAGGTCAGTTAAATAATTGTTAAACACCTCAATAATAAGTTTTATGTTTTGTTTCCATCATTATTCAACAGCTTTTCAGTAGTGGTATTGCCACATGCTAGTACCACTTATGATTTGAAAACAAAAATCCAAACCTACAAGGTTAAACTATTTAACTGTGTTTCTGTTCACATGTATTTGCAATATTGCAGTAGCTTCAGGAATGTATATTTATAGCTGGGAGTTTGCTAGGATTTTGAATGCCGCTTTTCTCTTTGCTTTTTCTTCCTGCCCATTGGTAGCTTTTTCATCTTCCTGAATTTTCAATGGACTGCATTTACTGATTTTCATAAATATCTGATCTCTCCTTATGCAAGCAACACCACAGTTTGGGTTTCAGTCTTTTTGGAAATACAGCAGAATTACTTCAAGAAATGTGCAGTGTTGAGGATCTGTTTCTGTGCTCCTTTAGCCAGACATAGTTCTTCATAAGCAGTACTGTTGATTGCTGTGGGACTACTCAGAGTGAAGGTCTATTTGGGCTGAATTCTGCCTTCTTTAAGTATTTTAATATATTCTGCTCTCCTCATCAACATTCCCATCGTAACTTTGTTGTCAGACTTTAAATCCAGTCTTCTGTTCTAACCTCTCAGGTTTTGCTTCTGTACTATTTGTCTTGATCTGCTCCTACAAACCCAGGGGGAAAGGGAGCAGCAGAATCTCAAAGTATGGTTCCTCTTTTAAAATGCACACTCTTCTTCTGAAAATGATGTTAGTCTTGACTTTGTGGATCATAAGTTAGTTAAAATATGCAGATGAAGGACATGTAGTTTAGAAAGGTCACTTTGTGGTTTTATCTAACTAAACATTTCCACAGCTCCTTTGAGGAAGCGCACATACATAAATCACATAGAATTTTAATTTTGTACTTTTATTTAAAAAAGGCAAAAATTGGAATAGTTACTGTATTTGTACCCAATTATTAGTAATGCAAAAATATTCTCCAATGGCAGATTTAGCTTGTAACATAAAAAATAAGTATATGTTAAAAAATAGTATCACTCTAAAGACAGTGAGTTCATCGGTACACTAAAATATACCAAAACACTGAAGAAAAGCCACATGGCTGAATCGCTTATAAGGGTACATCTTTTTGCACTGGAACAGATGCAGGGAAATCATGCTTAATAAGAGGTCTTTATAGCAATAAAAATAATCCAAAAGTATTTTAGTAAATAAGAAGCATTTTGGTGGTTGCGTGTAAGTGCAACATGTAATCCTCCCTCATAGTGTATTGATGTGAGAGCAGTTTGAAGACAAAACTGCTCAGTTTTTGTTTTGTCTTGCATTTGTTTTTCTCTAATTTGAACTAGTCAGTTCAAATACCAAGAGACCTCAACTATCATATATACGTTATCACAGGACATTATATCGGATGCTCTTTGTTTCTGAAGGACTTCTTCTATCTTTAAATTTCATCAGATAAATCTAATGTAATCCATGGCAAAATCAAGCATAACAGTTCATCTTATTTTTATTCAAACCATTATACTAATACAGGGTGCAGGACTTAGCTAAATTAATTCCTTTTAAACAAGAGCTGATCTTTCAGGGGGGGAAACATGCAATTTTAAAATCAGGAGTACATGTTCTTCTAAGATATGATGCTCAGAACAGGAGTTAATTCAGAGAAGATCTCTGGCATGTTTTATACAGGAGGTCAAGACTGGATGATTGAGGTAGTCCCTCTGGCGGTATGATTTATTAATCAAGAAACTACAGAGTTATTTAATAAGATTGTTTTCTTTACACAGATCTATAAATATGCAGTTTAAGGAAACTCAGATAAATCACTGTAAAGGAAAATATATTTTTAAAATAAGTCATCCTGTTTGTCCTTTGCCAAAATATAGATATGGAATAAATTAATATGATATTGTGTTAAAGTATTTAGTATGTTTCATTTTTGTATGTATGTCACTCAAGAATTCTCCTTGAACTTGAAATTTGGCTAAAAAATGAATGCAAATATCTTGTCAGAATTGGATAAAAATTTGGTTGTGATTAGAAGTGCACGGATATAAAGAAAATTGACTATATCAGAAATTCCCCTGATGTGGCCGATTAAATGTTTGTGCGTGCGTGCAGCTGCAGTGCCTGAGAGCAGTGCTGCAGCCTGCCCGGCCTGCCGAGTGCAGATCTGGGGACACGCCCCCCTCCCCACCCTCATGCCCTCCTGGACGTGCAGCAGGAGCAGTAGCATGAGCCACCCCGCACAATGCCCCCTGGGCGAGCTACGGCTCCATCCCGCCCCATCCCCACTCCCTCCCTCACCATGGGGACATTGATTTGCCCCCACACACCTCTTCCCTCCCTACTCCCCTTTCACCACAACAGACTTACCAGCTGCATGGAGCTGTATTGGAAATTGGATCAGTATTGGCTAATATGTCTCCTTAAAAATCGGCTGTTGGTATCGGCCCCCAAAATCTCTATTGGTCCACCCCTAGTTGTAATAACTTTATTCTGAAACTACTTCAGAATTAAGATTTTTTTCTCTTGTATTTAAATATAACTGTGTTAATTTACTTATCTTTTCACTTTCATAAACCATAATGAAGAACAGTTGCTGTATCTTTTTTATGGAAGGGGAAATGAACACATTAACCAAATGAAGTAATTTTTTAGTAAACAATATACTGGGTGGTCAAAATATGATCTTTTCTTTTCATTGTGCACACATGGCTGAATTTTTCTCTGGCTTTTCCATTTCAGACACAAAATATTAGCAATAGACTCTACTTGAGATGCTCATTACATTTAATCTCCATGCTGAAATTTAGACTGTAGAAGAAGTGGATGTGGCTTAACATTTTTCTAATTAAAAAAGCAAATTAATAAAACAAAATTAATAAATTAGTTTCAAAGCAATCTGATGCCTACTTCATTCCCATTAATGATAGTAGAAGTCATGTGACTAAATCTTCTTTTAATACTTTGGACATTTGCTCTTCAGGGTATGAGATGCAGTAGCAAAGCAATGAAAGTTAGTGTTTTCAGTCACTTACCTTCAGTGGGGTATCCATGAATTTATGATGACTCCCCAATAATTAGATTCTGTACATGGAAAATCTATACACTGGCTGGGTTCGCCACTCTGTTGTAACCCATTGCTGCTTGGGTGAGCAGGGGTCAGGGACACCTTGTGCACCATGCTTGGGGCCAGAGTGAGGAGGCAGAGGTGGTGGAAGAGTTGTAGTGGAGGGCAGGTGGGGGATAAGCAAGTAGCGAGGCAGAGGCAGCAGCTGTAGATGTATCTTCGTCCCTTGTGGATGCAGCTCCAGCAGCTGCCTGCCTTGCCCCGGCCCCGCCCCCACTCCCCTTGTACTTGAATTCAAGTCTTTCCTGTTCATTATATAGAAAGGAAAAACATGACTCAGTATCTGGTTAAAAAGTCATTTTGAGGGACCTATTCAGATCATGATTTCATGAAAATAGTGAAATCAGGCAGTCTCTGTGAAATTTGTGGAACCCCCCTACCCCCCAAATAAAAAACTTGCTAAAAATAAAATTTTGACTCCCAGAACTCCTGGCCGCGCAGCCTAGCACAAAGGCAAGCAGGCAAGGTGGCTACCACTCCCATCCCTAGCTGCTGATTGGCTAAAAGGTCTGCCTGTCATGTGGCCCTGCCCCTCCACTAATCAGCAGCATGGGGTAGGACTGTGTGATTGACAGCTCTCAGCCAGTCAGTGGCAAGGGGCGGGCCCATATGATAAATAGTCCTCTCCACCAATCAGCAGCCGGGGGCAGTGTTACCAGGACCCCTTGGTCAGTCAGAGGCCCACCACCATAAGCCTGTCAAAACGGTGGCCGGCCTCACAATCTGCCTGCAAAATCAATCCACCACTACCTCAAGTTGAGTAAACCCCTAGTCATTTGAAAAGTCAGGACCCTATTATAACCACCTTTAGTCTCCAATCCATGTTGAATTCTAGATTAGTGTTAACACAAATGTGCAAAATATGGTTTCTGAATAAATTATATTTGGATTTTTATTTAGTTCCTTCTAGCCAAGAATCTCAAAGCCCCTTATAAACTTATGAAATACTGCAAATAACAATTAACTGAACAAGTTGATGAGCTGTTATAAAATTCTTGCCCTAAATGCAGTTTTACAGATATTCAAAGTGTATATGGTAGTGCAGATATTGATTATTTTAGTGAGAATAAGGTTTTATTGTCCCTTTCAAATGGTGCTCAGATGAACGAGAAGCAAGTATCTGCTTTTCATTTACCCTAAGTTTTTAACTTAATGCCAAATAAAACTAAACTGCATATATAGATAAAACATATGATTTCATATGTTTAATGATTTTTTTTCAATAACAGCACAGACAACATTATGCACAAAACTACTAATGGCTGATGAAAATGCTGATACATATTGTAAAAAGTTGTAGAAAAATTTTTACAAAAATGTAGCTAATGTGTCTGTGTGTATTAGTTGCTAGGTCAGATTCCAAATGTTTACTCATGTATTTGTGTCCTGACTTAACTACAAGAGTATGCCTAAGTGGTTCCAAGTTTGGGACCTAAAACATCAGCTTGAACACTGAAATGACTATGTCCATAATGCCGTGTCTTACGCCCAGGCTGCTTGTGACTTGCTGCGGAGAATAATACGCATCTTGTATCTCAGTAAGAGACTTCAAGGACAGCTGCAAGGAGGAAGCAGAGAGATAACAAAAGCTGCACAGAGTCTCAATGAACTTGGTGAGTCCTTCTTCCTGTTTTAGTAGTACTGTACTTTGGTTTTGTGTTCATGTGAAACACAGTTTCAGGTTTTTGTTTTTCTCTTTGAAGCATCACTGTTTACTTTTTGTGATCTGAATGAAGAGACCAAATAGACAAGTCATCAGTCCCCTACCTGTTTTATTTTTTTCACGCGACTAAATGCCCACATCCAGTTAAATTACATACAGATTTTGTGGTAGTACTATTAACTGATGGAGAAGGCTTTGTTTAGGGTAGTTGATATCTTATCAAACCTCTGTTTATATGAAATCTTCAGAGAGAGGAAGTTGATTATTTAATAGTCATGTTCATTCCTTGGAAGCCATCATTCCATTGGGTTTACACTGAAGTATTGAGCTAACTTGAATATCAGAAATAGTTTAGATCAGGGCTGGGCAATTATTTGGGCTGGAGGGCCACTTAGGGAGTTTTGGTGAACTGATGAGCCCAGGGTGGAGCTGGGATCATAGGGCGGTGATGGTGTGGGGCAGGGGCCTGGGACAGAGCCACAATCTGCTCCCAGCATAGCCCTCTCTGTCACTGACCCGTGATCCCAACCCCACCTGCCTTTCCTGTTCCCAGATAGCACTCCTTGCCCATGACCCCATCCCATTTGTCTGGATGAGTGTGCTTTGCCCATGGGGGTCCTGGGCTGGCCTTCATGGAGTCCTCACCCGCCTGCCCGCTCCATTTGCCCACCCCCATGGGTGTGGGGTAGATGGGCCAAGTTGCCTGGGCAGCAGGGCCAGCCAGGTTCAGTTGCAGCAGCAATACCAGCAGAAGGAGCTGCTGTTGCCAGGAAGCTGAGTCCAGCTGCTGCATTATCCCAGCAGGGTGGTGGGACCATTTGCACACACCATGGCCTGGGCTTCTTCTGCACCTGGGTTGGGCAGGACCCAGGGATAAAATCTCTTGGTGGGCTGGATCTGGCCCTCTGGCCATATTTTGCCCGCCCTGGTCTAGATGCAGTAGCATGGAGTTCAGCCTAAGCTAATTTACCTTGTTTCTTATCATTCACAAGTATCTGTGCTTTGCAGCAGACAGTGTAAGATATCAATGCATGGTTATGGAAAAGGACAAAAGTCTGTTTTTTGTTTGTTTGTTGTTTTTTTTAAAAGAACCAGAATGTATATAGCTCAATATATTATTTACTGTACAACCAATAGAAGGATGACTTCTAAACAAGCTAAACCAGGCATGTCTACACTGCACCCTAAGTCCTCCAGAGCTCTGGTTTAACTATTGTATATAAAATCTTACCAGCTGTTATTTCTGCTCTGATTTAATGGTATTCAAATTTCAGCTTCTAAAAATAGAATGTGGGAGAACTGAACTGTCAAACATTCAGAATGATCCTAAGGTTTATTGTACATATTTGTCACTGCTGATCTTTTCATACTATGTAATCAAAAAATTATTAGATCAAGATTTAGTCCTTTCATAATTAACAGATGCTATGATGCAAATGAAAAGTGTGTTGATTTATTAGTAGATCAATTGGACAAAAGTGCACAAACATCATCCCTAATGTTCCAAGTTAAATCAAGGAAGGTATTGTCTTTCCAGTGTACCTTTCCTTTCCCCACTAACCCCCTCCCCCCCTCAGACTTTTAATGATATAACTTTTTCAAGCAATTAGGGTTAAGTTCAACTATTATTGGTACTAATGCTAATGCATAATGGACTCTTACTTGGTTTTCAAAACTGGTTACGTCTGAGATGGTTTATACCAGTGAGGACCTGACCAGTTTTGAGCTCTCTGTCTTTGAGGTGCTTGGGATGTATTGCTCACCTTTTTTGTTTACTAATTTAAATGAATCTCCATCTGCATTCATGGAGGTGTTGCAGTTTTCAAGCTTTTTGTTGTAGAATTACAATCTACCACCAGTGCTTATGAAAGTCTGTTAAGAATTTAAATGTAGAAACTTGGTTTGTGTGTGCTGATTAAGTGCTATGAGTCTCATCCTTTACTCAGCTCAAATCCTGGCTCTATTTGAGAAAAGTTTCAGGATTTCACTGTAAATGTTTAACATTTATTACAGTGCAGTACATTTTCCTTTGCCCTAGAACAGGGGTCAGCAACTTTTTAGAATGATGGTCTAGCACTTGTGACCTGGCCACCCTTGTAACCTGCTTGTCCCCTCCTCAGTGCTCCAGCCATCCCTGCTCCCAGCTGTGTGTCAGGGCCTGGTTACCCCTACCCCTCTGGTGCAGCCATTGCTTACCAAATACCACCATGGCCAATGCCAACAGAGAATGGCTAATTTGGTGGCAGGGGTGAGTGGGGCTGCAAGGGGCATGAAAGACTAACCCTCAACACAGAGCATCAGAGAGGGCATCAGCAGGCAGTTTGAGAATGTATCCACTTTAAGGGGCTGGTGTGCATGCTGCTGTTTTGTTGCTGATTTTCACTATCCTGCTACTTCTACCTGCACTTCAGCAGGATGAATCCAAGCTTCTGACGGGTTTTTTGGTTTGTGTCAAGGTTTTTTTTCCTGCCATACCATTAACATCTTTACTTTGAATTTGTGATCAAACTTATCTTTCATGGAAATTTTTAGCTGGTTGTGATTTAAAGAAAAATACTGTACATGAGATGGTAGTGGGAAGGACGTAGCAAGAAAATCAAATTTAAAATGTTTTGTCGGAAGACATAGATACCATGGGTTTTATAATTTACAGGGTATTTTCTCTTTGAAGAGGTATTTTTAAAATTCTAGTTTTCTGTAATGATTTGAAGCTGAGCATTGTATTAAGAGCTATGGTTTTATGATGGAGGCTTTTGTATCAATACCATACTTAAAACTTTATTGACATTTGCATGTAAATGAGTTTGAAGTTCCTTTTTTCAAAACGTTTGTGTCTGACTTTTAATCTCCAAATTTGGCATATAACATTATCTATGCAGCTTCTGTAGTTGAAACAATCTCTAACTTTTTTTAGAGGAAATATTTTATAATGCTTCCGTTTAAGAAACTGATATAGTTTTATTCTTTATTTCCTTGGGTTCCTTAAACCAAATAAACAAAGCTGGTGAGCTCTCTTATGCCAATTCCTAGGTGACATTTAAATTATGTGAATCTTATTAAAGTGTGCAGCTATCTTTAAAAAAACCAAAAAAACTCATGGTGTGCTCATGTTTTAGACCAAGGGTACCCTGACTGTAGCTTTTTGGTGCTATTTTAATACAGATGTTCAATAACAAGTTGAAAAAGCAGTCAGATAGAAACAGATCTTACGAACTGAACTAGTATAATGCATATATAGGGTGTCATTTTCCCTCAACCAACCAGAGTAGTTCTCCAGATACAAAAAAATATAATAAATTCCCTGTTATTTTGTGAGTATAAAAATTCCTGTCTTTGACTGTGGCCATTAACCAATCAGATAAAGGGTCTTAAAACTCCTGAACTGGACAGCTATGGAACAATGTGCCTGTGGACAGGGTATTTTATCCAATCAATTAATTAATTGTTAACTTATGCCCTCAAGTATAGGGATTTATATCTCTTGTTGTTTCAAACATAACTTGTTGTTTCTCATGACCTGTATCAATTCTAATTTTTTCTGTCATCTTAAATTGTTGGGCTCAGTGTTGTGTAACAGTGAGAAAAATTAGTATAAAACAAATAATATATTTGTCTGTATGGCACTATGTACGTATTAAACATTTAAATAAACTGTCACAGCAGCTAGAATTCTACTGGTCTATGAAAATATCCTTTTTTGGCTTCTTGCACACACACATTGCTGCAGGGTAGTTCTGATTGCCATTTTCTCCTCCTTAAGGAAGAGGAGTGGGGCATAGATATGACTATGACTATTCTTTGTAGGTGTTTTTCAGGCAGTATGGAAGACCAGGTAGGAAAACACCTGGTGAATCCTTTCAAAGGTAAAGCAGAGACTACTTTGTCCAGTATATGGTTTGCTCTTTCCCTGGACTTGGGTTTATTACTTAGACTTCCCAGAGGCCTATAATAAGGTTTTGTACAGGAGGATGCTGAATAATCATTGAGTGGGTGTGTCTGCATGTTCATTTATGTGCAGTAGTTACTGCACATTTAGTTTAGTATTTGTTAAATGAAGTACTAACTAAATGCCTGACGCATGGTTTTTTTTGTGATGCTTACTGCGCAGTAGCCTAATAACACTGCTGAGTAGTGTATTAGCATGGTTTTTGACTGGCATGCTACTTCACAGTGCTATTATGCTACTGCACAGTAAACACCTCATATAGACATGCCCAGTAAGAGGCAAAATGTTGTACATCAAAAAACTAGCTAAGAGGCAGAAGGCACATGTTGGGATGAACTAGTAAATTTTCACCATAGCAGGGATTAACAGCAGGGGATCTCAAGTCTCTGTGCTAGTTCTTATGCTGTTTAGTATTGGGGATGGGAGTGAGTAGTAAGCTAGAAGAACCGCAAGTGACAGTTATTTAAGCTAATCATAACCAAAGAGGACTTGAGGAACTTCAGAGAAAACTGGGTGAATTGGCTGCATGATAGTAAATCAAGTTTAGTGCTGATGATAAATGTACAGTGTTTTTGTGTTGGAGAGAAAAAAAATTGCATCACTTAGAATCATAAATCAATTTTAACTTGAAAAAAGGACTTTGACATCATTGCAGGCAGTCACTGAAGATCTTTGCTCAATGTGGAAACAAGATGTTAGGATACACAAGGAATGGGAGAAGGCTCTAATGTTTTTATAGAAATTGATAGTGAGGTCTTGTCATGGGGGCTCCTGCTTAAGCCCCCTGACCCTTATGCTGTCTCTCTGAGTGCCTCTGGAAGACAGCCCAAGGTGTGGGTTCTAGTGATGGCAAGCCCTCGCATCTTGGACTCTGAGACACCCAGACTTTGTCACAGTAGCCCTTTTTATCTCTGGGCTACCCTGTGTACCAGTAAACTACAGGTAGCTCAGCTCAGGATGAAGACTTCACCTTTTAAGGGTAGGAGTGCAACCAGAAGTAAATTGTAGTATGTCAGGCAGGCTTTCTAAAACAAGACAGGATTTAGTGGGTAGCTAAAAGGCAAGAGGTAGAGTCTTTGAATCAGAATAGCTAAGGCTGTATACATACCTTCACGTATCTGGGAGAAGTCTTGCAGGTTTATCCTCCTGGTAGAGAGACGTACCTAGAGTCGTGGGTACAGACATTGAAATGCTGAGGCCCTGAAGAGTAGAAAGCTTGCAGTGCTGACATTGTGCATCTGAGGGGAGGAACCCTGTGCACACATCTTAGTGTGCTTTGCTGACTTGCTTAGTTTTCCTGGTGAAAGGTGGCAAGAGTGCATAGGTTAGCCCTGATTGGCTGACCTGGACTGCCCGTGGTCAACCTGTGTTTCCTTGCAGCACAATGTGGGGATTGTTAAGGAGGCATATTCTGCTCCTTGCTGGAGTAACATAGTCCAGTGAGCAACACACTGTCTCCTGGGAGAGGGTAGAGGGATGCTGAAGACTGTTTACTTCTGAGAGAAGCTACAGCATGTACAGACTTTTGCTCTCCCTGAAATAATTTAATGTGGGAACAGCCAGGACTATTTTTCTCCTGGAGAGGCCATTTTTACTGTGGGAGGGAAAGCCTGAACATCTGTATACTGCTAGTTTCTCCTGGGAGAGAAGCTGCTCTCCCAGGAGAAACTGACTGTCTGTATAAGGTTAAGTCAGTGCTTCCCAAACTTTTCCTCAGTGTGACCCCATTTATGACCCCATTTCCTTAGCATGGCCTCTCACTCCCAACCCACAGCCCCCCACAACCCTAGGTGCCCCTCACCACCTGCAGCCCCCTGCCCCTCCACCCCCCAGAAGTTTCCAGGCCCTGGGCACCACCTGCAGGAGGGAGTAGCTGCTGTGGCTGGACCAGAGTGCAGAGCCCAGTTTCCACACTCTCCCTTCTTTCCCTCCTTTGTGGGCAGCACTGCCAGAGTGGAGCCTATGGGTGGGAGAGGATGCAGGTTGCCTGCTGCAGGCTTTGGGCTCTCCACCCTGCTGCCCTACCCCCAGGGGCTTCGTGGCTTAGTGGGCCATGCGCTGCCATGGCTGCCAAGCTGAGGTGCTCCCCTACTCACCCAGTAGCAGCATGGGCACAACTCTGGGCCACTGCTGCAGCTATACTTCATGTAGGAACCCACAGCGGTGTGCACTTCTTCTCACAATTGGTTCCACCCACTGGGCCTCAGAGGTGGCTGCTGCCTGGAGCTGGTGCAGCCTGGCTGCATCCCTGCACCCTGCCGAATTTATGTACAGAAGGAACATCTGGGCACACACAGGACTGGGAAATTACTTTGCAAGGACAGTTTGAAAAAGAGATTTAAAAAGAGGGACATAGCTTGGACCCCAGCAACAGAAATCTCAGGGGGCACGTTTATCATGACTCGAAGAAACTTATGCCAGCAATGACATGACTAGCCCAGGCACTTGGAAGCAAAGTTACCATAGCAAATGTATTGTGTTCCAAAGAATGAAGTTCCCTGTAGTTATAGTACTGATGCAGCCTTGACTGTTAGTCCTATGAAAAGTGCTCTTTGGTTTTTCAATATATTTCTCTTACCCAGCCCCAAAGAGAATTTTTGATGTTCTTCCTAGTTTTATGACAACTTCCAGTTTTAATTCAGCATGGAGGAGAATAAAATTATTATGCAAATTCCATGAAAAGATCAGGTGCTTTATTGGGAACAGACAACTTTGAAACTAGAACTCTTCAAAGATATGCAAAGTTAGCAAAAACTCAAGGCACTTGCTGTTACTGGGTTGATAAAATAAAACCACAGATTTACCCAAGCAAGAGTACTCTCATTGTTTTTATTACCTGCCAAAAAAACCTTCCTGTGCACAAATAAAAAACTCATTGATGTGTTTTTGTTTGTTTTCCTTAGCTCTTGTTATTGCCTTTTTGTTTTTTGTTTTTTAACTAAATGTCTTTATGTTAAATATACCTCATGGAAGCTGTCTGTTCAGAAACCATGGCTAATAACATGCTGGAGTCTTTGGTGATCATGATGAATTTCAATTG
The DNA here is from genome assembly GCF_052110815.1 of Crocodylus siamensis. NCBI lineage: Eukaryota > Metazoa > Chordata > Crocodylia > Crocodylidae > Crocodylus > Crocodylus siamensis. The sequence continues at coordinate 26,659,320 of NC_143398.1, read as the reverse complement.
GTGCAGTGGTACAGACCTCTCCTTATCACTCTTGCAGATGGAATCATAGATAAAGAAACTCCTGAAAGTCCTTTATCTGAAGTTCACCTGTCTGACCTAAGTACTTTTTTGTTCCATGTACTCATACATGACTAACGTTTAAATTAACTTCAGAATGGGGTATCTTAAAACTGCAGCTTTGCAGAATTCACCCCTAAAACCTATTGTCTGAAAATCATTTGGGCTGAGGAACTGAATATCATAGGAGGGATACTACTAGACATCTGGAGGCAGATGCCATATTGCTAAATTCTTACTATTGCCTGCAGATTAGGTTCTGAGTTCTCAGCCAGCTGATCCTATTTATTTGAAAGAATACCAAATTATTTTGCAGAATCTTTTTGGAGTGGAGATGAAGAGTTCTTTGTTTGTCAAGTCACTAAGCATTATCTGCCAGGATTCAAGCAACAAATGAATAATTAAGAACTAATTTATTTTGTTGCAGATTTAATCAGTGAAAGGGCTAACATCTCTAATTATTTTTGTGTACACGTGTATGCATGTCCCCACACACACAGGTCAGGTTTTTTGTTCTTACTTGGTATCTTTAAAAAAATAAAATAAAATAAGATGATGTGTACTAAGTTTAGCTTCACATTGCACTATATATATATATATGTATGTAAAATAATATTATTTTTAGCAGTGAGCTTTTATACCTAGTTGGTAATTTGTACTAATTGTCTCAGTTTCCCATATAAATCTATTTAAAAATTATAATTAAACATAACTATTGCTTTCACAGTGCACACTATTAATTTAGTATTCAAAGTAGTGTAAGTAATCATTGCCTAAAATGCACAGTAGACCCATTATATAGTGATTGCTGATAGGCTTGAATACTGTGATATTTTCATTCAAGTTAAATGGTATTATTCTGAAAATATAAGATGCTGAACAAAAATTTCAGTTAAAATTTAATATTTGCTATGGCTTTGGATTGAGGTATTACTAAATTCTTGATGGTCAGTTTTTAGAGAATGAAAAGAAATGCAATAAATGTGCTTGAATAGCTTTCATAAACATTGGAAATTCTGTATTTTAGTTTTCCATTTTTTTTTTCCACATTCAGCAATGCATTTAATTTGTAGCTGTTATTTATTGCAGGAGAAACTTCTTAAAATACATAGGTGCAGATCTGGTTTTAAGCTTGCTTGATCCAGAGAGTAGCTAATTCAAGGAAGGTCTGTGTCACTAACAAATCTTTGAGCAGAATGAGGTAGTTAGCCATGTTAGTCTGAAGTCAGGCAGCAGGCAGGGTAGAGGTGTGCTTTATAGATTAACTGGATTGGGGATGCATAAGCTTTTGTAAGTAATAGCTCACTTCGAAGTGAGCTCTTACTTATGAAAGTTTGCACACAGCCTAGAGGAATGGAAGAACAGGTTGGGGATTATTTAGAGAAGCTTTCACGTTAGTAGGGCCAGATGGGATGCACCCAAGGGTATGAAGGAATTGGATACGGTAATTTCAGAGCCATTGGCTTTCCTCGTTCAGAACTTGTGGGTGTCAGGTGAGGTCCTGGCTGACTAGAAAAGGACAAACATATGACCCATCTTTTAAGAAAGGAAAGAAGGAGGATCCAGGGAATTACAGATCAATCAGCTTGACCTTGATACCTGGAAAGCTCATGGAGCAGGTGCTCAGAAAATCTGTTGTGAAGCACCCATATTCTGAAAGTAAAATCATTGGACAACAGACTACAACACGCACTTTTAATCCAACTACCTCTGAAATATTGTACTTGCCTAGCTTTTAAGTCAATCTTCCTATTTTTGTATAGAAACTCTATTAGGTTTGACTGCTTTGTTACTGATTTTTATTTTTTTACTTTCAATTTTATGTTATATGGTAGCAAGAAAGTACAGTATTTCAGGAAAAGTGAATAGCAACTTGCTTTATAGAACCCAGTTCAGTATTTGTATAACTAAATGACTCACTATAGCAAAGTTTAGATCTTAAATACTACTATAGACACCAGGAGCATGTCCAGACAAGCATGCACGTGTGGTTTGCAGCACTGCAGACCCATGTGTGAGGCCGCAAACCTCACGTGCCACACTTGCAGGCATTCATGACACTGGTAATTTACAGTGCGGTGGGGTCTTTTGATGCCAGGATATCCAAATGTCAAAAAAACATGCGCCAGAAAAAAGCAAGGTGGTACACATGGTAGGAGTGTGTGCCAGCAAAAACCAGCCAGGTTCTGCACACCTAGATCCACTGCTGCTGGAGCCCTGGGAGACCCCCATGTAAGGCTGCTGAAGGTATCCAAGGTACTTGCCCCAGTCTCCTCTACCCCACTCAGGGCAACTTGCCATATGCCAGAGTGCGCATGCAGGGGCGTTCCTGGGGACAACTAGCAATGGCACAAATATGCGCCATTCCTAGTTGTTCCAGGAGAGCACATGTTCCTACTTGTGGAGATGCACCCCAGGTGTCTTAAATTACACAGCCAAACTTTACCGATTTGACAATACTGTTGTCATTGATTTTGCAATAGGCAACAGTTTTGACCTAGAATTAATTAATTTATTAGTGTAATAGGACACAAATGTACTTTATTTAACCTTAGACATGTTTTTCTCCTTTTCCAGCAATTTTTATACTGTCCATTAATCCTCAGTCAAATGAGAAACTGATTAAGACTAAATAGATAAGAGATGATACAAATATTAATTATTTTGAAATAGTCCATGCTAGTGTTCAGTCTTTTTAGCTACTGAGTTTCAAATAACTGACTTTGGGTTCATAATTCCAAAGCATTCTAAATGTTAGCTGGTGTTTTGTGAAATATCACATGCGATACCCATTAAACAATTAAACATATTTTTCAAAGCCATGTGTAACCAGGCTGCGATGTCTAGAAATTAGTTTTCTTCATGCAATTGTAGGAAATGAATATAGGTGTAACTATGAGGGGAGATTTTCTTCATGTCTAGTGTCCTCTAAACAGCCATAAGTATATTTCCAAATTTGCTAGATCTAGTGAATTACTAAACCATTACTCTCATTAGTGAGAAGTTACGATGTCTGTTTTCAGCAGGATTAACTCTGAGTTCTTACAGGAGCTTTGAAACATTTATTATTTCCTATAACCCAGTGTATACAATTGGGTTTTAAACCCAAATATTAAGACCTTATCAGAGGTACTGCTAGTCAAATTTTAAAACAGGATGTAATAGTCCACGTTGTTACTAAATCTCTGTATGGTCTATCTAGTAAAGTAACTGTTGATGTCCCATTTGTAGAACTGCGTGACAGAATGTTCTTTCCTTCCCCTCCCCACTTCTCTTCCCTCCTCTTGTTCCTGGCTTGTCTGGATAACTGTGGCACAGTTGCCTCTCAGTGAGGTGCCTGACTTTCCAACTCTGGTTGCTACTGCTTCATTATTATTGCTATTATTATTATTACAAGAACACCTAAATTTTAGTTGTGGAGCCAGATGCTCACTGTGCTGTAGAAATACAGACTGAAATCTGGGACTTCAGAAATCATGCAATTTATTTGCTTGTGTTCATGGAGAAGACTTTACTGAGGAAATGGCAACAGAAATGGATTAGAAAAGAACTAGGAAAAAGATGTTATGGGATAGGAAGAGATGAATTTAGCTCTGAAGGATGGTTGACAACACTAGCAGGTAATGGCACCTGTTGTTAAGTCACAGCATGTCTAGTTTGCCTTTAAACTTTGCCATGTCCTATGCTGTCCTGAGACATCAAACACTAGTAGTGCTTACATTGGCAAGTCTCCATGGGTTATTATGACAGCATTGCCATGTGTCTATTACAGTATCTTGGATGTGCATCAACAGTGGTCTCTGTGATGTGGGACCATTGGAGAAAACATGCAAATAAATATGTGGGATTGTAGGGTGGCCTCATATGAAAGTGTGGGAAAGACTGAAAAGTAGGGGTTGGAAATATTTAAAGAGGAAATGCACTCAAATGAGAAGCGGAGAAAGTGGAGGAGATGAAGGGAAAAGAGGAAAGAGAAACTCTTAACTATTTACTGAAAGTAAAATGATACAAAGTTTAATTTTAAAGGTGGAAGTTTATGAATTTCTTTTGGCAACTGATGCAGTTTAGTTGTTTTATTTACTGACCTTGAATTCAGAAATAAAACTTCTGCCTGTATAATTATGAAATTTTCTTAATACTTTTGAAAGTATCCTTACCTAAGAGACAAACATGATGTGAGATGTGATTGTGAATCCTCTGTTTCTGCTTTGCTGCTAATGAATGCCAGTCTTTACCAGGAAGAATATTGTATCCCAGATGTCATATGAGATTGGATCTTGTTTCCATTTCATCCCCTGATCATTCTAAAACAAAGCCTGAGTTTTAAGTGTTTCTGTGTTTGGCAGCTGGAGACTATATTAACACTGGAGAGTGTCAAAAGATTTGAAAGAACCATTAGTTTAAATAATCCTGTAGGTGTGAATGTCCATGTTTAACCACATGCAAGATTAATAGTACTGTAGGGAATTTTAAAAGTTGCATTCAGCCTGAGCAGTGATTGTAGAATTCAGTTTGGATTTCTATGTATAATCTTTGAGTCTGTAAACAAAATATTTTGAGACTACATAAGCACACTATTAGAGATTTGTGTCATTATAATAGGAATAGATGAGCCTCTATTTTTAATTAATGTAAGAAAGATTTATCTTTGTCAAGAACTAAAGGTACTTTACACATGCTATGATGCTGAAATATTTAACCCACAGCTTTCAGTGTAGATTGTAGGCTTTGTTTGCTCTATGTGGCAAAGGTGAGAGAGAGAGGATAAAATGTTTGGCTTTGTGCAGGAAGGGAAAAGAAAAGGAAATGGATCCTTTCCAGATTGTAGACAGAAAGGAGTCTTAAATCTTTAAAAGTATCTTTTATATTTTTAAGTTACTGAAATACTACAGCAAACAAGTACTAGGCAAAAGTCTAAAAACAAGTCTGCATAGCTCTTACTTCTCATAGACCACATCTGCTGAGAGGTGTGCGTGCATTAGGGAAGAGGGAAGGGTAGGTGACCCTACTTTTTGTATACAGGTGTATTGGTTAGCCCAGTGTTGTGACTCACTGATTTGGAGAGATGACTGATGTTGTCCTCTCAATATACTTCAACAAATATGAAAATGTGTATTGGGTTCACACATTTAGAAAAAGTCCAGTGCAGTAAAATTTTGTATCTACAGCAAAATTTTACTCACATGAAATAATTATTGCAGGTTTATTTTAGGTCACCAAACTTGATTCAGTGATATTGGAACCAGATGCAGAAGAAGACTGTTTGTGGATGCAGAGGCAGAGACTGTTTTTATACCACATTTTTGTCTAAGAAATGTGTCAATCTTTGTTGAAGAAAATGTTATGGTGACTTTGACGTTTTACCCGACAGAGAGAAAAATAGAGGCAATTCAACCTTTTGATTTAATATTTGATGAAGAATCTGTGAGTTGTCCAAGGGAAACAAGGATTTGCTCATCACAATTTCCTCCCCCTGCATTAATAATAACAAGAGCAAAAGACAATCATTTGATTTACTCACTGAATGTTTGGTCCAAATTATACCTTGTATAGGAACATTCTTCAAGGGAGAGTCATTCCAGGGGGTAGTAGGCAGTGTTTTCTCTCTTCGACCTTCCCAAGGATCAGGAAACAGTACCTTTTGTTGTAGTCACAGTTCCAAAGGATCCCTCTGGCAGAGGCTGCTCTGAGAATGCTGTAACTGAGACTACAGCTTGGCCTCTCCTCTTTGGTCAGTACCACCCTTTTTTGAGCGTGGCCTGCTTTGAATCTGATCTATGAATAGACGACCTGTTTGAATTATTTGAGTATTTAAGCCACTGATTTGCAACTGGGATGCCATGAGATAGTTTGAAGGGTGCCACAGGGAGTGAGGAGATAGGCTCAGGCTCATCATAAGAGGAGACAGACACCTTGCTGGGATCACAGTAATGCCACCGGTCGTGAAACCGTTGCAAGACTCGTGATTTCAAAATAACTCTGACTCATGATCTCCAGATCCTATGCTCAGCTCTCTGGATTTTTCCAGCTGGTAAGTATAGGGAAAGGGGCGTGGGGGAGATTGAGGCCCTCATGGTGAGGGAGGGAGTGGGGCAGGAGCAGAGGCAGAGGTGAACAAGGCCTTGGGGCCAGGGCGGGTCATCCAGAGGCATTGGGGTTGGGGTGAGGGAAGGGGCATGGCTCCCTGCAGCAGCGCATGTTGCCAGGGGTGGCATGGGGGCATGTGCCCCCCACAGGGCAGAGGGAGGCTGCCCGCTGCAGGCTGGGGCTCTGTGCCTTGCTGTCTTACCCCAGGAGCTCAGCTGCGTGATGCCACTGCTACCTGCCGGGCAGGCAGGGGACACAGGGCACATTGGCTGTTGCCTCCTGGCTGCCCAGCAGCAAGAGGCACACTGGAGTTGCGTGGCTGAGCTCCTGGGGCAGCAGCAGCAGGGTACAGAGCCACAACCGTCAGCAGGCAGCCTGCCTCTGCCCCATGGGGGGACATGTCCCCATGCCCCCTCTGGGGGTGTGCACTGCTGTGGGGAGCTGTGTCCCTCCCCGGGACCCTGTTCGTCCCTGCCCCTGCTCCTGCCCTACTCCCTCCCTCACCGCAGGCACCTTGCTCTCCCCCCCACCCCCATCCTTCTTCCCCCATCCCTTACCAGCTGGTGCTGTCTCTATCAGTGTCTCTGTGTATGTCTCTGGCTGCCCCTCACTCCCAACCCACAGCCTGTCCAGCCCTGCTGCTGCTGCTTCTCACTTCTGACCCACAGTACCCTGCATCCTGCCAAACCATGCAGGGACTGTCCGTGTCCAGGCTCTAAACCTCACACACACACCCAACTCCCACACCTTCACAAATAACCCTCCCAGATGCACATACTTCAAAAATAGCATCTCGTTATTTACCTGCCAATCTCTTGATTTGTTAAGAGTTTGTTTTATGATTTTTGGCACAGTTGGGTTGGCAGCACTGAGATCATTTGATCTCAGCAGTATTCCTGCCTAGAGCAGGGGGTTGGACTCAATAATCTTTGGGGTCCCTTCCAGCCCTTAATTTCTGTGATTGCCCAGCTTTTAGGAGGTAAACGCAGGCTCATCCCTGCCTGGGTGCTGGTTCTCTTTCCCTCACTCACTTCCCAGCCCCCGTGCTGTGCAAAATGGTAAGCATTCGCTTGTCCCTGCCTGGCTGCTTCTCTTCCCTCCAGTTTCTCCTGATCCAGCCTCTGTCTGTGGAGGTATGCAGACTAGTTTTTGAAATGGGGGCCACACAATTCATCATAGTTATGGAGGGGTTCCTGCAGCCTCAAAAGGTGGAAACCACTGATTTAAACAGTTGTGGACTGACATGTTGAGACTTAGTATATGGCAGTATCTAAACAAAGCATTGAAAAGAGCAAGTATGTGGAAGTTTTGGAGGGACAGTGGTGCCATTTTCTGGGTCTGGCTCTAAATGATTTAGTAGATATGGATGGGAAAGAAATAGCTGCTGTGGTCCTTTTCTGTTTGCTGTGCTTTTGTTTCTTCAAGAGGACAGAAAAGATTTCTAGGTTGAAGTGTAAAGTGCTGTCTATATAGGAGGGTGTGATATATGGCATAGAAGTTCAGGTAACATCTGAGAAAACAGACTTCTTGGATAACTAAATTCAGAAATCAATGCAATGGAAATCTCAAGAGGAAGTTTGTGGTGAAGGAACTGAGAAAGTAGAAAGTGATTGACTCATGGTTTGGGAAAGAACCTAGGATGCCATTTAACCCAGCTATAATTATAAGTGTGCTAGATACTTGGCACATCAGTTATTGAGGAACTTGCTTCTGCAGGACTACAAGAAGGAAGGGTACAGGGGAAATGCATTTATTGGCATCCTTGTGGTATGAAGCAAGCAGCTACCAAGAGAAATTAAACAATCCAAACAAATCAGTCAGTTGTCCTCTATGAGTCAAAGTTCACACTTACCAAAACTGAAAAATCTTTCCTTTCTGAAGACCTACATTTCTGTCCAGAAAAATACCCTAATAAAATACTTCAACATGGAGAACTAGAAGAATTCTTCCAACACCTCCCCCTCAAGGAATATTTCCATGACCAAATGAATCCACTTCCAATAACAACTCATCCTCTGACAACATTGAGGAAAAGATCAACCGCAAAAAATGCCAAACCCATCAGATTGGACACCTCGCACTGGATGAAACTCTAACCTTGACCACTACATTGACCGCTTCAGGGAAAGAATGAACAATGAAATAATCAACAAAATGCGCCACTATAACAGCCTCTTTCTACCAAAGAGAAGGGCCATAGAAACTCGAAGGTCTAACCAGCAAATAGTAATAAAACCAGCAGATAAAGGAGGAGCCATAGTCATCCTAAACCATGGGTGGGCAATTATTTTGGGCAGAGGGCCGATTACTGAGTTTTGGCAAGCCATGGAGGGCCACATGACGGGCAGCCCAGGGCAGATAAACATTAATTTTCTAAGTTTTTTAAGGGGCCCGTGGGCTAGGTAGAATGGCCTGACGGACTGCATGTCGCCCCGGGCCACATTTTGCCCACCCCTGTCCTAAACCATGAAGACTACATAAAGGAACCCAACAGATAAGTCTTTGACACCACCTACTATAAAGTACAAGAATATCTTACTCCCCTTTTCACCATGAAACTCAAAAATACCATCAAATCACTTCCATCAAAACTACAAGAAAAAACTACAGACCTCGATCCCCCCACTTCCCACCCAAGGGACTTTTTATAAGGCTCTTAAATCCACAAACAAGGGAACCCTGGCAGACCTATCATTTCTAACCATGGCACCCTAACTGAGGAAATACCAGGTTTCATGAAATCAATCCTAAAACTGCTCGTCTTATAAGAACAAGTTATGTACAAGACGCTACAGACTTTCTGTGGAAACTTACAGACATGAACCACCTTCCCAGCAACATCCTCCTAGCCACCATGGATGTTACCAGCTTATATACCAACACAACATCCCACACCAGGATGGCATCCAAGCCTGCCTTACATATCTACAAGAATAAGATTACAGCTCAGAGTACAGACCCAAAGATATGACTGACCTTATACACTTCATCCTCACACACAACAATTTTACTTTTAATAACCAACACTTCCTCCAGACCATGGGCACAGCTATGGGCACCAAAATGCCCCACAGTATACCAACCTTTTAGTAAGCCACCTAGAAGAAGAATTCCTCAAGGACTGCACCATCAAACCCTTGCTTTACTTAGGATATATCAATGACATCTTTATCATGTGGACTGAAAACCTGCAATCTCTGATTGAGTTCCATTAGAAATACAGCAATCATCATCCTTCCATCCAACTATCTCTTGAATACTCCAGCACCAACATCTCCTTTTTAGACATGATTATCAGTATCCAAAATGGTAAAATACAGACCACGTTATACAAGAAACCCACAGACCAACATACGTTTTGGCACAGAACCAGCAGTCGCCCTAAACACACCAAGAAAGCTGTGATATACAACCAGGCCATCAGATACCATCAAGTTTGCACTGAGGAGAGCACCTGGGATTCCCACCTCACCAATCTTAAAAAGGCTTTCACTCAACAAGGACACTTCTCCAGAGAGAGAGATCACACGTTTGAAAGAACCACCTGGATACCATGTGAAGAATTGCTGCAGTACAGAAGAAAACCCCTGGTGAACAGCACACCGCTGGTTATGATATATCACTCCTCCCTGGAACCCATATGGAAAATCCTCAAACAATTGCAATGCATACCAGAAAGAGACCCTATTCTTAAAGAGATCTTCCCAGAGCCATCCATTCTAGCCTTCAAACAAGCACCGAACCTCGCTAACCTCATCACCAGAAGCAAACTTCCTCAGGCCCAGAACCACACCGAATGGATCCAGACCATGCCATGAGAAGAAAATGGAAAACCTGCCAACACATCTCCACCATCCCCACAATTACTACACCCTACAACAGAGCCATCAGCATCCCTGCATCTTACACCTGCACCTCCAGAAATATAATACATCTCATCCAATGCACCAAATGCCCCGATGGAAAATACATAGGAGAGACTAAACAATAACTGCAAACTGGAATGAATGGACACCGGAAATCTATCAAAGACAGGAATACCCAATTACCTCTGGGGGCACACTTCTCACAAGAAAACCACTCTCTCTCCAATCTCTCAGCTCTAATCCTCAAAGGAAACTTACAAAACACTTCCCAGAGATGAGCCTATGAACTTCACTTCATCAAACTCCTAGATGCAAAAAAAATCATGGACTAAATATAAATATTGCTAAAAAAAAATAAAAATTTCCAACTATTTAAGTTGGTGTAATAAAACATATCAGATTCACTCAGAGAACCTTGTCTGTCTATGGACTAAATATAGAAATTGGATTTATGACACATTATAACCTGCCTGACATCTGATTCCCCAGGTACCTCTCCACTATTTAATGGCTCCTAGGACTATAACCTTGCAGCAGAGACCTGTGTCTTTTCCCTATAAATCAGCATATACAGTTATTTTAGGCTATGTTCTTAAGAGGATTATGGGAATACATAATAACATTCTGTTGTAATTTCTTAAATTAAAAAAAGTCTGTTCCAATTCTTGTAATTGGGTAGAAAGTTATCGGAAGAGAATCCTGTTCCATCAGTGTTAGTACCCTCACTAACTCCAGTGGCAGTTAGCTGGCTAACTTCAAAACATCTAGTTTAAGATGTAAAGAAAAGGCTGAAAGATGGATCCCAAATATCTAGCCAGTTATTCCCATAGTTAGATGTTGGCAGGGAGCTAGTTGTCTTTTGAAGTTGATCTCTGCCTAAAGTAAAGCATGTGCCAAAGTAATTCCACATGGAATAGAAGTTAATGAGCATTGTGGAACTAATTTTTTTGTTTTCTCAAGTATGAAATGTCTTTTTAAAAAAAAATGAAGCTGTTTTCAGAGGGCAGGTTGTAATTTAACCAATGTGTTTTAAACATATAAATCAAAATTGCAATATAATAATCTCAGAAATTGAAAAAAAATGAAATGACCGTACTCTTGTTCCTTTTTGGGTTTTTATTGTGTTTTTTTTTAATGAAATACAAAAATCAGAAATGTAAATCTTATATATGATCTATATGCATATTTGTAAGCCCCCCCCTCAACAAAACCTCCTAAATAATAAAGGGGGGTGGGGGAAGGAGGGAAGAGGAAAGGACAGAAGTAGAAAAAAGAAGCATGTGAGGACTGATATTTTAATTACCAAAGTATTTTGAAAACTCCTTCCAAACTATACAAAACTTTTCAAAGCAGTTAAGTCTGTTAAACATGACTCTCTCCATGGATGCCAGCTGTGCCATCTCATTGTATCAGTTTTCAACCTTAGGAGATGTCCTATTTTTCCAGTGCAGTAATATAATTCTGTGTCATTAATAAGACCCACTGTAAGAGTGCAACCTGAAAAAGATTCAGTTTTAATTTCTTAGGGAAAACCAAGAACACATATATTTGCCAGTGGTATCAATGATGTGTTCAAAACCATGTTAAGTCTAGTGATAATTTCTTTTTTAAAAGAGTTGATTTTAGGATATGACCAAAACATGTAACTGAGTGTTGCCTCAGTGTGTCACATCAACATGTATTTACTGGAAGCATATTTAATCTTTTAAGTTTCAAGGGAGCCCATGCAGATGAAAATGATAATTTGTATAAAATTAAGTCTAAAATCAATTTTTATGTTTGAATATTATGAATTACTTATTTCCACTGGGATTCTGTCATCTGAATACCTAGGTCTTCATTCCACTTTACTCATAAATAGTTGGTATCAGGTTTATTATATGATGTCATATATTTATAGAATGATGGCAAAGAATGTGGAAGAGAAACAGATTTCAAGGATAAAAATAATATATCTGGAGTTTTTTGTCTCGGATCCAAACTCATTTTGTAATACTTGATACAATTGCACATATTGTATTAGTTGTTTTTGGTAGGTCAAATTCATTATGTAACTCAGAAAAGGATTTACTGTATTTACTTGAATCCAAAATGAGTGTTTTTTCTCTCCCACTGAATGTTGGGGGAAGGGTGGGGAAGAGCTTTGTCTTGGATTTGGGTACCGGTCAAGGGCAAGTGGCTCTTGTGACTTTGGCTCTTGCCCTGGAGCCTGAGTCACTTCTTGCTTGGGCCAGGGTTGGGGCTGGAGCTAAGACCACTGCTACTGCCTGAAGTCATCAGCCATGGAATCAGCAGTAGCTTCAGTCACTCCAGCCTAGAGCCAGAAGTGAGGGCCAAGGATTGGGTGGTGTTGCAGATCTTGGAATTGGGCAGTGGCATAAGTATGGGTGTGGATGGTGGTGCAGGTCCTGGGATTGGGCAGGGGGGACAGGCACTGGCAAATGGTATGTGAAGGGCCAGGTGTGAAGATAGGTTCCTTCCACCCCCACACTCCCACTTGTCTGCTTTACTGCTGCCTTCCCTGCTGCAGCAGTCAGGAGAACAATTTAAGATGACCCCTTAGTAATTAGATTCAATACATGGAAAATTATGTCAAATTTTATAGTTTTCCATGTAGAGTGTAATTATTGGAGTGGAACCATCTTAAATTTGAAGTCATCTTAGATTTGAGTAAATATTTGGTAATTTTTCCTAGTAGAAGATCCTGTACATGCACACTACCCTTATCCATCTACTTTCTCCATCAGTTTGTGGAACCCATATTTCAAAAAGGGGTTGCCTCAGAAAGAGGCCTTATGATGTAATGAAGACTGAAACTTAAAGTTTGCAACATTTTTTCCTGCTTATTAGGCTACAAAAAATTGTAGGGATTACAAGGGTTAGAAAGACAGTGATAAATAGGGTTTATGATGGCTGATAATGGAAGGGGAAGCATAAATACCTATTAAATTTCCACTCATAAAACAGGGTTATCATCTTTTATGTTTAAACTCCTAGCTCTGAATTCTGTATTGTAAGCTTTGCAATTTAACGAGACTTGGCTAAACCCACTTTCCCAGAATGCATCTTTTTAAAGATATTTCTGACCTGCCTCATGCATATGAAATGTATAGCTTTTTTTAAAATATTATTTACGGGAATGTAATAGGGATAATACAAGGTTAAATGATTAATCACTTAACTGGTAAGAGAACTGGTTATCACTGGGCTTATTGGTTATCATTTAGTGCAGGTTAGATACAGTTTGCCAGGGAAGTGGGGGAAGGGAAGCCACGCACATGTCCCAGCAGGAAATGGAGAGTGGCAAGGCAGGCGAGAGGGAGGGATGAGGGAGGGGCAAGGGGGTTAGTACCTATAGCCTATGAGGTTAAAGAGGAAAACATCAGGTGGTCTAATGACTCATCAGTTAAGCAATTGGCTGTCAGTTCACAGGAGTTCCTTCCCTTCCCATGCCAGGCTTCACGTGGACTGTGTTATCTGACTGGGCTTGCCACTGCTTCCTCCCCCATGATCGAAGGGTCCCGCGAGTGGCTTCCAGCAGCAGCTGTGTCCAAGCTTCTATGTTATCAGTTAACCATTTTAACTGATATAATTAGAGGAAGTTAAACAAATCATTTTTAAACAATATTTACATTCCTAGAATGTAACAACATAAGATCAAAATTTGTATCAGTCTTGCACTAAATTGAACATCTGGTAACACGGTTTATTGAACCCAAATGTGTATTGCTACATGAGGAATTCAAACTGGAGAAATGGAACAGTATATTGAATTGCATGTTCTTGATGCTCTAAAATTTGCATGGACACTTGCATTAAGAAGTGATTTTTAATTTAAATTTATAATTTAAGACACAATTTTTTGAGGTACAATATACCTCTTTCTATAAATAAACTAACCTGTAGTACCAACAAACACATACACCATGGCAAATCTGATTGTGTTTTTATTATTTGTCTTTGAAATATGCTGTGATTCCCATGATTTTTTAAATAAATTTTGTGCCAGCTACTTCTCTGGAGTAATCTGTAGAGACTATATAGAAACCACATAACATAAGCAAGATCTTAAAATTGTTTTTATCAGGTCTTTTTGCATTTTCTCCTTTTAAGTTATTGGTATTTTCCAACAGTAAATTTCAATTGACAGCTGTTAGCAGAATGGATTTTTTCCCCCCTTTTACTTTCATTGAACAGGGGTTGTATCGAACTTTTGTAGTTGCATTCAGCTCTTATTTTGAAATTCTCATGCATGTTGTAAGTTGTTTCTCTGCAGATATTTTTGTAGTTACTAGGGTGCCAGTTCATTGCTGTTGATGATAATATCCTACCACATACACCTGGCCCTTTCTTTTTCATTATGTATTTATCTTGGATATTTGGAAGTCGGGAAAAAATATTGTAACCATAATCTGAGCAAGGTTGTACATTCATTCATCAGATATGATGGAATTCCTTTTCCCCCCTCCCATCCTCCCTCACTATCTGAGCACTGTTTCTGATGCAAAAAATACAACAGATTGTGAGAGAGCTTGGTGCAATTGAAAGCAAAAACTGGCCTAATATAGCTGTGGGAATAACATTCTTACAAAAGAGAGGGGGAGTTATACAGCTGTGGTGCTTAGTGGCTGCTAGCAATGACTGCTAAAATTAAACAACAAAAGGATGACTTACTCAATTTCACAAGTGTTTAGAGGTCAAGTATAAAACTCTTAACGCTGCTTATGCCTCTGCTAATTGTGTATGTGGGTTAGAGGGTCTTGACCTGGCCTTTTGTCTTGAGGTGAAATTAATCCTTGGATCTGTTCTAATAGACACTAGCTTTCATAGTTGCTCTTCTGCCTTTCCCATCATTCTGGCTTCATATTTTTCATATTCTGGTTTCATATTTTTTTTTCAAGACAAAATAAATGACTGTTTCCAGTGGTTTTCAGTATTTGAATTGGAACTGTGCTCTATAAAATTTTAAAGGAGCAGGTTGTAGGTCTGGGGTCAGATTCTCCTCTCTCCCTTGGATAATTCCACATCATTCAATGGATTTTATATTAGTGCATGTGACTGGGGAGTCAAGCTTATAGACCTTGTATTGGCTTAAAATATTTGTAGGCAAGAAAATCACTTAGTGCTGTACCATTTTTCTGATGAACTAAGTGGAAAGAAACCAAGATTTTGGGTGATTTTTGTAGCTTAATATAGAGTGTGTTTACTTTTGTATTTGATTTGGTTTCCAAAAACTATAATTTTTTTAAAGAAACAAAAGATTTGGTTTTTATTAAAACAATTTGAGAGCATGAAAGAATGGGAGTTAGAGGCAAAAAATGTTCAGAGAAAACAGTTATTTACCTGAGGACATTCAACCATTCAACAGTTCTGCTACCTAGCAAATGCATTTTGTTCAAAAAATGCATCAATGTGTGAAACATGCATTACCTAACAGAGCAAAAAAGCTCTTCCAGGTACTGTATATATTTTACTGTCTATGCTAAATCTTGAATAGCCTCCCCCCTCTTGCCATACATGCCTGACAGAGCACAGTAACTCTTTCTTTCCAGCTGGCACATATGCTCACTATATGCAAAAAATAACTATTTAAAAACCATGTACCCACAACATGAGCTAATTTTTCACATTTGAATAAGTTAAAGTAATTAAAATAAATTAGACCATTTGAAATCCAACTCTCTTGCTAAACTAATATTGAATTCCTGTTTTTCTAATCCCCTTTTACTGTTGCAAATTGGGATGAGCTGCATTAAAGTTAAATGAATGAATGCAACTCAGCTAATCATTTAAGAATCTAAGACTATGTATAAAAACTCCCCCTCACAACCCTAAATTCCCTTGGAAACTGAATGGTGTTACCTCTTGTTCCCCTGCACATGGTTCAGCACAGAGGTATAGATTTAATGAGGATGGAATGATAGGAAGAGATTTAATGCTGAACAAAAGGGTGGAAATAATAGTTTCTTGATTCCTTAAAATGATTTTTAGCTCAACTGATTTGAGTGTGGTGCTGATAGTATCAGGCTTGCAGGTTTGAGCCCTATGAAGGCCACAAGTTCTTTTCTGCTTCTGGCAGAGAGGGTTTGACTAGATGACCACTCCAGGTCCCTTCCAGCCCTACTTCTCTGCAATTTTATGATTCTGTGATTTTTCTTTCAGAAGATCAGAAATTGAATCCTTTAATTCATTTCTTTTAAGCAAGGGTTTTAAAAAAAGGCATTTTAAAATATTCTTAAAATTTTCTGTTACTGTAAAGGTATGAATGTAATCTGAACATTGGAGTCTGTTGATTGGATAAAAGTTAGGATTTTCTTTAACATTTTAGGTGATTCTTAAATAATAACTTAGGGGAAACTTGGCTTTTGTTTCAACCCAGTGCAGCCAGAGCTGTCCTGACTAGTTAGACCAAGGCTATGTAAATAATATTTGAATAAATAAATGCAATATAGCTAAGTGACTTTTTACCTGAGTTTTATCTGTTTTAAGTGGTTGGTCTCTGTGGAGTAGGAAGCCAGAGATAACTGTTTGGTTGTCTCTGTTGTGGTTCATGACCTGAATCAGGATTCAGATGCAGGAAGTTTTGCAGTGAAATAGGTGTACAAATGATGCTTGTAGCAGTAGAAAATATGATCTGATAGAATAATAATTAGGTAGGGAACAGTCTTGAATTTCTTTAAAACTACAGTTTTAATGATTTTCAGATTCCTTCAGGTGTCTGAATACATTCATTGGCATGTTTTACTTTTTAGGATAGAAGAAAAAACACAGTATTTCAATAGAAGAAAACTCTTATGCTAAAAAGGTGTAGTTTGAGTTTCATGCATGGAACTTGTTTTAACATTAATTATTGAGAATTCTCTTATTATTTTAATGGTGGCTGTTCATGCACCTTAGGTGGAAATGTTATGGTTACAGAAACAAAATATATTTTCTTAATACATGTCTTAAATGATTTGTTATAATTTTTTAGTGGTAATCAACCCAAAGGAAAGACCATTTGTATTCTTTCTTACAAATTCATGGTTTCAGGACTGGGAATACTAAATACCTTTCAACTTAATGGTTAACACAATACCTTTAATGCTTTTATCTGGTGACATTATTAAGTCTTATGTCAGTGTATTGGTTCTTCACAGTGGGTATAAGCGAAGGAGATGCTTGAAAGATGCATGGACAAGTGGTTGGGAAGAAAAGTACAAATGCCTCACGACTGTCAAGATCTAGGAATATAATCCTATATAGGTATAGGGAAATGTCTTTTTGACTTTGTGTCTGCCAAGATGATTACGTGATCAGGATTGGACAACAATACTAAATTCAGAATACTATAGAGATTAAGGAGAAGAGGTAGTTTAGTTGTGGTGCTTGAGCGCATATACAAAAGAGTCCCATAATGATCACATTGTGGAAGTCCGGCTAACATATCAGTGCAGGCTTAAAATCTTGTACTTTATACCAATTAGTTTACGTTTTTGACGGTAAAGCTTAAACCACTTAGAGTCAGACCTTATTCTACTTACAGAGCATCCAAGTACAAGTCTGTGAAAGTTGCTGAAAATGTATCAGTGCATCTGTTTTTGTAGTATACCATCATTTTACCTAAAAAGGCAGCTAGAGAGAAGGACCCATCCCATTTTTTGTATTAGCAGTTTTTCAGAGGCTTAGGTAGTTTGAATAGGACAACACTCAGGTGCCTAGGTCAACTTATGCACCTAATAGATGAAGTGTAGAATCTGTTATCTGGAATCTTGCCATTTTTCTGCATTTTACTATTATTTTTCTATGCGCCCCCCCCCATAATGCTCTTCTCTTCATTAGAAAAGTTGTAGGTGTAGGATTATTCTCAAAAATATGTGGAAACCATGTGTGATTGCTTTTGAAAAGAAATTAAGTTCTGAATGCACAAGAACTTTATTTTCCATTTAAAATCCTCTTCAGTGTCTGAACTAACTTGATTTTTAAAAAATATTTCCTCTATTGCCAAAATTAGCTAGTTTGGAACCCTTTTTAAATGAAAGATGCGGCGTGAGTAATTTTAATGGCATACCCAAAGTCACCAAATTCTAGATGAATTTCCAAATTAATAGGTCATCTAAATATAAAGTCCAAAAGCTCACAAGGTTCCAGTGGCACATAGCTGCAGGCCATTCCTGATGAACATAGCCTATGGATTAGGTCTGAAAACATGGTATCACTCAAGTTATTAAACTTACAAACTGTTAGAAAATGAAGTATTTCTAGTGTGGACTGCTTATTTTAAATTTTTGTTTTTTATACTTACAGAGAGACTCGGACATACAAATCTTTGTTTTTAAAAGAGTACACAGCTTTAAGGCTATTTATTTTCTAAAAAATATGACTTAACAAGAATATCTTTTTAACAGATATACACATGATGTTATTCTAACAAACTGCCATGCAACATATATCTTAAGTAATGAATAAATTGACTATACATGGCCTCCTCTATTTAACATGTATACTGAAAATTTACAGTGTAGCCAATACTTTAAAAAGTTTCCCTTATTTGGCAGTATTTTCTACAATTTGTTCATGTATTTCTCTTGGGTGATGGGGTGAATACAGAAATCTAGTCAGTGACAACCTGAGGTACTAAACATTTCTGCCTTACTTCGTTGTCTTCAAAAGTAATCTTTTTGTTCCTTTTAGGCTCTATCCATGAGTTGTGTATTACAGCGTTATTCGGCATGGGATCTGCTTCCACTATTGAAACGACTCGTTTTTTCATTTTACTTTTCAGGACCTTCTGAAATTTTTGTCTAGTGAATGCATAAAGTAGAGGGTGAAATATCGTTGTTCCATAGGCCATAACTAGAAAACATAATCTTAACTTTACCAAAAGGTCACTTGGGCCCAAACATAAAATTGTAGTGTTTAAAACAGAAATTGGTGTCCAGCAGAGAAGAAATGTTGAAATAATCAAGAGGGACATTCTGAAGACTCTCTTTTGCCTTTCCCGTCGTTCACGGTGTCGCTTTACAGCTCGTCGTAGGGCGATTATTACTGAAACTGAAGTCCTTACACCAAAGACTACATTTCTTCCTCCGCTGCTTTGTGACACATCAGTAGTCTCATGTTGTGTGGTCAAAGAAATAGTTTTTTTCTTTCTAGCTTTTTTCTTTTGCCCTGTTGTAAATCTTGTGCCAATTCGAATATTAAGAGCCTGGAGTATTTTGGTGTATGTAATTAGCATTACTATAACAGTGAAGAAAAAGATTGGAATCTGAACTAGAAGGTGGTAGTACATTCCCAGTTCTGTGTGGTATTCGTTTGCGCTGACACACAAAAGCGTCTTATTTTCCCATGTACTTGCACTTTGAAGACTGAAAAAATTGACTTCAATGAAAGGGATAAGGAAGGAGAAAAGAGAGACAATCCATATTGACGTCATTAATATCACAGCCCTTCCCATTGTCAGTATTCGATTTGCAGGTTTTACGGAGATATCATACCGGTCCAAAGTGATAGCAAAAACGTTGATTGCAGTCGAAACACTTGCAAAGGACACACAAGCCTCATGGAAGCAGCAGATTAGAGCAGTGTTACTCTCCAGTGAGAGCAGAAGGATAACTATAGTTAGAGGAATACATCCCACACAAATTATTACATCAAGTACATGAAGGTTCATTGTAATAATGTTACTGACAGAATTGATTAAGTTGGATTTCATACAGTAAAGTACCAGCACAGTGAGGTTGCTGCCAAGTCCCAACACAATTTCTAACATCAGAAATCCAGTGAGAGAAACTTGAAAGCTTAATGGGTATGATAGTGGTTGGTACATATTGGTGTTGATGTCATCAATGGCATCTCGAACTGTAATGTTAGATTCAGACTGCATGTTGACTTCCAGAATGGGGGAGAAACACATTCTTTAGTTGCAGTTGGCTTTTGTCCTAAAAGGTGAAATAACATATAAAATTCTTTGATTTTGACACTTTTCATCATTTTAAATAAATATAGAAAAACAAGCATTTTATTCTTATCAAACTGAGATTTATTGTATAATTATATCCATGCTTTGGATTGTATTCAGAAATCTGAGCATCTAAAAGAACAGACCACTTTTAAAGGAGAACATGATTTGTTTAAAAAATGTTTTTAAATCCATTTACAAAGACAAGTGTTTCTTTATGATGACGTGGTGCTTACAAAAGACCCATTTGTGGAATAAGTTGTATTTGTGCATTATCTTCACATTGGGTCAAAAGCCATTTTAGGAGAACATTCTTGTGTGTTAAAAAAATTAGTACCCAATATAAACTTAGTCAGAGGGGGAAATGGAAAGCAGTTACTTTTGAATAATAAAAATATCACTTAAAAGTTCTTTTATAGACTTCTCTACCTCTTTTTTTGAAAACTTCTCTTGTAAAAATCTCATGGACAAACATTTGCAATTCTTAAATTCATTTAGATTGTATAGTACTCACAGGGACTTATACATTAAACTTTCTGTTTCTAAATTGTGTATATTATTGCCATGAGAGTTGCTGTGTAACTCAACTGTAAAACAAAGATTAATAGTTTAAGTGTAACCAAATAGACTTTTAGAACACTGCATTTCCATATTCTGGTTTCAAAATTAATTTCAGGAAATAGATTATTTATTTCAAAAGTACAGTATTTCGTATTATTTCACCACTGATTTATGTATTTGAGCATAACAGGAATATTTAATCATAATATATTATCATATTTGTCATAAAAGTTTTTTCATGATGGAATTTGTGGGGTTGTATATTCTTTTTAAGACGCAATGAAAGTTTATCTCCTTCTCTAAAGTAGTGAGGCTCATAGAAGTAGCATTTATTACTGATTTGAGAATTTGTGATGGCCACACCCTCTATGGTTTACAAATGCCAATAGTTGAAATGTTAGTATCTGCATAGGATGCCTGCCATAGTACTGTTTATCTTACTTGCTCATAAAACTGGTTTTGGTCTATAGCAAGATGAATGAATAGAATAAATTGAGCAAGTCTTGGATTGTTTTCCTTTTGGTCACGATACTTTACGATATCTTCTGATACCTTTGAGTACTTTTCAGAATTCGGAAGGAATAAATTTGATATGAGGATTAATTTAAATTCAGGCCTTCATTTATTAATGCAATAAAAGTGGATGGGCTTAAGGAGAATAAAAACGTGTTGCCTTTTTGATGCAAATATGAATTAAGTACACTATAGATATAATATGCAAATAAATGTGGTACCTACAATCCTGAGAAGCCACAATAATGCTGTACTATCAATGACTTTTTTATAATGAAGGTTCTTGTTGTGTTTCAACAATTATTCTCTGTGTCACTTTTAAAGTAACAAATATGAACGAGAGTATTAGTCTCAGCTGTAAAAGGAAGCAAGAAATATTTCAAAACTTTAATTTCCATGTAATGCAACCTCAAGCCTTAAAAAGACTACAGCTTCCTCTGTGTATGTGGTCTTTAACTCTGAATGTATTTTGGAAACCAATTCAAATGCATTACTTAATAAATTGAATTCTCTTGAACTCTGGTAGAAGCCAAAGAAGATTAGAAGCAGTTCTTTTAGATCAAATGCTGATCTTAACTCTAAGAGTAAGTTTAAATGAAATCTTGTGAAAATGGAAAATGTTCAATGTGCCAGATCTTACTAACAGATAGATTAAATTAAACATCAGGTCTTTGTCACATCAGTTTAACTTGCAGTTAAACATCAAGATAGGAAGATAATAACATATCTCCTCCATACAGTGCTCTGTTCCCTTGTAAATGTTAAACAGAGGTTGGGTGCATGCAGCTTCTGACCTACCTGTTTTCTGTTGCCTCAAGGGCCTTTCAGCTCACTGTAGCAGCTTGTCATATATTGATACATGGTGTCACTGACAGATTTTTTTTTACGTGAATTTTCACTTGGCAACCAAGTAGTAGCTGTGCTCTATTTCATGCCTTACCAGAATCCTTTTCCCTTTTGTTTTTTTTCCTTTCTTTTTGTTTCCAGCACTTCAGCAGCAATATTTGTTGATTACACAAAAGGATTTAATTGCACGTAATATTTCTGTGTACCAGTGCATGTCATTTGTTGGGATTCTTTTTGTTCTCCTTTTTAAAGAGATCTTCTTTTAAGTTATGCTAATTTCCTTCTGTCTTTGCATCTTATGGCAGCATACTTTTATTTTCCAGGATAAATAAAAATAAAAATAGAGAGAGCTGATTTTTGGCTCCAAAAATGTACGTAGCATCCTTTATTTAGTCACACATTCATTTCTATAGTACTCCTTTTCTTTGCTTTAGAGTGCTGGCTTTGTCGCATAAATTGCTCTACATTGTAAAATCCAGTTTATGTGCTTTGATAGAAGCTGTAAGTTATTTAAATTGGTTTATATTCATTAAAGGAGAATACATAATTGATCATAACATTCAGAGAAAAATATGCATTGGTCATTATGGCAAATAAGTAACTTAACGAGGAGTGTAGGGAAAGGTTGGTTAAAGCCTTGCTTGGCTTGCTGGTGAAGTATGAACAGTCTCCGTTTGGGAAGTCATGTTTCATTGTTTCTTCATGAATCAGTAGTTTCCACAATTTCTGTTTTAAATTATAAATCCATTTTTAATAAATGCTCCTCATTTTGTTTAAGAATAAACCACTGTATTCTTCTTTTCATGAAAATCTTAGCAGATGGCTAGTCTTCATTATATACATCGTTGAAGTGTCACACACTTAAGTGGTAATATAACTCTGTTCCATGTTTTGGGCTTTTTTAAAGTCCTTTATGTCTTAAAAACATGTAAGTACATCCTGCAGCTCGTAGATCATACAGCTAGAACGATGCCCCATCAATTGCATTCTTCATATTGTCAGTAGTAAAATTGAATAGGGTGCTTGCCCTTGTGAAGAAAAAGAAAAGGTTAGGGCTTTTTGTAGTATTTTTTAAAATTAAGTTATACAAGAATATATTTTATATAGTATCACTTAGTTTAATCAACGTGTAAATCAGAAAAGATCTGTAAAATTGGCTCCTGCAGAAAATGTAGAAAATCAGAATATTTTCATTATTTCCAAATAAAATATTTCACTCTTGTTATCTTTTTCTTAAAACTAAATGCATTGAACACATTATGTATTCTTCAGATATTAAGGATGTAGGTACAAGCCAGATATTTAAGCAAAATATTACTGGGCAAAATCAGAGTAAAAAAAAAAAACAAATGAAGCTAGTAAATGTTATTTTACAGGTCATCTGAGTAACTAGTTTGCACATACTATGCGTGCTCTTCTCTTCAATAGATTCATGGAAAATACAGCTTGTTTAATTTAAATGTTGAATTTCCATCCTTTGAATAAATGATATATGAATAAACTTTCTATTGGGTGAAATATTTAAATACAGTATAATTGTATATATTATAAACAATGTGAAGGTAATACAAAATGCTAGTGCAGAAATAAAGATTTTTTTCCTCCCATTAGCAAGTCGGGCATTAGTCATATAACCCAACCTTAATAAAGCAATAAATATATAACCAGTTGCAGACTGTGATCCTTCAAGGAATATTTAAATATATTTGCAATATATTTAACTGTCAATATTTGGAAATAGTGCTGAGAAAAAAATCTGCATTAAGGATTTTTAGCAGCACTGTAGTAGTTTAAACTGTACAGACTTTGTATACTGTGAACAAAACATATTCTTTATATCCCACAATACATCTTCACAAAATACTATTTTTCAAGAATGTTACGTTTTTATGGAAAATATGGTATTTAAATTACATTGTCCACTTTGAAGATAAAATCTCTCAAAGTTGAATGGGCTGTCTTTTTCCATGAACATTTTTTTGTTAAACACTGCTTATACTCTACCCCATAGTAAGGAATATATCTTACCTCCACTAAGGATTTGATAAATTCTTGATGCAGGTGAAGCAGTTCCAGTTTGGAGAGATTCATTTTTTTCACTTATTAGCAGAATACAAGGGAAAAAGGGTCATAAGCATTTCTTCAAGAAATGACCTTAATGAAAATTTGTACCTATGCTCTGCCATTGTTTCAGAATACTGCTAATGTATACAGCATCTAGTGCTGCTTAAGAGGCTGCTGCAGTCTCCCATTCTTCCTACTGTAGAATCAATAAGCATCTGAAAATACATAATGAAAGTAATTTAACATACTGAAGGCTTCTTGTCTCCAGAGACGGCGTTTAGATTCAGCCTTTTTAAAAAGGAACAGCAATGCTTCTCAGAGGAAAGCTTGCTATGGGCAGCTTTTGCAGAATGACAGCCTACCTTGTCGCTTCTCTTCACTGCAGAGAGATGCAGTGCATTCACTAATTTTGATTGGTCAGTGATGTTGGGCTTAAACTGTGCTACATATATGGATTTTTTTTTCTGATTTATATAAGGATTCTTTTATGAAAAGACTAAATTTACAAATGATTTGTGTATATTTCTAGAATACATTTAGCATATGTGAGTTTTATTTTTTTTACCATTTCACTCTTTACTTTGAACAGTATACCACATGACAGACAACTAGTGAAAATTAGATGAAATGTATACTACATTAAAAACCTCTGGCAATTTATATTCAAGTGTGTCTTTACCATTAGCCTGTTTCAGAGCATTTCTTTATTCTTAAGTTTACCTACCTCTGATGCAAAACTGCTGCATCTTTTCTGTGAGCCATACTGAATTTCAACCAGCATGTGCCTATGCACGTTGTCATTAGGGTCTTATTCTACATACATTCTATTCAGGATAAGTAGATAACCTGTAAATACAATGAGAATTTCAGTTATTTTAATAGACTGTTCACATCCCTTATTTAGAAATGGTAGGTATTAATCCAGTTGAGTTCCTTATCTGTAGAGAATGACTTTTCTAGACCCCATCACTCTGTTCAGTACATGTGCAGTTATTTGGCTTGATAACATAATTTTAGGGAAAACTAACTTGCTTATATTTGTTTATTTTTGTGACTAATTTTTCTAGGGATACCATATGTTATTTTGTGAGTATATCTTTTGTTTCTTGTATTTTGTTCCTGACCTTGAGTTTCTGGGGATTTAGATTTATGCATTCTTCACTTCTTAAATGTTTCCTTTTGTAATGCATTTCCTGTTCTATACCTCCAGTACAGACAATGTTGCATGCATCATGATAACAAGGCGGAACAACAATTTTGCTTATTATTTTAAGTATTAGTCCAATTTTTTAAATTTATTTTTGAAAGTGAACTAGATACGCAACTGAAAATACTATTCAATATAATCTCTAGATAACACAAATAATTTAGGAATCTGTGAATCTCAAATGATGTATTGTTGACACTGTTCCATTTCTAAAAATATATTGTAGGGTGCTGTATGTTTATAGATGTAATTCTTGGAAAAATTTGGAAAACTCTATCAAGTGTTCATAGGTTCATTAAAAAACATGGTTGGAAAGCAACCTGCTTATCCTCTAGTCCAACTCCTTCTTTAAGGGAAAATCATTTCTGTTTAAACCATCTAAAGCAGCAGTCGGTAATGTTTTCTGGCGGCTGGCTAAAATAAATCGGCCTGGGTCCAAGGCTGGCACTAGGGCCTGGCTGTCACTTTACCCCATTGCCATTGCCCCGCTGCAATGCAGTGCGGGCAAGGCACATGACTGCATGGGTGTAGCCCCCACTCCATGGGCTGGATCCAGCCCAGGAACTGTAGGTTGCCAACCCCAGAACTACATATAAACATTCAAAAAGCCTGAGGCAGACTCAACCTAAGTTGAACAGTTTTCTGTAAGCGGCATAGTTAAATCAGTAATGAACAGAACACACGTTTGCACTTTGGTTGTGGGGGGAGGTGCAGATTTTAGACCGAGTTCAACCATTTTTTTAAGCCAGTCTACATGTGCTGGATTTCTGTTGTATTCTAGGTATAGACCAGTTTTGAGTGCCAAACTTCTGTTCTGTTATGAATATAGACCAGTTTCTGATCATATATACTGGTAAAATTGTAATGTCTGTACTTGGCCCTTATGTACCATACCAGATACCAGCACAGCTTGCTTTATCAGCCCAAATGGATCTGAACTCCCAATCCCCAGTTTAAAAGGTAACATGGGCCTAAGACTGTATTATTCAGTTATAATCAAAGCAAAAACAAATACAGCTTTGTTGGAACGTGCATTAATTGTGTATATCATATATATAAAAAACACGACAAACTAGGCAAAATAATCAAAAGGTGTTGTTTCTTTATTTCTGTTGTCATTAGAATTAAATCTCTTTCAGATTCATAAAACAAAATATAGTCTTCTTGAGCATCTTGAAGTGCACCCAGTGTTTCACTGAAAGTTATTCCACACTATTTAATATTTTTATCAGGAGTTAAAAACAGTCATCAGGATTGTGAAATAGGAGCTACATTAAAAGGAGCAGCTAACACAGCAGAATTGCAAAATAAAGGCTAGCTTGATTAGTTGAGTGTCAAGACCATTAAAAAGAGAGAGAGGGTAATTGATGACACTTGTGGAGTAAAAAATTTAGAAGGAATTAGGTAAATTACAATGAGTCATCGGGTCATATGGTACCCTCACTACCGCCTGAATAGAAATGCTACTGCCAGTGCCAGGCAGTTTGTTTTAAACTTTGAGTCAACTAGGAATCAAAAAGGGGTGGTGGGGGAAGGGGACTGACTGCACAACTGCACTCTCCCACTATCTGCCCCTGAAAGGCTATGTCCTATTATGATAAATCATAGTTATTGTAGTAGCAGCTTTATCAAATTAGCAGTTTTGGTGATAGTTTTGTAAAATCATGGTAGTGTGTTTCATATGCATATAAAATGCAGTTATTGTGCAGGTAATTCAGATGCATCTATTCAATTTCATTTCAGATTAGCATTAATGGTATCTATTTATTTTGATATCGTGTAGGCCAATTTTGCAATTTCGTAATATTCAAATGGCCATCTGTGTGGGAGTTATAGTTAGCTTACACCTTTCCTTGCACAAGATTTTTCAGAAAACTCTTAGGTAAAGGTCATAGTGGTAGGTGCTAACTGGCATCCAGAGATTCTGAGCAGCAGCATCTGTGAAGGCAGAACAGCTCCTTTGCCTTCTCTGACACTTCACCACAAGTTCTGGACCACCAGTCCTCTTGCTGTGGTTTTTGACAAGAGCAGATTCTAGAGATGTTTTTAGTCTGTTTTTATCGAAGCCCAGACTGTGCTGAGGAGCTGATACGGGCTTGAATACCTGAATTCCCATAGCGATAGCTATTCTGGCTTTCCCCAGGAGAAGTTGAATAAAAGCATAGGGTTATTTCATTAGTTTTAGCTGAAGGCTAGAATGAAACAACAATGAAAGAATGAACAAAGGCTAAGATTTTGGATGGTGTTGGAGGTAGAAGCAACAGGATCTGGGTGTTGCTTGGATATCTAGGCCAAAGAGGAGGGAGGAGTTGGATATAATTTCCAGGTAAAGGGCCTGAAAGACAGTGGAATGACAGTAGCATGTATGGTAATTTGGGATTGGAGCTGTAAAGGGAGCTTGGGAGGTACAGTGAGTTCAGTTTGGTCATACCAACCTTAAATGTCTAGAGAGGTATTCAAGAGAAGATTCAGTACTATATAGCAATCTACTGCTGCTCAAGCATTACTGCAAAATAAAGTGGTATTAGATCTCTGCTGTCCATGTAAAGGTCCAAACCCTGCTCGTGACCCAAGCAGAATTCAATAATAGATAGATTCATAGATTCATAGATGCTAGGGTTGGAAGGGACCTCAATGGATCATCGAGTCCGACCCCCTGCATAAGCAGGAAAGAGTGCTGGGCCTACATTACCCCAGCTAGATACACATCCAACCTTCTCTTGAATACCCCCAGGGTAGGGGAGAGCACCACCTCCCTTGGGAGCCCGTTCCAGAGCTTGGCCACTCGAACTGTGAAGAAGTTCCTCCTAATATCCAATCTAAATCTGCTCTCCTCCAGCTTGTGGCCATTATTTCTTGTAACCCCCGGGGGCGCCTTGGTGAATAAATACTCACCAATTCCCTTCTGTGCCCCCCTGACGAACTTATAGGCAGCCACCAGGTCGCCTCTCAACCTTCTCTTGCGGAGGCTGAAAAGGTCCAGTTTCTCTAGTCTCTCCTCGTAGGGCTTGGCCTGCAGGCCCTTAACCATACGAGTGGCCCTTCTCTGGACCCTCTCCAGGTTATCCGCATCCTTCTTGAAGTGCGGCGCCCAGAATTGCACGCAGTACTCCAGCTGCGGTCTGACCAGCGCCCGATAGAGGGGAAGTATCACCTCCTTGGACCTATTTGTCATGCATCTGCTGATGCACGATAAAGTGCCATTGGCTTTTCTGATGGTTTCGTCACACTGCCGACTCATGTTCATCTTGGAGTCCACTAGGACTCCAAGATCCCTTTCCACTTCCGTGCCACCCAGCAGGTCATTTCCTACGCTGTAGGTGTGCTGGACATTTTTCCTCCCTAGATGCAGCACTTTGCATTTCTCCTTGTTGAACTGCATTCTGTTGTTTTCTGCCCACTTGTCTAACCTGTCCAGGTCTGCTTGCAGCTGCTCCCTGCCCTCCGGCGTGTCCACTTCGCCCCATAGCTTAGTGTCATCTGCAAACTTGGACAGAGTACATTTCACCCCCTCGTCCAAGTCGCTGTTGAAGACATTAAAGAGTATCGGTCCAAGCACCGAGCCCTGCGGGACCCCACTGCCCACACTCTTCCAGGTCGAAACCGACCCATCCACCACAACTCTCTGGGTGCGACCCTCCAGCCAATTCTCCACCCACCGGACTGTGCAGTAATCCAAGTCACAGCCCCTTAACTTGTTCACCAGTATGGGGTGGGATACCGTGTCAAAGGCCTTCCTGAAGTCCAAGTATACGACATCCACCCCTCCTCCTGCGTCGAGGCGTTTTGTGACCTGGTCATAAAAAGAGACTAGATTGGTCAGGCACGATCTACCTGCCACGAACCCGTGCTGGTTTCCCCTCAGCATAATTTGTCCTGCCGGGCTCTCACAAATGTGAGCCTTGATGATTTTCTCAAAGATTTTGCCAAGGATGGAGGTGAGACTGACTGGCCTATAGTTACCCGGGTCCTCCTTCCTCCCCTTCTTGAAAATGGGAACCACATTGGCCCTTTTCCAGTCCTCCGGGACTTGACCCGTTCGCCACGAGCGTTCACATATTCCCGCCAGTGGCTCTGCAATGATGTCGGCCAGTGCCTTCAGTACCCTTGGATGGAGCTCATCCGGGCCTGCCGACTTAAAGGCATCCAGTTCTTCCAAGTGACCCTGCACCACCTCAGGGTCCACGCATGGCAGTCTGGTGCCTTGCTGCTGCCTCCCTACACTCCCAGTGAGAGACTTGTCATGCCTCTCGCTTAGGAACACTGAGGCGAAGAACTTGTTGAGGAGTTCAGCCTTGTCCCCTCTGTCCGTCACCAATTGTTTCTGCCCATTTAGCAGGGGTCCTATTCCTCCCTGGGCCTTCCTTCTACTCCCTATATATCTAAAAAACAATTTCTTATTGTCTTTTACTTGGGTTGCCATCCTCAGCTCCATGGTAGCTTTGGCCTGTCTAACTGCCTCCCTACAAGCACGAGCAGAAGAGGTATATTCCTCTTTGGTGATCTCTCCCTGTTTCCACTTTTTATGTGCTCCCCTTTTGGCCCTTAGTCTGCCCTGTATTTCTCTGGTCAGCCAGGGAAGCCTCCTGGCCCCTTTCCCTCTTTTACCTCGCACGGGGATCGTCTCGCTTTGTGCGAGAAGGATAGCTTCCTTAAGGCACAGCCACCCTTCTTGGGCTCCCATCATTTCAATCATTGTAATCATTTATATTGCAAAAAAGTATGCTAAAATGCTTAGGGTTGGAAATCAAGCACTCATGAATGTACACAACGGTCTACATTAAGGTGATTAAATTTGGCATTTCTTCACTATTAAGTGCTTGTTCTTTTAATACTTGTTTAACATATATGTTTTATGTAGCTTTGCCATGAACCCTCTCATTTTTCTTCTGTCTGTATGAAACAACTTCTCAAGCTTTTTCATTTTAGTAAAGGATTAACATGACTCTTTACTTCCATTGTCCTCTAGATCTTTTCTGTTTCTGCAAATCTTCTCTGAGGTAGATTGAGCAAAGTTGGAACTTTGTATGTAATGTGTGGATGAATGTGTGACTTACAGAATGCATTAGGATATCTTCAGTAGTATTGTATTCTCCGTTTCTTAAGATGGTCAGTATTTTTGTAGTTTATTGAATGGCTGGTTTTCAGCAAAATGCATAAAAGGGGCAATACTTTCAATATCACCTCATTCCCTTTTTGAAAATAGTTAGGGACCTAAATCTCAGTGGTTTTCAACAGGCAGTGTCTTGCTGCCTAAACGTCTTTAACAATGGCACCATTTGAAAACGTTATTTGAGAGTTCTTTTTTTTTCTTTTTTTTTTTTGCATGATGCATTGCAACAGCATCAGGCTACATATATACCCTGAATTGTTCTAGATTGTACTACGTTGACCTTATTTTCATTAGGAAACATGATGATAAATTTTTATCTCTAGGTCCTCTTGATGATTCTTCCCTGATTATACTAATGTTACTGTTCACAATACATTATTTTTTTTGGTCGGCATATCCATGTTTATTTCCCCCTTTTAAATCATCTATATACCTCTCCCCCGCCCCACACACACACACATAAGCGTGAAGGGGCTGTATGTATGTGCATGTAATATTAATATATATATGTATACATTCATCACGTTCATCAGTGTAGTATCAAAAATGGGTCTCCTAATGTTTAAGTAGTCAAGAGCTTTGGCTTTATCATTTTTTCTCCAGGTTTTATCACTCTTCTCAGTTACTTTAAAGGAAAGCTTTGCAAGAAATGGCATTTGTGATTCAGTAGATGGCAGTTATCAGATTTTCCTTGGAGCACAGCAACTGCGAGAGATGAATAGGTCAACAGTCTAGCTAATAGTTTGTTTTATTTTTTTCAAATTCACTCTTGGCGTTCCTAACTCCTGATTTTTATTTTTTTCCTATTTTGTTCTGTATATGCAGGGATGTGTATTTTTTTTTTGAAGTTCTAACCATCTTCATAGTTTGAGACATAAGGGGAACATTAACATAGTAATTTGGGTAAAGAAGAAATTTCATTTCATTCCAGAAATAATTACATTATGGAGAAGTTTAAGTTTTTTCTTGTTTAACAAGATACCATATTAGCCGGACTGTTGACCTCTTCATTTATTGCAGTTGCCGGACTGGTAACTGTCACCTACTGAATCACAAAAGCTACTTCTTGCAAAGTTTCCCTTTAAGCTAACTGAGATCCTGCGCCATTGCATAGTATTAATTAGCCTGGCATTCTGGGAGAAGAATGATGAAACCAAAGCTCTTAACTACTCAAACATTAAGAGATCCCCTTTTTATACAGAAGTGCTGAGTTTAGTCTGGCTGTCTAGCCAGATCATGCCTACCTAGCTAGATCATGATTTAGGTAAATTTTAGCTTGAATATTTATAATTTTTCTGTAATTCAGTCCCTTTTCATAATTGTACTTGGAGAACTTGGTCATATCTTTTTTAAAACTGTTTTGAATGAAGCTGGCACAGTATGACTTGCACGTTCTTCCACTGAAGTGGCTGCATTCAATAGTGGATAAAGCATCCTTCTAAAATGTCATGATTAGTGCTATATAGATGCAAATGATTATCGGACTGTCTTTTAGTGCTCATTATAGACTTTTTGGGGATTCATTAAATCAGCTTCTTCCTTTAAAAAATACAAAGTTACTGTAAAACATGAAATTTAATTTGTCTGCTATAATTTTTTTTAGCTTTGCGTACTTTGGCTGTTACTGGTCAGTTTCCACTCTCATCAAGAATTCTGTAATACTGACTTAGAACCATAGAACCAGAAGGACTTGTAAGATCATCAAGTCCAGTCCCCTGCCACAGGCAGGAAGTTATTGGGCTTAGATGAGCTTGACAGGGTGCCTGTCCGGCCTCATCCTGAACACCTCCAAGGACAGTGACTGCACCACCTCTGCTGGGATTGTGTTCCAGATTCTGGTGATGCTTACAGAGAAAGTTTTTCCTTGTATCCAACCTGAATTTACCCTCTATTAATTTATCCCCATTGGTCTTTGTCCTCCCTTGAGGTGCCTTCCTGACTAGTTGCTCTCCTAGTTCTTGATGCTCCCCTCTGACATACTTACAGGCAGCTATCGAGACACCTCTCAGCCTTCTTTTCCTCAGGCTGAACAGGCCCAGTTCTCAGAGTCTCTCCTCATAGGGCCTGCCCTCGGTGCCCTTAACCAAATGGATTTGTACCCTCTTGAGCTTATCCATGTCCTTCTTGAAGTGCGGTGCCCAGACTTGATGACTGTAAATTAATTACTGTGAATTTTAATGCTAAATGGCTTGGAGCTCTGGATGGTGGATGGCAGTAATTATATATCTAAATAAAAATAAAAAGTTGCTGTGCTTTTAGCTCAAATCCTAGGGACTTTTGATGGTAATATTGAGCTCTTCTGATGCTGTGAAGCCAGCATTGCACAGCTTTTAATATTTAGGTTTGTTGCTAAATGATACATGCAGGAACCCAAGAAATTCTCTTCCTGTTCTTTTCCATAAAACTAAGACAGTTTTAGTAATTGCCATTAGACACCATTAGCATTCCTCATCCCGTAAGTGGTTATGAGGAAACTTCGTAACTTAAATCTGTTTCAAGTTGGAAGCTGTACTTAGGTGTACATGACTCAGTCCTCAATAGGAAGTCTCCTCCTTCAGGTTTCCTCTCAGGAATAAAAATAAAAGTATTTCAGGGTGTATGCTTTTCCTCAGTTAAGAGAAAATGTTCCTGTATACCAACCAGTAGTTCCAACAGTAATAGGTAAGATCAGGAAAGACAAAGGACTTGTGGTCTTAATTATCACCACCTACAGATAATGGGCCGGATTATGATAATCTTATTCACACAGGGTAGTGATTTA
This sequence comes from Crocodylus siamensis, assembly GCF_052110815.1. Lineage (NCBI taxonomy): Eukaryota > Metazoa > Chordata > Crocodylia > Crocodylidae > Crocodylus > Crocodylus siamensis. The sequence continues at coordinate 26,626,305 of NC_143398.1, read as the reverse complement.
CTTCCCAGTTTGTCCATTGCTTTCAGACAGCAGGTGCTAGTCAGTGCAAGTAAGGGCTCTGACAAACATTACAGAGCCCTCCCACTTCTGTTTGTGAGTTTTACACAACAGAACATGAATGACAACGTGTTCCTGCTGGGGGTGGGTCTGCTGCAGAAATGGCAAATGTCCCCCAGATAAAGTGCTGTTTGAAATACCAACTTTCTGGCTCAAAACCTGTTCCATGACGGATTTAATATCTGGGCAGGTCTCTGTGACCTTCAGAGTGCCATAGAGATGGCTGTCCCCCATGCCTGCCCTGCTTTCAGGGGGATGGGGCAGGGGAAGGTCTGCTAGGCTGGTCAGATCTTGCCACCCTGGATGGCTTTCAGGCAGCAATGTGGACAGGGCTGCAGCTGCAGGAGGGGCTTAGGGGAAAGGGGCTGCCTGCAAGATGGGAATTTTAAAGGGCTATTGACACTCAAGTATTAAAAACCTTTTAAAGTTTCCAGCTTGCAGGCAGTCCCAGAATTAAGACCTCCTGCTCAGCCCTTGCACCCATGGGCAGCCTCATCTGCTGTTACAACAGCTGATCAGGCAAGTCTGTTGGGGAAGGAGCCTGTCCCCCTCACTGCCAGGATTTTTGGGTGGGGGCAGGAGGTGCTAAAGAGCATGCCTCTATCACTTGTCTACTATAAAATGCAGTACAGAAGTGGAGATGTTAATGGAAGAAGAAGACAAGTGCAAGGTGATGCACCTCGGGAGGAACAACCGGCACCATACCTACAGGTTAGGGAACTCCCCTCTTGTCAGCACGGAGGCGGAAAAGGATCTGGGGGTGATCATTGACTCCAAGATGAACATGGGCCGGCAGTGTGGGGAGGCAATTAGGAAGGCCAACTGCACCTTGTCATGCATCTACAGATGCATCTCAAGCAGGTCCAAAGAGGTGATCCTCCCCCTCTATGTGGCACTGGTCAGGCCGCAGCTGGAGTACTGCGTCCAGTTCTGGACTTCAAGAGGGATGTCGACAGCATGGAGAGGGTATGGTCAGGGGACAACTCGTATGATCAGGGGACAACAGGGCAGGCTCTATGAGGAGAGGCTACGGGACCTGAACCTGTTCAGCCTCCAAAAGAGAAGGCTGAGGGGGGATCTTGTGGCCTGTTATAAACTAGTCAGGGGGGATCAGCAGGCATTGGGGGAGTCACTGTTCCCCCGAGCACTGCCAGGAGTGACCAGGAATAACAGTCACAAGCTGGCAGAGGGTAGGTTTAGGTTAGATATCAGGAGGCGCTACTTCACGGTCAGGGCGGCTAGGGTCTGGAACCAACTTCCAAGAGAAGTGGTGCAGGCTCCTACCCTGGGGGTGTTTAAGAGGAGGTTAGATGAACATCTTGCTGGGGTCGTTTGACCCCAGTATTCTTTCCTGCCATGGCAGGGGGTCGGACTAGATGATCTGCTCAGGTCCCTTCCGACCCTAGAAACTATGAAACTTCCTTGCATGTGCCTTTATGGTGACTTTGTTGTGGTCCAGCCATGCATGTGTCCACATCCCAAACAGTTTTTTGTACTGCTAGAAACTTTGTAGCACTGTAAAAATAATGTGTGAGTAGCTTAACAATATCAAAAGGGGTGTCTGACTCCGTGAAAATCAAGTCCTGTTGGCCTCTGTCTTCCTCTGTCGTTTATTTCTGTCATTGCTTTGGAACAAGAAAGGGAGAGCATGTAGACAGTTTATCTAGCAGGCATGGTGATTTTAAAATCAAAGTTCAATGATGAGTCATAGTAACTAAAGTGTTTCTACACATGCCTCTCAATGACAAGAGCACACTTCACCTTACACAGGCAACAAAATCAAATTTATCAATGGCAGTGATGTTTTTCTTGTGAGTGATAACTAGAAGCAATTAAAACTATCAATTTAGCCTTGTGTTCAATTCAAATACAGGAGCTCATTCATCTCCATTTGTTAGCAATAATGTTCTTGCATTGTGCTCTCAGAATCCTAACAGCTGTAGGTTTATTTTGTTTCTCCTCACATGGTTTATTTCATGTTAAAATATTCAGTATTCTAAGAATTACCATGCTCTCCACCTTTCTATTCTTGTCTCAAGTGAAAATTATTGCAAGGTTCCTCAAGGAAACTGATACAGCATTTGTTTATATGATACCATGAACTGACATTTGAGGAGTTAAAAAGTAATAAATTATAGTGATAAATGCATAAAAGCAAGGAAATTGAGCTAAACAATTAGTGTCTTGAATTCGCCATTTATGCTACTACATCAAAACAGTCACTTGACTGATATATGTGCTTTAATACCAAGGCTGAACTAACTTTCAATTAAGTTTATTTCCTTGCTTTTACTGCATGAGTTCTGCATTGTTCTATATGGGTTTAATGTAGTCTGCTTATAATATACCACATTTTGGTAAATTATAAGATGATTAAGATGATTTTGAATTTGAGACAACTTCCCAAATATTAGATTCTAGATGTGGAAAATTATAAATTTGTTTTAAATTTCTGTGTCAAGAATCTAGTTACTGGAGGCTCCTGTTAAATTATTCCATCCCCCCCCCCCTCTTGCCACAGGGAAAGTAGTGGCAGGGAAAGCAGCAGTTGAGGGGCAGGCAGCCTGCACACTACACCTTGCCACTTGCCTGCACCCACTGCCACATGCCTCCCTTTGGTGTCTACCCTCTCACTCTCCGTCCCCCTCTCCCTTCCCTCCCAATTACCTTTCAGCTCCTCTAGCTTTGATCTCCACCAGGGACATGGAGCACCCAGCTGAGCCAGACAGTAGCAGTGGCTGGTTGCAGCCTCCAGTCCAGGTTGGGTTTGGGGTTGGGGTTAGGGTCAGAGCTGCAGCAGCTTCCCCTGCCACTCTGTGTGCCCTGCCCTTGCACCATAGGTCCCTTCCCTTTGCTTTGTGCTCTCCTTGTTCTACACATCCTGTTCCCTGTGATCCCCTCACTCTGCATATCCCTTTCCCCATGATTTTTCCCATGCCTCTTTCCTATGTTCCGTGCATCCCTTCCCACATGCTTCCCCCACTCCCCTTTTCCCTGTGCTCTGTATTGGCACTGCACACCCCTTCCCTGTGTCCCTTTCCTGAACTTCTCTCACTCTGCTCGTCCCTTATCCCACACCCTCTATGCTGCCGTTTCCCCTGTGCTGCCCTCAGCACCAAGCACCCCTTCTTCCCCACTCCTCCTGTTCCAAGCTTCCCCTGCCTGTTGCCTGAACCACCCTTGCCTTGTCTGTAGCCACAGCAGCTGCACCTGGCCCATACTATGATCGAAGACTAGGGTCTTCCCCCCCACCACCCATGCTGAATGAGGAAAGAACCCTTGTCTTAGATTTGCATTAATATGGTAACATTTTAAATGTCTGTTATGTAAAAATACTATTTCGTCATACACAGCCTGCTCCAGAATAAGATATGCACCTTGTTTTGAAAGGCAAAATGAAGATATAGGATCTTTCCTTGTAGTAAGTAACCGAAAAGCAGCAGCTAGGGATCTGAGCCTCCTTATTGTTCTGCTCTCTGGATCATGTGCAGAGTTGCTTTTAATTTTTCCACCATATTTCCTTCTTTGTAATGCACACCACAATTTCCAGCAGTTGGTTTTTGGCTCTGTAATACAATAAAGATTTCAATTGTTTTTAAGTCATGAGGCTATATGAAGAACTCAGATATATAACATTTTAATTTTTTCAAAAGATTAAGTGCAAAATTACTTCATTTTTAAAGTCTGAAACTACCCCCCAATGATCTTTTTTCACCCCAACTCAGAATTGTTGACATGAATTGTATTTAAAGGGCAAGCACTTTTATAGACTCTAGCATTTCTGAATTTGCCACGGGTTCTGACACCTTGGTCACATGGTCTACAATACTCAATACTACCATTTTTCATACTGTTTCCTTCTCCACTGGGTGGGAATGTCTCATTGCATATAATGTTTACAGAGATTTGCTTTGATCTTCAAAACCTTTTTTGCTTGCTGTTTTTATTTCTGCAGGCTACAGCACTGAGGGATGTTTCTAAGTGACCAGGTCCTAGTTTCATTGAAAGCAGTTGCAAAATTCCCTTTGTTTTCATTGTGGCAAAGATTTAATACTTATGCAGCAAAAATGTATAGAAGATTAAGCATAAAGAAAAAATAATCTTAGAAATACCCCACTGTAAAATAAAAGAAACTATGAAATACAAGGGTTAGAACTATTCTCTGCCTCAGAAGTGCTTTAGAATATGCTGATGTTCACTTTAAGGTGGGTGATGTGTGATTTCTCCCATCCCCCCTCCTTCCTAAGGATGCTCACACCTCCTTTATGTTTGAATTTTTCAAGTACGTTGACTTGTGCACGCAGTTGATTTTTCACATATGTGCAAATATTAGTGGGTCAAATTAAATATGGGTTTGCAAAAATCAGGTTGATTGCCCAGTATGGATGCTTTGTTTATAACTGTCCGCTTATTAATGTAAAGAAAACCAGGCTAAGACATCAGAAAAAGCAAGGAGTAAAAATATTCCAGATGTTTCCTAACCAGCCAGATAAATTCACCTGCTGTTAATTACTGTGATATCCGTCAATTCCATGGGACACTGTTTTGAAAAGTCCAACTCTGACCCTGGTTTTTGGAAAGAGGAAGGATGCTAGGATTTGTGTACTGAAGTAATGTTCTTGTACCTTACTGCAGAGCTCCATAGAATCAGAAAAGTAGGGCTGGAAGGGACTTCGGAGGTGATGTAGTCAAACCTTCTGCCTAAGGCAGAATCTTCCCTTTGTAAACCATCCTTATTACAAAAACTACAGTCAGCCCTGTCATCCAACCACAAAGCACCCCAGCCATCCCCAGGTAAAGTAGGGGAATAATGGCAGTCGGTGTCCCCCAGATACAAGGGCTGTTGAAATACACTGAAGGTATTCACCTTTTGTAGTGGTTTCTTGTTTGTGCTTACTGGATACATTTTAATTAGGGTTGGCAGTCAATTGAAAGGTCAAATATTGTCAGCTGAGTGGTCAATTGACTGCATATTTTTGACTGGACAAAGATTATAGAAATTTCCTAAAAAACTCCATTTTTTGTAGATTTCTGAACAGAAATATGTTTTAAAATTATTTTTGACACATTTATTAATGGAAAAATTGTGCTTTTTTTTCTTTTTATTATTTGTACCTATTGGCAGTTTTTTACAGTTTTTGACTGGTGTTTGACCAGTGAATTGACTGAACTTTATTTGACTGGTCACATACCCAAACCTAATTTTAACTTATTTGTTCTCCTTTGTGGTGAAAGAGACCTTTCTCCCCCCCCCCCCTTTTTTTTTTTTAAACTTACAATTAGGACTCCCTTTCCCTGTGATGATTTTAGTGCCTGCATCCACTGCAGCTCAGAATTTTACAGAATAACAAGGGAAAGATTTTTTCCTAAACTGATCAGTGTTTTATTTTGCATTTTGCTGTTGCTGAGGGAAGCTCTGAAGAGCAATGACAGTGGAATCTCTAAAGAAAAGTAGCAGCATGCCAGTTCACTTTTGGTCATATCTGGAATTCTTCGCACTACAAGTTTTTATTGAAGAAAACTGTAATACATTGATAGCATGGATTCCTCCAGTTGATGTTAGAAATGTATCATAGTCCTGTGGAAAGTGAATTGGATGCAAACGGAATGGGCTGTCAATTTCTTGGCAACCCTTCTCTACCTGACCTTGGCAATGTAAAACCTACAGTGAGATCAGTGCGACACAAGATATACTCAAACCCAGGTGGGATGGTAGGGATGGGAAAGAGGAGGAAATATATCAAATCCACATCCAGTGCCTGTCAAAATAAAATGCATCAACATGAGAGCTACCGGACAGATTAGGAACTCCTCTGAGGATTGATACTGATGATTAGAGACAAGGAGGCAAAAT